>NC_040081.1:78060409-78685409 GCF_003369695.1 Bos indicus x Bos taurus | reverse complement strand
TTTCAGTCTGAATTTGGCAATAAGGAGTTCATGATCTGAGCCACGGTCAGCTCCTGGTCTTGTTTTTGCTGACTGTATAGAGCTTCTCCATCTTTGGCTGCAAAGAATATAATCAATCTGATTTTGGTGTTGACCATCTGGTGATGTCCATGTGTAGAGTCTTCTCTTGTGTTGTTGGAAAAAGGTGTTTGCTATGACCAGTGCATTTTCTTGACAAAACTCTATTAGTCTTTGCCCTCCTTCATTCCATATTCCAAGGCCAAATTTGCCTGTTACTCCAGGTGTTTCTTGACTTCCTACTTTTGCATTCCAGTCCCCTATAATGAAAAGGACATCTTTTTTTTTTTTTTTTTTTTGGTGTTAGTTCTAAAAGGTCTTGGAGGTCTTCATAGATCCGTTCAACTTCAGCTTCTTCAGCGTTACTGGTTGGGACATCGACTTGGATTACTGTGATATTGAATGGTTTGCCTTGGATACGAACAGAGATCATTCTGTCTTTTTTGATATACCATCCAAGTACTGCATTTTGGACTCTTTTGTTGACCATGATGGCTACTCCATTTCTTCTGAGGGATTCCTGCCCGAAATAGTAGATATAATGGTCATCTGAGTTAAATTCACCCATTCCAGTCCATTTTAGTTTGCTGATTCCTAGAATGTCGACGTTCACTCTTGCCATCTCCTGTTTGACCACTTCCAATTTGCCTTGAATCATGGACCTGACATTCTGGGTTCCTATGCAATATTGCTCTTTACGGCATTGTACCTTGCTTCTATCACCAGTCACATCCACAACTGGGTATTGTTTTTGCTTTGGCTCCATCTCTTCATTCTTTCTGAAGTTATTTCTCCACTGATCTCCAGTAGCATATTGGGCACCTACTGACCTGGGGAGTTCCTCTTTCAGTATCTTATCATTTTGCCTTTTCATACTGTTCATGAGCACAGGCGGCTTTGACTGCATGCAGAGCGTGGCCAAGAGAAGCTACCCCACGTCCCAGGTCAGCGGCAGCAGCCGGGAGGAGCTACCCCACAATCGAGGTCAGGGGCAGCAGCCGAGAGGAGTTACCCTGCATCCGAGGTCAGGGGCGGTGGCGGAGATTGCCAGGCTGTGACAGCACAGGAGCCACTGAGAGGAGCTACCCCACCCAAGGCCAGGGTCGGTGGCCGGGAGGAGCAACCGCACGTCCAAGGAGCGGTGCCTGCGCAGGCACCGGAGGGCCTAGAGGAGCTATTCCACGTTGAAGGCTGGGAGCGGCGGCAGTGAGGAGATGCCCCTTGTCCAAGGTAAGGAGCAGCAGCTGTACTTTGCTGGAGCAGCCGTGAAGAGATACCCCATGCCCAAGGTAAGAGAAACCCAAGTAAGATGGTAGCTGTTGCAAGAGGGCATCAGAGGACAGACACAGTGAAACTATAATCACAGAAAACTAGTCAATCTAATCACACTAGGATCACAGCCTTTTCTAAATCAATGAAACTAAGCCATGCCCTATGGGGCCACCCAAGATGGGGGGGGCATGGTGGAGACGTCAGACACAATGTGGTCCACTGGAGAAGGGAATGGCAAACCACTTCAGTATCCTTGCCTTGAGAACCCCATGAACAGTATGAACAGTACTGAACTATCAGGGAAGTCCAAATAAACAAATGCGACTATACCAAACTAAAAGCTTCTATGCAGCAAAGAAACAATTAGCAAAATGAAAATGCAGCCTACTGAATGGAAGAAGGTATTGGCAAATCATATATCTGATAAGTTGTTAACATCCAAAATATAAAATGAACAGAGACAACTAAATAACACACATATGCACACAAAGTCCAATTAAAAACGAGCAGAAGACCTGATAGACATTTTTCTGAGGATGCAAATGGCCAATAGGCACATAAAAAGATGATCAATGACACAAATCAGGGTATTTGCAAATCAAAACCACAATGAGACGCCACCTCACACCTGTTACAATGACTAAAAAACAAGAAACAACAAGTGTTGGCAGGAATGTGGAAAAAAGGGAACCTTTGTCCACTGTTGGTGAGAATGTAAATTCGTCCAGCCAATTTGAAGAACAATATGGAAGTTTCATTAAAAAAAAAAAAAAAGCACTATTATATCATCCAAAATGTCAGCACTGAGTATCTATCTGAAGAAAATGAAAATTCTAATTCAAAAAGACATATGTACTCATCTGTTTACTGCAGCATTATTTTTAATACCAACATATGGAAATAACCTAAATGCCTATTGATAGATGAATGAATAAAAAATACAAGTACACACACACAATAAAATATTAGTCATAAAAAGGATGAAATCGTGCCATTTGTGATAACATAGATGGACCTTGAAAATATTAAGCTAAGTGAAGTAAGTCAGACAAATACCACATCATTTCACTTATCTGTGGAATCTAAAAATCAAACAAACAAAAAGCAAAATAAAACCTGGACTCATAGATACAGAGAACAGATTGGTGGCTGCCAAAGGGGAGGGAAGTTGGGGTTGGATGGTTAAAATGAATGAAGGGCATTAGGAAGTACAACTTCCAGGTTTAAAGTAACTTATGGGAATGCAATGTTCATCATGAAAAATATAGTCACTAATACTCTATGAAATTTGTAAGGTGGCAGTTGGTAACTAGACTTATTATGGTGTTCATTTCATAATGTACGCAAATGTTGAAACACTACGTTGTATATCTGAACCTAATATCATACTGTATATCAATTATTACTCTGCAAAACAAAAATAAGGACAGAAAATGGAAAGAAAAAGAATATCAAATATTTTTATTATTGGAAGTAGAGAGAGGCAGAGGTGAACTGAGATTGAGATACACACAGGCCAGGATATAGAACAATCTATATATATAATTTTAATATATAAACAATAATTATATGCAGAGACTTTGTCAAATATATATTTGTTTTTTTTTTTTTTCTTAAAGCAATCCAAAGACACCAAAGGTTTTTAGCGAAAGAATGACATGATTGAACCTGAAATTTTAAAATGATCTCTCCAGCTATAAGGAGAAACAATTGTTTTGAGAAGAAACTTTTAGTGCAGTGAGATATTTTATTTAGAAGACAGTTGCATTACTATAGATAATTATAGAGCTTCCCTGGAAGCTCAGCTGGTAAAGAATCTGCCTGCAATGCAGGAGACCCTGGTTCTATTTCTGAGTGCAGAAGATCTCCTGGAGAAGGGATAGGTTACCCACTCCAGTATTCTTGAGCTTCCTTTTTGGCTCAGATGGTAAAGAATCCACCTTCAATGCTGGAGATCTGGGTTCAATTTCTGGGTTGTGATGATTCCCTGGAGGATAGCATGGAAACCCACTCTAGTATTCTTCCTGCAGAATCCTCATAGACAGAGGAGCCTGATGGGCTATAACCCATGGGGTCGCAGAGGCAGAGATGACTGAGTGTTTAAGCACAGCACAGCACAGATGATGATAACCTCATTCAGTCTTATGTAACACAGCAGTAAAAACCAGAGATAAAAAGAGCATGTGGACTCATAAGCATGTAGTCCTATTTTTGACTAATTCTAAACATGGGAAGTAAAATATTACAAAACTAACCAGAAAAGCAAAAACTATGAATGAACCATCCGACTCTGAAATCATTTAGTGAGGATAAAAGACTTGAGATCTGTTTTGAGTCAAAATTATGAACATGGTTCTATAATTTTTATTAGTAGTATGTAGACACTAAGTTCTGATAATTTAATATGGATATTAGATTTATAAGTCAACTATATCTTACTAAATTATGACTGGCATATACAGTCATAAGACAAATGCTTTGCAATCTGAATAGGGAATAGATTGAAAAATAGATTTATTGTTAACTATAAAAGTATCTCAGTGATCTTTAAGTAAACATTTTTGTTGAATGAGACCCATAATGAAAAACTAACCAAATGCTAAAATAATTTAAAATGTTTGCAATCAGAAAAAAAACCTGATTTGCAATATTTTAACAGGGCTACAGTCAAGTTACAGTAAATATAGTGGCTAACTATATTTTGGAATGATTAAAAAATATTTTTACTAATATAAAACATTCTGCTGTAAAGGTATATATCTAAATTTACTTTTAGTTATGAGAAGAAAAACTAATTAGAGAATAAGCTATCATTCTAAAACAACTTATAATATGCCAACTCCAAAAGTAATGCTAAAAAATAATAGATGAAAAATATAGAAACTGGAGAAAAGAAACCTAAATTTTTTTTAAGTTCACTAGATCTCATTAACGTTATGGGAAAAAAAAAAAAAAAAAAACCTTTTGGAAAATATTCTGCTGAGTACTTAATCAGAACAACAACAACAAAAAGGCATCTTTTAATCATAAAATATTTAAACAGCTAGGCAAAAAAATCATCATTCTCACCAACCCACCCCTAAAACATATCTATCACACAGCAAGATCAACGAGTCAGGCTGTCTGCAGCTAACACATAACTGCATGAATTCAAATTTTGCACCACATGTTCAGAGAATTTGAAGATAAGTTGATGATTTATAATGAGGTATTTTTGTAAAAAAATTTTTGCCAGCTGTGCAGTGTGTTTGATAATTTATGACAAAAGATATAAGCATACTAAGTACATAACTAGAGCAAACAAAATTTAATTACATTGTGAATACAAGTTAAGTACCAGAATATATTAAATTCCATATGTTATAAAAGTTTGAATTGGGAGTTGTTTTCCCACTTTCCTTGTTTTTTTTCTCCTTTATATAAGGGCTTACTCTGGGAAATAATTACTTAAAGATAATTTAAGGACTTGCTACCTAATATTTTCTGTTCTTCTAAAAATACATCATTTGTTTCTAGCCCTATGTTAACCTCCCCATATTAACTTGCCTATCTCCATACTATCTCAAAGAAAATGTTCTGATAATTCCATTTCAAAAAAAGTACTTTCTGTATCTTCCTACTTTGCTCCATTTCTATTGATTTTTCAATACAAACCACCATCAACCATCACCTGGATTGCTGTGAGAATTTTTCAATTTGTTTCTTTAAAATCCATTTTCCATATGACATCCAGAATGGATTTATATATATAAAAGTGTATTGAGATATAATACACCACGAAACACAGAGAGTAAATGAAGGAATCTAATAAATATTTCAGAAAACTGAAAGGGAACATTTTCTGACTCATTTTGAGAGAATATACTGTTGAATAAATAATTATCAGGTAAAGGGCATTTATTTTTTTTATTATTTTATTTTTTTAACTTTACAATATTGTATTGGTTTTTCCATATATCAACATGAATCTGCCACAGGTATACACGTGTTCCCCATCCTGAACCCTCCTCCTTCCTCCCTCCCCATACCATCCCTCTGGGTCATCCCAATGCACCAGCCCCAAGCATCCAGTATCGTGCATCGAACCTGGACTGGTGACTCGTTTCATATATGATATTATACATGTTTCAATGCCATTCTCCCATTTCTTAGTGGAAAGAAACAGATCCTGTTTCTTTAGTTTACATATAAATATTCAGATTTGTTTTTGTCTACTTGTTTGTTTCAATTTAAATAAGTTGTGCTTCTCAAGAGATTGTTCATTTAATCACATTGTCAAATTTTGACATTAGGCTACATATTATACTAATTTATTTTCTTTTTAATATATTTAGGATTTGATATCCTCCTCTGTGGCTTCTCTAGTGGCTCAGCTGGTAAAGAATCCACCTGCAATGCAGGAGACCTGGGTTCAATCCCTGGGTTGGGAAGATCCCCTGGAGAAGGGAAAGACTACCCACTCTAACATTCTGGCCTAGAGAATTCTGTTGACTGTACTGGTTTGGAGGATTCCATGGACTGTGTAGTCCATTGGATCACAAATAGTTGGACACTACTGAGTGCCTTGCACTCACTCATCCTCCTCTGCATACCTCACTCAGGCAATTTTTTTTTTTTTGCCTTTATTTCCTGTTGAGGAACCTCCTATTGAAGCTTATTATTTTTATTGATTTTTTAATGGAAAAAAAAACTAAAATTTTACTTTGTTAATATATACTTATATTTTATTTAGCTTATTTTACTTTTTATTTTTATTATTTCTTTCATTCTACTTTCTTTGGGTTTCATTAATCTTCTTAGTAAAACTTAGATAATTGAATTTGATATTTGTAACACTTTCTCTAATATTATATCTTACATTATAATATTATAATTATATATAAGATTATATATAATTATAAATAATATATAATTATTATATATAATAAATATATTATATAATATAATTCTATAAAATATATAATTATATATAATATGATTATAAATAATTATATATAATTATGTATTATAATGCATTATAATCTTACATTTTCCATAAACATTCCTTTAACTTCATTTCCACCAGATTTTTAGGCCATAATCTTACTTTTATTAATTTCAAAATGTTTCTAAATTTTATTATTCTCTTTTATTTATTGGATTATTTATAAGACTAAGGCTTAATTTTCAAATATTTGTGCATTTTTAAGTTATATTTATAGCATTTTTACCCAGTTTATTTCCATCATTATCTGAGACGGTTGAAGTTTATTGAAACTTGTTTTATGTCCAGTGAGTATATAATTGATTGTAATATACAGTCCACGTGCTCTTGAGAATTATTCCATGTTCTTATGGTACAAGTTGAGAAATTTTAATTTTTAACTAATATGATTCAGTTAGCTTATATATTCTTTTACTATTGGCATTTTATTAAACTTTTTCCGTAGGCGTTTCAATTTGTAAGTAACTTCCCTGGTGGCTCAGAGATTAAAGCTTTTGCCTCCAATGCGGGAGACCTGGGATCGATCCCTGGGTTGGGAAGATCCCCTAGAGAAGGAAATGGCAATTCATTCTAGTACTCTTGCCTGGAGAATCCCATGGACGGAGGAGCCTAGTAGTCTACAGTCCACGGGATGGCATAGTTGGACACAACTGAGTGACATCACTTTCACTTTCTTTCACTTTCATTATTCATTTAATTAAGAGAAAAATCTATGCACCCTGAAATTCTTCAGGAGTAGGAGGTAAGAGAATTCTTCTCAGGGCTATATCTGTAGTTATTGCTAGGAAGTTAGAAAAACAAAAAAAATCCCTCTTTTTGTTTCTTTCTTTTTTAAATTTTTCCCTTCTCTTTTTATCTCTCTCCAAAGATAGGAATAAATTAGGGCTTCCCTGGTGGCTCAGAAGGTAAGGAATCCATCTACAATGCAGGAGACCTGAGTTTGATCCCTGAGTTGGGACGATCCCCTGGAGAAAGGTATGACTACCCACCTACCCACGCCAGTATTCTTATCTGGAGAATTTCATGGACAGAGGAATCTGGCATGCTACAGTCCACGGGGTTGTCAAGAGTTGGACACAACTGGTCACTAACACACACATAATGTAATATGAAGAAATCTGTCTCAGATATTTTTACTGTTGTCAAGATTCTAAAGATTCAGAAGCACAAGAAAATAGTTTATTTCTCCAGGAGATAAAAAATATATATATTATATTTTTGTGATTTACTTAAATTTATTTATTTACCCAGCATTATTCCAAAATGTAGATAAAACCCAAAAATGTAGCTCATAATTATGAAAAATTTAACTTTAAGAATGTTTATTTCTTAAAATTGTATGACTATGTATTAAAGACTGGGATGTTTTTCTCTGTTATTTTTACTTCAATAAACCTGTATTTATTGGTAATTAATTACCGTCTCCTTCAGTTTTGTTCAGTTGATCAGTTGTGTCCTACTTTTTGCGACCCCATGAACTGCAGCACACCAGGCCTCCCTGTCCATCACCAACTCCCAGAGTTTACTCAAACTCATGTCCATTGAGTCGGTGATGCCATCTAGCCATCTCATCCTCTGTTGTCCCCTTCTCCTTCTTCATTCAATCTTTCCCAGCATCAGGGTCTTTTCAAATAAGTTCTTCACATCAGGTGGCCAAAGTATTGGAGTTTCAGCTTCAACATCAGTCTTTGCAATGAACACTCGGGACTGATCTCCTTTAGGATGGACTGGTTGGATCTCCTTGAAGTCCAAGGAACTCTCAAAAATCTTCTCCTATGCCACAGTTCAAAAGCATAAATTCTTTGGCACTCAGCTTTCTTTATAGTACGACTCTCACAACCAAAATCACTGCAGATGGTGACTGCAGCCATAAAAGTAAAAGACGCTTGCTCCTTGAAAGAAAAGCTATGACCAACACAGACAGAATATTAAAAAGCAGAGTCATTACTTTACCAACAAAGATCCATCTAGTCAAAGCTATGGTTTTTCCAGTAGCCATGCATGGATGTGAGAGTTGGATTCTAAAGAAAGCTGAGCACAGAAGAGTTGATGCTTTTTAACTGTGGTGTTGGAGAAGACTCTTGAGAGTCCCTTGGACTAGGAAATCAGTCCTGAATACTCATTGGAAGGACTAATGTTGAAGCTTAAACTCCATTACTTTGGCCACCTGATGCAAAGAACTGACTCATTGTAAAAGACCCTGCTGTTAAGAAAGATTGAAGGCCGGAGGAGAAGGGAACGACAGAGGATGAGATGATTGGATGGTATCACCAACATGATAGGCATGTATTTGAGCAGACTCCAGGAGTTAGTGATGGACAGGGAAGCCTAGCGTGCTGGAATTCATGGGGTCACAAAGAGTCGACAAGATCTAGCAACTGAACTGAACTGAATTACCATCTCAACAAAATTATAAAATAATTAAGGCTCTTTTTTAGGTGCACAAAAGTAGCAGAATTAAGGTGCTGTTTGACACACAGAAATCAGTTTAATACCTTTACAGTAACAATTAAAGATCAAAAAAGAGAATGTTTAAAAAAAACACACCTTTTAAAATCACATTAAAATTTACATAGGAATAAACTTGACCAAGGTAGTGAAATATTTACATGTTAAAAACAATTAAACATTGGTAAAGGAAACTAAATATAATTCGAAGAAATGAAAAATACTCCATGCTTTGGATTGGAAGAATGAATATTGTTAAAATGGCCATACTACCCAAACCAATCTGTAGATTTAATGTGGCACCTATCAGATAACCCATAACACTGTTCACAGAACTAAAACAAATAATCCTAAGGTTTAGATGGAATCAAAGAATCACCAGAATTGCCAAACCAATCCTAAGGGAATAGAACAAAACAGGATGCACAACCCTCCCAGACTTCAGGCAATACTACAAAGCTACAGTAATCACAACAGTGTGGAACTGGCATGAATACATGCATATGAAATAGAATAGAGAACCCAGAAATAGACCCAAACATCCGCAGTCAATCTTTGACAAAGAAGGCAAGGAAATGCAATGCATAAAAAACTGTATCTTCAGCTAGTAGTGCTGAGAAAATTGGATAGCCTCAATTGCATGTAATTGATGAAGTTACAAAATACCCTCATATGATACTTAAAATACACACCATACACACAAAAAAAACTCAAATTGACTTAAAGACTTAAAGACATGGCATCATAAAACCACTGGAAGAAAATACAGGCACAATATTCTCTGACATAAATCAATAGCAGGTCAATCTTTCAAGAAAATAGAACTAGAAGCAAAAAAAATAAACAAACGAGACATTCAAGCTTACAAGCTTTTGCACAGCAAAGGAAACCATAAATAAAATGAAAAGACAACCCATGGACTTGCAAAAAAATACTTGCAAATGATGTGGCTGACAAGGGCTTAATCTCCAAAATATAAAACTAGATCATACAACTCAATAACAAACAATCAAAAAATGGAAAGAAGATCTAAATAGATATTTTTCCAAAGAAGACTTGCAGGTGGTCAAAAAGCACAGGAAAAGATGCTCAACATCTCTAGTTATTAGAGAAATATAAATCAAAACTACAGTGAGGTACCAAGTCACACCAGTCAGAATAGCCATAGTCAAAATTTCTACAAATAACAAATGCTGTAGAAGGTGTGGAGAAAAGGAATTCTCCTACACTGTTGGTGGGAAGGTAAACTGTTGCAGCCACAGTGGAGAACAGTATGGATATTCCTTAAAAGAATAAAAACCTAAAAATAGAGTTCCCATATGATCTAGCAATCCCATTCATGGGCATATATTTAGACAAAATTATAATATGAAAAGATACATGCACCCCAATGCTAATAGTAACACCTTTTACAACAGCAAAGGCATGGAGGCAACCTAAATGTCCAAGAAGAGATGAATGGATAAAGAAGATGTGGTATATATATATATATGTATATATATACACACACACATAGACACACACATACACTCACATACATAATGGAATACTAATCAACTGTGAAAAAGAATGAAATGAAATGCAACTTTCATTTCATTTCATTCAATCTGATTATTTTACATATATCAATATACATAACTGAAATATTTGATGTACACTAGAAACTAACAGAATATATTGTACATTAACTATACTTCAATTTAAAAGTTTTCCAAAGCTATTTAGGTCAACTCCTATATTTTTCTTCCTCTTCAGTGTAGATGTTACTTATTTAAATTATAGTTAGATTCATTTGTGATTGTTTTTATTCTATCTCTCCTGGCATATACTTGTTGATTTTTTTAAAGGTATGTATTTATAGAATAAAATTACCTTTTGTGATGAACTTTTCTATGGATTATAACCAATGTATAGATAGATGTATGGCTAGCAACACAGTTTTATGCAGTCCCATCACCCCAAATCCTATTATGCTAGCCCTTCAGGGATAACCTCTCACCTTATTCACAACATGCCTCCGTTTATTTATTTTTTCACTGATGAAATTTTATCTAAGGTATTTCCTTTTTTCTCAATTGTGAATAAAGTTGCTATAAATATTTATCTACACGTTTTTATCTACACGTTTTGTTGTTGACCATCATGGTCAACGAGAGTTCGAAATGCAGTACTTGGATGCAATCTCAAAAATGACAGAATGACCTCTGTTCATTTCCAAGGCAAACCATTTAATATCACAGTAATCCAAGTCTATGCCCCAACCAATAACGCTGAAGAAGCTGAAGTTGAATGGTTCTATGAAGACCTCCAAGACCTTTGAGAACTAACACCAAAAAAAAAAAAGATGTCCTTTTCATTATAGGGGATGGGAATGCAAAAGTAGAAGTCAAGAAACACCTGGAGTAACAGGCAAATTTGGCCTTGGAGTACGGAATGAAGCAGGGAAAAGGCTAATAGAATTTTGCCAAGAAAATGCACTGATCATAGCAAACACCCTCTTCCAACAGCACAAGAGAAGACTCTACACATGGACATCACCAGATGGTCAACACCAAAATCAGATTGATTATATTCTTTGCAGCCAAAGATGGAGAAGCTCTATACAGTCAGCAAAAACAAGACCAGGAGCTGACTGTGGCTCAGATCATGAACTCCTTATTGTCAAATTCAGACTGAAATTGAAGAAAGTAGGGAAAACCACTAGAGCATTCAGGTATGACCTAAATCAAATCCCTTATGATTATACAGTGGAAGTGAGAAATAGATTTAAGGGCCTAGATCTGATAGATAGAGTGCCTGATGAACTATGGACTGAGGTTCGTGACATTGCAGAGGAGACAGGGATCAAGACCATCCTGATGGAAAAGAAATGCAAAAAAGCAAAATGGCTGTCTGGGGAGGCCTTACAAATAGCTGTGAAACGAAGAGAAGTGAAAAGCAAAGGAGAAAAGGAAAGATACAAGCATCTGAGTGCAGACTTCCAAAGAATAGCAAGAAGAGATAAGAGAGCCTTCCTCAGCGATCAATGCAAAGAAATAGAGTAAAACAACAGAATGGGAAAAACTAGAGATCTCTTCAAGAATATTAGAGATACCAAGGGAACATTTCATGCAAATATGGGCTCAATAAAGGACAGAAATGGTATGGACCTAACAGAAGTAGAAGATATTAAGAAGAGGTGGCAAGAATACACAGAAGAACTGTACAAAAAAGATCTTCACGACCCAGATAATCACAATGGTGTGATCACTGACCCAGAGCCAGGTATCCTGGAATGTGAATTCAAGTGTGCCTTAGAAAGCATCACTATGAACAAAACTTGTGGAGGTAATGGAATTCCAGTTGAGCTATTTCAAATCCTGAAAGATGATGCTGTGCAAGTGCTGCACTCAATACGCTAGCAAATTTGGAAAACTCAGCAGTGGCCACTAGATTGGAAAATGTCAGTTCTCATTCCAATCCCAAAGAAAGGCAATGCCAAAGAATGCTCAAACTACTGCACAATTGCACTCATCTCACATGCTAGCAAAGTAATGCTCAAAATTCTCCAAGCCAGGCTTCAGCAATATGTGAACCGTGAACTTCCAGATGTTCAAGCTGGTTTTAGAAAAGGCAGAGGAACCAGAGATCAAATTGCCAACATCTGCTGGATCATCAAAAAGCAAGAGAGTTCCAGAAAAACATCTATTTCTGCTTTATTGACTATGCCAAAGCCTGTGACTGTGTGGATCACAATAAACTATGGAAAATTCTGAAAGAAATGGGAATACTAGACCATCTGACCTGCCTCTTGACAAACCTGTATGCAGGTCAGGAAGCAAGAGTTAGAACTGGACATGGAACAACAGACTGGTTCCTAAAAGGAAAAGGAGTACTTCAAGGCTGTATATTGTCACCCTGCTTATTTAACTTCAATGCAGAGTACATCATGAGAAACGCTGGTCAGGAAGAAGCACAAGCTGAAATCAAGATTTAAGGGAGAAATATCAATAAGCTCAGATATGCAGATGACACCACTCTTATGGCAGAAAGTGAAGGTGAACTAAAAGTCCTCTTGATGAAGGTGAAAGAGGAGACTGAAAAAGTTGGCTTAAATCAACATTCAAAAAACGAAGATCATTGCAACTGGTCCCATCACTTCATGGGAAATAGATTGGGAAACAGTGGAAACAGTGTCAGACATTATTTTGGGGGGCTCCAAAATCACTGCAGATGGTGACTGCAGCCATGAAATTAAAAGATGCTTACTCCTTGGAAGGAAAGTTATGACTACCCTAGATAGCATATTGAAAAGCACAGACATTGTTTTTCCAACAAAGGTCCGTCTAGTCAAGGATATGGTTTTTCCTGTGGTCATGTATGGATGTGAGAGTTGGACTGTGAAGAAGGCTGAGCGCCAAAGAATTGATGCTTTTGAACTGTGGTGTTGGAGAAGACTCTTGAGAGTCCCATGGACTGCAAGGAGATCCAACCAGTCCATTCTGAAGGAGATCAGCCCTGGGATTTCTTTGGAAGAAATGATGCTGAAGCTGAAATGCCAGTATTTTGGCCACCTCATGTGCAGAGCTGGCTCATTGGAAAAGACTCTGATGCTGGGAGGGATTGGGGGCACGAGGAGAAGGGGATGACGGAGGATGAGATGGCTGGATGGCATCACCGACTCGATGGATGTGAGTCTGAGTGAACTCTAGGAGTTAGTGATTGACAGGGAGGCCTGGCCTGCTGTGATTCATGGGGTCCAAAAGAATCGGACACGACAGAGAGACTGAACTGAACTCAACTGAGAGTTTGTTCAAATCCATACTCATTGAGTCAGTAATGCTATCTAACCATCTCATCCTCTGCCATTGCCTTTTCTTCTTACCATGTCTTTCACATTATCAGCATTTTCCCCAATGAGTCAGCTGTACGCATAGGTGGTCATAGCAGTGGAGCATCAGCTTCAGCAGCAGTCCTTCCAATGAGTATTCAGCATTAATTGCCTTTAGGATTGACTGGTTTCATCTCCTTGCTGTCCAACAATCACAAATGTCTTTTTCAGCACAATTTGAAAACATCAATTCTTTGGTGCTCAGCCTTCTTTATGGTCTAACTCTCACATCCATACATGACTACTGGGAAAACCACAGCTTTGACCATACGGACTTTTGTTGGCAAAGCAATGTCTCTCTCTCTCTCTCTCTCTTTTTTTTTTTTTTTTGCTCTCTAGGTTGTCATAGCTTTTTTTCCAAGAAGCAAGCTTTTCTTTTCTTTTCTTTGCTTTTCTTTTTTAAATTTCGTGTCTACAGTCAGCAACCACAGTGACTTGGGAGCCTAAGAAAATGAAATCAGTCACTGTTCCACTTTTTCCCCAACTATTTGCCATGAAGTGGTGGAACCAGATGCCACAATCTTAGTGTTTTAAATGTTGAGTTTTAAGTTACGTTTTCACTCTTCAGGAGGTATTTATCATTCTTTTTATATTTGCATATTTCTCCATTATACAAAAGCTCTATGGGTTAGTTAACCAGGTTTCAATGGATGAGTATTAAGATTGCTACTAATAACCTGTTTTTACAAATAACGCTTTCATTACTGACTTCCCTTATTGTGGGTATGTTTATGTGTATGTGTGTATTTGGTAGAGTATTTCTAGAGTTAATTGTTAGAGGAAAGATATTGTTTCAAAAGGTAAATTCATATGTAATTTTGTTAGATATTCTGAATCTCAGTTTAGAGAATACACTATAGAGTACTTAGTGTTTGAGTTTACTGCCCATCCAATGATTTTAGTTCCAACTCACCTACAGAGCAAGTAAATTAATATTCATGCATAACTGATTGAAAGTGAGCAAAAGATCAGAGTAAACGTTTCACCAAAGATAAAGGTATGGCAAAGAAGCAAATGAATATGTTGAACATAATTTAGTCATTAGGGAAATGAGAATTAAAGCCACAAGTTATCATTTTTGTACATTATAATGTCTAAAATATTTGTCAGTGTCAAGTGTTAGGAAGATGGGAATACTCATAAAATGGTACAGTCATTATGAGAAATAAGTTTACACTTTGTCATAAATGTAAATATACATCTACCATATGATTTCTTAACTTACACCTATGTATTTAAATAATTATATCTATCCTTATTTAACTTATTTTCAGAGAACATCATGAGAAATGCTGGGCTGGAAGAAGCACAAGCTGGAATCAAGATTGCTGGGAGAAATATCAATAACCTCAGATATGCAGATGACACCACATTTATGGCATTAAGTGAAGAGGAACTAAAAAGCCTCTTGATGAAGGTGAAAGAGGAGACTGAAAAAGTTGGCTTAAAACTCAACATTCAGAAAACGAAGATCATGGCATCTGGTCCCATCACTTCATGGGAAATAGATGGGGAAACAGTGGACACAGTGTCAGACTATTTTTTTGGGCTCCAAAATCACTGCAGATGGTGACTGCAGCCATGAATTTAAAAGACGCTTATTCCTTGGAAGGAAAGTTATGACCAACCTATATAGCATAGTAAAAAGCAGAGACATTACTTTACCAACAAAGGTCCGTCTAGTTTTCTGAATGTTAAGCTTTAAGCCAACTTTTTCAGTCTCCTATTTCATTTTCATCAAGAGGCTTTTTAGTTCCTCTTCACTTTCTGCCATAAGGATGGTGTCATCTGCATATCTGAGGTTACTGATATTTCTCCTGGCAATCTTGATTACAGCTTGTGCTTCTCCCAGCCTAGCGTTTCTCATGATGTACTCTGCATAGAAGTTAAATGAGCAGGGGGACAATATACAGCCTTGACGAACTCCTTTTCCTATTTGGAACCAGCTTGTTCCATGTCCAGTTCTAACTGCTGCTTCCTCACCTGCATATATGTTTCTCAAGAGGCAGGTCAGGTGGTCTGGTATTCCCATCTCTTTCAGAATTTTCCACAGTTTATTGGGATCCACACAGTCAAAGGCTTTGGCATAGTCAATAAAGCAGAAATAGATGTTTTTCTGGAACTCTCTTGCTTTTTCGATGATCCAGCAGATGTTGGCAATTTGATCTTTGGTTCCTCTGCCTTTTCTAAAATCAGCATGAACATCTTGAAGTTCACGGTTTACATATTGCTGAAGCCTGGTTTGGAGAATTTTGAGCATTACTTTGCTAGCATGTGAGATGAGTGCAATTGTGCAGTAGTTTGAGCATTCTTTGGCATTGCCTTTCTTTGGGATTGGAATGAGAACTGACATTTTCCAATCTAGTGGCCACTGCTTAGTTTTCCAAATTTGCTGGCATATTGAGTGCAGCACGTTCACAGCATCACCTTTCAGGATTTGAAATAGCTCAAATGGAATTTCATTGCCTCCACTAGCTTTGTTTGTAAGGCCCACTCTGTTCTAAGGCCCACTTGACTTCACATTCCAGGATGCCTGGCTCTAGGTGAATGATCACACCATCGTGATTATCTGGGTCATGAAGCTCTTTTTGATACAGTTCTTATCTGTATTCTTGCCACCTCTTCTTAATATCTTCTGCTTCTGTTAGGTCCATACCATTACTGTCCTTTATCAAGCCCGTCTTTGCATAAAATGTTCCCTTAGTATCTCTAATTTTCTTGAAGAGATCTCTAGTCTTTCCCATTCTGTTGTTTTACTCTATTTCTTTGCATTGATCACTGAGGAAGGCTTTCTTATGTCTCCTTGCTATTATTTGGGAGTCTGTATTCAGATGCTTATATCTTTCCCTTACTCCTTTGCTTTCTTTGCACAGCTATTTGTAAGACCTCTCCAGACAGCCATTTTGCTTTTTTTTGCATTTCTTTTCCATGGGGATGGTCTTGATCCCTGTCTCCTGTACAATGTCATTAACCTCCATCCATAGTTCTTCAGGTACTCTGTCTATCAGATCTAGTCCCTTAAATTTATTTCTCACTTCCACTGTATAATCATAAGGGATTTGATTTAGGTCATACCTGAATGGTCTAGTGGTTTTCCCTACTTTCTTCAATTTGAGTCTGAATTTGGCAATAAGGAGTTCGTGGTCTGAGCCACAGTCAGCTCCTGGTCTTGTTTTTGCTGACTGTATAGAGCTTCTCCATCTTTGGCTGCAAAGAATACAATCAATTTGATTTTGGTGTTGACCATCTGTTGATGTCCATGTGTAGAGTCTTCTCTTGTGTTGTTGGAAGAGGATGTTTGCTATGACTAGTGTGTTCTCTTGGAAAAACCCTATTAGCCTTTTCCCTGCTTCATTCCATACTCCAAGGCCAAATTTGCCTGTTACTCCAGGTGTTTCTTGACTTCCTACTTTTGCATTCCTGTCCCCTATAATGAAAAGGACATCTTTTTTTGGTGTTCTAAAAGGTCTTGGAGGTCTTCATAGATCTGTTCAACTTCAGCTTCTTCAGTGTTACCGGTTGAGTCATAGGCTTGAATCACCTTGATATTGAATTGTTTGCTTTGGAAACAAACAGAGATCATTCTGTTGTTTTTGTGGTTGTATCCAAGCACTGCATTTCAAAATCTTTTGTTGACCATGATGGCTACTCCATTTTTTCTAAGGGATTCCTGCCCACAGTAGTAGATATAATGGTCATCTAAGTTAAATTCACCCATTCTAGTCCATTTTAGTTTGCTGATTCCTAGAATGTCAACATTCACTCTTGCCATCTCCTGTTTGACCACTTCCAATTTGCCTTGATTCATGGACCTGACATTCCAGGTTTTATGCAATACTGCTTTTTACAGCATCAGACCTTGCTTCTATCACGTCACATCCACAACTGGGTTTTGTTTTTGCTTTGGCTCCATCCCTTCATTCTTCCTGGAATTATTTCTCCACTGATCTCCAGTAGCATATTGGGCACCTACCGACCTGGGGAGTTCCCCTTTCAGTATCCTATCATTCTGCCTTTTCATACTGTTATAGGGTTCCCAAGGCTAGAATACTAAAGTGGTTTGCCACTCCTTTCTCCAGTGGGCCATATTCTGTCAGACCTCTCCACCATGATCCTCCTATCTTGGGTGGCCCCACACGGCATGGCTTAGTTTCACTGAGTTAGACAAGGCTGTGGTCCATGTGATCAGATTGGCTAGTTTTCTGTGATTATGGTTTCAGTGTGTCTGCCCTCTTATGCCCTCTCACAACACCTACCATCTTACTTAGGTTTCTCTTACCTTAAATGTGGGGTATTTCTTCACGGCTGCTCCAGCAAAGCGCAGCTGCTGCTACTTACCTTGGCTTAGGCTCCTCTCATCCTGGGCCCCTGTCCTCAGACGTTGGGTAGCTCCTCTCGGCCTCCGCCCCTGATCTCAGATGTGGCATAGCTCCATTACGCTGCCGCCGCTGATCTTGAATGTGGGGTAGCTCCTCTCAGTCGCCCCTGTGCGAATGCAGCCTGGCAATCTCGGTCACCGCCCCTGACCTTGGGCGAGGGGTAGCTCCTCTCTGCTATGCTTCTGCACGGTCCATTGTAGCCGGCTGAACAAACTCTGGGAGATAGTAAAGGACAGGGAAGCCAGGCATGCTGAGTTCAGGGGATCACAAAGAATCAGACAGGACTTAGTGATTGAACAATGCTGTCATTTTAAGAATATATTGTTTTTGTTTTTAACCAAGGTGGTTAAGTGTAAAAATGTATAAATAGTATGTAGTACAAAACTTCTTGTTTAGGGAAACCAAAATATGTTTGCCTATTTAGAAGAATAAACAGAAGAGAAAAATCAGAATCAAATATATAGCTTTATAGGGGGATGGGAATAGGATAGGCATCTTAGGGATATCTATATATTTTTGATATTGCTCTTATTATATTGTCTTTTTAGTAGGGTAATATTTTACATGTATTAAAATAAAGTTTAAAATAAATTAATAAAATTAAAGTCAGAATAAACTTTAAAATAGAGCAGGAAAATATCCTATCTTTATATCAAATTGGTAATGTAACTGTACATAAAAAAATTAAAAATTGAGGCAAAATTGGTACCTTTGGTCTCCCAGGACACCCTGAGTATGAATCTATCCTAAGGAAAACTGAAATACAAAATATCTTGCAAGTTAATAGCTTTGTTTTTGGTCATGGTATTGCTAGTTATTTTGCAATGAACTTTTTGTATGCTGTAGGACAGAACAGATCAGCAGGAATATTGATGTTTTGGAAAACCAGGTGTGTCGCCCTGGAAAAGGAAATTACAATACTGGAAGTGGAAAAGACAAGGAAGAAAGCTGTGGTTTTTATATTCAATTTGGAAATTGTGATATTAGTCCTTCATCTTTTAAAAAGATATTTCTTAGCTTTGTCCTCTGCAAAGACTTGAAACTATGATACTTCAGTACTGTGTATCACCTCCATAATGATTGTTATCAATAATAATCAACTAAAAGAAATTAGAAACCTTTAACTAATTTGCAAATTCCATGTAAGGAACAGCAAAAATGTAAGATGAACGTGGAATACTTTGTTCTGTCAGAAAGCAAGGTGATGTTAAGACACTAAAGAGAACATGTAAATAACAAAGAGAGATGCTTGAGCTTGCTCTCAATTTTGAGATTCAGTATTAAAAATAGTGGCACGTGGTTTATAGTGTAATAGTGAATGGAAAAAATCCATGAATTCATAGTGACACTTGAAGACTGGGAAGAAGATTCTTTACAGAAGAACAATAGCTACTAAATTTAGACAGAACAAGATAATTAGAAAATCAGCATTGTAAATTTTCAAAATTATCACCCGTTCAATTTTTTATACTGATATATAATAAAGGGAACAAAAAGATATCTTTTGTAGTAGAGAGTTCTGAAAGATGCCACTTTCATCAGATAATGAAATTTAACATCTCCAGTAATAAGATAAATTGACATATACACCTCCAAATGTGATACAGTGAAAAGGAAATATTACTTTAGTAATATTTTATATTTAGTATACTTTAGTAATAAAGAAATATTACTTTAGTAATATTTTATATTTAGTATACTTTAGTAATAAAGTACTACTACTTTAGTAGTACTGTTAGAAAAAAAAAATTTAACCTGAATCTAATCATAAGCAAACTCAGATTCAGAGTGTAACATTCTGCCAAACAGTTGTTATGTTAATACTGCTGTCATTAAAGACACATACACAGTGAGACATTTCTAATTTTTCTATATTAAAAGATTGAAAGAGAGATAAGTAAATACAGTAAATTCATAGGTACATCCTGGATATGGAAAATTAAAACCAAGCATACAGATCTGTTTTTAGGAGCATTAAAGATAAATAATGATTTTAGGATAACTAAAAGACAATTGAATAAAGATCTGTGATAGGTCAAAGATTTAACATACAAAAGTAATATAAATTAGGACATGTTGCATAAAGTATTTCTTAGTAAAGTAAGTAGTGATGTTTCTGAAAGTGCTCAGGAGATAGAACAGTTGTTTTCTATTTATTTCCCTCTTGTTAGCATACATCTGTTTGTTGCAAATGAAATAAAATCATCCATATTGAAGTTACCTGAATGTATTTGTTTCTAAATTGCTTATGAAGACTATTGAAATTTAATAACATAAGAGCTAGATTTACATGCATTTTCATGAACTAGTCAAGATATGGGAAATTCTAAACTCAATCTCATGTAGGGAAAATAGAAATGAAAATAAGTGCTCTAAAGGGAAGCAAATAAATAAGTGGAAGTCATAGAAAACAATTGCAATTTAATTTTATTATATTGGAAACTGAGAATAGTGTATACAGAAAATATATTTTTCCCTTTAAATAAATGTACTTTAATACAGAAAACACAGTGATTCATCTTGACTAATATTATATTATACAATCTTTAGAGAAAATGATACACATATGATACGCCAGGTGTTGGCAACACAAAGGATTTATTAATGTTATTTTAAATTACTAAAATTAAATGATATTTCTCAAAATAATTATTGTTTATTTCTCTCAATTCCAAGATGTATATTAGAAACAAAAGGCAAAACTCAGGGCCATAAATAGAAAGAGAAAGCTAAAATGGGGTTCTGGATATGTTGAAATACATACCACCCTGGTGTATACCAATAAGATTAAATAAGATGGAGGGTAAAGGTCTTATTTTCAAATATGCCATATTTTGTTTGTCAAAAATTTCTACTTAATGTGAAATCATGCCAAGAGCAACATAA
This sequence comes from Bos indicus x Bos taurus, assembly GCF_003369695.1. Lineage (NCBI taxonomy): Eukaryota > Metazoa > Chordata > Mammalia > Artiodactyla > Bovidae > Bos > Bos indicus x Bos taurus. Next base: position 78,664,513 of record NC_040081.1, on the reverse strand, counting down.
GCAAATACAGAAGTTAATACTGAAAATGACAATTTTGATTCAATATTGTATACCATCTGTGTGTAAAGACTTTAAATCAGATGAAACTTCAAATAAAGTACGGTTTCCACTTGCAATATTCAAAAGGTTTTTTTAATTTATGCATGATAAATAAGAATGTATGAAAGCATCTGTGCCTATATTCATATGGTTTGGAAACATTTCATTGCAAGTGGCCTGAGCTATGCCAAGCTCTAGGAATATGTCTTAAAATGTTTGTCCTTCCTCCTCCTCCACCTGGAGAATTATATTCATAAGGCTACAGTATCAGTTTCTCTGTAATATCTTCTATGAGTCATTTAGGAAAAAAAGTTCAGTTCAGTTCAGTTCAGTTGCTCAGTCGTGTCCGACTTTTTACGACCCCATGAATCGCAGCATGCCAGACCTCCCTGTCTGTCACCAACTCCTGGAGTTCACTAAGATTATTCTTATTATTAAAGTCTCATAATATTTGAGCATGTTTTTATTTTATCGTTTGATAGTATCTCTGGTTGTTCATTGTAGCTAGGTATCCAGAAAAAAGAAATCTATGGATTGACCACTAACAAGGATAGTTTATTTAAAGTATCACAATTGTGATAAGGTAACAGTTTTATATCATCATGGGGTAAGAACTTGTACATCTGGGCATATGATTTTCTGGCTCCTCCATCCAGTAAATCAGCCACACATTTTGTTTGATTTCAGTCAGCTAGTTTACTGGAGATAAAAATACTTCTGATTAGCCAGATTAGGGTCAGTAACCCCTAGTTGCAATACTTTTATGGGTGAAACAAATAACTTATAGCATAACAAAAGGCATTATAACTTAGAGTATTTCTTTCAGTTCCATTTCACTTTCTATACTTTAAACTTACTAAGAATTACTAAAGTTCTCAAATATCCATAGCAACTATTTTTGAACCTTAGTCAATCAGCAAGGATGGTATATAGCAGTAGCAGCAACCTATTGTCCAGACTTAATATTAGACAATAGCATAGGAGTGAAGTATGTTTTTATGGTTGGCTTATATGCATACACATATATATGTTTGTATAAACATATGTTATGCACTAAGCAGATCTTTGACAAAAAAATTGACATTATTTTGCAATAATTTATACTTTTCTTCCCCCATTATACTGTGAAAGTTTAAGAAAATAGATATATATTTTTATTTTATATTAATTGAATCTAATAATGACAGGTGTAACCTTCAGGTAAATAAACAATTTTTTCAGCATCAACCATTCTAGTTAGATAAAATATAAAAAAATAAGTGAGATGAATATATTATTGCTAACCAGATACTAGAGATCATCTACTTTAAAAACAATAACTTTCAAATGAGATGCGAAGACTCTAAATATTTAGAAAATTGTTTACAGGGATACAGGGATAAAATAATTGCCAAATTAGAGTTGTCACATAGATTTTTTCTCTTTGCAAACTTCAAGATAGAACATATGGAAGCCATAGATAGCTAAAATGAATGCACTAAAAAATAGTTGGTAAAACTAGATACATTGTTGATAGGAATAAAGGTTAATAAGCTAAAAATAAAATGTTAGCAACATCAACCATCAGAGAATTAAAAATCAAGTTCATATAATAGGGACAAAGGCATAAATACCCTAGTATTATCCATGGACTACACTGAAACAAAACATGATTTATTTTCTGTGTATTCTTTAAGAAGAAAGGAAATTATTCAGTGTTTCTTTTTTCCTTAGATATATTTCAACTAAACATAAAGCAAATAATGACCTAACCACTGAAATGAAAAGACTTAGCTACCTGAAAAAATACACTTAATTTGGGAAATTGAATATTTCATCTTATGTAAAAAGCAGACAAAATGTCTAGTTAATTCATCTTCAAAATGGCACTTTTATGATAGTGAAGAGGACTCTATTAATAATTAAACAAGTACAATGGGCATAAACCAAGCCTATCCCAGGCAAAACAAGATTTGTCTTTCATAAAATACAACTAATTTCTATATATTTTATTCACGCATAATTTTTACACATAAATCTCTTTGTAGTTTAGATTAATCAGAGACAGGAAGATTTTTTTCTTAGTTGGAAAATTTGTTTTATTTGTAGAGATGGAGATAAGCATCATTTTTGGTAGAAATCAAATCTCTTGTTTGGGAAAGTATATTTCAAAAAACATTTGATTATACCAAAAATAAAGTCAAAATTTGGTGTGAAATCTGAAACAATGTGAAATTTATCTTTATAATATACAAGATTTTTTTATGTTAGAAATTTGCAAAAAATGAATTTTTGCAGAGATTATTAGATTGACATACTGCTTGCTTATGAATCCTGGAACTTTGAGTAGCAACAGTTACTGGCATATTTTAGGCATCATTCAGTTGCTCTAAGAGACATATATTAAAAATTTAATAAAGATGAAGTATATGTATGAATATAATATTTATGTTATGCACTCTCACTGTCTTTCCTAATTTTTTCTTTTATAAAATGAAGAGTTCTATCTTACCCAACCTGTATACATAGGCATGAGTAGGCCCACATTAAAACCAACAAAGAAACTGAAACTGCCCTATGTGTTTGAGAAACTTCATGCCTGCCACCAAAGCCAGAGTATCACTTAAGAACTACCTACTGATTGCCTATTGAGACTGTCTCTCTGTATGAGTCAAGACAATACATGGATATCCATCAGATTCAGCCTGTGAGAATAAATCCCACCCAAAGAACTTAGAACTCGTGGACATTAGGAAAAAAATAGTGAAATATCAGTCATTTTCATTTATCTTGTTAAGGAATACCTGAACAACTTGTAGAGAAATTATGTGTAGGAAATTTTGGCTCTTTAACCAAGATTCAACTACATGTAATCTGATAGAAATTGTGAATTCACTAAGCCAATAGAAAAAAAGACTGGTTCAAAATTGGGAAAGGAGTATGTCAAGGCTGTATATCGTCACCTTGCTTATTTAACTTATATGAAGAGTACATTGTGCGAAATTCTGGGCTGGATGAAGCACAAACCAGAATCAAGATTGCCTGGGAGAAATATCAATAACCTCAGATATGCAGATGATACCACCCTTATGGGAGATACAGAAAAGGAACTAAAGAGCCTCTTCATGAAAGTGAAAGAGGAGAGTGAAAAAGCTGGCTTAAAACTCAACATTCAAAACAGAAGATCATTGCATCTAGTCCCATTACTTCAGTGCAAATAATTGTGGAAACAATGCAAACAATGAGACACTTAATTTTCTTGGGCTCCAAAATCATTACAGATGGTGACTGCAGCCATTAAATTAAAAGACACTTACTTCTAGGAAGAAAAGCTATGACCAACATAGACAGCATGTTAAAAAACAGAGACATTATTTTGCCAACAAAGGTCCATATAGTTAAAGCTACGGTTTTTCCAGTAGTCATGTATGGATGTGAGAGCTGGACCATAAGGAAGGCTGAGCACCAAAGAACTGATGCTTTTGAACTGTGGTTTTGGACAAGACTCTTGAGAGTCCCTTGCACTGCAAGGAGATCAAATCACTCAATCCTAAAGGAAATTGATCCTGAATACTCATTGGAAGGACTGAAGCTGAAGCTCCAATATTTTGGCCACCTAATGCAAATAGCTGACTCATTAGAAAAGATGCTGATGCTTGGAAGGATTGAACACAAGAGGAAAAGGGGACAACAGAAGATGAGATGATTGGATGGCATCACTGACTCAATGACCATGAGTTTGAGCAAGCTCCAGGAATTGATGAAAGACAGGGAAGCCTGGTGTGCTGCAGTCCATGGGGTCATAAAGAGTTGGATACAATTAAGCAACTGAACAACAACAACAAGACAATGGAGTGCTTCACAGGAGAGCAGAGGAGCCATCTCACATTTTTATTAGTATTTTTATTTCATACACATATATAAGTACAAATAAATTAACATATTATTTCAAAATAAAAGAGAAGACATCATAGAAGAAATCTCCATGAAACTTCAGGATATAGAGAGATTATTCTGGATTGTAGAATTAGGATAGGATTCACTTTGAATATTGGATTTAATTTGAACTTAAATGATGAATAAGAATTGAAAATATAGTTTTGGAGAGGAGAGTAGGTGTATTGGAGACAACATTGTCTAATACATTCACTCTCTTCCTTTCTTAAGAGAAACCATTTTTCCCCCTTGGGGTAGGAGACAGCTATGGACAACATTAAAAATCTGTAGCTCCTCACTTGTCCTTAAAACAAAGGTTGTATATATGTTGTGCTGTGCTCAGTTATATCCAATTCTTTGCAACCTCTGGACTGTAGCCCACCAAGTTCCTCTGTACATGGAGTTTTCCAGGCAAAAATACTGGAGGGGGTTGCCATTTCCTACTCCAAACAATTTTCCCATCCCAGGGATCGAACCTGTGTCTTCTGCATAGGCAGGCAGATTCTTTACCACAGCATCACCTGGGCACAGTGATAGTTTTGAATGTAACATTTGCTTATTTCTCTTTCTTTCTCACTACAGATTGATATGATTCATGAAATCATATCATCTTCCAAACTTCAGGATAATGATTATCAGTCAAGATTGAGAAGGAAGTGGTGGATTGGGAAAGAATATAAAAGTTTGATCTTTATTTACTTTCTCAAGCAGTAGAAAAACCCTATATTACCACTCTCAGGACATTTTGTCAGGTGAATAAAATAAAATTAATGTTTTATTAATAAGAATATAGTCAAGTATCTCATGTAAACCATTTGAATGCAATCTTAGCAAACACAGGGCATCAACGGTGATATTTTAAAATACAGCATGGAAAATCTATCATGCAAATTAGAATTTCATAGCATACATGTAAACAGGTCCTAGGACAAGTAATATGTGAACCAAGAATATGTAAAATCACTTTATAGGAGATTTTGAGATTACAACTATGTCCTGAAATACTATAGGTTCACATTTGTTTCTGTAGGCCTTTGGAGTTGTGAAATACACAAATGGAGCTGTGTTATGTGAAGATAGTTCTTGCAGCATTTTCAAGGGCAACTTTTGATGGGAAAAAATGCTCAAGTGAAATTAGATTAAGATTCTGAGCTAATACAGTACAGTAGTGGTCATGTGGATGCAGAAGGAAGAAACCGTTCATGAAATAGTTGAGAATAGGCAACATGTTAAATGAAAAATGAATGTGGGCTGGGGAGGAAGGAAAAAAAAAAAGTAGTCAAAGTAAAACTGGGAGTACCACTGTGTTATTAACAGACACAAGGAACATGATGTACAGCAAGTTTGGAAAGTAAAATTAGTTGAGGTTAACCTAATGTTTAAGTTATTGTTTAGTCACTAAGTCGTGTCCTACTCTTTTGCAACCCCCATGAACTGCAGCCTGCCAGGCACCTCTGTCCATTGGAATGCAGGCAAGAATACTGAAGTGCGGTGTAATTTTCTTCTCTAGGGGATCTTCCCAACCCAGGAATCCAACCTGTGTCTTCTGCATTGGCCGGTGGATTCCTTACCCCTGAGCCACCAGGAAAGCCAATGTTTTAAGTTAGTACTGAATAAATATTGTTTTATAATGTAATAACAAACTGCAGTCAATTTAACTGATAAAAGCACTTTATAAACAAGGCAAAAGTGACTACAAAAAGATGTGGGTATGGTCATTGGTAACTTTGTTAATTGTAGAATATTCATTGTAATATTTCAGAGTAAGTAGATGGAGTGGGGTTTAGTGTCATTCAAATGAAGAATAAAATTTTACTAAGGATTAAGTTATGACCAACCTAGATAGCATATTGAAAAGCAGAGACATTACTTTGCCAACAAAGGTCCGTCTAGTCAAGGCTATGGTTTTTCCTGTGGTCACGTATGGATGTGAGAGTTGGACTGCGAAGAAGGCTGAGTGCCAAAGAATTGATGCTTTTGAACTGTGGTGTTGGAGAAGACTCTTGAGAGTCCCTTGGACTGCAAGGAGATCCAGCCAGTCCATTCTGAAGGAGATCAGCCCTGGGATTTCTTTGGAAGGAATGATGCTAAAGCTGAAACTCCAGTACTTTGGCCACCTCATGCGAAGGGTTGACTCATCAGAAAAGACTCTGATGCTGGGAAGGATTGGGGGCAGGAGGAGAAGGGGACGACAGAGGATGAGATGGCTGGATGGCATCACTGACTCGATGGACGTGAGTCTCAGTGAACTCCGGGGGTTGGTGAGGGACAGGGAGGCCTGGACTGCTGCGATTCATGGGGTCGCAAAGAGTCGGACACGACTGAGCAACTGAACTAAACTGATAAGTCAAATATACTAGTCATCAGTCTTATTTTTCATTGTAAAATATGTTGTGTGGTTCGTGTTTTAGAATGTGTGCTATTTTAACTATATGGCTTTAATTCTTACAAATTAAGCTTCCTTATATTATTTCCAATATCAGGAAGTTTAAATAACAGTCCAATAAGGCAATTATATCTACGAAGAAAGCATAATACATGTACTTTTATGGGTCAGACTCCAGTTTATGACCATTTGCTGAGGCCCAGGTAGGCTGAACTCAAGGAAAGAAGTTTCAACCCTTCCAAATTTGAGCTATTCAGAAATGCAAACTATTCTATCTCATGTTTCTAAGAGTTTTCTAAGAATGAGTTTACTCTGAGTTACTAGTCCTAAAACAATTTAAAGTCCCAGAAAGGTAGGTTTGGGATATAAATTTAAAATATCCAAACTAAATGTAAGACTAGTTTAAAAACTTTTATAAAGACTAATATAAAATTAAAATACCTTGTTCCATCTATCTTATTACTGAATATTGTCAAATGTTTAATAACTGGAAACACTGTTACAATCAGATATAAACTTCTGCTCAATCACTTTAATTTATTTTAAAAGTAATTAAAGTACATGAAAAGTTTTCTTATTTATGGCTTTATTTTTCTCCCAAATTTAAATTTAATGCCATTTACCTAATTTTCTTTCAGTCATAAAAAGTTTTCTCCACATTTCTAATAAGAATTTGTTCATTACATTAGTTTTCTATAGTCAATAGTTTGTTAAATATAAAATGTATACTTGTAGAGTATACAAAGTAGAAAAACAGAAAAATAAAGTTATTTTCAAAAACTTCCATGTAATTATTTGATGCATAAAATAATTGTCACCTTTGCAATGATATTTTCTGTAATCACATTTCCCTTTGCTCACTAAAGCCTTTAATAGCCTTATTATCATTTTCCTTTTTAAAAAATTTTTTAATATTATCTTTTTCTTGATAAACTCATCTTTTCCCCTTATTTTCAGGACTTGCAATTTTCCTCATGCCTCTCTACAGTTCCTTCAATATCTCCTCTTTATCAATCATTTGGAAAAAGGTACTACTCATATTTTTTGTATGCATATAAAAAGTATATCTCATATGTTTATTATGTAAAATATGAATAAGTGAATATGTCTTATCTTCATTTCTTATACCCTAATGAGCATGTAACATACATATAAATAATTTCTACTTAGTTTTATTTGGCTGCACAAATGCACCTAAAACCACCAAAACTAAAACCATTCTATCCTTTAATCATAGTTATATTCACAAGTCTAATTACTTATTATACAAACTAAAGATTTACCTTTGCATTTTTTTTCTTTTTTCAGTCTTTCATCAAAATCTAAAAGCTTTGCCCTTTCAACAGCATTCACATTCATCACTTCCTTTCCAGTGTAACTGTGTTTTGGGGGGCATTAATCTCTTCATATCTGCATAATCATAGTACTGTTCTAAACATTTTATTAGAGTCCATTCTAATTAATCACAAATGACACCCCTGGATCAGATTTAATTAAATATCACTTTCATTAAAATTACTACCTATCTTGATGTGATCAGTTTTCAATTTTCATGGATTATAAGATAAAATTTCTCTCGAAAAAAGTGAAGGGAAAATTTTATTTATTTTTATTTTATTTTTTAACTTTACAACATTGTATTGGTTTTGCCATATATCAACATGAATCCATCACAGGTATACACGTGTTCCCCATCCTGAACCCTCCTCCCTCCTCCCTCCGGGTACCATCCCTCTGGGTCATCCCAGTGCACCAGCCCCAAGCATCCAGTATCGTGCATTGTACCTGGACTGGTGACTCGTTTCATATATTATATTATACATGTTTCAATGCCATTCTCCCAAATCATCCCACTCTCTCCCTCTCCCACAGAATCCAAAAGACTGTTCTGTACATCAGTGTCTCTTTTGCTGTCTCGTATACAGGGTTACTGTTACCATCTTTCTAAATTCCATATATATCCGTTAGTATACTATATTGGTGTTTTTCTTTCTGGCTTACTTCACTCTGTATAATAGGCTCCAGTTTCATCCACCTCATTAGAACTGATTCAAATGTATTCTTTTTAATGGCTGAGTAATACTCCATTGTGTATATGTACCACAGCTTTCTTATCCATTCATCTGCTGATGGACATCATTCAGTCATGTCTGACTATTTGTAATCCCATGGACTGTAGCCCACCAAGCTCCTCTGTCCATGGAATTGTCCAGGCAAGAATACTGGAGTGGATAGTTATTCCCTTCTCCAGGGGATCTTCCCAACCCAAAGACTGAACTTGGATATCCTGCATTGCAAGCAGATTCTTTACTGTCTGAGCCACCAGGGAAGTCCCTTCTCTCTATAATCTAGTATTTAAGACAACCCACAGTCTTACCTCAAACTTTATATCCTTCTAAAACTGCCTTTATGTGACTCATTTTTTTCCTAAACATGTCTCATTCACATGATTTCTTTTTTATATAAATGGCAATCTAAAAATGATCTGGGACAGTAAACACTGATATTTTATAATGAAATAATTATATATTTATTAAAATTAATACAAACCAATACATTAAACTATGATTTCACAGATAATATAATAGTTAACCAATATTATTATAACTCTATTCCTGATTTTTAGGAATAGTAACTCTCTATGTAGTAACTCTAATCCTGATTGCATCATGCTACCACCTGGATGATGAACTTCCCTGGTGGCTCAGAGGTTAAAGCATCTGCCTGCAATGCAGGAGACCTGGGTTCGATCCCTGGATCAGGAAGATCCCCTGGAGAAGGAAATGACAACCCACTCCAGTATTCTTGCCTAGAGAATCCCATGGATGGAGGAGCCTGGTGGGCTACAGTCCACGGGGTCACAAAGAGTCGGACACGACTGAGCGACTTCACTTTCACTTAATTCTGATTGCATCATGCTACCACCTGGATGAAATTTATAGGATTCATGATCTTTGATTTTCCCTCAATTATTAATCAATAATACCCAATTCAGAACTGGCTCTTAATTTTTAAATTCCTCCTGATCCCAGCAAAAGCTCAAGGCCCTATAAGAAGACTGGTAGGAGGCAGGAAAGTGACCTACTCAACGATGTCTACCTCCTAATTCCTGACACATATAAACATACCACTTTTCATGAAAAAAAAAATTAAAACAACCAAAAATATGTGTTGATGTTATCTCACAAAACAATAGAAATAAGTTTAATATCTATATGCTGTTAAAAACAGTATCCTATTTAAGCAATATAAATATTTCATCCTCTACTTTTGATGCATCATAGTAAATTAAATGAATAATTTCTGTTCAAAACAACAATTTGAGACTATTCTGTTCAGAGTACAAGCAAGATTAATTCTAGATGAATACTACTATGTGTTTCCAATGATAAGTGGAGTATAATTTTCAGAGTCACAGTCAAATAAACCCAAATGATAAGAGAAAGGAAATTAAATGGAGAAACTTAAATATATATATATATATATATATATATATATATATCCATAGCAATTTACTTTGTATTCCTCTTTTCTAAATACCTTCTTTGTATACACTGGTTTACAGTACCTACATGAGATTCAATTTCTCTCATGTATTCATTTCACCCCTAAATGCAGTCTAAAATTTATTTTTTCCTTTATCCACCTATTCTCTAAATAAAAGTTTTAGGTAATGCATTCCCTTAATTTCAGCTTGTCTTTTATCATTACTGGGCTCCCCTTGTGGCTCAGCTGGTTAAGAATCCAGCTGCAACCTGGGAGACCTTGGTTTGACCCCTGGGTTGAGAAGATCCCCTGGAGAAGGGAACAGCTTCCAGAATTCTGGCCTGGAGAATTCCATGGACTGTATAGTCCATGGGGTTGCAAAGAATCAGACACGACTGAGTGACTTTCACTTCACTTCATCATTACTAACTGTATTGAAGATCCTTTTGCTTTCTGGTTATATTAATCAATCCATTGCAGAAGCAAGAGCAGCCATAAACTAAGTGTTACATATTGTGAATCTGAGGAATAGTATGGTGTGTTAGAGAAGTCACAGTACTAGGAGTTAAAGGACTCAGATTTATACCATTTATACCTTTATTATTATGTTTTAGCTAAATTATCTGGGCATGTCACTTAAGCTTCCTAAGCCCCAAATATATCAACTGATAACAATGGCTGGTTCAATGGGTTAGTGTGAATATTATAACCAACAACACATATAAAGGGACTTAGTACGGTGTTCCATTCATTGAATTTTTCATTGATTCATTAATTGCCTGAATTATTATGACTCACACTGGGGAGTGTTATGTATTCGATCTTTCTACACATACATTGTTCAGAATAATAAAAAAGAGAATTTGCTTTTTTCTTTAGTATTATATATGTAACTTTTTTTAATTAAGAAAAATGGGCTTTCTTTATACAGAATTTCCTTGTTTCTCTCTTTAAATAATTTATTTTCCATAGCCACATTTGGTAGAAGTTAAAGTTCTTTGGTCACGTACTTTGTTTTCTCTGGTTTTTCAGTGTTTTAAAACAAGAAAGACTTTCCTGCTCAGACCATGTGGGCTTGACAGCTAGGCAATACATTACTAAGAAATACCATTAGAATAAAAATTCCTAATGGCATCAGAAAAATTTCCCTACCTATTGAAAAGAAATTACTTTCACAATCTAGTTTCAATCAACTTTCACACAGTCTACTTTCACATTTCATTTGATTACTACACCCCAATGACTGTGTGGATAAAGAATCTACCTTCAATGCAGGAGATGCAAGAGACGCGGGCTCCATCCTTGGCTCAAGAAGATTCTCCAGGAGGAGGAAATGGCAACCCAATCCAGTATTCTTGCCCGGAAAATCTCATGGATAGAGGAGCCTGGTGGGCTAGATAGAGTTCATGGGTTTGCAAAAGAATCGGACATGACTGAGTGGCTAAGCATGCACACTGCATTATGCTTGGCAGTTTAAAATAGACGAAAAAGTAATATTATAACCAAATTTAGATAAATTTACTTAATCCATGAGCACTGACTGAAAAAAAAATTATATCAGTTTTTATACTATTGTAGCAGACCATGCATGAATATTAATTTACAGCAAGTTTCTAAGAGTTCCATTCAGTTAGGTAGGACATAAAAATATTCAATATATTTAAAGAAGGTATACTGAAAATTATTATTACAGTGGTTACAATTTTATAAATCTATCTGTGATATTTTAAAGTGATAAAATCATATACTGTACATTGAGAAAGAATTAATTCTATGTCCTTTAAACCTTATTTACTACTCGTATTCTTGATCTTGTCTTATGCAAAGTAAAATCCTTTCCCAACATCTTAATCTTAGACAAACAATATAAAAATAATAGTGATGGCTTTAATTGATTTGGGAGGAAACAAAAATTGCACATGTAGATTTTACCTAAAAATTATGGCAATATTTCAGAGAGGTGAAAGCAACAGTATTAGTATCATTCTTGATAGTAAAAATGCTTTGTTTGGTCTTAGTTATAACTGGCATTTTATGCTATATATAATAGTTATAGAACATCCATAATATAAAGTTACTTAGGCTTCTAAAGAGTTTTCTATAAGCAATTATGTAACATAGAGGTGAGTGTTCAATTTTGTAGTCAGAAACATTGTGGGACTCTGACTTTTACCAGACCACCTTACCTGCCTCCTGAGAAATCTGTATGTAGATCAAGAAGCAACAATTAAAACTGGACATGGAACAATGGACTGGCTTCAAATTGGGAAAGGAGTACATCAAGGCTCTATATTGTCAACCTGCTTATTTAACTTATATGCAGAGTACATCATGTGAAATTCTGGGCTGGCTGAAGCACAAACTGGAATCAAGACTGCAAGGAAAAATATCTATAACCACAGATACACAGATGACAACATCCTATGGAAGAAAACAAAGAGAAACTAATGAGTCTCTTGATGAATGTGAAAGAGGAGAGTGAAAAAGCTGGCTTAAAACTCAACCTTCAAAAAACTAAGGTCATCACAGCTGGTCCCATCACTTCATGGCAAATAGATGGGGAAACAATGCAAACAGTGAGATACTTTATTTTCTTGGGCTCCAAAATCATTGCAGGTAGGGACTGAAGCCATGAAATGAAAAGATGCTTGCTCCTTGGAAGAAAAACTATGATCAACCTAAATAGCATATTAAAAAGCAGATGCCAACAAAGGTCCATCTAGTCAAAGCTATGGTTTTTCCAGTAGTCATATATGTATGTGAGATTTGGACTATAAAGAAAGCTGAGTGCCAAAAAATTGATGCTTTTGAATTGTGGTGTTGCAGAAGACTCTTGAGAGTCCCCTGGACTGCAAGGATATCAAACCAGTCAATCCTAAAGGATATCAATCCTGAATATTCATTGGAAGTACTGATGCTGAAGCTGAATATCCAATACCTTGGCCACCTGATGTGAAGAGCTGACTCATTAAAAAAGACCCTGATGCTGGAGAAGATTGAAGTCAGGAGGAGAAGGGGATGACAGAGAATGAGATGGTTGGATGGCATCACTGACTCAACAGACATGTGTTTGAACAAGCTCCAGAAGTTGGTGATGGACAGGGAGCCTAGTGTGATGTAGTCCGTGGGGTTGCAAGGAGTCAGGCATGACTGAGTGAATGAACAGACTGTATTTTAATATTGGGCTGATGAAAAAGATCTCTCATGCTCTATTTCCTCTTCTATGAAATAAAAATGTTATTAGCACCTCTCTTATATATAATTGTTAAATGAATATTTTATGCAGTGGCACTTAAATACAAAACTTCCCTTTAGTTCTTTTTCTATCAAAATAGTCTTTGAATAAATGTCTTAACTCAAGTCAAAATTACATTATGGCAAAACTATTTTGTGATAATACAACTTTTTTTTTTTTCAAAATTGGATTTCTGTCCCCTTCACCTTATTTTTTAATTTTTTTCTTTCTTTTTCTTTTTTTAACCATTTATCATTTATTATTATTATCTTATTTTACAATTATTTTCATTATTTGTTTATTCTTCATTTTAAAACAAAAAGTGAAAGAGAACCTGTTAAAAACAAAACAAACAAACAAAAAAACTCCCTTCAAACAAAGGCCAGGATCAAAGGAGTTCACTTGGAAAATATCAAACATATAAAGAACTGATACTTATCCCTCTCACTTTCAAATCATTGAAGAGCAGGGGTCACTCCCAAAGTCATTCCATGAATCTACTACCACTCTGATATCAAAACCAGACAAAGACACTACCAGAAAAAAAAAAAATTACAAGCCAATATCTTTGATGGATATAGATGAAAAAATTCTTAGCAAAATTTAGAAAATTGAATCCAACAGTACATAAAAAGAATCATATACCATACCATATACCAAGAATCATATATCATATACCATACCTGGGTTCATTTCAGGGTCACAAGGATGCTTCAACATATACAAATCAATCAACGTGATACACCATGTCAACAAAAGAAAAGACAAATATCACATAATCATCTCAATAGATAAAGAAAAAGCATTTGATATATTTCAGCATCGATTCATGGTAACAACTCTCACCAAAGTGGATATAGAAAGAATATATCTTAACATAAAAAAGTTATTTATGACAAACCATAGATAACATAACACTCAAGAGTGAAAATATGAAAGCCTTCCTGCTAAAATCTAGAAAAACACAAGGATGCCCACTCTCACCACTTTAATTAAACACAGGATTGGAAGTCTCAGGCATAGCAGTCAGATAAGAAATAAAAGTTATCCAAATTGGAAGGGAAGTGGTGAAATTGTTACTGTAGGCAGATATCATGATACTATACATATATAGAAAACTAAAAACTTCACACAAAATCTATTAGAGCTGAAAAACAAATTCAGCAAGGTAGCAGTGTACTAGGTTTAACATACAGAAATCTGTTGTATCTCTTTACACTAACAATAAACCATCAAAAATAGAAAGTAAAAACAAAAACAAAAACAAAAAACTTTTAAACATCACATCAAAAAGCAAACAAAATTTAAGAATACACCTGAGCAAGAAGGGGAAGACTTATACACGGAGAACTATAGAACACCAATTAAAGGAAACTGAAGATGGTTCAAAGAAATGTTAAGATATCACATTCTCTGGGACTGGAAGAATTAATATTGTTACAATGGCCATACTATTGAAAGCAATCTACAGATTTAATGTGATCTCTATGAAATTGCCCATGACATTTTTCACAGAACTAGAACAACAAGAAAAAGTCCTAAAATTTATATGGAACTAATAGGGTCCAGCATTGCCAAAGCAATCCTGGGGGAAAAAAACAAAGCTGTAAGCACAACTCCCCCAGACTTCAGACAATACTACAAAGTTACAGTAATCAAAACAGCATAGCATTGGCACAAAAACATAGTGCTCAATGAACGGAAAAGATAGCCCAGAAATAAACCCACATACCTATGGTCAATTTATCTTTGACAAAGGAAACAAAAACATACAATGAACAAAAGACAGTATCTTAAGTAACTAATGCTGGAAATACTTGACAGTCACATATAAAAAATGAAATTAGCACATTCTCTAACACCATACACAAAAATAAACTCAAAATGGGTTATAGACCTTGGATACTATAAAACTCCTAGAGGAAAACATAGACAGCATGCTCTTTGACATAAACTGTAGCAGCAATATTTTTTTTTATTAATCCCCTAGAGTAATGGAAATAAAATAACAAAAATGAATGAATGGGACATAATTCAACCTAAAAGCTTTGCACAGCAAAGGAAACCACAAATGAAACATAAAGATATCATACAAACTGGGAGGAAATATTTGCCAACAATGCAATGGACAAGGGATTAATTTCAAAAATATACAAGCAGTGAATAAAACTCAGTATCAAAAAACCAAACAAACGAATAAAAAAAAAAAAATAGGCAGAAGACCTTAATAGACATTTCTCCAAAGATGACATACAGATGACCAACAGGCACACAAAAAAAGATGCTCAACACTGCTAATTATTAGAGAAATGCAAATCAAAACTACAGTGAAGTGTCACCTCACATTGGGCACATAGTCAAAAAGTCTACAAATAAGAAATGCCGAAGAGAGTGTTGAGCAAAAGGAACTATCCTACACTCTTGGTGTGAATATTATTGGTACAGCCACTATGGAGAACAGCTTGGAGGTTCCTTAAAAAATAAAATAAAATAAATATAGAGTTACAATATAATCCAGAAATCCCAATCTTGACCATTCACCCAGAAAAGATGAAAACTTTAATTAAAAAAGATACATATACCCTAATATTCATAGCAGCACTATTTACAATTGTCAAGACATGGAAGCAATCTCAGTGTCAACTGACACATGAATGGATAAAGAAGATATGATATATATATATATATATATATATATATAGCCATTTCATTCATAAAAAGAATGAAATAATGTCATTTACTGCAACATGGATGAACCTGAAGATTATCATACTAAGTCAAGAAAGTCATTTTAAAAACACAAATATCATAAGAGGTCATTTATATGTGGAATCTAAAAAATGATACAAATGAACTTATTTATCACACAGAAACAGTTCACAGACATAAAAAAACAAATTTATGGTTACTGCATGGGAAACGGGGTATAGGGATAAACTGCTGCTGCTGCTGCTTCTAAGTCACTTCAGTCATGTCAGACTCTGTGCAACCCCATAGATGGCAGCCCACCAGGCTCCCCCGTCCCTTGGGATTCTCCAGGCAAGAACACTGGAGTTGGTTGCCATTTCCTTCTCCAATGCATGAAAGTGAAAAGTGAAAGTGAAGTCGCTCAGTTGTGTCCAACTCTTCGCGTGATGCCATGGACTGCAGCCTACCAGGCTCCTCCATCCATGGGATTTTCCAGGCAAGAGTACTGGAGTGGGGTGCCATCGCCTTCTCTGATAGGGATAAACTAGGAATTTGAAATTAAGAGATACATACTACTTTATATTAAAATGAAAAACAAGATCCTACTGTAGAGTACATGGTACTATATTCAATATCTTATAAACAGAAAAGTATCTGAAAAAGAATGTGTGCGTGTGTACAAACAATCATTTTGCTGTTTACCAAAAACTAATACAACATTGTAAACTAACTATACTTCAATTTAAAAAAAGAGTATTATTAAACTATCAGAAATAGTAATCTGGTTTTACAAGCAATAATATATGTAGAACTTAACCAGAGTTTTGGGTGTAATAGTATTAAATAGATTATGCTGCTAAGTCGCTTCAGTCGTGTCTGACTCTGTGCAACCCTATAGACGGCAGCCCACCAGGCTCCCCGTCCCTGGGATTCTCCAGGCAAGAACTCTGGAATGGGTTGCCATTTCCTTCTCCAATGCTTGAAAGTGAAAAGTGAGAGGGAAGTCGCTCAGTTGTGTCCGACTCTTAACAACCCCATGGACTGCAGCCTACCAAGCTCCTCTGTCCATGTGATTCTCCAAGCAAGAGTACTGGAGTGGGGTGCCATTGCCTTCTCCAAAATAGATTATAGCTATTGAATAATAATAGTTTTGTAAATTAAAAACTTATCTGCATAAAACATTTTACAATTTTAAATAATGTTGAATGACACATTTAATACACATAGCTCTTAAAAGAACATATAAAGAACTGCACTTTTAGTTATAGACATTAATTCCTGTAGAATTAAATTTTGCTTCCTAAAAAATGTCAGATGCAAAATATAAACATTTGTTTCATTATAAACCCTTGCTTTCTGTTGCAATTGTATTTATATATTATATAATGTATCTTCATCTGCTATCTATATGTGTAACTTTATGATTCTCTTAACAACACTTCATTTATAGCTAACATTTTGAGTTGGATTTATGTTGCCCTACTCCTGGTTCAGTTCAGTTCAGTTGCTCAGCCATGTCCGAGTCTTTGCGACCCCATGAACCACAGCACTCCAGGCCTTTCTGTCCGTCACCAACTCCTGGAATCCACCCAAACCCATGTCCATTGAGTCGGTGATGTCATCCAACCATCTCATCCTCTGTCGTCTCCTTCTCCTCCTGCCCTCAAACTTTCCCAGCATCAGGGTATTTTTAAATGAGTCAGCTCTTCACATCAGGTGTACATAGTACTGGAGTTTCAGCTTCAACATCAGTCCTACTAATGAACATCCAGGACTGATCTCCTTTAGAATGGATTGGCTGGATCTCCTTGCAGTCCAAGGGACTTTCAAGAGTCTTCTCCAACACCACAGTTCAAAAGCATCAATTATTCAGCACTCAGCTTTCTTTATAGTCCAACACTCACATCCATATATGACTACTGGAAAAACCATAGCCTTGACTAGACGGACCTTTGGGGACAAAGTAATGTTTCTGCTTTTTAGTATGCTGTCTAGGTTGGTCATAACTTTCCTTCCAAGAAGTAAGCGTCTTTTAATTTCATGGCTGCAATCACCATCTGCAGTGATTTTGGAGCCCCAAAAAATAAAGTCAGCCACTGTTTCCACTGTTTCCCCACCTATTTGCCATGAAGTGATGGGACAGGATGCCATGATCTTCATTTTCTGAATGTTGAGCTTTAAGCCAACTTTTTCACTCTCCTTTCACTTTCATCAAGAGGCTCTTTAGTTCTTCTTCACTTTCTGCCATAAGAGTGGTATCATCTGCATATCTGAGGTTATTGATATTTCTCCTGACAATCTTGATTCCAGCTTGTGCTTCATCCAGCCCAGGGTTTCTCATGATGTACTCTGCATATAAGTTAAATAAGCAGGGTGACAATATACAGCCGTGGCATACTCCTTCACATATTTTGAACCAATCTGTTGTTCCATGTCTGGTTCAAAGTGTTACTTCCTGTATATAGATTTCTCAAGAGGCAGGCCAGGTGGTCTGGTATTCCCATCTCTTTCAGAATTTTTGGTAACACACATTTAGTTCAGTTTGTAAATGCTGGGTTTTTTGCCAATGCTGAAAACAAAGAGGTTACTTAAACTAGTGATGATTTTCTAATTAATTCAATTAAATACTTATTTAAGTATATTTGTCTTGGGGGAGGATAATGTTAAAAATCTATAGCTAGCCTTGTAATCTGGCTGTTTGCCTAGAAACACTGAACTGTGATATTAAGTAGTTACATAAAGAACTGAGAACAAATGGTAACAAAAATTAAGC
This sequence comes from Bos indicus x Bos taurus, assembly GCF_003369695.1. Lineage (NCBI taxonomy): Eukaryota > Metazoa > Chordata > Mammalia > Artiodactyla > Bovidae > Bos > Bos indicus x Bos taurus. The sequence goes on along the minus strand of NC_040081.1, from coordinate 78,645,991 downwards.
CACTGTTGTCTAGAAGCAAAAAGCTATACATGGAGTGGGAGAGTTATATATTCGTCTTTTAACTCACAGTTGCTTAAAAGTGTAACTGATCTGTGAATAGTAAGACATACGAATTGAGATTTGAACCTTTTTTTTTTTTTTCCCCAGGATAGAGTTTGTTTTGAATAAAGTTCAATTGGAGTTGCATATAGAGGATTTACTTGGGCAGGTAGTCAGAGTTGACACCATGAAGGCGTAAAGGAAACTCAAGGAGCTCTGGAGCTGGCTGGACACTGCAGACACTGCAGAGTTACCCTGCTCTGAGGCTTGGAGGCAAGACTTTTATATTCCCAAACCAATGAATCATTGATGCAGATTGTTTAGCTCAAGGCATTTCTCTGAGAGGGACCCATCAGGGAGATTTTAGCACCCAACATCTCCAGCAGCTAGGGGAATGATTGCTGGGAATCCAGGAAGTATATAGTCTCTGAAGACAAATTGTAAAAGCCTATAGGAGGTTTTCTGTTTGCACCTCCTCCTTGGCTGCACTGAAAATTGTGTAGGATTTTATTACCCTTGCCCTCTGTAGTCTGCAGAAGTATTTTTGAAATACAAGTTTTAAAAGATTATTTGAACTTACTGATAAATATAACAATTACTTGTGTTTTAAAAAAAAATAATAATAATTTTGAAGCAAGTTTTTTCAAATAACACTTCCACAAATATACATATTCAATGCATCTATATTTACCTATTTATACTTTTTATATTCAATAAATACAAACTATAGGTATAGTAGACATCAGACTCTGTGTTCAGTGTTGGACATCTGTTTTAAACAAGATGTCCTCTTGTTTAAAAGAGGAGTTTGCCTCAAGGATCTTATGGTTTATTAAAAGTATATTTGAGGGACAGCAATAGTGGTAAGAAAAGGAATAAAAGAGGGAACAGCAAAAACCACTTTCATAAAAGGTAATAGACAATTCCTAAATAGGTGTTGGTGATAAATAAAGTTAGAATGATGAATAGATCACACAATTTTATTTCATGTTGTTTTGTGCTGTCATGCCATGATATGATGTAAAATTACATTAATAAATAGAGACCATTTACTGATGGCAATACTTGGGTTTAAGAGCCTCATTATATTTGTCAGTAAAATTGTGGTACAGAGATTTGAAGTCAAGAAGAGCTCCAAAAACACATACACACACACAAATTATCATATCACTTGTGAAAAATTAATCAGAATAAATCAGGACAATAACTGGAAAATTAAAAGAAATACATGAATTGTGACGGAGAGGAGTAGCGGGAACTATCATTTATTGCTAGTGGTATTATAAGCTGTATAGCTAGTTTGAAAGACAGAAAGTTTCTGGGTTTCCCTGGTGGCTCATTTGGTAAAGAATTTGCCTGCAATGCAGAATACCTGGGTTCAGCCCCTGGGTTGGAAAGATCCCTTGGAAAAAGGAATAGCTACCCACTCCAGTATTCTTGCCTTGAGAATTCCATGGACAGAGGAACCTTGTGGGCTATAGACCATGGGGTCACAAAGAGTCAGACATTCCTGAGTGATTAACACTTGACAGTTTCTTACAAAACTAAACATAATGTGTTAGGCATTACTGACAAAATGGAGGCATGGTCCCAACCCCCTCTCCTCCTCTCACAGGCATGGCCCCAGGATGAAGGAGTTAGGCCCTGTGATTCTGACTTGTTCTTTTCTTTCTTCGGTTGAGTTGGCTGGAAAGAATGTTAAGGTGCTTGAGAGAAGCATGAGAAAGCATAAAGCATTCTACAGTTGTGCCCAGAAAATAATCTGTAAAGTAACCATTGACATTTGTTCAAGGATCTTGACAAAGAATGTTTCAGGATGAGCGTAGGCCACAGCTTGAGGCCATGGGAAGGATTGTTATCTGAGACCTGTTAGTGAGGGAAATGTTTATTTGCAAAGGAAGTTTGCTGAGTTTAGGGTTTAGGAATACTTAAGAATAGCTAGTGGAGAAAACAATGGCATCCTACTCCAGTACTCTTGCCTGGAAAATCCCACGACGGAGGAGCCTGGTGGGCTGCAGTCCATGGGGTAGCTAAGAGTCGGACATGACTGAGCGACTTCACTTTCATTTTTCACTTTCATGCATTGGAGAAGGAAATGGCAACCCACTCTAGTGTTCTTGCCTGGAGAATCCCAGGGACAGGGCAGCCTGGTGGGCTGCCGTCTATGGGGTCGCACAGAGTCAAACACGACTGAACCGACTTAGCAGCAGCAGCAGCAGAAAGAATAACTAGAAGGCTTTTTAGGAGTTAGTGATCTTAAGATGCTAGGGGCAAACATGATTTAGAAAGATAAGAAATAAACTGAGGAATGTGGCGTGAGTTACAATGTAATCACAAGCTAAGTATAGGACACATAAGAGAAAGTAGATTATAGATAGTAAAGCTAATTCTGAGAGAATCGCCTGAAGCAGGAACTCTGTTTGTAGTACAATAATGATTTCTGGAGACAGTAAATCTGGGTGGGGGAACTGAAAATGTAAAACCTCTGACCTAATTCTTTGGTCAAATTATAAAAGAGAACCTGAAGCTTGAAATAAACATGTAGTTCTGTACTATGAGTCAGAGGCTATATCATCGTCCTCCGACACCACTCACACCTTCAGGCTGATTCCCTGGCTGCTTTATTTTTTTGGGTTGCAAAATCACTGCAAATGGTGACTGCAGCCATGAAATTAAAAGATGCTTACTCCTTAGAAGGAAAGTTATGACCAACCTAGACAGCATATTCAAAGCAGAGACATTCCTTTGCCAACAAAGGTCCGTCTAGTCAAGGCTATGGTTGTTCCTGTGGATGTGAGAGTTGGAGTGTGAAGAAGGCTGAGTGCCGAAGAATTGAAGCTTTTAAACTGTGATGTTGAAGACTCTTGAGAGTCCCTTGGACTGCAAGGAGCTGGAATCCCGCAGGATCTAATAATCTAATGATCTTTGCTAAGTCACTTCATTAGTATCAGTTCAGTCGCTCAGTCATGTCCAACTCTTTGCGACCCCATGAATCACGCCAGGCCTCCCTGTCCATTACCAACTCCGGGGGTTTATTCAAACTCACGTCCATTGAGTCAGTGATGCCATTCAGCCATCTCATCCTCTGTTGTCCCCTTCTCCTCCTGCCCCCAATCCCTCCCAGCATCAGAGTCTTTTCCAATGAGTCAACTCTTCACATGAGGTGGCCAAAGTACTGGAGTTTCAGCTTTAGCATCATTCCTTCCAAAAAAGTGCCAAAGCTGATCTACTTCAGAATGGACTGGTTGTATCTCCTTGCAGTCCAGGAGACTCTGAAGAGTCTTCAACACCACAGTTCAAAAGCATCAATTCTTCGGCACTCAGCCTTCTTCACACTCCAACTCTCACATCCACAGGAAAAACCATAGCCTTAACTAGACGGACCTTTGTTGGCAAAGGAATGTCTCTGCTTTTGAATATGCTATCTAGGTTGGTCATAACTTTCCTTCCAAGGAGTAAGCATCTTTTAATTTTACGGCAGCAGTCACCATTTGCAGTGACTTTGGAACCCAAAAAAATAAACTCTGACACAGTTTCCCCATCTATTTCCCATGAAGTAATGGGACCAGATGCCATGATCTTTGTTTTCTGAATGTTGGGCTTTAAGCCAATATTTTCACTCTCTACTATCACTTTCATCAAGAGGCTTTTTAGTTCCTCTTCACTTTCTGCCATAAGGGTGGTATCACCTGCATATCTGAGGTTATTGATATTTCTCCCGGGAATCTTGATTCCAGCTTGTGCTTCTCCAGTCCAGCATTTCTCAGGATGTACTCTGCATATAAGTTAAATGACCAGGGTGATAAATTACAGCCTTGACGTACTCTTTTTCCTATTTGGAACCAGTCTGTTGTTCCATGTCCAGTTCTAACTGTTGCTTCCTGATCTGCATACAGATTTCTCAAGAGGAGGTCAGGTGGTCTGGTATTCCCATCTCTTTCAGAATTTTCCACAGTTTATTGTGATCCACACAGTCAAAGGCTTTGGCATAGTCAATAAAGCAGAAATAGATGTTTTTATGGAACTCTCTTGCTTTTTTGATGATCCAGCAGATGTTGGCAATTTGATCTGTGGTTCCTCTGTCTTTTCTATAACCAGCTTGAACATCAGGAAATTCATGGTTCACATATTGCTGAAGCCTGGCTTGGAGAATTTTGAGCATTACTTTACTAGCATGTGAGATGAGTGCAATTGTGTAGTAGTTTGAGCATTCTTTGGCATTGCCTTTCTTTGGGATTGGAGTGAAAACTGACCTTTTTCAGTCCTGTGGCCAAGTCTGAGTTTTCCAAATTTGCTGGCATATTGAGTGCAACACTTTCACAGCATCATCTTTCAGGATTTGAAATAGCTCAACTGGAATTCCATCACCTACACTAGCTTTGTTTGTATAGATGCTTTCTAAGGCCCACTTGACTTCACATTCCAGGATGTCTGCCTCTACGTCAGTGATCACACCATCATGATTATCTGGGTCGTGAAATCTTTTTTATTCAGTTTCTATGTATTCTTGCCACCTCTTCTTAATATCTTCTGCTTCTGTTAGGTCCACACCATTTCTGTCCTTTATCGAGCCCATCTTTACATGAAATGTTCCCTTGGTATCTCTAATTTCCTTGAAGAGATCTCTAGTCTTTCCCCTTCTGTTGTTTTCCTCTAGTTCTTTGCATTGATTGCTGAGGGAGGCTTTCTTATCTCTTCTTGCTATTCTTTGGAACTCTGCATTCAGATGCTTATATCTTTCCTTTTCTCCTTTGCTTTTCACTTATCTTCTTGTCACAGCTATTTGTAAGGTCTCCCCAGACAACCATTTTGCTTTTATGCATTTCTTTTCCATGGGGATGGTCTTGATCCCTTTCTCCTGTACAATGTCATGAACCTCATTCCATAGCTCATCAGGCACTCTATCTATCAGATCTAGGTCCTTAAATCTATTTCTCACTTCCACTGTATATTCGTAAGGGATTTGATTTAGGTCATACCTGAATGGTCTAGTGGTTTTCCCTACTTTCTTCAGTTTAAGTCTGAATTTGGCAATAAGGAGTTCATGACCTGAGCCACAGTCAGCTCCTGGTCTTGTTTTTGTTGACTGTATAGAGCTTCTCCATCTTTGGCTGCAAAGAATATGATCAATCTGATTTCGGTGTTGACCATCTGGTGATGTCCAGGTATAGAGTCTTCTCTTGTGTTGTTGGAAGAGGGTGTTTGCTATTACCAGTGCATTTTCTTGGAAAAACTCTATTAGTCTTTGCCCTGCTTCATTCCATATTCCAAAGCCAAATTTGCCTGTTACTCCAGGTGTTTCTTGACTTCCTATTTTTGCGTTCCATTCCCCTATAATGAAAAGGACATCTTTTTTAGGTGTTAGCTCTAAAAAGTCTTCTAGGTCTTCATAAAACCGTTCAACTTCAGCTTCTTCAGCATTACTGGTTGGGACGTAGACTTGGATTACTGTGATATTGAATGGTTTGCCTTGGAAACGAACAGAAATCATTCTGTCGTTTTTGAGATTGCATCCAAGTACTGCATTTCAGACTCTTTTGTTGACCATGATGGCTCCATTTCTTCTGAGGGATTCCAGCCTGCAATAGTAGATATAATGGTCATCTGAGTTAAGTTCACCCATTCCAGTCCATTTTAGTTCATTGATTCCTAGAATGTCAACATTCACTCTTGCCATCTCTTGTTTGACCACTTCCAATTTGCATTGATTCATGGACCTGACATTCCAGATTCCTATGCAATATTGCTCTTTACAGCATCAGACCTTTCTTCTATCACCAGTCACATCCACAACTGGTTATTGTTTTTGCCTTGGCTCCATCCCTTCATTCTTTCTGGAGTTATTTCTCTACTGATCTCCAGTAGCATATTGGGCACCTACTGACCTGGGGAGTTCCTCTTTCAGTATCTTATCACTTTGCCTTTTCATACTGTTCATGGGATTCTCAAGGCAAGAATACTGAAGTGGTTTGCCATTTCCTTCTCCAGTGGACCACATTCTGTCAGATCTCTCCACCATGACCTGCCCGTCTTGGGTTGCCCCACGGGCATGGCTTAGTTTCATTGAGTTAGACAAAGCTGTGGTCCTAGTGTGATTAGATTGACTAGTTTGCTTAAGTATGGTTTCAGTGTGTCTGCCCTCTCATGCCGTCATGCAACTCCTACCATCTTACTTGGGTTTCTCTTACCTTGGGTGTGCGGTCACTTCAGTTGAGTCCAACTCTGTGACCCTATGTATCGTAGCCCACCAGGCTCCTGTATCCATGGGATTCTCCAAGCAAGAATACTGGAATGGTTTCTATTTCTTACTCCAGGTGATCTTCCTGACCCAGAGATAAAACCTGCATCTCTTACTTCTCTGACATTGACAGTCAGGCTTGTTACCACGAGTGCTGTACATCCACACAAAATCCTGCCTGTGGATATTTATATCAGCTTGACTCATAACTGTTAAAAATTAGAATATTTGGAATTCCAAAACTTTGGAATTTGAAAGCAAAAATGATGACTTTCAGGAAATAAATGAATAAACTTCAGTATACACAGACTAAGGAAAAAGTAATGAAAAGACACAGAGAAGCCTTAAATGTACATCACTAAGTGAAAGAAATCATCTGAAAGGGTTACATACCATACGACTTCTACTGTTTGACATTCCAGAAAAGGCAAAACTATGGACAATGGTTGCCAGGGCTTACAGGAGAGAGAAGAATGAATATGTAGAACATGGTGGATTTGGGGTGCATAAAACTAATCTTTGTAATACTGTAGCAGTAGATGTTTGTCATTCTTCACCTGTTCAAGTCCATAAAGTGTACAATACTGAGAATGAAGTCTAATGTAAACTATGGATACCATGTGGCAATTATGTCAATACACGTTCATTGCTTGTATGCTAAGTCACTTCAGTCATGTCCAACTCTGTGCAACCCTATGGACGGTAGCCTGCCAGTCCCCTTTACGCATGGGATTCTCCAGGCAATAATACTGGAGTAGATGGCCATGCCCTCCTCCAGGAGGGTCGTCCTGACCCAAGATCCAAAACAGTATCTCTTACATCTCCTGCACTGCCAGGCAGGTTCATTAAGAGTAACAAGTGTACAACTTTGGGGGGGATTATTGAATTATTGATAATGTGGGAGACTGTGCATGTGTGGGGAAATGAGGAATGTGAGCAATTTTTGTAACTTCCACTTAATTTTGCTGTGAACCTAAACTGCTCTGAAAAAAATAGTCTATTTTTAAAAATCAATGTAATTGCCTATTTAACCTGCAGGTGACTATACATGCATGGGTCAACATAGTCAAGACCAGAGCCATCAGCTGGTACATTATTTGTGGGCAATAATATTTGTTTATTTGTTATTAAAGAAGTATACTGAATTAGGCTGGTCAAGAGACTTTAAAGAGTAATGGTAAGAGATAGAACATTAAAAGAGGCAGGATACAAAGATGATATTTATGTCTCAGGCTTGCTCAAATTTTATTTTAATCATACTCTAAACAAGTTTAGCTAGAACATATGAAAAGATATTTTATGTCCTTTTTCTTCTCTCCTTCATAATATCTAAGAATATCTTCTACACTTTAGTTCAGTTCAGTTCAGTCACTCAATAATCTCCAACTATTTGCGACCCCATGAATGGTAGCACTCAAGGCCTCCCTGTCCATCACCATTTCCTGGAGTTCACTCAAACTCACATCCATTGAGTCGGTGATGCCATCCAGCCGTCTCATCCTCTGTCGTCCCCTTTTCCACCTGCCCCCAATCCCTCCCAGCATCAGAGTCGTTTCCAGTGAGTCAACTCTTCACATGAGGTGGCCAAAGTACTAGAGTTTCAGCTTTAGCATCATTCTGTCCAAAGAACACCCAGGGCTGATCTCCCTTCTACATTTAAACATGCTCTTTTAACTGAATAAAGATGACAATTTCTATGGAAATAGCAATAACAATAAAAATGATAATATTTATCATTTATAGAGTACGTATGTGTCTTACATTGAACTTTGTGTTTTATATTATTCAATCTATAAAATATCCTTTTGATAGAGAAATTATTTATCTCATTTTATAGAAATGAGAACTGAAATCGAGACATTAAGTCATATACATACTGATAAGTGACAAGATCAGAATTCAAACAAAACAAAACAAAAGCCTACCAAACCAGTATTTGAAATATTTATCTATATCAATTATATCTCTGGGGAAACCATGAGATCTTCCTGTCTTGCTATATATGACCTCTCTTCTTCATATCTTCTATAATTAGGGAAGTGTTCCTTGTCATACTCACCAAGTTCTTCTGAAGAATTAACTCTTCAGTCTCGCTCAGTTCAGTTCAGTTCAGTCACTCTCTCATGTCCAACTCTTTGGGACTCCATGAATTGCAGCATGCCAGGCTTCGATGTCCATCACCAATACCCAGAGTTCACTGAAACTCATGCCCATCGAGCTGGTGATGCCATCCAGCCATCTCATTCTCTATTGTCCCTTCTCCTCCTGCGCCCAATCCATCACAGCATCAGAGTCTTTTCTAATGAGTTAACTCTTCCCGTGAGGTGGCCAAAATATTGGGTTTCAGTTTTAGTATCAGTACTTCAAATGAACACCCAGGACTGATCTTTAGAATGGACTGATTGGATCTCCTTGCAGTCCAAGGGACTCTCAAGAGTCTTTTCTACCACCACAGCACAAAAGCATCAATTCTCCAGTGCTCAACTTTCTTCACAGTCCAACTCTCACATCCATATATGACCACTGGAAAAACCATAGCCTTGGCTAGACAGATCTTTGTGGGCAAAGTAATGTCTTTGCTTTTGAATATGCTATCTAGGTTGGTCATAATTTTCCTTTCAAGGAGTAAGCATCTTTTAATTTAATGGCTGCAATCACCATATGCAGTGATTTCGGAGCACAAAAAAATAAGTCTAACACTGTTTCCACATCAATTTCCCATGAAGTGATTTGACCCGAAATCAGATTGATTATATTATTTGCAGCCAAAGATGGAGAAGCTCTATACAGTTAGCAAAAACAAGACCAAGAGCTGACTGTGTCTCAGATCATGAACTCCTTATTGCCAAATTCAGACTTAAACTGAAGAAAGTAGGGAAAACCACTAGACCATTCAGGTATGACCTAAATCAAATCCCTTATGATTATACAGTGGAAGTGAGAAAAAGATTTAAGGGCTTAGGTCTGATAGAGTGCCTGATGAACTATGGAATGAGGTTCATGACATTGTACAGGAGAAAGGGATCAAGACCATTCCCATGGAAAAGAAAGGCAAAAAAGCAAAATGGCTGTCTGGGGAGGCCTTACAAATAGCTGTGAAAAGAAGACAAGTGAAAAGCTAAGGAGAAAAGGAAGGATATAAGCATCTGAATGCAGAGTTCCAAAGAATAGCAAGAAGAGATAAAGTCTTCCTCAGCGATCAATGCAAAGAACTAGAGGAAAACAACAGAATGGGAAAGACTAGAGATCTCTTCAAGAAAATCAGAGATACCAAAGGAACATTTCATGCAAAGATGGGCTCGATAAAGGACAGAAATGGTATGGACCTAACAGAAGCAGAAGGTGCCGGGAGCCGGTGAGGCATTCCACTCGTGACAAAGGTCATGAGGAAGGAGGCTCGGCATACGCAAAGGCGGGATTGAGCCTCAGGAGTCCACCCGGATATTCTCGAGCATCTACCCCCCAAAAAACCAGAGCCTGCCTACTTTATTGCTTTGTGCTCTCACCTCTGACTTTACTGGGGGCTGTCCCCTACCACCATCTCGCTCTCTCTGTCAAAGAGTTAACTTACAGCTCCAATTAATAAAGTTCCTGGGCAATTAGGAGTGTTTAAATCCAAACCCCTCTGATGGCTCTCTAACTCGCCTGACAAGTTTACCTGGACTCCTGCAGCTATGCATACGATTGTTTACAGTCTCCCAGCCTCGAGAGGCATGGGAAGCTTAAGATATTCAAATAGCTTAGAGCCTCTCAGAGAGTTAGAAACTGTCAGAATAAACTAGTAAAGGATTTCATTGATGAGTCAATGTTTGTTGCCAAGTTTTCACATCCCCTGAATTGTATCCTTGAATATGTATTAATTAATAGTGGGTATGTAGAAAAAATAAGTAGTGGCCTTGGTGTTGGTAACTTTAGACCCTTAAGGTAATAAATTCTTTCCTTTGTTGTAAACCCATTACATATCCGCCCTATAGGAATGCAATTTTATCTTCGGAAGATGAAGCAAAACCTTAAAATAATTACTCTTAGAGAAAGTAAGTCTTTGTTGATAAGTCCTTGTCAAGAGTCATAAAATGTTAGTAGGCCTTCTGGCCAGAAGATGATGTAAATCACCTAAACCATTTGTATACGATAAATTTGCAGGAAAGAAACCCTGGTTTTTGATAAGAATCAAAGACTGCTGACTTTGCATCCCCTATTATCCTCTATGTGTAACTTAGGGTATAAAAGCCCCTGTTAAAAATAAAGCTACGGGCCTTGCTCACCAACGCTTGGTCTCCCCATGTCATTCTTTCTTTTAACTTCCAGCTGAGTCTCCATCTGGAGCGCAGAACCCACCACGCTTACTAATTATGCCTGGGCTTCTAAGACCCACTCGAGAAGGTGTCTAGGGTGAGGCACCTTCCGCTATTCGAGAGGGCGCCTGCGGCCTACGTAAGTGGTACAAACTTCTTGTCTTGAAGTTTTATTGGTCTCCCGCGTAAACCAAGCTACTCAGCTTCTTTTCTCCACTGAATTTTCCTACTGAGCTATCCTCATTCTATTACTCTTTATATCTTTGATAAATAAATAAATAGTCACCGACGCCGTCTCCCCTTTGAATACCCTGGATCAGCCGGGGCTGGTCTCGGCAAGAAGGTATTAAGAAGAGATGGCAAGATTACACAGAAGAACTGTACAAAAAAGATCTTCATGACCCAGATAATCATGATGGTGTGATCACTGACCTAGAGGCAGACATCCTGGAATGTGAAGTCAAGTGGGCCTTAGAAAGCATCACTATGAACAAAGCTAGTGGAGGTGATGGAATTTCAGTTGAGCTATTCCAAATCCTGAAAGATGATGCTGTGAAAGTGTTGCACTCAACATGCCAGCAAATTTGGAAAACTCAGCCTTGGCCACAGGACTGGAAAAGGTCAGTTTTCATTCCAATCCCAAAGAAAGGCAATGCCAAAGAAGGCTCAAACTACCGCACAATTGCACCCATCTCACACGGTAGTAAAGTAATGCTCAAAATTCTCCAAGCCAGCCTTCAGCAATATGTGAACGGTGAATTTCCTGATGTTCAAGCTGGTTTTAGAAAAGACAGAGGAACCAGAGATCAAATTGCCAACATCCGCTGGATCATGAAAAAAGCAAGAGAGTTCCAGAAAAGCATCTATTTCTGCTTTATTGACTGTGCCAAAGCCTTTGACTATGTGGATCGCAAAAAACTGTAAAATTCTGAAAGAGATGGGAATACCAAACCACCTGATCTGCCTCTTGAGAAATTTGTATGCAGGTCAGGAAGCAACAGCTAGAACTGGTCATGGAACAACAGAGTGGTTCCAAATAGGAAAAGGAGTTCGTCAAGGCTGTATATTGTCACCCTGCTTATTTAACTTATATGTAGAGTACATCATGAGAAATGCTGGGCTGGAAGAAGCAGAAGCTGGACTCAAGATTGCTGGGAGAAATATCCCTAACCTAAGATATGCAGATGACACCACCCTTATGGCAGAAAGTGAAGAGGAACTAAAATGCATTTTGATGAAAGTGTTCCCTACTTTTCAATTTAATTCTGAATTTGGCAATAAGAAGTTCATGATCTTAGCCATATTCAGCTCCTGGTCTTGTTTTTGCTGACTATATAGAGCTTCTCCATCTTTGGCTACATAGAATATAATCAATCTCATTTTAGTTTTGACCATCTGGTGATGTCCATGCGTAGAGTCTTCTCTTGTGTTGTTGGAAGAGAGTGTTTGCTATGACCAGTGCATTTTCTTGGGAAAACTCTATTAGTCTTTGCCCTGCTTCATTCCATATTCCAAGGTCAAATTTGCCTGTTACTCCAGGTGTTTCTTGACTTCCTACTTTCGCATTCCTGTCCCCTGTAATGAAAAGGACATCTTTTTTGGTGTTAGTTCTAAAAGGTCTTTAGGTGTTCATAGAACCATTCAACCTCAGCTTCTTTGGCATTACTGGTTGGGGCATAGGGTTGGATTACTGTGATAATGAATGGTTTGCCTGGAAACGAACAGAGATCATTGTGTTGTTTTTGTGGTTTTATCCACGTACTGCATTTCGAACTCTTATGCTGATCATGATGGCTACTCCATTTCTTCTAAGGGATTCCTGCCCACAGTAGTAGATATAATGGTCATCTGAGTTAAATTCACCCATTCCAGTCCATGTGAGTTTGTTGATTCCTAGAATATCGAGGTTCACTCTAGCCATTTCCTGTTTGACCACTTCCAATTTGCCTTGATTCATGGACCTGACATTCCACGTTCTTACGCAATATTGCTCTTAACAGCATCGGAACTTGCTTCTATCACCAATCACATCCACAACTGGGTATTGTTTTTGCTTTGGCTTCATCCCTTCATTTTTCCTGGGGTTATTTCTCCACTGATCTCCAGTAGCATACTGGGCACCTACCGACCTAGGGAGTTCCCCTTTCAGTATCCTATCATTTTGCCTTTTCATATTGTTCATGAGGTTCTCAAGGCAAGAATACTGAAGTGTTTTCCCATTCCCTTCTCCAGTGGACCACATTCTGTCAGACCTCTCCACCATGACCCTCCCGTCTTGGGTGGCCCCACACAGCATGGCTTAGTTTCATTGAGTTAGACAAGGCTGTGTTCCATGTGATCAGATTGGCTAGTTTTCTGTGATTATGGTTTCAGTGTGTCTGCCCTCTGATGCTCTAGCAACACCTACTGTCTTACTTGAGTTTCCCTTACCTTCATCTTGGGGTGTCTCTTCATGGCTGCTCTAGCAAAGCACAGCCACTGCTCCTTACCTTGGACGAGGGGTATCTCCTCATGGCCACCCCTCCTGACCTGGAATGTGGAGTACCTCCTCTCGGTTCTCCTGCGCCCACGTAGCCACAGCTCCTTGGACATGAGGTTGCTCCTCAGTCTGGCTGCCTATGTTCAAATCTTGATTTCCTTCCACTTACTGAACTTGACAAGTTAAAACTTATTGAACTTGAGATATTAGCTGAACTATCGCTGACTCATTAGCTCTTAACAACTATAAGTTTACTGTAAGGATAGTCACACAGAATTTAACATAGGCTCTGTCTGGAGAAGACTCCTGAGAATCCACTGGATGGAAGGTCAACCAGTCAATTTTAAAGAAAATTAATCCTGAATATTCATTGGAAGGACTGATGCTGAAGCTCCAATACTTTGGCCACCTGATGCAAAAAGCCGACTCATTGAAAAAGATCCTGGTTCTGGGAAAGACTGAGGGAAGAAGGAGAAGGGGCAATGACTTCAATGACTCAATGGACATAACTTTGAGCAAACTCCAGGACAGAAGAGGCTGATGTGCTGGGGTCCATGGGGTTGCAAAGATACAGACACAACTCAGCAGCTGAACAACAACTGGTAATCAAAAGCTCAAGTAGATTTTTTGTTTGTTTTACCTTAATATTAATATTATTTTCAACTTCATGGACCTTTTAAATAAACTTCTTGAAAAATAACATATCTTTCAATATATATTAAAGCAGTGGAGAGAGCTAAACTTCCCTTTCTCAAATTATTATCACTTTAGGTTACTTTGGATAGATGATCTTATTACAAAAGAAGGCAGGGGGAGGGGGCTGTGTAAATGGTATAAATAAGTATCTTAAATGTTTAAAATAACATTTTATAAATCTGACAAGTGAATATTTCAGCAAGCTAAATTGAACAGTTTATGGAAACAACTAACACTGATATTAGAAAGTCATTAGAACAGACCCTGATGCTGGGAAACATTGAAGGCAGGAAGAGAATGGGATGACTTAGGATGAGATGGTTGGATGGCATCACCAACTCAAAGGACATGAGTTTGAGCAAGCTCCAGGAGATGATGATGTACAGGAAATCCTGGCATACTGAAGTCCATGGGGTTTCAAAGAATTGGACATGACTGAGCAACTGAACAACAACAACACTGATACAGCACAATATAATAGAGAAGGTGACCCCTCAGAGTGTTCTGTGAATGTTAACTAATTGTATCCTTGGCTTTCCAGGTGGTGCTAGTAATCCACCTGCCATACAGGAGACACAAGAGATGTGAGTTTAGTCCTTGGATGAGGAAGATCCTCCAAGGAGGGCATGGCAACCCACTTCAGTATTCTCATCTATAACATCCCACAGACAGAGGAGCCTGGAAGACTATAGTTCATAGGCTTACAAAGAGTCAGATATGACTCTTATCCTTTGCATAAAGATAAAATTTTATCCTTAGCATAAGCCTGTGAGGTGCACACTATAATTATGCTCATTTTAGGGTAAAGAAACAAGTTTATAATAAGTTACTTGACCAGCTAACAAGTAACAGAACTGGGGCTCTAGATCAAGTCCTCTGGGTTCACTCTTTGTGCTCTTAACCTCTGTGCTAATATTAACTATTCTTAACACTATATTAAACACTGGATATGTGGACTAAAAATAAAGTTTTTTATATATCTCAGGGTGTTATAAACATCAGTTACTCTCCTGAGGTTTAACTCTAGACAGTATTATTTTCATTAGTGATAGTTTACTCACTTCACTAACATCTTTATCTTGGAAAGAGTACTGGAATCCTACCCAGTATCTAATGTGACCTTTGTCACTGTCTCTAAGATATGAGGAAATGTTTCATTTAAAATCTTAAGAATCAAATATGCAATATTTATGACCATGGGATTAAAAAATCTTTAAGTAGATGATCTGGATATTATGATAAAATTTCACTCTCCAAAACAAAGCTTCATTCGTATTCCCTCACTTGACAAATTCACTAACATTGACTCTCATTTCTTGGAAAAAGCACACAGCAATTCCTGAAAGGTCTTATTCCAAATAAATGGCAATAGGCAAAATAATAAGAAGATGCACAAAAGGGGAAAAATATCTGAATGATACATATTCAAAGCTAAAAGGCATTTTAAAATATTTGAGTAAAAAACATGATTGCACATAGATGAGATGAAATACTTTATATGTCATGCAAAATTATTAGATCTAGTGCTATAGCTAGCGTGGGATCTTGCCTTCAGCTTTTACTCTTACAGTGTTCCAAGTCCTTGAGGATTAAGTGCAAAATCTGAAAGGATTTCTACTTTGGAATTTCTATGTTTCTTATAATATAGTCATCCAAATTGATGTGTTTGCTGAGCTCAGAGACTTACTTTTCCTCATATTTCCTGTCCAAAAGATTTTTTATAGCTATAAGTGTGCCTTGAAATATTTTTTATTTGTTGCTTCTAATTTGCAAGGTATTGGCAAGTAGGGGATAAACAAGTGGGTTATAATTAGGACTAGAGTAAGTAGGCCTTCCCTGGTGGCTCAGACAGTAAAGCATCTGCCTACAATGCGGGAGACTCGGGTTTGATCCCTGGGTCAGGAAGGTCCCCTGGAGTAGGAAATGGCAACCCAGTCCAGTATTCTTGCCTGGAAAATCCCATGGATGGAGGAGCTTGGTTGGCTACTGTCCATGGGGTCGCAAAGAATCAGACACGACTGAGTGACTTCACTATTACTATAGAGTATGTATAGGTTTTTTGCTTGTCTGCAAATCCTTCATCTGTGTTCTGTACCACTAAAGTTGTCTCCTAGGTAACTACCAGATAATTGATTTGTTTCTCTAACAGATTTTAAACATTCCTAAAATGTTCAGTTTTTAATAGCAATTAACCAGAAGATAATTCTCTATCAGAAATCCTAAAGTTTATTTGCTTTTGAAATTCCAATCCCTGTGGTATTACTAAACTTCTAAGTAATTTTGAGTCCCAATCTTGCTTGTCATTATTTAGGTTCTTACGTTAGTGCTGCAAATCATATATATTTAAATATGTTATATACCTATATTTAAAAAATATATACTATATACATATATATTTAGAAGGAAATGACTTTGATGGTCTATTCACTTACAATTTAAAAAAATCACACAGAATTGCTTAAATTCATGAACCATATCTCAATGTTCATTCTACAAGATGCCATTTGATGATTACCAAGTAAAATTATTTTCTGAAATTTGAATATTTGAAGGGAATTTTATTTAAATAAAATATGCTGATTTGCTCTTCAGGAAGATCTAATTATTAATAGTACCATTTATCATAGCTTGTATTTATGCTTATAATAATAACTTTGAAATTTTACTATGTTACATTGTTCTTGTTAACTTTAGCTTTAAGCTGGTAAAAAAAAATGCAAATTATTCTTCTAAGCCAAAAATGGGATAATATTCCTAATTTATAGTTATCTGATATTCACAACTAATATTCAGTCTTTCACTGACTACTCTAACATTCCCGCAAGGTATCACAGAAGTAGTGATTATAGGTATCAATTTGTCTCTGAAACAGGATGGTGGGTTTCCCCAGACCAACAATCAATGCTATGATACAAGGTGGGTGTTGCACAATTCAACTGAACTTTCATACTCCCTATCAGGAGATCAGAGAAGGCACTGGAGACCCACTCCAGTACTCTTGCCTGGAAAATCCCATGGATGGAGGAGCCTGGTAGGCTGCAGTCCATGGGGTCACTAAGAGTCTGACATGACTGAACAACTTCACTTTCATATTCCACTTTCATGCATTGGAGAAGGAAATGGCAACCCACTCCAGTGTTCTTGCCTGGAGAATCCCAGGGACGGGGAAGCCTGGTGGGCTGCCATATATGGGGTTGCACAGAGTTGGACACGACTGAAGCAACTTAGCGGCAGCAGCAGCAGCATCAGGAGATAGCATCAAATTCTACAGGTTAAGGAATCAGTGCAATAAGACTATTCCCACTCTTCACTTCTGAAGCCAGATGCAAGCCCAGGTTATCACCTGTGCTTCTGGACAACTGGCTATAAATAAGACTACCCACTCGTTGGATTTCATTAATTTGCTAGAGTGGCTCAAAGAACTCAAGGAAACATTTTATGGAATAGATGTTTGGTATAGGATATGGGAAAAGGACAAGGAACATTCATGCTCTCTCCCCACATGCTATTCTTCCCAAATCTCCAGATGTTCAGCAAACTGAAAGCTGTCTAAACACTGTCCTTTGGGGATTTTATGAAGGCTTTATTGCATCAGATCAGATCAGATCAGATCAGATCAGTCGCTCAGTTGTGTCCGACTCTTGGTGACCCCATGAATCGCAGCACACCAGGCCTCCCTGTCCATCACAAACTCCGGGAGTTCACTCAGACTCCTGTCCATCAAGTCAGTGATGCCATGCAGCCATCTCATCCTCTGTCGTCCCCTTCTCCTCCTGTCCACAATCCCTCCCAGCATCAGAGTCTTTTCCAATGAGTCAGCTCTTCCCAGGAGGTGGCCAAAGTACTGGAATTTCGGCTTCAGCATCATACCCTCCAAAGAAATCCCACGGCTTATCTTCTTCAGAATGGACTGGTTGGATCTCTTTACAGTTCAAGGGACTCTCAAGAGTCTTCTCCAAAACCACAGTTCAAAAGCATCAATTCTTCCGTGCTCAACCTTCTTCACAGTCCAATCACATCCATACATGACCACAGGAAAAACCATAGCCTTGACTAGACTAACCTTTGTTGGCAAAGTAAAGTCTCTGCTTTTGAATATGCTATCAAGGTTGGTCATAACTTTCTTTCCAAGGAGTAAGCGTCTTTTAATTTCATTGCTGCAGTCACCATCTGCAGTGATTTTGGAGCCCGGAAAAATAAAGTCTGACACTGTTTCCCCTGTTTCCCCATCTATTTCCCATGAAGTGATGGGACCAGATGCCATGATCTCCGTTTTCTGAATGTTGAGCTTTAAGCCAACTTTTTCACTCTTCACTTTCACTTTCATCAAGAGGCTTTTTAGTTCCTCCTCTTCACTTTCTGCCATAAGGGTGGTGTCATCTGCATATCTGAGGTTATTGATATTTCCCCTGGCAATCTTGATTCCAGCTTGTGCTTCTTCCAGTCCAGCGTTTTTCATGATGTACTCTGCATATAATTTAAATAAACAGGGTGACAATATACAGCCTTGACGAAATCTTTTTCCTATTTGGAACCAGTCTGTTGTTCCATGTCCAGTTCTAACTGTTGCTTCCTGACCTGCATACAAATTTCTCAAGAGGCAGATCAGGTGGTTTGGTATTCCCATCTCTTTCAGAATTTTCCACAGTTTATTGCAATCCAAACAGTCAAAGGCTTTGGCATAGTCAATAAAGCAGAAATAGATGCTTTTCTGGAACTCTCTTGCTTTTTCTATGATCCAGCAGATGTTGGCAATTTGATCTCTGTTTCCTCTGTCTTTTCTAAAACCAGCTTGAACATCAGGAAATTCACGGTTCACATATTGCTGAAGCCTGGCTTGGAGAATTTTGAGCATTACTTTACTAGCGTGTGAGATGAGTGCAATTGTGCTGTAGTTTGAGCCTTCTTTGGCATTGCCTTTCTTTGGGATTGGAATGAAAACTGACCTTTTCCTGTCCTGTGGCCAAGGCTGAGTTTTCCAAGTTTGCTGGCATATTGAGTGCAACACTTTCACAGCATCATCTTTCAGGATTTGGAATAGCTCAACTGGGATTCCATCACTTCCACTAGCTTAGTTCATAGTGATGCTTTCTAAGGCCCACTTGACTTCACATTCCAGAATGTCTGGCTCTAGGTCAGTGATCACACCATCATGATTATCTGGGTCATGAAGATCTTTTTTGTACAGTTCTTCTGTGTATTCTTGCCATCTCTTCTTAATACCTTCTGCTTCTGTTAGGTCCATACCATTTCTGTCCTTTATTGAACCCATCTTTGCATGAAATGTTCCTTTGTTATCTCTGATTTTCTTGAAGAGATCTCTAGTCTTTCCCATTCTGTTGTTTTCCTCTATTTCTTTGCACTGATTGCTGAAGTAGGCTTTCTTATCTCTTCTTGCTATTCTTTGGAACTCTGCATTCAGATATTTATATCTTTCCTTTTCTCCTTTGCTTTTCACTTCTCTTCTTTTCACAGCTATTTGTAAGGCCTCCCCAGACAGCCATTTTACTTTTTTGCATTTCTTTTCCATGGGAATGGTCTTGATCCCTTTATTGCATAGGTATAATTAAATAATTGGCCACTGGCAGTTGAACTCAATCTCCAGTCCTTCTTCTGTCCTTGTAGTTGGGGGCAGAAGTGGACTGAAAGTTCCAACAGTCTAATCATGCTGTTGGTTCTCATGGCCATCAGGCACCCCACTTTAGGGCTTTTCAACAGTCATCTCATTAGCGTAACAAAAGATGCCTTTTTAGCTCTCATCATAGAAAATTCCAAGGGTTTTAGGAGTCATATGCCAGGGATCATGAACAAATGTCAAATATATATGAGAAATAAAGTTTTGTAACCTAAATGACCAAATATATATTTCTTATAAATCAAAATACAACAGATATACAAAGAAAGCCCCATCAGATACATAAAATAGGCCCACAATCTCAGTTTCCACAAGGGGACATTTTTCTATAAACCTAATATAAATCCTGATAATGGACAGGGAAGCCTGGTGTGCTGCTGTCCATGGGGTGGTAAAGAGTAGGTCACAACTGAATGACTGAACTGAATGTAAACCCATATCCAATAACCTTTCACCTATATTTGTGAAATGTAATATGGTGTAAAATTTAGTTAAACAGAAATCCCAACTAAAACAGAATTGGAAGACCAGAAGGGTAAGCTCTCATGCCCAAAGGGGAAAGAATGATTTCTTCTTGTCTGCCAAGAGTTTAGCTAATGAGAAACTGCCACAACTCAGTCAATCAAAAATCAGTATGCTTCCAACTCTCAGTTCCTCCAATGAGCTCTGCTTACTAGAGACTTCCCAAATTCCTTCACTTTTGTTTAAATGAGTTCTTCTCTCCTTGCTGTGCAGGGCCTTGCACATGGAAGTGCTGTAATTGCAAATCTTTGCTGATTCTGAGTAAACCCATCTTTGCTGGAGAACTAACAGGCAGTCTTATTTAAGGTAAACAATGGAATTATAATGAGCCAACAAGTTACTAATATATCTATAAATGTATATATATATATATATATATATATATATATATATATATATACACTTATAAAATGAACAATCATAATTATCTGAGTTTACCTTTAGGCAAAATACTGCTTCTTAAGTAAGACTTCTTTCTTTGGTAGCTTATGACCTATGACTTATGTCCCTTCAAACTGTTTGAAAAGAGAGTACCACCTTTTATCTCATTATATGTTTTATTGCTGAGAGCATATTTACTTATGGGCTCTTGAAAGAATTTTGGAGTGTTCTGTATATAATCATATTAATAAATCAATCAAATTTATAAGAGAAAATGACAAATTATCTGGGATGTATTCTGCATTTCCTCTATATTCATACAGGGCAAGATTTTACTTTTGAGGTGTCCAACAGTTGATATGCAGGATTTAATTTTTGTATTTAGTCCTTTCCTCTCTGGGCTTTTTCTATTCAATTTTGTATAAGGATTATATATGCAATACATTTTAGATATCTTCAGCAATGTATTCTATTTTGGCCTTTCTTCTCAATCTTTTTTTTTTTTTTTTTAAATTTTTATTTTTTATTTTATTTTATTTTTCTCTCCAATTTTATTTTATTTTTAAACTTTACATAATTGTATTAGTTTTGCCAAATATCAAAATGAATCCGCCACAGGTATACATGTGTTCCCCATCCCGAACCCTCCTCCCTCCTCCCTCCCCATACCATCCCTCTGGGCCGTCCCAGTGCACCAGCCCCAAGCATCCAGCATCATGCATCGAACCTGGACTGGCAACTCGTTTCCCACATGATACTTTACATGTTTCATTGCCATTCTCCCAAATCTTCCCACCCTCTCCCTCTCCCACAGAATCCATAAGACCGTTCTATACATCAGTGTCTCTTTTGCTGTCTCGTACACCGGGTTATTGTTACCATCTTTCTAAATTCCATATATATGCGTTAGTATACTGTATTTATGTTTTTCCTTCTGGCTTACTTCACTCTGTATAATAGGCTCCAGTTTCATCCACCTCATTAGAACTGATTCAAATGTATTCTTTTTAATGGCTGAGTAATACTCCATTGTGTATATGTAGCACAGCTTTCTTATCCATTCATCTGCTGATGGACATCTAGGTTGCTTCCATGTCTTGGCTATTATAAACAGTGCTGCGATGAACATTGGGGTACACGTGTCTCTTTCCCTTCTGGTTTCCTCAGTGTGTATGCCCAGCAGTGGGGTTGCTGGATCATAAGGCAGTTCTATTTCCAGTTTTTTAAGGAATCTCCACACTGTTCTCCATAGTGGCTGTACTAGTTTGCATTCCCACCAACAGTGTAAGAGGGTTCCCTTTTCTCCACATCCTCTCCAGCATTTATTATTTGTAGACTTTTGGATCGCAGCCATTCTGACTGGTGTGAAATGGTACCTCATAGTGGTTTTGATTTGCATTTCTCTGATAATGAGTGATGTTGAGCATCTTTTCATGTGTTTGTTAGCCATCTGTATGTCTTTTTTGGAGAAATGTCTATTTAGTTCTTTGGCCCATTTTTTGATTGGGTCGTTTATTTTTCTGGAGTTGAGCTGTAGGAGTTGCTTGTATATTTTTGAGATTAGTTGTTTGTCGGTTGCTTCATTTGCTATTATTTTCTCCCATTCTGAAGGCTGTCTTTTCACCTTGCTAATAGTTTCCTTTGATGTGCAGAAGCTTTTAAGGTTAATTAGGTCCCATTTGTTTATTTTTGCTTTTATTTCCAATATTCTGGGAGGTGGGTCATAGAGGATCCTGCTGTGATGTATGTCGGAGAGTGTTTTGCCTATGTTCTCCTCTAGGAGTTTTATAGTTTCTGGTCTTACGTTTAGATCTTTAATCCATTTTGAGTTTATTTTTGTGTATGGTGTTAGAAAGTGGTCTAGTTTCATTCTTTTACACGTGGTTGACCAGATTTCCCAGCACCACTTGTTAAAGAGATTGTCTTTAATCCATTGTATATTCTTGCCTCCTTTGTCGAAGATAAGGTGTCCATATGTGCGTGGATTTATCTCTGGGCTTTCTATTTTATTCCATTGATCAATATTTCTGTCTTTGTGCCAGTACCATACTGTCTTGATAACTGTGGCTTTGTAGTAGAGCCTGAAGTCAGGTAGGTTGATTCCTCCAGTTCCATTCTTCTTTCTCAAGATCGCTTTGGCTATTCGAGGTTTTTTGTTTTTCCATACAAATTGTGAAATTATTTGTTCCAGCTCTGTGAAGAATACTGTTGGTAGCTTGATAGGGATTGCGTTGAATCTATAAATTGCTTTGGGTAGTATACTCATTTTCACTATATTGATTCTTCCAATCCATGAACATGGTATATTTCTCCATCTATTAGTGTCCTCTTTGATTTTTTTCACCAGAGTTTTATAGTTTTCTATATATAGGTCTTTAGTTTCTTTAGGTAGATATATTCCTAAGTATTTTATTCTTTCCGTTGCAATGGTGAATGGAATTGTTTCCTTAATTTCTCTTTCTGTTTTCTCATTATTAGTGTATAGGAATGCAAGGGATTTCTGTGTGTTGATTTTATATCCTGCAACTTTATTGTAGTCATTGATTATTTCTAGTAATTTTCTGGTGGACTCTTTAGGGTTTTCTATGTAGAGGATCATGTCATCTGCAAATAGTGAGAGTTTTACTTCTTCTTTTCCAATTTGGATTCCTTTTATTTCTTTTTCTGCTCTGATTGCTGTGGCCAAAACTTCCAAAACTATGTTGAATAGTAATGGTGAAAGTGGGCACCCTTGTCTTGTTCCTGACTTTAGAGGAAATGCTTTCAATTTTTCACCATTGAGGATAATGTTTGCTGTGGGTTTGTCATATATAGCTTTTATTATGTTGAGGTATGTTCCTTCTATTCCTGCTTTCTGGAGAGTTTTTATCATAAATGGATGTTGAATTTTGTCAAAGGCTTTCTCTGCATCTATTGAGATAATCATATGGTTTTTATTTTTCAATTTGTTAATGTGGTGTATTACATTGATTGATTTGCGGATATTGAAGAATCCTTGCATCCCTGGGATAAAGCCCACTTGATCATGGTGTATGATCTTTTTAATGTGTTGTTGGATTCTGATTGCTAGAATTTTGTTAAGGATTTTTGCATCTATGTTCATCAGTGATATTGGCCTGTAGTTTTCTTTTTTTGTGGGATCTTTGTCAGGTTTTGGTATTAGGGTGATGGTGGCCTCATAGAATGAGTTTGGAAGTTTACCTTCCTCTGCAATTTTCTGGAAGAGTTTGAGCAGGATAGGTGTTAGCTCTTCTCTAAATTTTTGGTAGAATTCAGCTGTGAAGCCGTCTGGACCGGGGCTTTTGTTTGCTGGAAGATTTTTGATTACAGTTTCAATTTCCATGCTTGTGATGGGTCTGTTAAGATTTTCTATTTCTTCCTGGTCCAGTTTTGGAAAGTTGTACTTTTCTAAGAATTTGTCCATTTCTTCCATGTTGTCCATTTTATTGGCATATAATTGTTGATAGTAGTCTCTTATGATCCTTTGTATTTCTGTGTTGTCTGTTGTGATCTCTCCATTTTCGTTTCTAATTTTGTTGATTTGATTTTTCTCCCTTTGTTTCTTGATGAGTCTGGCTAATGGTTTGTCAATTTTATTTATCCTTTCAAAGAACCAGCTTTTGGTTTTGTTGATTTTTGCTATGGTCTCTTTTGTTTCTTTTGCATTTATTTCTGCTCTAATTTTTAAGATTTCTTTCCTTCTACTAACCCTGGGGTTCTTCATTTCTTCCTTTTCTAGTTGCTTTAGGTGTAGAGTTAGGTTATTTATTTGACTTTTTTCTTGTTTCTTGAGGTGTGCCTGTATTGCTATGAACTTTCCCCTTAAGACTGCTTTTACCGTGTCCCACAGGTTTTGGGTTGTTGTGTTTTCATTTTCATTCGTTTCTATGCAAATTTTGATTTCTTTTTTGATTTCTTCTGTTATTTGTTGGTTATTCAGCAGCGTGTTGTTCAGCCTCCATATGTTGGAATTTTTAATAGTTTTTCTCCTGTAATTGAGATCTAATCTTACTGCATTGTGGTCAGAAAAAATGCTTGGAATGATTTCTATTTTTTTGAATTTACCAAGGCTAGCTTTATGGCCCAGGATGTGATCTATCCTGGAGAAGGTTCCATGTGCGCTTGAGAAAAAGGTGAAATTCATTGTTTTGGGGTGAAATGACCTATAGATATCAATTAGGTCTAACTGGTCTATTGTATCGTTTAAAGTTTGTGTTTCCTTGTTAATTTTCTGTTTAGTTGATCTATCCATAGGTGTAAGTGTGGTATTAAAGTCTCCCACTATTATTGTGTTATTGTTAATTTCTCCTTTCATACTTGTTAGCATTTGTCTTACGTACTGTGGTGCTCCCGTGTTGGGTGCATATATATTTATAATTGTTATATCTTCTTCTTGGATTGATCCTTTGATCATTATGTAGTGACCTTCTTTGTCTCTTTTCACAGCCTTTGTTTTAAAGTCTATTTTATCTGATATGAGTATTGCTACTCCTGCTTTCTTTTGGTCCCTATTTGCATGGAAAATCTTTTTCCAGCCCTTCACTTTCAGTCTGTATGTGTCCCCTGTTTTGAGGTGGGTCTCTTGTAGACAACATATGTAGGGGTCTTGTTTTTGTATCCATTCAGCCAGTCTTTGTCTTTTGGTTGGGGCATTCAACCCATTTACATTTAAGGTAATTACTGATAAGTATGTTCCCGTTGCCATTTACTTTATTGTTTTGGGTTCGAGTTTATACACCGTTTTTGTGTTTCCTGTCTAGAGAATATCCTTTAGTATTTGTTGGAGAGCTGGTTTGGTGGTGCAGAATTCTCTCAGCTTTTGCTTGTCTGAAAAGCTTTTGATTTCTCCTTCATACTTGAATGAGATCCTTGCTGGGTACAATAATCTGGGCTGTAGGTTATTTTCTTTCATCATTTTAAGTATGTCTTGCCATTCCCTCCTGGCTTGAAGAGTTTCTATTGAAAGATCAGCTGTTATCCTTATGGGAATTCCCTTGTGTGCTATTTTTTGTTTTTCCCTTGCTGCTTTTAATATTTGTTCTTTGTGTTTGATCTTTGTTAATTTGATTAATATGTGTCTTGGGGTGTTTCTCCTTGGGTTTATCCTGTTTGGTACTCTCTGGGTTTCTTGGACTTGGGTGATTATTTCCTTCCCCATTTTAGGGAAGTTTTCCACTATTATCTCCTCAAGTATTTTCTCATGGTCTTTCTTTTTGTCTTCTTCTTCTGGAACCCCTATGATTCGAATGTTGTAGCGTTTAATATTGTCCTGGAGGTCTCTGAGATTGTCCTCATTTCTTTTAATTCGTTTTTCTTTTATCCTCTCTGATTCATTTATTTCTACCATTCTATCTTCTAATTCACTAATCCTGTCTTCTGCCTCTGTTATTCTACTATTTGTTGCCTCCAGAGTGTTTTTAATTTCACTTATTGCATTATTCATTATATATTGACTCTTTTTTATTTCTTCTAGGTCCTTGTTAAACCTTTCTTGCATCTTCTCAATCCTTGTCTCCAGGCTATTTATCTGTGATTCCATTTTAGTTTCAAGATTTTGGATCAATTTCACTATCATTATTCGGAATTCTTTATCAGGTAGATTCCCTATCTCTTCCTCTTTGGTTTGGTTTGGTGGGCATTTATCCTGTTCCTTTATCTGCTGAGTATTCCTCTGTCTCTTCATCTTGTTTAAATTGCTGAGTTTGGGGTGTCCTTTCTGTATTCTGGCAGTTTGTGGAGTTCTCTTTATTGTGGCGTTTCCTCACTGTGTGTGGGTTTGTACAGGTGGCTTGTCAAGGTTTCCTGCTTAGGGAAGCTTGTGTCGGTGTTCTGGTGGGTGGAGCTGTATTTCTTCTCTCTGGAGTGCAATGAAATGTCCAGTAATGAGTTATGAGATGTCTATAGTTTTGGGGTGACTTTGGGCAGCCTGTATCTTGAAGCTCAGGGCTGTGTTCCTTTGTTGCTGGAGAATTTGCTTGGTATGTCTTGCCCTGGAACTTATTGGCCCTTGTGTGGTGCTTGGTTTCAGTGTCGGTATGGGGGCATTTGATGAGCTCCTGTCAATGAATGTGCCTTGGAGTCAGGAGTTCCCTGGAGTCAGGGTTTGGACTTAAGTCTCCTGCTTCTGATTATCGGTCTTATTTTTACAGTAGTTTCAAAACTTCTCCTTCTATACAGCACCATTGATAAAACATCTACATTAAAGATGATAAGTTTCTCTACAGTGAGGGTCACTCAGAGAGGTTCACAGGGTTACATGGAGAAGAGAAGAGGGAGGAGGGAGTTAGAGGTGACCCAAATGAGATGAGGTGAATCAATAGTGGAAAGAGTGGGCTAGCCAGTAGTCACTTCCTTATGTGCACTCCACAACTCGACCACTCAGAGATGTTCACGGGGTTATACAGAGAAGAGAAGAAGGAGGAAGGTAACAGAGGTGGCCAGAAGGATAAAAGGGGGGAATGAAAAGGAGGGAGACAGATCCAGCCAGTAATCAGTTCCCTAAGTGTTCTCCACCGTCTGGAACACACAGAAATTCACAGAGTTGGGTAGAGTAGAGAGGGGTTAGGGAGAAGACACAGGCGACCTGGTGGAGAAAAAGGAGGGTCCAAAGGGAGAGAGAGCAGTCAAGCCAGTAATCTCACTCCCTAGTGAAAAATGGGTCCTGAAGATTGGGTCTTTATAGGTACAAAATTGGTAACAAATACATAAAAGCAAAAATTAAAAATCTAGAGTAGAGTTTGGAATTTCAAAAATACGATGTTAAAGAAAAGAAGAAGGAAAAGAAAGAGAGAAAGAACGAACAAACAAAAACAAACAAGGTCGCGAAAATTATAGAGAAAGTACAGGTACAAAATTGATAACTAATACCAGAAAGCGAAAATTAAAAATCTAGAGTAGAGTTTGGAATTTCAAAAATACGATGTTAAAGAAAAGAAGAAGGAAAAGAAAGAGAGAAAAAACGAACAAACAAAAACAAACAAGGTCGCGAAAATTATAAAGAAAGTACAAGTACAAAATTGATAACTAATACCAGAAAGCAAAAATTAAAAATCTAGAGTAGAGTTTGGAATTTCAAAAATACAATGTTAAAAAAAAAAAAAAGAAGAAGAAAAATAAAGAGAGAAAACAAACAAATACGAACAATGTCACAAAAATTATAAAGAAAATACAGGTACAAAATCGATATCAAATACCAAAAAGCATAAATTAAAAATCTAGAGTAAAGTTTGGAATTTCAGATATACAATGTTATATAAAAGAAGAAGAGAAAGAAACAGAGAAGAAGAAAAAAAAAAAAAAAGTCACAGAAATTATATAAAAAAAAAACTATAGGTACAAAATTGATAACATATACCAAAAAGCGAAAATTAAAAATCTAGAGTAGAGTTTAGAATTTCAAAAATATAATGTTAAAGAAAAGAAGAAAAAAACAAAAACAAACAAAAAAAAACAAGGTCAAAAAATTATAAAATACATATATATGAAGTTTGCTGAAGAAGAAAAAAATAGGGTCTTTTTTTTTTTTTTTTTTGCAAAGTAATAGGATATAAAGGTGAAAATTAAAGGAACAATAGAGGACTTAAATTTTTTTTTTTTAATTAAAAAAAAAGAAAGAATGATCGTAAAAATAATAAAAATATATCTAGGACTTTTTTTTTTTTTTTTTTGTGGGTATTGTGGGTTCAGTTCATTTTTGGCTAGTTCCTTGGTCAGATTTATATTTCTCAAGATCTATAGGCCCCTTCCTATGTAGTCCGTAGTAACCACAGGGTTTTGATCTATTGCCTGTAGCTTCCAAGGCGTTTCCCTCTGTTATATCTTCTTCTGTTTGCTAGTCTCTTCAGTATCTGGTTTCCGCCCTGACTCAAAGGGCACGGTGGAGGACACTTTTTTTTTTTTTTTTTTTTTTTAGGCTTACTTGTTCAGTCGCGCTGTGGGGAGGGAGGGAGGGATGCTGCAAACAAATAACACTGGCGTGGGCTCGCAGTGCCTCAGCCACCCTGGGTCTGCCCCCGCTCACGGCGCGTGTAGCCTCCCTGTCCACACTGCTCGGACTCTAGGTTGTTCCGCCGGGAACAATCCGAGGCTGGCCCTGGGCTGCATGCACCTCCCAGGTCCAAGCCGCTCAGGTTCAGGCACTCGGGTAGTCCTCAGAGGCGCAGACTCAGTTGGGCCTGCGTTTTGTGCTCTTCCCAGGTCCGAGCACCAATTTGCTCTTCCCAGGCGAGCGCCAATGCTGCGACTTATCGCCTCCCCGCCACTCGGTTATCTGGATGTAAAACCGGCGCACCTTTTCAGGCAGATGTTGACCGTCCAGACCCCCAAGAAGTTTTAGTTAGCAAAGAAGCCTGCTTACAGTTTTATAGATAATGTCTCTCTGGGGCTGCGATTGCCCCCTTCCGGCTCTGGCTGCCTGTCACCGGAGGGGGAAGGTCTGCAGCCGGCTATCTCTGTTCAGTCCTTTGTTCCGTGCGCGGGCCTGGCGGTCTTAGGTTAGGGCTGGCTTTTAGCGTGGTAGGTATCCCACAGTCTGGTTTGCTAGCCCAAATTATTTCGCTCAGATAGCGCTCAGGGTATTCAGGCCAGATTCTTACTCTCAGCGATGCAGCCCACGCCGCGCCTCCCTGCCCAGCCCCGGTTTGCTAATGGCGGATGCAGGCGTCTGCGCTGCTTCTCTGCTGGGGGAGTTACCGTAGGGCTCGCAATCTGCGAGTTTTAAATTGTTTATTTATTTTTTCTCCCTGTTATGTTGCCCTCTGTGCTTCCAAAGCTCGGCACAGATTCGGCAGTGAGAAGGTTTCCTGATGTTTGGAAACGTTTCTCTTTTTAAGATTCCCTTCCCTGGACGGAACTCCGTCCCTCCCTCTTTTGTCTCTTTTTTTTGTTTTTAATATTTTTTCCTACCTCCTTTCGAAGAGTTGGGTTGCTTTTCTGGGTGCCTGATGTCCTCTGCCGGCATTCAGAAGTTGTTTTGTGGAATTTACTCGACGTTTAAATGCTCTTTTGATGAATTTGTGGGGGAGAAAGTGTTCTCCCCATCCTACTCCTCCGCCATCTTGGCTCCTCCTCCCTTTCTTCTCAATCTAATATTACTTAATTTAAGTAAGTTAACTTTTTTTTTAAATAAATGTCTGTTTATTTATTTGTTTGTTTATCAACTAAAATGAAAACTTGGATGTCAGACACATGTCAATGGGGGAAAGAAAAGCAAATAACATGAAAAACAACATGCTTTTTTTTAACAAAATTATCTGGGAAATATCTCTTTACTGTAAAGGCATATATAAAATAAACTTTTTGCATTTTGAAAATGCAGTCTCTGTATATTTAATTAAACACAAAAGAATAAGCTACTATTCAACTTTATTTGTATTTTTCTAATAAGTCCTGTTTGCTGTTGTTAGCAAAGAAACAAATTCACATTTTTCTGTTTTAACTATTCCTAGTTCATAGGTAAAGGTATTTAATGGATGGTTGCTGAATAAATGGCAATATCTATCTACCTACATTCATTTTGTTGTTATAATTCTATCTATATCTAACTATATCTGTATCTATAAAGTGCCTTAAGTGATGTAAAAGTGATCATACAAAGCAATTTATGTATACAAATTAATTGTTTATCTATATTACCTAATCATGGTTTGGTAGATTAAAGAAATATACAAATACTTTGACACTCCTTTTGTTACCTATCACCCTGCCTCTTGAATATAAGAGGGCTCTGTAGCTATTTTGAGTAGAACTATATTATATAGCACACTGTGGAAATACTGTTGGACCAATATCTTTTCTAGTAAGAGACAGGCAACTTTCACTTCCTCTTTATCTTTTACTGCACTTTTTTTAGGAA
The DNA here is from genome assembly GCF_003369695.1 of Bos indicus x Bos taurus. Lineage (NCBI taxonomy): Eukaryota > Metazoa > Chordata > Mammalia > Artiodactyla > Bovidae > Bos > Bos indicus x Bos taurus. Next base: position 78,615,853 of record NC_040081.1, on the reverse strand, counting down.
CCTTGTGTAAGTGTGGCTATCCAGGTCCTGAGACAAAAATGGAAGGGAGTGGGGCCCAGCTGAACTGTTTCCAACTGTCTTTATCAGGATGCCAAGTGTGTAAGAAACCACATTGGAACTTGCAGCTGGTGACTTAATAACACAAGTCACAGCCATGCAACCCTTGGTCAAATTCCTAATCAAGATTTCAAAAGATATACTGAAATGGCTTTTGTTAAGTCACTAAATCTTGGACTATCTTATTATCAGATCAGATCAGTCGCTCAGTTGTGTCCGACTCTTTGCGACCCCATGAATCACAGCACGCCAGGCCTCCCTGTCCATCACAAACTCCGGGAGTTCACTCAGACTCACGTCCATCGAGTCAGTGATGCCATCCAGCCATCTCATCCTCTGTCCTCCCCTTCTCCTCCTGCCCCCAATCCCTCCCAGCATCAGAGTCTTTTCCAATGAGTCAGCTCTTCGCATGAGGTGGCCAAAGTACTAGAGTTTCAGCTTTAGCATCATTCCCTCCAAAGAAATCCCAGGGCTGATCTCCTTCAGAATGGACTGGTTGGATCTCCTTGCAGTCCAAGGGACTCTCAAGAGTCTTCTCCAACATCACAGTTCAAAAGCATCAATTATTCGGCACTCAGCTTTCTTCACAGTCCAACTCTCACATCCGTACATGACCAATGGAAAAACCATAGCCTTGACTAGACTAACCTTTGTTGGCAAAGTAATGTCTCTGCTTTTGAATATGCTATCTAGGTTGGTCATAACTTTCCTTCCAAGGAGTAAGCTTCTTTTAATTTCATGGCTGCAATCACCATCTGCAGTGATTTTGGAGCCCAGAAAAATAAAGTCTGACACTGTTTCCACTGTTTCCCCATCTGTTTCCCATGAAGTTATGGGACCAGATGCCATGATCTCCGTTTTCTGAATGTTGAGCTTTAAGCCAACTTTTTCACTCTCCTCTTTCACTTTCATCAAGAGGCTTTTGAGTTCCTCTTCACTTTCTGCCATAAGGGTGGTGTTCTGCGTATCTGAGGTTATTAATATTTCTCCTGGATATTTTGATTCCAGCTTGTGCTTCTTCCAGTCCAGCGTTTCTCATGATGTACTCTACATATAAGTTAAATAAGCAGGGTGACAGTATACAGCCTTGATGTCCTCCTTTTCCTAATTGGAACCAGTCTGTAGTTCCATGTCCATTTCTAACTGTTGCTTCCTGACCTGCATACAGATTTCTTAAGCAGTTCAGGTGGTCTGGTATTCCCATCTCTTTCAGAATTTTCCACAGTTTATTGTGATCCACACAGTCAAAGGCTTTGGCATATTCAATAAAGCAGAAAGAGATATTTTTTCTGGAACTCTCTTGCTTTTTTGATGATCCAGCAGATGTTGGCAATTTGGTTTCTGGTTACTCTGCCTTTTCTAAAACCAGCTTGAACATCTGAACTTGCTTCATGCCAAATCTAATGTCAGAGGTAGGGTAGTCTGGCAGAGTAATGTAGTAGATTGATCACAAAGCTGGTTCTGAACATAAAATCAGTACAGCAAGTAAACACAAGTATATGGAATTAGAAAGGGATTCAGTATGGGTTCTAAGATCTTTAGTTCTATTTAATACATCATTCTGACATCATGAAATACTGAGTAACAAATAAGAAAATATAGTATTTAAAGGACAAAACACATTTAAATATATTCATAAAAGTAAAAAGTGAAAGTCCCTCAGTCATGTCTGACTCTTGGCAACTTCATGGACTGTAGCCCTCCAGACTCCTCTGTCCATAAATTCTCCAGGCTAAAATACTAGTGTGTAGGCATTCCTTTCTCCAGGCATTGAACCTGGGTCTTCTGTATAGCAGGCAGATTCTTTACCCTCTCAGCCACCAGTGGCCACATATAATTTAAATTCAATAAATTAAAGCATGAAGTCATTGGATGAAGGTGTTCAAAGGCAATAATTTGAGCCACTCATTGAACTATATCCTTTTTTTTTAGAGAATACAGCTATATATCTATGAATGTATGTATGTGTGGTCAACATGATATTTGTCATGTTTTATTTATATTCTAATTCAATCTATGTTTTCTTAGCTGAAACAGAAGACTTTTTATGTCTTTGTAACTGAAGGCTTATACTGATACTTAAAGGAAATTGTCAAAACAGTTATTAGATGATATATTGTCTGACTGCTGAGTGTTTTTAACATTAATTGGATATAATTAAACTGCATGAGTATATTACAGGCAGAGAAGGCAATGGCACCCCACTCCAGTACTCTTGCCTGGAAAATCCCATGTACGGAGTAGCCTGGTAGGCTGCTGTCTAAGAGTCGGACACGACTGAAGTGACTTAGCAGCAGCAGCAGCAGTATATTACAGGAGGAATATGATTACATTACTGACTAATTTTGTCTTCATAGTTGAAAGCTAATGTACAAACAGGGTTTGTGAGCATATGACAGTACAGTTAAAAAGACACTACCTTTAGAAGGACCCTGCATTTGGTCTAATGCTCTACTGTTGTTGTCTTGTAATTTTTAATGATTTTGAATAACATGACCATTTTCATTTTCCTGATCTGAAAATTACATAGCTAAGTCTATGTGCAAAAGAATTAAACTTAACTGTCATTGTTATTGTTTAGTCACTTAATCATGTCCAACTCTTTTGTGAACCATGTAGTGTAGCCCACCAGGCTCCTCTGTCCCGAGGATTCCCTAGGCAAGAATAATGGAGTGGGTTGCCATGTCTTTCTCCAGGGGATCTTCCTGACCCAGGGATCAAACCCATGTCTCCTGCATGCATCTCCTGCATTTCAGGTGAATTCATTACCATTGACCCACCAGGGAAGCTGGTAAACTTAACCATTACTAGTCTTATTTTAATAGGCATAATATTCTGAATGAGATGGGTATACCAGACCACCTGACTTGCTTCTTGAGAAGCCTATATGAAGGTCAGGAAGCAAAAATTAGAACTGGACATGGAACAACAGACTGGTTCCAAATAGGAAAAGGAGTACGTCAAGGCTGTATATTGTCACCCTACTTATTTAACTTATACGCAGAGTGCATCATGAGAAACGCTGGGATGGAAGAAACACAAGCTGGAATCAAGATTGCAGGGAGAAATATCAATAACCTCAGATATGCAGATGACACCACCCTTATGACAGAAAGTGAAGAGGAATGAAAAAGCCTCTTGATGAAAGTGAAAGAGGAGAGTGAAAAAGTTGGCTTAAAGCTCAACATTCAGAAAACGAAAGTCATGGCATCTGGTCCCATCACCTCTGGGAAATAGATGGGGAAACAGCGGAAACAGTGTCAGACTTTATATTTTGGGGCTTCAAAATCACTGCAGATGGTGATTGCAGCCATGAAATAAAAAGACATTTACTCCTTGGAAGGAAGCTGTGACCAATTTAGATAGTGTATTGAAAAGCAGAGACATTACTTTGCCAACAAAGGTCCATCTAGTCAAGGCTATGGTTTTTCCAGTGGTCATGTATGGATGTGAGAGTTGGACTGTGAAGAAAGCTGAGTGCCGAATAATTGATGCTTTTGAACTGTGATGTTGGAGAAGACTCTTGAGAGTCCCTTGGACTGCAAGGAGATCCAACCAGTCCATTCTGAAGGAGATCAGCCCTGGGATTTCTTTGGAGGGAATGATGCTAAAGCTGAAACTCCAGTACTTTGGCCACCTCGTGCAAAGAGTTGACTTATTCGAAAAGACTCTGATGCTGGGAGGGATTGGGGGCAGGAGGAGAAGGGGAGGACAGAGGATGAGATGGCTGGATGTCATCACTGACTCGATGGACGTGAGTCTGAGTGAACTCCGGGAGTTTGTGATGGACAGGGAGGCCTGGCGTGCTGTGATTCATGGGGTCGCAAAGAGTTGGACACGACTGAGTGACTGAACTGAACTGAAGTTACAAAACAAAGAAAACAAAACAAAACAAAACAAACTATGGCTTTATAGTTATTTATTTCTTCAGAATCTCTTTATGTAATCTTTAAGAATTCTATCTCTAAAGGTTTGATAGCTACAAATGAATAATATTAGCTTAAAACAGATCTTTTCCATTAGGAGATTTTGGAAAAATCCAAAAGCAACAAAGCTTATCCCACTAAAAGTATATGCACAACCAGCCAAGCAGTGAGAACATTCTAGCATTCTAGCATAGATGATCTGCCCTTGTTAATCTCTTTCCTGTTTATTTCTAGAATAGGCAGATAAGAAGGAACCCATAGGAATGACCTCGCATTTTTTTGCCTCCTGGTTACAAAATTTCTAGTTAACTGTCTTATTTTGATTTAAAACCTTTTAGTTTCCTCAAAATAAAATCATAATCTATATATAAAATCCAAGTATTTTGTGGAAATACTGGAAAATGGAAATAAATAAAAAGTGAAGAAACATTCACTCTTTTTAACTATATTTTTTCAGTATTACCTGATGTATATTCTATCAGAATATGTTCTATGCTTATACAGTAAATATTCTATTTGAAAACATATTAACTTTATAACACATTATGTTTATCTTTAGAAATTAAGTATTCATTTAGCATATAATTTAGTGACTACATATGTAAATGCACTGCTTGTTTAACATATGTTAAATTATCTGATATGTGTATATATATGTGTGTGTATATATATACACACACAGACACACATCTATAAGACAAGATGCAGGTAATACTTTGCTTACAGTATCTTCTTCAAAATGTCAAAATCTTAAGCAAATGTATATATAATTAAATTTTTTTAAACATATCCAACTGATCTTCAAAATGGATTTATTTTTTTATTTTTAAATTTTTAACAAAATCATTAAAATTAAATATTTTGAATACAATTTATGGCAGTATTATATATTATAATTATTTTATATAAATATCCTTATTAAACTTATTTTTAAAAATCTATGAGACAAATTTTATTCCTTTTTCCATTTTACAAAAGTACAGCACAGCAAGTCTGAACAATTTGTTCATGGTTATGTTGCATTGTAATTGGGAAGTGAATGATCTGTAGCTTAAATATACAGACTTAATCCAGAGTCTATACGGTATATAAAATTTTTTATGTATTAAGATAATGAACACATTTTAATAAGACACATACACAAAGTTAGTGTAAAGCTACCAAAAATTATCACATGTTATTCCTCATCCTTACTGGTTTTACTGCCACACTAATTCAATCTCTCTGAAACAAAAATCAAATATGGTGGTACTAGTTAGTCATTATACTAAATGTTTAAATGTCTTTTGGCAGTTTTGGGATCTAAAGCTTAGGAAATGTGCTTTGACAAAACATAAATGGTGGAACATTGTTTCTAACATGAATAGAGTGTTTTTGCTACTATGGTCAAGTTTAAGTAAGCATTTCTTTCCTTTTGCATGACATTTATCTCACTGGAATTTTATTGTTACCTGTGTCCAGATATTTCTTTTCTACTACACTGAAAACTACTTAATGATTGGAACCATTTGTGCTGAACATTGGATGCCCACTACTTGGCAGACTGCTGGTTACACATTGATGTTTTCACTTATTGATTCAATAAAGAGGCAAAGTGGTTATCTAAAGAGGCCTTACAAATAGCTGAGAAAAGAAGAGAAGTGAAAGGCAAAGGAGACAGGGAAAGATATTAGCCAACTGAATGCCGAGATCCAGAGAATAGCAAGGAGAGAGGAGAAGGCCTTCTTAAATAAACAGTGCAAAGAAACAGAGGAAAACAATAGAATGGGGAAAACTAGAGATCTCTTTAAGAAAACTGGAGATATCAAGGGAACATTTCATGCAAGGATGGGCATGATAAAGGACAGAAACAGTAAGGACCTAATAGAAGCAGAAGAGATTAAGAAGAGGTGGCAAGAATATACAGAAGAACTGCACAAAAAGTGGCCTTAATGACCCAAATAACCACGATGGTGTGGTCACTGATCTGGAACCAGACATTGTGAAGTATGAAGTCAAGTGGGCCTTAGGAAGCATTACCATGAGCAAAGGTAGTGGAGGAGATGGAATTTCAGCTGAGCAATTTCAAATCCTAAAAGATGATGCTGTTAAAGTGCTACACTCAATATGCCAGTAAATTTGGAAAACTCAGCAATGACCACGGAACTGGAAAAAGTCAGTTTGCATTTCAGTCCCCAAAAGGGGCAATGGCAAAGAATGTTCAAACTACCATACAATTGCACTCATTTCACATGCTAGCAAGGTGATGCTCAAAATCCTTCAAGCTAGGCTTCAGCAGTATGTAAATTGAGAACTTCTGATGTACAAGCTCGACTTAGAAAAGACAGAGGAACCAGAGATCAAATTCCCAACATCCATTGGATCAGAGAAAGCAAGCGGACTCTAGAAAAACATCTACTTCTGATTCATTGACTATGCTAAACAAAGCCTTTGACTATATGGATCACAACAAACTGTGGAAAATTATTAAAGAGATGGGAATACCAGATCACCTTACCTGCCTCCTGTGAAACCTATATGCAGGTCAAGAAGCCACAGTTAGAACCAGACATGGAACAATGGACTGGTCCAAAATTGGGAAAGGAGTATGACAAGGCTGTATATTGTCACCTGGCTTATTTAACTTATATGCAGAGTACATCATGTGAAATGCAGGGCTGGATGAATCATAAGCTGGAACCAAGCTTGCTGGGAGAAGTATCAGCAACCTCATATATTCAGATGATCCCACTTTAATGGCAGAAAGTGAAGAGGAACTAAAGCACCTCTTGATAAGGGTCAAGGAGGAGAGTGAAAAGCTAGCTTGAAACTCAGCAAAAAAAAAAAAAAAATTAATATCATGGCATCTGGTGCCATCACTACATGAAAAGTAGAAGGGTGAAAAGTGGAAGCATTGACAGATTCTCTTTTCTCGGGCTCTAAGGTGCCAAAGCCTTTGACTGTGTGGATCACAATAAACTGTGGAAAAGTCTGAAAGAGATGGGAATACCAGACCACCTGACCTGCCTCTTGAGAAATCTGTATGCAGGTCAGGAAGCAACAGTTAGAACTGGTCATGGAACAACAGACTGGTTCCAAATAGGAAAAGGAGTATGTCAAGGCTGTATTCTGTCACCCTGCTTATTTAACTTATATGCAGAGTACATCATGAGAAACGCTGGATTGGAAGAAGCACAAGCTAGAATCAAGATTGCCAGGAGAAATATCAATAACCTCAGACATGCAGATGACACCACCCTTATGGCAGAAAGTGAAGAGGAACTCAAAAGCCTCTTGATGAAAGTGAAAGAGGAGAGTGAAAAAGTTGACTTAAAGCTCAACATTCAGAAAACGGAGATCATGGCATCCGGTCCCATCACTTCATGGGAAATAGATGGGGAAACAGTGTCAGACTTTATTTTTTGGGGCTCCAAAATCACTGAAGATAGTGACTGCAGCCATGAAATTAAAAGACTCTCACTCCTTGGAAGGAAAGTTGTGACCAACCTAGGTAGCATATTCAAAAGCAGAGACATTACTGTGCCAACAAAGGTCCGTCTAGTCAAGGCTATGGTTTTTCCAATGGTCATGTATGGATGTGAGAGTTGGACTGTGAAGAAGGCTGAGCACTGAAGAATTGATGCTTTTGAACTGTGGTGTTGGAGAAGACTCTTGAGAGTCCCTTGGATTTCAAGGAGATCCAACCAGTCCATTCTGAAGGAGATCAGCCCTGGGATTTCTTTGGAAGGAATGATACTAAAGCTGAAACTCCTGTACTTTGGCCACCTCATGCGAAGAGCTGACTCATTGGAAAAGACTCTGATGCTGGGAGGGATTGGGGACAGGAGGAGAAGGGGAGAACAGAGGATGAGATGGCTGGATGGCATCACTGACTCGATGGACGTGATTGTGAGTGAACTCTGGGAATTGGTGATAGACAGAGAGGCCTGGTGTGCTGTGATTCATGGGGTTGCAAACAGTTGGACACGACTGAGCGACTGAACTGAACTGAACTGAAGGTGACTATGGATGGTTTTCTGTTATCTATAAATTTTGAGCTTCTGAAAGAACCATTTTCAAACTACCTTTCAGTTTCATTTGTTTCTGACTCTTTGTGACTCTACGAACAGTAGCCAACCAGGCTCTTTTGTCCTTGGAATTATCCCGGCAAGAATACTGGAATGGGTTGCCATTTCCTACTCCAGGGGACCATCATGACCCAGTGATCGAACCTGAGTCCTTAAGTCTCCTGCACTGGCAGGTGGATTCTTTACCACTAGCACCACCTGGGAAGACCTAAAAGTATTCAAAGACTGCCTATGAAAAGAATGTTATTTGTGGATAGTAAATACCACAACTTATTTGTAACTAAAGTTGTTCCCTGGCCTGTACATATATATCTTAACTTTCATTCCTTAATCAGCACACTCTATTTCCTTTCTTCCATTTCTGAATTTCAACAGAAAAATTTTAGGAATTTCTGTTTCAAACATTAAGTTTGGATGCTACTTTTTCTCTTGAGGTATTGGTCTATTCAAAAGTCATGATTAATGTTTTGGGAAGTTGAAGAAGTGGAATCTGAGATTCTGAAAACCAGATCAGCCTGAACAGAGTGTTTGACAGTTTCATGCATCTGGGACAAAAAATAAATGAATAGAAAATGTGAGTTTTAGTGCTTGCCAAGGAGGAGAAACTCTGACAAACACTCCATCTTTTCATTGTAATCATGAAGGAATACACACCAAAAGAGTGAGTGTGGAGTAGAAATTGAACACTTTAATCCTAGATACAAAACAAATCAACCCAAATATTGGTAGCTTAAACCAACAAACATTACATAGATTGGCAACTTGCACTGGCTCTGTCTTGCCACACTGTAGTGAATGAACAGTTTAACTGGGGCTGCATCATCTAAGAAGTCCCCATTTATATCCCTGATATTTGGCAGGCTGTCAGCCTCTGCCTAGGTTATTTTCCAGATGGCTTCTCTAATAGGTTACTCAAGCTTCCTGACAGTGTGAAGGTGGGATTCCTTTCAGCAAAAAGAAGGTCATACACAATGTGCAAAAACACTTCAAGTTTTACTTTTACCTTGGTTGTTGACACTCTGTTGGCCAAAAGAAATTGTATTACCAGGCCTAAATTCAAAGATTAAATATATTCCATAATTTGATGAGAAGAGCTACAAAGAGTTTGTTGTCTTTTTTCCCTTTTTCTTTTTAGTCTATCACATTTCACAAGATTAGGTCCAAGCTGAAGACAGAGGGTTAATCCCTGATTTGATTAAAGTGATTTCCCCTAGCTCAATTAGCTCTAAAATTTTTCATGTATAGTATCTACTTCTCACTAACAAATAACATGACATCAAAAAGACTTGTTGAGTGAAAGCCTCAAAGAAAACTTAATAGAAACAGGCCATAGGAAATCCAAATATAAGTGTTATTATTCACAGACTATTAATTATAAATGTTCAAGAAGTTAAATCAAATTATCAAAATTTTAAAAATACAGAGAAAATGAAGTAGTTGCCAATTTTAAATATTCTAGGCAAAATCTGATGGAAGTGAATAAAATGTCCTTGTTTCTTGACTCAGAAGAGATAAACTGTTAGGTCCAGTAAAAATATTTAAAGAATTATATAATTAATTTATAAGTGACACTCAGCACTTTGAAAAGTCTCCAGGGAACTCTTGATTTTAGTCCTTATATTTTGTCTCTAGTTTTGTTAACTGTAGAGCAAAGAGGTGTTAATAATTAACCATATTATAATTAATTAAAATATATAATCATACCTTTGAAACAATATAAATAGAATCAGCAAAAAAAGGAAAAGTGTAATAAAGGAATCACAAAATTGTTGAATAACTATATTTAATTAAACCTGTGTCTAAGGAACAGAAACTGAAAAATAAATGGGTTCAAGATGGGGAATGAAAAAAAAATGAAAAAAAGGTGAAAAATTGTCATTTTTTTTCCTCCTCACTTTTGTCTTCCATCATGACTAACATATCACACACAAAAACATATTATATATAAAATGTATATCATACTAATATCCAAAGAAGCACATTCCCCAAGACTTACATACTGAGATTAGTCATTAAAAAAAAAAAAAAATGCTTAAGACTTTTCGCATTCTGAATAAAGCCAAGGAAAGTAAGAACATCTTGTTTCTATATTTATGAAATCTAACTCAAATTTCATACAATCAGAATTTATAATTCCCAGGTAACAAATTGAACTTCAGGTTTTGTCTTTAAATTTTGCCTAGGTATTTTTATTCAGGGTACCACTACTATAATAATTGGTCTCTCCCCCAAGGATTCAAGTAAAAATTTAACTCAGAACTCAAATTTGTCTTTGAGCTTTCTTTGATATAAGTTACTTACGAATATTCAGAACAGTACACACAAACGTAGAATATATTATTTCCAAAAATCCATTGAAGCCTAGCAGGCAATTGTGCTATTCTCGTAATGGTAGTACATACAGGATACATTTATTCATCTTTCACTAAGGGGATTTTCCAACACAACTCAGACCAAAAATTTCGCTAGACTGCAGTACTGAAGTACAAGGAATTTCACAGGCCTGATCTACAACCCCTAGAATTTTGTGTGTTCCTAGGGTATTTATGGTATCTGTTTCTTCCCCGTACCATCTCCTATCAGCTTGAGGCCTTTGGTCTTGAGAGATGATCAACTTCACTGTGAATTAAATTAGGATGGCAGAAAACTTGAGGTAGACAGATATGAAAGTGAAATGCTATGCATGCTGGGTGAAGACAAACTGTCACTACCTTCATCTGCTTATCACTTATAGAGGTTAAAAGTGGGAGAAGATTGCCAAATAATTTTTTACCAGTTGCTCTCAAAGGCCATTTTAATTGTCTTTATTAGAGTAGTCATATTTTGATATAATGCCAATTAGACTCTACCTGATTAAATTTGTAATCAAACATCACTCTTTCAGAACCCTCTGATTTTGCTCGGGAGTTGGATTTTAGTCTTCAGTTGTGGGATGAAGTTCTGTAATGTATCCATGTGGTGTGAATATGTAATTAGCAATGTTGCTTTAGCTTTACTACTCTGGTAAAGAGGGCTAAAGCCTGGGCTGTGTTTCACACAATACTTATTACTCCGTTTGTCAGATATGGTTTGACACTTGCATTTATTCCAACTGCTTTTTCAAGACCTGGAAATAAAACCACAACATAGAACTCTACAGACATATGGTGAAATGTTTTTGGTGAAAACTTCATGAATTGTCTGATCTCTGAACTCTAACATGAAACATTCTGTATCTCTAGTTCAAGGCAGTGTCCCACAGATTCTAAAAGTTCTTAATCTTTATTCTCTAATGCACAGCTGCCCTTGAACATGACTGCTAGACTCTCTGGAGAAGACTTAGAGGAAGTTTTAGAATATTTTGTTTGAAATAATAGCCTGCCAATGTGGCAAAATTGACCTTAGGTGCCAAATTGTCTTTCTTTCCTCTTCCACATTCTAAGCCTGCAATTTCTTACTACCATGGTAGTTCTTTGATGCTTTTAAGAGTATATTTTCATAATTTTTCCACTAAGTTTTGTAATCTTTTTCAAGAGTTTAGTCTCCAATTATTGAATTTACCTGCACCTAAATTACCTGTTGCTCATTTGGTCACCAGCAAAGCTCATTATCAACTGCCATGAAATAAAATAGAATCTGGGTAATAAAATAAAGTCTAACCTTTTTTTTCCCCTTTGTGCATAGCCTAGCTTCACTAGCTCACGGGGTGCCATGTTCAGAGGCCTCACACCAGCCCTTCAGACCACTTTTCCCATTGGGAAAGGGCTGCACCAGCACTTCAGCTCCAGGACCAGGCCAGGTACAGACGTTGCACCTGGACACCTCTATTCAAGATTGAGGTAGCACTGGGCCATAAACGGAGATGTGCACTGGGTTCTGGAGCCTGAGCAGCACAATTATGCCTGCCCAACAAAAACTCTGAGAACTCTGCTCCCTTCTGGCTGAGGAGAGCCTTATAAAGCATCCCCGACCATGGCTTGTCAGGAGATCAGGTGCTCCTATCTCTCCACTCTCTGATTAAAGAATAATTTTCCATTGCTTCCTAACAAATTCAGGTTTTGTTGGTTAGAACAACCCTGAACAGAAGGACCCTTGTTGGAGATCAACTCCAGAGGGCGGATAACAATATTTGGGCACTGCAGGTGGGACAGATCATGGCCTCTTAGCCTGCACCTACTCACCAGTCTGTGTTCATCCCAGCTACAGTGGGAGAATGACAGAGGTGAGATCAGAAAAAGGCCCAAGTCACAAAGACCACTTGACGAAAAGGAATGAAGACATGGGATCTAAATTTAAGAAAAGACACTAAATATGCCTCAGTGCAGAAGGTCCCCAAGGGAGGGACATAACCTGTGGGTGACTTGACCTCTTTCTCTCAGTGCTAGTTTCTCTGAAGTAAGCTGGGGAACCCTGTGAATTGCTTGCAAGGGCTGTAGGGACTGAGGGTGGATGAGTGGTATCGTACTGCAGGTAAGGATAAAAACCACAGGCAGGGATGGCATTATCTCAGAATATTGTTACTGCTTAGATTTTGCTTAATGGTCAAAGTCTGCCTTGTACTGTGCCTGTTACACATATTACATTTTGTCCTTAGTCTGAGTGGAGGGAATCAGTGTGTGGAATGAGCAACCATGGTGGCCTAACTGCAAAATGAGTCTGATTGCTAGGTCTACAGTGAGTTAATGGCGTTCTCCTCTGGATTTTCATGAGAAATTGACCCAATAATCTCCTCATTTACTCTTTATACTCTTTAGCTGCTGGTATCTATATTGAACTTTTAGTATTTGGTTGCAGTGCTCCTCTCTATACATCAGGCATGTCATAGAAGAGGGACAGATCAAGGTCATTATGGTTGTGCAGGGTATGTCAGGGTGGAGTTGAATGTTCAGATCACTCAAGATGGCTGTTCTCTTGCTCTCTGTATGTCTCCTGCTTGACCAATCCCTGCCTCCCTTACACCCTACTCACATGAACATTCTTGAGCCCTATCACAGCTAGTTCTAATTCTTAGGAATGGCTCCACTTGTAACTTCAAAGGGAAACACCTGTCTTTGTGATGGTCGTTAACCATCACAGGGGCAGTGAGGGACATGACTTTGCTTCTGGTTTCCCTGGTAACAAATGAGCCAACCTGATGTCTATTGCAACTTTAAATGGTAGCCCCCTCTTCCCCTGAGTAGCCAAGATTGCTGCCAGGTTCTGTTTGCTGTCTGCAGCACACAGTGTGGTGTTGCAGATATGTAAAACCCCCTTTCCAAAAAATCCTTGATGTCTCTGTCACTGTTTCTGGGCTCTTTCTTTGTTCTCAAGGCTGGGCAACTGTCAACATAAGGCTTGCGGGTCTATAAGGTGCAGCCCAACAGCAAGATAAAAGTATGTTTACCTATGTGCTCCATTGCCTAGCTTAGTGGTACCCCTTTCTGTAAACTGAAAACAATCTTCAAATTTACTTACTAAAAATGTGGACTTTGCTCTTGCAGTGGCTAATACATCCAGGGTTCCTTTCTTGTATACTTTCCCCTCATATTTATGTATGTGTATATATATATATATATATATATATATATATATATATATATATATAAAATATAAAACTAGAATATAAACTGTTTATACTTTATTTTACTTCAAGATCCTTTGTGCCTAAAAAACTAGCACTTCTAGCCAAATCAAATCTGTGAAATGTGTGGGATTTTTTTTTTTTTTTTGTATTTTATTACTGGTTGTGTTGTGTAGTGTTATGTTTTGGTTTTATAGTGGGCACATTTGAGATACTGTGACAACTGTTTATTAAAGCCATATAAACAGAAATTTGTAAAAGGGGACTAAGTTTATCTTTGAATCATTTTAAAATGCTTTCTTTTAGAATAGAAATCTGCTTCCAAATGATCAATTTTCATGCAATCGGTGCTGTGCTTAATTCATAGCGAAATAATCCAAAATATAGTTTTACTCTTTAGTAAAAACAGATGCAAATCCAGAGAAACTGTGGATGTACTATCAAGATACTGATTAAGATATATAAGATAGAGATGCAAACATGCCTAAACAAAATATAATTGTCTCTCTTTGTCTCTAAAACCAAGATAACATGATCTTACATATTTCTTCTGGCCTGAAGTCCTTCTCTGTTCTTGTAAATTCTTCCCTAGAATATTTCCCTGATCAGAATCTAAGACATTTCAGAATTAAGGGGAAATTTTTCTCTTTTAATCATAGGGAAGACTTAGCTGAGTATCTGATCTAGAATATGATTTTGGAAGTTTCTATGTTATAGTGTATATTAAACTCACAATCTAGTCAGGTGAAATTCTGAGTATAGATTGAAATCCCAAGGAACAATGGACTTTTTGATATGTTAGGCTGACTGGTTAATGTGACTTCTAAGCACCTCTGAGTTATGCTTGGAAGCGGAAGAAAAAAGTTCTCTGTTAATAGTGAGGCTGTTTCATCACTGATTGAAGACCTGCAAGAAACTATTTGAGGTAATTACCTTGTACCATTCCAAGTAATGTCAGTCTTTTTAAGACTAATCTCTACCACCTTTTTGACATTGTTAGTCAAAACTCACCTGATCTCAAAGGGATAAGAATTAAATCTGGAGTCTGGTAAGATTTATACACTAAAATATTTTCTAGAAATTTATGATTTATTGTGATAGAAACATGGGAATTATATGTGGAAAGGGACACTGATGGTATTGGGTGACGAAGGAGGAAAAAATATGATGGTCTGTTGGACTGAATCTAGTGATAGAGCACGTTTGGCAATGAATCTGGATTACATGCACTAGCTTATTCAGCAGAGAGTAGATCTCACTTTTTAGTCAGCTGGTTAATTAAAACTTGCATTTATGTGCGGCCTTTGCTAACACAAGCTGAAAATATTTATTACTAAAGTGTTCAGTTCAGTACAGTCGCTCAGTCCTCTGATATCAGTCCTCTAATACCTCACCATTTGATGTCCCTTTCTCCTCCTGCCTTCAATCTTTACCAGTATCAGAGTATTTTCAAATGAGTCAGTTCTTCGCATCATGTGCCCAAAATATTGGAGTTTCAGTTTCAGCATCAGTCCTTCTAATGAATATTCAGGACTGATCTCCTTTAGGATGGACTGGTTGGATTTCCTTGCTGTCCAAGGGACTCTCAAGAGTCTTTTCCAACACTGTAGTTCAAAAGCATCAATTCTTCAGTGCTCAACATTTTTTATAGTTCAAATCTCACATCCATACATGACTACTGGAAAAACCATAGCCATGATTAGACAGACCTTTGTTGGCAAAGTAATGTTTCTGCTTTTGAATATTCTATCTAGGTTGGTCATAGCTTTTATTCCAAGGAGCAAGCATCTTTTAATTTCATGGCTATACTCACCATCTGCAGTGACATTGGAGCCCCCCAAAATAAAGGCTGTTACTGTTTCCACTGTTTCCCCATGTATTTGCAATGAAGTGATGGGACCAGATGCCATCATCTTAGTTTTCTGAATGTTGAGTTTTAAGCCAAACTTTTCACTCTCTTTCTCACTTTCATCAAGAGGCTTTTTAGTTCTTCTTCACTTTCTGCCATAAGTGTGGTGTAATCTACATATCTAAGGTTATTGTTATTTCTCCCAGCAATCTTGATTCCAACTTGTGCTTCATCACAACCCAGCATTTCTCATGATGTACTCTGCATATAAGTTAAATAAGCAGGGTGACAATATATAGCTTTGACATACTCCTTTTCCTATTTGGAACCAGTCTGTTGTTCCATGTCCATCTCTAACTGTTGTTTCCTGACCTGCATACAGATTTCTCAAGAGACAGGGCAGGTGGTCTGGTATTCCCATCTCTTTAAGAATTTCCCACAGTTTGTTGTGATGCACACAGTCAAAGACTCTGGCATAGTCAATAAAGCAGAAGTACATATTTTTCTGGAACTCTCTTTCTTTTTCAATGATCCAACAGATGTTGACAATTTGATCTCTGGTTCCTCTGCCTTTTCTAAATCCCCAGCTTGAACATCTGGAAGTTCATGGTTCATGTATTGTTGAAGCCTGGCTTGGAGAATTTTGAGCATTAGTTAACTAACATGTGAGATGAGTGCAACTGTGTGGTAGTTTGAGCATTCTTTGATATTGCCTTTCTTTGGGATTGGAATGAAAACTGACCTTTTTCCAGTCCTGTGGCCACTGCTGAGTTTTCCAAATTTGCTGGCTTATTGAGTGCAACACTTTAACAGCATCATGTTTTAGGATTTGAAATAGCTCAACTGGAATTCCATCACCTCTACTAGCTTTGTTTTCAGTGATGCTTCCTAAGGCCCACTTGACTTCACATTCTGGGATCTCTGGCTCTAGGTTGGTAATCACACCATTGTGATTACTTGAGTCATGAAGATCTTTTTTATATAGCTCTTCTGTGTATTCTTGCTACCTCTTTTTAATATCTTCTACTTCTGTTAGGTCTATATCATTTCTGTCCTTTATTAAATCCATCTTTGCATGAAATGTTCCCTTGGTATCTCTAATTTTCTTGAAGAGATTTCTAGACTTTCCCATTCTTTTTTTTTTTTTTTTTTTAGACTTTCCCATTCTATTGTTTTCCTCTATTTCTTTGTACTGATGGCTGAGGAAGGCTTTGTTATCTCCCCTTGCTATTCTTTGAAACTCTGTATTCAAATGGGTATATCTTTCCTTTTCTCCTTTGCCTTTTGTTTCTCTTCTATTCACAGCTATCTGTAAGGCCTCCTCAGAGAACCATTTTGTCTTTTTGCATTTCTTTTCCTTGGGGATGGTCTTGATCTTTGCCTCCTGTTCAGTGCCAGGAACCTCCATCCATAGTTCTTCAGGCACTCTGTCTATCAGACCTAATCCCTTGGGTCTATTTGTCACCACTTTATAGGGATTTGATTTAGGTCATACCTGAATGGTCTAGTGGTTTTCCCTACTTTCTTTAAATCTTAATTTGGAAATAAGGAGTTCATATTCTCTGCCACAGCCTCACTTAATAAAGTGTTAATATAGAAAATTTGGAGCAGATTCAAAGAATTTTACTCAGTCAGCAAGTTTTCAATTACATATGACTGACAGAGCTCAGAGAACGTTTACCACCACTGAGCTATGCATTGATAAGTAAGTTACCAGCATGTCTGAAATATACTGGTGGGTTGTCCTCTGTAGGGTGGAAATGAAGATGGGAGATACTGCCATTGAAACAGATTCCCTAATTTTAGTGAAGATGTCAGAGTCCCAGAATATCAGAAAGTGACAGTAATTAATTCCCAGAAGAAGTTGATGACTATAAAAGATGGAGGTCATGAAATTGATAAAACTACTTTCTGTGGAATAGTGGGGAAAAGTCAAAATGATAAGATTTCAAAAAAGAATAGGAGAAAAGCAATGAAGACAGAATCAGGATTGGTATTCAATTTACTAATTAATACAGGATCATTATCTTCTGGAAAACCCCTGTATTGGATAGGACAGTGTATGTAAACTGTGACTAACTCAGATAAACTGAGATGAATGATCAAGCCTACATAGAACACAGAAATCTTTCAATGATATAGTGCTAGCAAAAAGAAGGGGTGGATTCTGGAAATGTGTGTGTGTGTGTTTTGTTGTTTGTTTGTTTGTTTTCCTGTGGATGATGTAAATACAGGTTTGAATACTAATGGGGATAAATCTGTAGAGAGGGATGAATGATAGCTACATCATGGTAGAATTGGAGGCTATTGCCAAGAGTAGTCAAAGGAAGATATCTAGTGTACAAAGGATGGCTATTGGACACAGTAGAAGCATGAACAATCCATCCATAATAATAGGAGAAAAGGTAGAATGTTGAATACAGGTTCTATTTAGGAAGATGTGTTGGAGGCCTCTGGAAGTTCTCAGTTAAATAGTAATTGAAACCATTACATAAAAATAAAAATAGTGGAGAAATTTTTTCATGAGGGTAAAATAGATATGCTTAATGTAGTCAATAAAGTATTAATTAATATGATGGCATGTGTAATTAACCATGAAATATTGAAACATAATTCATATTATGAAGCGATTAATGCTTCTAAGGATTAAAGAAAAATTAAAATGTAAGAACACCATAAGCAGTACTGTGAATATACTTTTTGATAACGTATTAATACTCTTTGTAACGGAGAAGGCAATGGCACCCCACTCCAGTATTCTTGCCTGGGAAATCCCATGGACAGAGGAGCCTGGTAGGCTGCAGCCCATGGGGTTGCGAAGAGTCGGACACGACTGAGTGACTTCACTTTCACTTTTCACTTTCACGCATTGGAGAAGGAAATGGCAACCCACTCCAGTGTTCTTGCCTGGAGAATCCCAGGGACAGGGGAGCCTGGTGGGCTTCCATCTATGGGGTCGCACAGAGTTGGACACAACTGAAGCGACTTAGCAGCAGCAGTAGCAACCCTTTGTAAGGAGAATTCCTTTAAAAACAAAAGGAAAGGAAAATTTGCTGTAAATATACACCTATTACAAATAATGCTAATAAAAATGATAAAAGAATACTAAATGCTAATAAAAACTGTAGCAGTATGATAAATATTATCAATCACATAGTACATAAAAAAAATTTCTAAATAGAACAGTCACATTTTTAAATAGAAATAATCTTTTAATGATCTCTGATAGCTCAGCTGGTAAGAATCTGCCTGTAATGCTGGAGACCTCAGTTCAATTCCTGGGTTGGGAAGATCCCCTGGAGAAGGAATAGGCTACCCATTCCAGTTCTTGGGCTTCCCTGGTAGCTCAGATGGTAAAGAATCTGCCTAAAATGCAGGAGACCTGGGTTAGATCCCTGAGTTGGGAAGATCCCCTAGAGGAGGGCATGACAACCCACTTCAGTATTCTTGCCTGGAGAATCCCCATGGACAGAGGAGTCAAATGGGTTGAAGTCCATGGTATCACAAAAAGTTGGGCACTGCTGAGTGACAAAACACAGCACAATCTTTTAATAACTTGCTTTGTTTAAGTTATGCAAACACAAAACTCACCAATTGCTGGTAGGCAATTAAATTTGGGGGGAAAGTTCTGAAATTTTAGAAATAATATTTGTAACTTTTGATGAAATAAATTCACCTCTAGGATTTTGAGCCCAAGAAAGTAGCCTAAGATGCACACAGTTACTTCTTCTAAGGAAATTACCTACATCATTCTTTACTATTATAAAAATTCAGAAAAATAATCAATGTTGAACAATAGGAAATGGGTTAAAAAAATTTGTATCAATATACTAGAATATCATGCAATTTAAAACTATTTAATGGCATGGGTAATGCTTTCATTGTTATGAAATTATTTGTATATCTCCAAATTTCATGTTGAAGTCCTAGCCCCCAGTATAATTCAGAAAGTGATTATATTTGGTAATAAGACCTTTAGAGAGATAATTATGGTCATTTAAAGAGATAAATGTTGTCATATGGGTGAGTCCTCATTTAATATGGCTAATGACCTTATGAAAAGAGGGAGAGACGCAAGGGATATGTGAACACAGAGCAAAGCAAGTGAGGACAAAATAAGACTTCCTCTGTCTGCAAACCAAGAGGCCTTGGGAGAAGTTAAACTAGCTGACCTTTTAATCTTGAACTTCTAGGCTTTAGAACTGTGAGAAAATAAATGCTTACTGTTTGAGCCACACAGTCTACAATGTTTTGTTTTGGTAGCTTGAGCAAACACAATAGTCTTTCGTTCAATTTTAACTCTATCGATGTTAACTCAATGTTAACTCTATCAATAGTGTGGTCACAATTTTTAAAACCCTTTATTTATTCTTTCCTCCAACTATCTATTTGATGTCTAGATTGAAGTGTAAGTCAATGAAGAAGAATGAAAGAGAAGAAGAAAGGAAATAAAGGAGGAAGGGAGAAAAAGATAGGTGCACATATTTTAAAAAATGCATATCAAGATTGTAAGAATTAGAGATGGATTATAAAATTGTTTATTTTTATATACTTATTTTTACTGAAGTATAGTTGATTTATCATAGTGTTAATTTCAGGTTTACAGCAACATAGTTCAAACACACATTGAATACTTCTCCATGAAAATGTGCTACTAAGATTCTTGTAAGTACACAAACATACTTTCATGTATATTTGTGATTTATTACCATGGTTTTCAATGTGAGAATATAATTATGAAGACTTTTTAGTTTTCACTGAGATTTGCTTCATTTTCAAAATAAATGATAGTAGTAAAACCTTAATATTGTCCTATATTTTCAGGAAACTCACAAACTTGAAGCTGGCCATCCTGTTTTGAATCTTAAATATATTTGAAAAAATGTAAAAATACACAGGGAAAACAAATCATTGAAATAAATTGTATTTTAATCAGATATTGAACATTTTTTCTAATTATAACAAAGCTCCAGAGTATAATCTAAAATTCCTCTTGCAGATGTAGAGATACCAGCTTCAAAAGTATAGATTGAAAATGTGGACACCTGACAGTCCCATCATTCTAAAGCATTGTTTTATGACCTGTCTATATTTAATAATAGTTCTTTGGAGGCTCATAACCCTTTTTGTGATTTACTGTGGTTATCCCTTATACCACCTGTGCCTGACATTAATTAAAAACTGGGGAGACAATGTTATAAAAATGAAAAATTTTCTTTGTCATTAGGAACTAAAAATGGCACTCGGGAAGTTCTTTGTTCATCAGTTTGGTGACGCTCCAACTACTTGTCCCAAGGCTAGCGTTTTATATCTCTATAGCTTGAAGCTGTAGAGCAGCTGAAAGATAAAGCTTGCAATTTCAATAGTAGGCTTGGATATATAATCGTGTGTTTCTGTGCACTTGAATTAAATGTGCTTAGAAACCTGAATGTGGCCTGTGCATCCTTTCAAGTCCAGGGCTGAAATAAATAGCTTGGACCTAGCAAGACTTGATGCTAGCTGTTAATCTATGAAATAGTCCACTAGTATCTGTCATTTTGTATTAACTGACTGTTTTTGTATTATCATGTTTTAAAGCACACCAACTTACAGATGACTTTAGAGATGGAGTCCCAAAAGTTATCCATCTGAAAAATATTATGTATTAAACATATTTTTCTCCAAATTAAGCCCCGTAAAATGCACTTTGTCATGATAAATATTAGCTAAATTTTCTAGCTTTCTATTATTTATGAGAGAAATGCTAAAATAGGAAGTAATTTAGAACAGATTTTATTAATTAACCTTTATTATTTATTAATAATACTTTCATATGCTTCTGAGCATTCAAAAATGTTAATCCTTTGATTTGGAACATTGTTAATTATATTCTATATTGCTTTTAGAAAATCAAAGTGAACAAGATTTTTGTAATAGTTCAAATTAAACCAAAGCATATGAAAATGAAGCTTTTCTTTCTCCTCTTCAATTTCCTAACCATAATCAATGTTAACAATGTGGCATATATTATATACATTACATATATTCATACACACACACACACACGTATATATATACACACAAAAGTAAAATATATCTATTTTTGTTATTGTTTGTCACTAAGTCCTGTCCAACTCGTGTGACTCCATGGGCTGGCCACCAGGCTCCTCTGTCTATGGGATTATCCAGGCAAGAATACTGGAATGGGTTGCCATTTCTTTCTCCAAGGGATCTTCCTGACTAAGAATCAAACCCACATCTTCTGCATCGGCAGGCAGTTTTGTTTTGTTTTTTAACCACTGAGCCACTAGGGAAGCCCAAAATATACTTATAACACATGTCTTAAGTTTATTTTATTGGATTAAAAAAATGGAATCAAGATATAGTATCATGAAAAATTTCTGAAGCTAATATTTAAGTATTAAATATTAAGTATCTAATATTAAGTATTAATTTAAGTATCTAACATTTAAGTATTGCATATTACATAGTTCATTTAAATATATTTTCTATTGATTTATTATCAGAGTTCTAACCATGCTACAAAAGCAAGCCATATGCATGTGTATTTGGGTGTATATATATATTTATTTTTGCTGTCATTTATTTATGTAGCTTATATTAGCCAGGTAACTTTATTTGTCAAAGAGTATATGTATTTTTAATAAATACTGTCAAGTAATTTCCTTATTATTGGAATTATTACTGAGGCAGCTCACATTTGTATGGGAAATTTCAATTCTTCACATGTACTCCAGCAATGGAAATATATTTTAAATTTCCATTACCTTAAAAAAGGTGAAATTGGTGTGAATCATGGGATTTTATTCTACATAAGTTAAAGAATTCAAGAGACATATTACCTAAAGGTAAATTCTTCATTTTCCATAGAATTTTGTCATAAAATTCAAATGTTATCCAAATTTTAAGAATTTTGTGCTACACAAAAATTTAGGAAAATTAAAGGGACTGTCATGGCAGTGTGTAATTTCCTCTGTTCTGTCTCGTCACAAATTTTGAAGTGACGGATGTTAAAGCTCTCAGACAGACCATGTCTCAGGTCTCAGACAAACTGTGTTACAGCTCTCAGACAGATCAGTGTTACAGCTCTGTGTTACAGCTCAGTTTTATTTATAAAATAAAGGAAAATACATCCTCAAGGCATAAGGGAATGCTGACCCAAAAGAAGCTAGTGAGAGAGAGCACAAGCGCAAGAGAGCCCTGGACCTTTGGCTCCTCTTTTTATATGCTTTTTCCTCCCCTTGGGTCTTCCCTATGTAAATGGGGCTAGCCAGGAGTGCTGTTTGCTTTACCTGAGGTCCTCAATCTTGTCCTTGGACCTTCCTTTTCTATCTTTGCAGGCTTTTCCTTTTCTTGTCTTTTAGCCACTGCCATTCTAGACTTCTTTTTCCTATTCTAACTACCTAACAGGACAAAAATTGAGTAATTTTAAAGATTTTAAGTGTCTTTCTGGAAAAAGGGATGGAAATTTTATTAAACAAGTTTTCAGCAAATTGAAGAATTGGAAAGAAAAACACTGAGCTATATATCCTAGGGGCTTCCCAGGTGGCTGAGTAATAAAGAATCCACCTGTCAATTCCAGAAATGTGGTTGCAAAGAGTGAGACACGACTGAGTGACTTAAACAAACAAACAAAAATATCCTTACTATCAAATGAGATTTATATTGATATAAAATGAGAACTGCATCATAACAAAGATGTGCTATGCTTAGTCACTGTCCTGTCTAACTCTTGCAACCTCATGGACTGTAGCTCTTCAGGCTTCTCTGTCTGTGGGGGTTCTTCAGGCAAGAATACTGGAATGGGTTGAAAGTGCCCTCCTCCAGGGGATTTTCCCAACCTAGGAATCAAACTCAACTCTCCTGCATTTCAGGCATATTCTTTACCCGCTGAGTTACTAGGGGAGCCCCTTAACAAGGATAGATGACATTTTACACAAGTAAATAAAAAGTTAGAAGGAAAACCTATTGGTGAATGTGAATGGAATAATACTAACAGCAGCTTTGTTGATGCAAATTACTTTATGGAATGATACTTCCCGTGGAGCAGCTTTCATAATTCTTCTTTAAACTGTGACTAGATGGTTTCTCTGGAGAAGGCAATGGCAACCCACTCCAGTACTCTTGCCTGGAAAATCCCACAGACGGAGGAGCCTGGTAGGCTTCAGTCCATGGGGTCGCGAAGAGTCAGACACAACTGAGCGACTTCCCTTTCACTTTTCACTTTCATGCACTGGAGAAGGAAATGGCAACCCACTCCAGTGTTCTTGCCTGGAGAATCCCAGGGATGGCAGAGCCTGGTGGGCTGCCATCTATGGGGTTGCACAGAGTTGGACATGACTGAAGTGACTTAGCAGCAGTAGCAGAGGGCTTCTCAATTACAATAGAGCAGCTTGGTTATAAATATAGAACTTTGGATAGGAAAATTCAGACAGAGGACATTACATTTATAATTGGAAGATAATTGTATTTGACATTATGTTGAAGTCAATAAGCATAATTATTGCTATTAAAATGACACTAAAAACCACTAAAACCTTACAATTTTAAAGGCATAATGCTCAAATTTAATTACTTTGAGCATTTTTCCTATATTTGAGGAAAATTTTTCAAATAACACATAGTGGTATAAAACATCTTTACTTATTTCAGGATACTAAAACTCTGCCAAACTTTTTGTGAAATTTCCAGTTAAGAGAAACCTAATAACCATTCCTTTACAATTTAAAAGAAATGTAAGGCTTCTGTCTTGCTAATAATCTTGCAAGTTGTACTATGCTTATTCTAGAATAATAAGATGTTATGAATTCAGTTCAGTTCAGTTCAGTTCAGTTGCTCACTCGTGTCCGACTCTTTGAGACCCCATGAATCACAGCACCCCAGGCCTCCCTGCCCATCACCAAATACCAGAGTTTACACAAACTCATGTCCATTGAGTTCGTGATGCCATCCAGCCATCTCATCCTCTATCATTCCCTTCTCCTCCTGTCCCCAATCCTTCCCAGCATCAGGATCCTTTTCAATGAGTCAACTCTTCACATGATGTAGCCAAAGTATTGGAATTTCAGCTTCAACATCAGTCCTTCCAATGAACATGGAGGACTGATCTCCTTTAGGATGGACTTGTTGGATTTCCTTGCAGTCCAAGAGACTCTCAAGCGTCTTTTCCAACACCACAGTTCAAAAGCATCAATTCTTTGTCACTAAGCTTTCTTCACACACCAGCTCTCACATTCATACATGACCACTGAAAAAACCATATCCTTGACTAGACGGACCTTTGTTGGCAAAGCAATGTCTCTGCTTTTTGCTATGCTATCTAGGTTGGTCATAACTTTCATTCCGAGGAGTAATCACCTTTTAATTTCATGGCTACAGTCACCATATCCAGTGACTTTGGAGGGGCCAAAACAAAGTCTGACACTGTTTCCCCATCTAATTATCATGAAGTGATGGGACCAGATTCCGTGATCTTCGTTTTCTGAATGTTGAGGTTTAAGCCGACTTTTTCACTCTCCTCTTTCACTTTCATCAAGAGGCTTTTGAGTTCCTCTTCACTTTCTGCCATAAGGGTGGTGTCATCTGCATATCTGAGGTTATTGATATTTCTCCCACAATCTTGATTCCAGCTTGTGCTTCTTCCAGCCCAGCATTTCTCATGATGTACTCTGCATGTAAGTTGAATAAGCAGGGTGACAATATACAGCCTTGATGTACTCCTTTTCCTATTTGGAACCAGTCTGTTGTTCCATGTCCAGTTCTAACTGTTACTTCCTGACCTGCATACAGGTTTCTCAAGAGACAGGTCAGGTGGTCTGGTATTCCCATTTCTTTAAGAATTTTCCACAGTTTATTGTTATTCACACAGTCAAAGGCTTTGGTATAGTCAATAAAGCAGAAATAGATGTTTTTCTGGAACTCTCTTGCTTTTTCCATGATCCAGTGGATGTTTGCTTAAACATAAGTAAATAAATTTTCTATGTTTGCTATTGATATGAAACTATTTTAAGGATAAGTACATCTTTAAAATAACAATTATAAATTAAATAATATCAATGGGTATAATTATCACACTTCTGGGTGAGTAAATAAACCTATCTAGATCCAAGTGGAAATAATGAACATACTCTACAAATGTAGAAAAGAGGAGGAAGTCTGAGTCACTTTTAGACTTGTTACATTGGTATCATTCAAATGCCAGCACATTCAGAGAAATTTCTGCTAAAAATGGAGATGAAATCATAATAAAGAAGAGTTGAAAATTGAGTCACTAATTAAAATTATGTATTTATTTTAACTGGAAGCTAATTACTTTACAATATTGTGATGGTTTTGCCATACATCGACATGAATCAGCCATTGGTGTACAGGTGTCCTCATCCTGAACTCCCCCTCCCACCTCTCTCTCCACCCCATCCCTCTGGGTTGTCCCCGAGCACCTGCTTCATGTATCAAACTTGCACTGGTCATCTATTTTACATAATGATAATATACACATTTCAATTCTGTTCTCTCATATCCTCCCACTCTCACCTTCTCCCACATTGTCCAAAAGTCTGTTCTTTACATCTGTGTCTCTTTTGCTCTCTTGCTAATAGGGTCGTCATTACCATCTTTCTAAATTCCATATATATGCATTAATATATTGTATTGGTGCTTTTCTTTCTGACTTATTTCACTCTGTATAATAGGCTCCAAGTTCATCCACCTCATTAGAACTGTGAGTACCTAATTTTTATTCTATGAAAGTGATTCAGTGTCAGAAGAAATAAATTTAATGCACAACCTTTCTAAGTAATTTAGAAGGACCCACAGTAGAGCAGAGTACAAACACTGAGAGGTTTTGGACACATTACTTAGAATAATTTTCAATGACAAGAAGAAATATATTTGAGAGGATTTGCTTAAAGCTACAAAAGCCAAGCAAAGATTATCTACACAAAGGGTTCATTGGGTAGGATTTTTCCTATATATGTTAAAGATTAACCTTTTATATAATGAAGCAGAATTGCAAAGCAAGCAAGATAAACTTGATGTTATAATTTCGTGACTAGGATGAAGTAAAATGTGTATCAGTGTATATGTTCTTCATAAAAACTTTTCCTTCATTTTCCAGGACATAAGCTCAGTTTCTATAAAAAAACCACCTTAGATGTGACAAAATTATATCTCTTTCACTTAAAGCCTAGGTAGCCTTTTCCTTCTTCAACATATGGCATCTATTTCATTATCCACTATGAATACCCTAAATCCCACCATCAGTTGCAGCATGCAGAAAGCGGCAAACAAATCAAGGATCCACCACTGATTTTGAAAGGGAGCACCTAAAATTGCATGTAACACTTTTTTTAAAAGATGTTATTTGATTAGGGTATAAACATTTAACATGAGGTCTACTATCTTAACTCATTTAAGCATTATAATACGTTATTGCTGACTAGAGGGACAATGCACATCAGATCTCCAGGGCTCATTGTTCTTGTCTAACAAACTATACCAATGTTGACATTTCACTATTGCTCATATCACGTTAGACAAAGTTTGACCCTATAGTTAAAGCTGGCTCTGAAACTGTAAATGTATTTTGGTGCGGAGGAGGGGAGGATGTTATAGCCATGTAGGCAAGCTCAGACTCTTTTTTTTTTTTTTTTTTTTAAGGCAAACTATGGAGTAAGTGGCCCAAGATCAAGTATTAACTCCACATCTTACTAGCTATACAATTTAGGAATATATACTTCTCTGTGCTTCACTTTCATTACATGTGAAATGGGACTAATAGTACTTAACTTGCAGGATGGCTTTGATAATTATATGGAGTTGTTATTTGTTAAAGATCTCAAAAGAGTGTCTGGGGTAATATCTGCCATTGAAAGAAGGGAAACAGGAAAAACACATTTTATTTAGTTTTAATGTGTTTTATTTGTTTAGATGCTGGGAGGGATTGGGGGCAGGAGGAGAAGGGGACGACAGAAGATGAGATGGCTGGATGGCATCCCTGACTCAGTGGACGTGAGTCTGAGTGAACTCCGGGAGTTGGTGATGGAGAGGGAGGCCTGGCCTGCTGTGATTCATGGGGTCACAGAGTCGGACACGACTGAGCGACTGATCTGATCTGATCAGATTTGTTTAGAAGATATGAGAAATCATTGATAGTTGCATGCTGTTACTATGCTAGAATAATTCAGCTGCTAACAACTAACTTACACAGTCACACGCACACACATTCATTATTATTTGATTGAATCTTAGGAAAGATCTGTTAATGATGAAATAGCCTTATTGCTTAGGACTGTATCTGTCTCCAGTATACAAGCCATAGGCATAGTGAGACAGAGCACAATAAGAGGACCGAGTCTTAAACTGTGTAGTACCTCTTTTGACTCCTTAGATCTGATCAAAAATCTAAGTTTGTGCCCCTTGAATGTACTAATATAAAAAATAAGCAAACAAACAAAAAGGCCCAATGCTATTTAACTCACAGAGAGGTTACTGACATCACATTTGTGATCTGGCATATCTGCCTAAAGTGAACATATGGATCACAGATGTATCCTACATTGGCTGGAGAGGAATATTGAGTAGATGTTTAGCTGGCTTGACTTGAACTTTTGTATAATCAATGCCACCTAAAAATATAAGGATTCTCTCATTACTTTATATGAGCCAGATATTAAAACATTTCAATTTTGTAGCTAATAGATAGACTAAAAAATTGCTAGGTAAGTTGATCTCAAAGGTTTACAAGTTTACCAAAATTTGTTCTGACAAAAGTATTAAATGAATAAAGAAATTTTATCTTTTAAAATTTTTTTTAAATTGCTTTATTTTTTATTTTGAAATATATAGGATACACAATCGGTATTATGTAACTTACAGGTATACAATGTGATTCACAATATTTAAAGGTTATACTCCATTTATAGTTTTATAAACTGTTCACTATATTCCCTATGTTGTCTAATATAGCTCATTTTATACATGAGAGTTTGCTCCTTTTAATTCCCTACCCCTATACTGCTGTCCTACCTTTGCTCTCACCACTGGTAACCACTAGCTTGTTCTTTATATTTGCAAGTCTCTTTTTTGTTATAGTCACTAGCTTGTTGTATTTTTAAATTTGACATATAAGTAGTGCTATCTGCATATCTGAGGTTACTGAAATTTCTCCTGGCAGTCTTGATTCCACCTTGTGCTTCTTCCAGCCCAGTGTTTCTCATCAAGTACTCTGCATATAAATTAAATAAGCAGGGTGACAATATACAGCCTTGACGTACTCCTTTTCCTGTTTGGAACCAGTCTGTTGTTCCATGTCAGTTCTAACTGGTGCTTCCTGACCTACATATAGGTTTCTCAAGAGGCAGGTCAGATGGTCGGGTATTCCCATCTCTTTCAGAATTTTCCACAGTTTATTGTGATCCACACAGTCAAAGGCTTTGACAGAGTCAATAAAGGAGAAAGAGATGTTTTTATGGAACTCTCTTGCTTTTTCCATGATCCAGTGTGTGTTGACAATTTGATCACTCATTCCTCTGACTTTACTAAAACCAGCTTGAACATCAGGAAGTTTACGGTTCACATATTGCTGAAGCCTGGCTTGGAGAATTTTGAGCATTACTTTACTAGTGTGTGAGATGAGTCCAATTGTGTGGTAGCTTGAGCATTCTTTGGCATTGCCTTTCTTTGGAATTGGAATGAAAACTGACCTTTTCCAGTCCTGTGGCCACTGCTGAGTTTTCCAAATTTGCTGGCATATTGAGTGCAGCACATTCACAGCATCATCTTTCAGGATTTGGAATATCTCAACTGGAATTCTATCACCTCCACTAGGTTTGTTCTCAGTGATGCTTTCTAAGGTCCACTTGACTTCACATTCCAGGATGTCTGGCTCTAGATTAGTGATCACACCATCGTGATTATCTGGGTCGTGAAGATTTTTTTGTACAGTTCTTCTGTGTATTCTTGCCATCTCTTCTTAATATCTTCTGCTTCTGTTATGTCCATACCATTTCTGTCCTTTATTGAGCCCATCTTTGCATAAAATGTTCCTTTGGTATCTCTGATTTTCTTGAAGAGATCCCTAGTCTTTCCCATTCTGTTGTTTTCCTCTATTTCTTTGCATTGATCGCTGAAGAAGGCTTTCTTATCTCTTCTTGCTATTCGTTGGAACTCTGCATTCAGATGCTTATATCTTTCCTTTTCTCCTTTGCTTTTTGCTTCTCTCCTATTCACAGCTATTTGTAAGGCCTCCCCAGACAGCCATTTTGCTTTTTTGCATTTCTTTTCCATCGGGATGGTCTTGATCCCTGTCTCCTCTGCAATGTCACAAACCTCAGTCCATAGTTCATCAGGCACTCTGTCAATGAGATCTAGGCCCTTAAATCTATTTCTCACTTCCACTGTATAATCATAAGGGATTTGATTTAGGTCATACCTGAATGGTCTAGTAGTTTTCCCTACTTTCTTCATTTAAGTCTGAATTTGGCAATAAGGAGTTCATGGTCTGAGCCACAGTCAGCTCCTGGTCTTGTTTTTGCTGACTATATAGAGCTTCTCCATCTTTGGCTGCAAACAATATAATCAATCTGACTTCGGTGTTGACCATCTGGTGATGTCCATGTATAGTCTTCTCTTGTGTTGTTGGAATGGGGTGTTTGTTATGACCAGTGCATTTTCTTGGCAAAACTCTATTAGTCTTTGCCCTGCTTCATTCTGTATTCCAAGGCCAAATTTGCCTGTTGCTCCAGGTGTTTCTTGACTTCCTACTTTTGCATTCCAGTCCCCTATAATAAAAAGGACATCTTTTTTGGGTGTTAGTTCTAAAAGGTATTGTAGGTCTTCATAGAACCGTTCAACTTCAGCTTCTTCAGTGTTACTGGTTGGGGCATAGACTTGGATTACCGTGATACTGAATGGTTCGCCTTGGAAATGAATAGAGATCATTCTGTCATTTTTGAGATTGCATCCAAGTACTGCATTTCAGACTCTTTTGTTGACCATGATGGCTACTCCATTTATTCTGAGGGATTCCTGCCCACAGTAGTAGATATAATGGTCATCTGAGTTAAATTCACCCATTCCAGTCCATTTCAGTTTGCTAATTCCTAGAATGTCCAGATTCACTCTTCCCATCTCTTCTTTGACCACTTCAAATTTGCCTTGATTCATGGACCTGACATTCCATGTTCCTATGCATGTATCTGTAGAAGGCACTAATTCCCAAAGATACATGTGCCCAATGTTCATAGCAGTGTTATTTATATTAAAACAGTTTAGACATGGAAGCAATCTATATGTCCACTGACAATAAATATATACAGAAGAAATTGTACATGTATACAATGGAATGCTACTCAGTTATTTAAAAAATGAAATAATGCCTTTTTCAGCAACATGAATGGACCTATAGATTATTGTACTAGGTGAAGTAAGTAAGAGAAAGGCACATATCATATGATATTATTTATGTGTAAAGTCTAAAAATTGATACAAATTAACTTATTTACAATACAGACTCACAGACATAGAAGACAAACTTATGATTACTAAAGGGGAAATGTAGGCAGAAATGAATTTGGAATTGAAAGATACACACTACTCTATATAAAATTAGTAAACAACAAGGACTGACTGTAAAGCACAGGGGACTGTATTCAATGTCTTGCAACAACTAATAATGGAAACAAATCTGTAAAACTATACATATATCTATGTATGTGTATATCTACATCTCTTTGCTGTATGCCTGAAACATTGTGAATCAATTACACTTCAGTTCAGTTCAGTCACTCAGTCGCGTCTGACTCTTTGCGACCCCATGAATCTCATCACGCCAGGCCTCCCTGTCCATCACCAACTCCTGGAGTTCACTCAAACTCATGTCCATCGAGCCATCTCATCCTCTGTTGTCCCTTTTTCCTCCTGCCCCCAATCCCTCCCAGCACACTTCATTAAAAAATAAAAACAACAACAACAAAATGAGGTATTGTTACAGATCCTTCATGATTTACTGTGGGAGTACATCCCAGTAAACTGATAATAAACTGAAAATGCAAAAAAAAAATAAAATAAAATAAAAATTATACATCTTAGCTACTCAAAATCATAGCTTAATCAATGATTAAATCACACTCACAACCCTGATATTAGCTTGCTGCTGTGTTGTTTAGTCACTAAGTTGTGTCCGATTCTTTGCAACCCTGTGGACTATAGCCCACCAGGCTCCTCTGTCATGGGGTTTTCCAGAAAGAATACTGGAGTGGATTGCCATTTCCTCCTCCAGGGGATCTTCCCAACCCAGGGATAGAACCCACATTTCCTGCATTGGCAAGCAGATTCTTTATCACTGAGCCACCAAAATCATCTAATACAGAGTCAATTTTATATTAAATTGTTGAATTTCTCATAGTTGATTGAATACTTTAAGTGAAAACAGAATGGTTGTATGGGTACAAAATGTAAGTGTATTTTTTGTTTGACTTGTGATCCTATGACTGACTGGGAAGAACAGCTCCCTGCCTCTGTTAAGGATCATGAAAGAGTATCATATCACTTATCACTAGCCCAGAAAAAGATCAAAATTTAAGGAACAGTTTCCAGTGAATGTGTATCACTTTTGTGCCATCATAAATTTGAAAAATTTTAAATCAAGCCATTGTAAGTCAAGGACCATCTGTAAATTGCCAAAGTCCAAATCTCAAACAACACCAAATTCTGGCACAGATGTGGTGCATCAAGAGGTCTCAGTCATTGCTGATGGGAATGCAAAATGGCATAGCCACTTCAAAAGATAATTTGGAACTTTGTATCAAAACTAAACATATTCTCATCATACAACCCAGCAATCATGCTTCTTGATATTTATCCAAAGGAGTTGAAAACTTATGTCCACATGAAAACCTGCACATGGATGTATGTAGCCCCTTTATTCATAATTGCCCAAAGTTGGAATTAACCAAGATGTCCTCCATAGATAAACAGATAAATAAACCATGGTACATTAAGAAAAAGAAATATTATTCAGAGCTAAAAAGAAACAAGCTCTCAAGCCATGAAAAGAACATTAAACACATATTATTATGTGAAAAAGACAGTCCGGAAAGACGATATACTGTTTCCAACTATATGACATTCTGGAAAAGGCAGACTATGGACTAAATAACAGATCAGTGGTTGCCGAGGGTTGGGTGGAAGAAGGGATGAATAGGTGGCACGCGAAGGAGTTTTAGGGCATGAAACTATTCTGTATAATATGTAATGATGATTATATGTCATATATCATACTCATAGCATATACATCATTAAGAGTGAACTGTAACAAACTTTAGCATTTGAGTGATTATGGTATGTCCATATAGGTTCATAGGTTCACTGATTTTAATAAATCATTGTGATGATGGATATAAGTAGGGCAATCAAGCCTGTGTGGTGACAGGAAGTGTATGTGAACTTTGTTCTATTCACTCAATTTTCTGTTTCTAATAATGCTCTAAGTTCAGGTAAGTTCAGTCACTCAGTTGTGTCTGACTCTTTGCAACCCAATGAATTGCAGCACTCCAGGCCTCCCTGTCCATCACCAACTCCCAGAGTTCACCCAAACTCATGTCCATCTAGTTGGTGATCCCATCCAGCCATCTCATCCTCTGTCTTCTTCTCCTGCCTTCTCCTCCTGCCTCCAATCCCTCCCAGCATCAGAGTCTTTTCCAATGAGTCAACTCTTCACATGAGGTGGCCAAAGTATTGGAGTTTCAGCTTTAGCATCAGTCCTTCCAAAGAACACCCAGGACTGATCTCCTTTAGAATGGACTGGTTGGTTCTCCTTGCAGTCCAAGGGACTCTCAAGAGTCTTCTCCAACACCACAGTTCAAAAACATCAATTCTTTGGCACTCAGCTTTCTTCACAGTCCAACTCTCATATCCATTCATAACTACTGGAAAAACCATAGCCTTGACTAGACGGACCTTTGTTGGCAAAGTAATATCTCTGCTTCTGAATATGCTATCTAGGTTGGTCATAACTTTCCTTCCAAGGAGTAAGCATCTTTTAATTTCATGGCTGCAGTCACCATCTGCAGTGATTTTGGAGCCCCCCAAAATAAAGTCTGACACTGTTTCCACTGTTTCCCCATCTATTTTCCATGAAGTGATGGGACCAGAGGCCATGATCTTAGTTTTCTGAATGTTGAGCTTTAAGCCAACTTTTTCACTCTCCTCTTTCACTTTCATCAAGAGGCTTTTTAGTTCCTCTACACTTTCTGCCATAAGGGTGGTGTCATCTGCATATCTGAGGTTATTGACATTTCTCCTGGCAATAATTCTCTATAGTTTATTATATATATATATATATATATATATATATATATATATATATATATAAATAAAAGATTCAGGCTAGATTAACTTGGCCTTTGTTTCTTTACTTTGTTCTTCAGAGATTTGTTTACTGTTGTTTACTTTTGGTTTTCAGAGAAATTTGTTTGATGAAGAATCCAATTTATAAAACAGAAGACAAATATTGTCTTAATTACAAAAGATTTTTTGAAGAAAATTAGATATTTGAGTGTCTTTATATCTTCAGTTCAGTTCAGTTGCTCAGTCATGTCTGACTCTTTGTGACCCCATGAATCACAGCACGCCAGGCCTCCCTGTCCATCACCAACTCCTGGAGTTCACTCAAACTCATGTCCATTGAGTCGGTGATGCCATCCAGCCATCTCATCCTCTGTCATCCCCTTCTCCTCCTGCCCCCAATCCCTCCCAGCATCAGAGTCTCTTCCAATGAGTCAACTCTTCGCATGAGGTGGCCAAAGTATTGGAATTTCAGCTTTAGCATCAGTCCTTCCAAAGAACACCCAGGACTGATCTCCTTTAGGATGGACTGGTTGGACCTCCTTTCCTTTATGTCTTCACATGTATAGAATTGTATTATTGATATCTGTAGTTCATAGACCAAAAATGTGGACCTCCTCCAAAAAGGCACAAAATTGGTTGATAGAAACATTAAAACCAAGAAACACACAAACATAACTTTAGACATTCTGCAGTGTTTCACTTCATTTTTCCTTCTTATTGCTACACTTTGGCAGAAAGCCATTATTCATGTGTACATTCAATCAATAATCATTATTGAATTCCTCCTTTACACAGAGGTACTGAAAATATAGTAGTAGGTAAGCAGAAATGAATTTGCTTATAATGAGTGCAGAGTCCTCCCAAGTGGGATGAGTTTGCTAAGAATATATTTAATTTATTGGGATGGGAGAAGAAAATATTAGATCTTTTATTTGCATATACATTTTGCTTATCTTTTTTTTAAAAAAAAGTACACCTGTTTATGCCTCATAAGTTTAAAAAAGTCAGAATGTCAGTACCTGTAGAAATGCATATATATGTACATATTCATAGATCGTGGATTCATATTTTTTTCTTTGTAATCAAACAAATTTAGTCTTATATAATGAGACAGACTTAAACCAAACATAATTACAAACTGTGACATGTTCTATTAATGCAAAGCACAGAGTGCTTCTAGAGTATGTTTGAAGAATGTGGGAAGTGTTTCTGGTAGATTCAAATGTGGTAGATAACAAATCTGGACAGCTTACAGATTATGATTTAATTAGCAATCGAGTAATCAAGAAACCCATGTCAGCAAGCGCCCTTTTTGTTCAAGATCATCGTGCTCAGTTTCTCACAGAAAATTCCAAGACCAGTTTGGAAGATGCAACAGGACAAATTGAAGAACTGTGGAAGACATTGAGTGAAGAGGAAAAACTGAAATATGAAGAGAAGCTGCTAAAGACTTGGAAAGATACAATAAGCAAATAAAGAGAGCCATCGAAAAGGAGTCACAAGTATCATTAAAAGATGGGAAAAAAAGGATGAAACCCACCAGCGTGTGGAATTTGGCACAGAAGCACAAGTTGAAAACCTCACCATCTAATCAGCCAAAACTTGATGAGCTCTTTCAGGCCCAAATCGAAAAAAAAAAAGAACCAAAACATTAAAATAGTTCAGATCCCCTTCTCTATGGAAAACTTAAAAAAGAATTTTGATACACAGAAGAAATTTGACTTAGAAGAAAAGGACGAATTTTGCTTGATCCACGATCTCAAGTTTCCTGACGCATGGCTGATTACATCCAAAACAGAAATAATGTTGTTAAATCCATATAGAGTGGAAGAAGCTCTGCTATTTAAAAGACTTCTTGAGAATCACAAACTTCCTGCAGAGCCACTGGAAAAACCAATTATATTAACAGAGAGTCTTTTTAATGGATCCCATTATTTAGAGATTTTACATAAAATGACAGCAGATGACCAAAGCTACAGCGGATCAATTTACCTGTCCGATCCTCGTCTTACAGCAAATGGTTTCAAGATAAAATTGATACCAGGAGTTTCCATTTCTGAAAACTCCTTGGAAATAGAAGGAATGGCCAATTGCCTTCCATTCTACGGAGTAATGGATTTAAAAGAAATCCTTAATGCTATATTAAACAAACTGCAAAGGAAGTTTACGAATGTAGACCTCACAAAGTGATAAGTTATTTAGAGGGAGAAGCAGTACGTCTGTCTAGACAATTACCCATGTACTTATCAAAAGAGGACATGCAAGATATTATCTACAGAATGAAGCACCAGTTTAGAAATGAAATTACACGGTGTGTTCATGGTCACCCATTTTTTCATCATTTAACCCATCTTCCAGAAGCTACATAATTATGTTTAAGAAAATTTGTTACTATTGAAGTCAATATGGTCATAAAATTATGAATCAGGTTTAAACTATCTGTGTACTATCATGAGTTAAATGGTTGTTTTGTAAATAAGGAATCACTGGCCTGTTTGTATATTGAAAATTTTTTCAAAATTATAAAAAATTAATAAACTAAAAAAAAAAAAACATGGAACAACATGTGCAAAAGTTCTGAGGCAAGAATGAGTTTTTCATGATGAAGGAACTGAGAGATACCTAGCGTAATCGAAGCCCAATCATCAAGGATAGATACAGGATGTTCTGATGAGGTTTGTCAGCCAGGTAACACAGAGGTTTGCAGGATGAATAAATCTGAATTTAGTGTTAAGTACAAAAACATGCCAGTAATTTTTTTAAATGAATGACATTAGGTTTATTTGTGTAAAAGATATACCTGACTGTTCTCTATATTATTTTTGAAAGGCTAATTGAAAATGTCTAGCAAACACCAGGAATTTTGTGCAAACCACATTGTAGAAAACTGTTCCTCAAGACATGATATAAAATTGGATGACATAAATTTGTGACAGAAAAGAAAAATTCTGGATTTGTCCTTTAAGATTTTGAGGCTTGTCATTTAAGCTATAACTAATAAGTGGCATTAATGACTAGTTTTTTGAATAGTCTAAAGTAACCTTGTTGGCTTTAAACTTATGGATTCAGAATGTATGTCTTTTACCCCCAGAATAACAAAGAAGCAGCAAGAAAAGAAGGAAAAAAAAAGGGGGGGGGGGAGGAGAAAGAGGATGAAAAGGAAAATGTGGGTTGGGGGAGGATAACAAGCTAAAATTGATTGAAGTTAGATAAAAATTTTGTGTCAACATTAGAGTTTGCTACCATGTTTATTTTACCATAGACTCTCTCTAACATCAAACTTTATTAGGAATTAGTGTTTATCTGCCAAATAGGCCTGTAGACATGAAAAACTATCTTCAATTGGGCCTATACAAATGAAAGCCCTACTTTGACTTTAAAAATATCTTTTCATCATTTAACCAACCTACTTCATCAAAGGCCAGACACTGTATCTATAAACCTTTTATCAAATGCTCTGAATACAAGATAAAATCATAGCATAGCATTACTTTTCCTATGATAGTGGTTATTTTAGTTTTCTCTCCCTAATGCCATTTCTACTAAACCAAATAACATTTAAGTTCACTTTACAGAATTAACAAATTCTCTTTTTTAGACATGAAATTATACAGGATAATATCAACAAGTTCTAACCTTCTATGAGTCTATGAGGTTTAATCATTCACTCCTCTCTCTTAACTAAGCTAAGAAGCCTGTAATGAAAAAAGATGAATGTGACCTGTTTTTTCTTTTCTTCTCTATTTTATTTCCTATTGATTGCAAGGATATCAAACTAGTCAATCCAAAAGGAAATCAATCCTGAATATTCATTGGAAGGACTGATGCTGAAGCTGAAGCTCCAATATGTTGGCCACCTGATGTGAAGAACTGACTCATTGGAAAAGACACTGACCATGAGAAAGATTGAAGGCAGAAGAGAAGGGGACAGAGAGAATGAGATGGTTGGATGGCATCGTCAATTCAGTGGCCATGAGTCTGAGCAAACTCTGGAAGATACTGAAGGACAGGGAAGCCTGGTGTTCTGCAGTCCATGGGACTGCAAAAAGTTGAACACAACTGAGCAACTGAAAACAACAACAAACTTCCTGTATTCAGAGATTTTAGGTCAAGAAGTAGAGAGAGATTTAAAAACAAAACAAAACAAAAACATTTAATTTAAGGTTTGAGGTTGTAGTTTGAATGGTAAGGGTTTAGAGGACTCAAATTGTTTTCTCTATTTAATATACACACATACACATACACACATATCCCAGTCTCTGCTTATTTTAATATAATAAACATGAAAATTTACCACCTCAGTCTGTTCCAACTGGCACACAATTTGGGGGCATAGGTTTGATTTAATGTCTTAGCAAAGACCTGACTTCATATTATGTTTCTTATAATTTCCTGAAATTTGAAGTTTACAGAAAAAGATACCTTTTTTAAACTGCTTTCATCTTTAGTCTTTGCATCCTGCTTTCATTTGTAATTAGATCCAACATTTTAAAACTTCCAAAATAAAAAAGATCAGTCTTGGCAGGTCTTTTTCAATTTGAGGCTCAGCAAGCTTGATCCTTGATTATTTTCCAGTTTGAATTATTTTGACTGTGGTATGATATTAGTCCTCTCATCCCTGAAGCACTCTTAAATTATCAATGAGTAGATACAAAGTTTTATCTTTATTAATTTTTGACTCTTTTGCTGACACAACTTAAAATATGTTAATATTAGTTTATCCTATAAACATTTGAATGCAACTTGAATCCAAAAAAATGTAGCATTGTCTGTTTGCTAGTTTTGGTTTGGCATAGAATAAAAAATTTCTTCCCAAGGGTATTTAAGTGGTAAATGATTTTAGAAAAAAATAACTAAAAAAAGCAGAAGAAAAACTAAATTTTTCAATTTTACCTAGAATTAGCTTATAAATAATTTTCTATCATTATAATATTTGAGGAAATTGGAATTATTTTAACATACTTTTAGATTATTTGGGGTCTCTAGATTAACACCTCATGGTTTGGTGGAAAGAATGCAAGCTTTGATTTTGGATAAAGTTTCCCATCCTGGTCAATAAATTTGTGCCTTTATTATCTGGGGAAAGTTATATCTCTCCAGATCTCAACTTCTCTTTTGTAAGCAAAATACATTTTAGAGCTCTGAGAAAGACAGGATGAAGTAATTCATGGTACTGTAAATTTCTATAGCATATAACTGTGATATGATAATATCTCCATCCTTTACATATTCTTCTTCCTTTCATCAAAGTCCTGTACTATAAAGACAGCCACACTTATCCAGAAGGCAATATTCTTTGGGAGAGTGACTCCTTTTTCCAGTATTAAGTGTAGTTCTTAGTTACTCTAATCTAATAATGGTACTCCCACTTTGCTTGCCAATGACTGGTCAAGGCCTTAATGTGTGATTCAATTCTAAGCAGTAAATATGATGGGCAATCAGCATTGGAGATATGGGAAGAATTTCTTGCCCCTTTAAAGTAAAACTTTAAAACTCATATTCTCTTTCCTGACATGTTTTAATGTCTGGATATATTGCCAGGGAATATGACAGCCATCTTGCTAAAAGCTTAGAGACAAAATCCATCTGAGAATGGCAGAAAGATACTGGGATTCTGCTTGTTATCACTAACCATCTGATTAACCATTGCTGGAACCACACTAACTCTAGGCTTTTTGTTAAGGAAATAATATGTTTTCCTTTATTTTAAATACAATTTAAAAGTTGCTGTTAAAAACTCTTAAAGAGTATGTCAAGGCTGTATGTTGCCACCCTGCTTATTTAACTTATATGCTGAATACATCATGCAAAATGCCAAGCTGGATGAATCACAAGTTGGTATCAAGATTGTTGGGAGAAATATCAACAAACTAAGATATACATATGATACCATCTTAATGGCAGAAAGTGAATAGGAACCACCCTTTTGATAAGGGTGAAAGAAGAGAGTGAAAAAGCTGGCTTGAAAATCAACATGCAGAGGAGGAGCCAAGATGGCGGAGGAGTAGGACGGGGAGAACACTTTCTCCCCCAGAAATTCATCAAAAGAGCATTTAAACGTCGAGTAAATTCCACAAAACACCTTCTGAATGCCGGCAGAGGACATCAGGCACCCAGAAAAGCAACCCAACTCTTCGAAAGGAGGTAGGAAAAAATATTAAAGACAAAAAAAAGAGACAAAAGAGGGAGGGACGGAGCTCCGTCCCGGGAAGGGAATCTTAAAAAGAGAGAAGTTTCCAAACACCAGGAAACCTTCTCACTGCCGAATCTGTGCCGAGCTTTGGAAGCACAGAGGGCAACATAACAGGGAGAAAAATAAATAAACAATTAAAACTCGCAGATTTCGAGCCCTACGGTAACTCCCCCAGCGGAGAAGCAGCACAGACGCCTGCATCCGCCATTAGCAAGCGGGGGCTGGGCAGGGAGGCGCGGCGCAGGCTGCATCGCTGAGAGTAAGAATCTGACCTGAATACCCTGAGCGCTATCTGAGCGAAATAATTTGGGTTAGCAAACCAGACTGTGGGATATCTACCACGCGAAAAGCCAGTCCTAACCTAAAAACGTCAGGCCCGCGCACGGAACAAAGGACTGAACAGAGATAGCCGGCTGCAGACCTTCCCCCTCCGGTGACAGGCAGCCAGAGCCGGAAGGGGGCAATCGCAGCCCCAGAGA
The DNA here is from genome assembly GCF_003369695.1 of Bos indicus x Bos taurus. Lineage (NCBI taxonomy): Eukaryota > Metazoa > Chordata > Mammalia > Artiodactyla > Bovidae > Bos > Bos indicus x Bos taurus. The sequence continues at coordinate 78,575,395 of NC_040081.1, read as the reverse complement.
GACATTATCTATAAAACTGTAAGCGGGCTTCTTTGCTAACTAAAACTTCTTGGGGGTCTGGACGGTCAACATCTGCCTGAGAAGGTGCGCCGGTGTTACAACCAGAAAACCGAGTGGCAGGGAGGCGGTAAGTCGCAGCATTGGCGCTCGCCAAATACCTCATCACCTGAGCTGCTCGGACCTGGGAAGAGCACAAAACGCAGGCCCAACTGAGTCTGCGCCTCTGAGGACTACCCGAGTGCCTGAACCTGAGCGGCTTGGACCTGGGAGGTGCATGCAGCCCAGGGCCAGCCTCGGATTGTTCCCGGCGGAACAACCTAGAGCCCGAGCAGTGTGGACAGGGAGGCTACACGCGCCGTGAGTGGGGGCAGACCCAGGGTGGCTGAGGCACTGCGAGCCCACGCCAGTGTTATTTGTTTGCAGCATTCCTCCCTCCCTCCCCACAGCGCGACTGAACAAGTAAGCCTAAAAAAAAAAAAAAAAAAAAAAGTGTCCTCCACCGTCCCCTTTGTGTCAGGGCGGAAACCAGATACTGAAGAGACTAGCAAACAGAAGAAGATATAACAGAGGGAAACGCCTTGGAAGCTACAGGCAATAGACCAAAACCCTGTGGTTACTACGGACTACATAGGAAGGGGCCTATAGATCTTGAGAAATATAAGTCTGACCAAGGAACTAGCCAAAAATGAACTGAACACACAACACCACCAAGAAAGTCCTAGATATATTTTTATTATTTTTATGATCATTCTTTCTTTTTTTTTAATTAAAAAAAAATTTTTTTAAGTCCTCTATTGTTCCTTTAATTTTCACTTTTATAACCTATTACTTTGCAAAAAAAAAAAAAAAGACCCTATTTTTTTCTTCTTCAGCAAACTTCATATGTATATATTTTATAATTTTTTGACCTTGTTTTTTTTTTTTTTTTTTTCTTTTCTTTAACATTGTATTTTTGAAATTCTAAACTCTACTCTAGATTTTTAATTTTTGCTTTTTGGTATTTGTTATCAATTTTGTACCTATAGTTTATTTTTATATAATTTCTGTGACTTCTTTTTTTCTTCTTCTTTGTTTCTTTCTCTTCTTCTTCTATATAACATTGTATATCTGAATAATATCAATTTTGTACCTGTATTTTCTTTATAATTTTTGTGACATTGTTTGTTTTCATTTGTCTGTTTTCTCTCTTTATTTTTCTTCTTCTTCTTTTTTTTTTTTTTTAACTTTGTATTTTTGAAATTCCAAACTCTACTCTAGATTTTTAATTTTTGCTTTTTGGTATTAGTTATCAATTTTGTACCTGTACTTTCTTTACAATTTTCGCGACCTTGTTTGTTTTTGTTTGTTCGTTTTTTCTCTCTTTCTTTTCCTTCTTCTTTTCTTTAACATCGTATTTTTGAAATTCCAAACTCTACTCTAGATTTTTAATTCTTGCTTTTATGTATTTGTTACCAATTTTGTACCTTTAAGAACCCAATCTTCAGGACCCATTTTTCACTAGGGAGCAAGAATACTGGCTTGACTGCTCTCTCTCCCTTTAGACTCTCCTTTTTATCCACCAGGTCGCCTGTGTCTCCTCCCTAACCCCTCTACTCTACCCAACTCTATGAATTTCTGTGTGTTCCAGACGGTGGAGAACACTTAGGGAACTGATTACTGGCTGGATCTGTCTCCCTCCTTTTCATTCCCCCCTTTTATCCTTCTGGCCACCTCTGTCACCTTCCTCCTTCTTCTCTTCTCTGTATGACTCCGTGAACATCTCTGAGTGGTCTAGTTGTGGAGTGCACATAAGGAAGTGACTACTGGCTACCCTACTCTCTCCATTATTGATTCACCTCATCTCATTTGGGTCACCTCTAACTCCCTCCTCCCTCTTCTCTTCTCCATGTAACCCTGTGAACCTCTCTGAGTGACCCTCATCGTAGAGAAACTTTTCATCTTTAATGTAAATGTTTTATCAATGGTGCTGTATAGAAGGAGAAGTTTTGAAACTACTGTAAAAATAAGACCGATAACCGGAAGCAGGAGACTTAAGTCCAAACCCTGACTCCAGGGAACTCCTGACTCCAAGGAACATTAATTGACAGGAGCTCATCAAATGCCTCCATACCGACACTGAAACCAAGCACCACACAAGGGCCAATAAGTCCCAGGGCAAGACATACCAAGCAAATTCTCCAGCAACAAAGGAACACAGCCCTGAGCTTCAAGATACAGGCTGCCCAAAGTCACCCCAAAACTATAGACATCTCATAACTCACTACTGGACATTTCATTGCACTCCAGAGAGAAGAAATACAGCTCCATCCACCAGAACACCGACACAAGCTTCCCTAACCAGGAAACCTTGACAAGCCACCTGTACAAACCCACACACAGTGAGGAAACGCCACAATAAAGAGAACTCCACAAACTGCCAGAATACATAAAGGACACCCCAAACTCAGCAATTTAAACAAGATGAAGAGACAGAGGAATACTCAGCAGATAAAGGAACAGGATAAATGCCCACCAAACCAAACAAAAGAGGAAGAGATAGGGAATCTACCTGATAAAGAATTCCGAATAATGATAGTGAAATTGATCCAAAATCTTGAAACTAAAATGGAATCACAGATAAATAGCCTGGAGACAAGGATTGAGAAGATGCTAGAAAGGTTTAACAAGGACCTAGAAGAAATAAAAAAGAGTCAATATATAATGAATAATGCAGTAAATGAAATTAAAAACACTCTGGAGGCAACAAATAGTAGAATAACAGAGGCAGAAGATAGGATTAGTGAACTAGAAGATAGAATGGTAGAAATAAATGAATCAGAGAGGATAAAAGAAAAACGAATTAAAAGAAATGAGGACAATCTCAGAGACCTCCAGGACAATATTAAACGCTACAACATTCGAATAATAGGGGTTCCAGAAGAAGAAGACAAAAAGAAAGACCATGACAAAATACTTGAGGAGATAATAGTTGAAAACTTCCCTAAAATGGGGAAGGAAATAATCACCCAAGTCCAAGAATCCCAGAGAGTCCCAAACAGGATAAACCCAAGGAGAAACACCCCAAGACACATATTAATCAAATTAACAAAGATCAAACACAAAGAACAAATATTAAAAGCAGCAAGGGAAAAACAACAAATAACACACAAGGGAATTCCCATAAGGATAACAGCTGATCTTTCAATAGAAACTCTTCAAGCCAGGAGGGAATGGCAAGACATACTTAAAATGATGAAAGAAAATAACCTACAGCCCAGATTATTGTACCCAGCAAGGATCTCATTCAAGTATGAAGGAGAAATCAAAAGCTTTTCAGACAAGCAAAAGCTGAGAGAATTCTGCACCACCAAACCAGCTCTCCAACAAATACTAAAGGATATTCTCTAGACAAAAAAACACAAAAACGGTGTATAAACTCGAACCCAAAACAATAAAGTAAATGGCAACGGGATCATACTTATCAGTAATTACCTTAAACGTAAATGGGTTGAATGCCCCAACCAAAAGACAAAGACTGGCTGAATGGATACAAAAACAAGACCCCTACATATGTTGTCTACAGGAGACCCACCTTAAAACAGGGGACACATACAGACTGAAAGTGAAGGGCTGGAAAAAGATTTTCCATGCAAATAGGGACCAAAAGAAAGCAGGAGTAGCAATACTCATATCAGATAAAATAGACTTTAAAACAAAGGCTGTGAAAAGAGACAAAGAAGGTCACTACATAATGATCAAAGGATCAATCCAAGAAGAAGATATAACAATTATAAATATATATGCACCCAACACGGGAGCACCACAGTACGTAAGACAAATGCTAACAAGTATGAAAGGAGAAATTAACAATAACACAATAATAGTGGGAGACTTTAATACCCCACTCACACCTATGGATAGATCAACTAAACAGAAAATTAACAAGGAAACACAAACTTTAAATGATACAATAGACCAGTTAGACCTAATTGATATCTATAGGACATTTCATCCCAAAACAATGAATTTCACCTTTTTCTCAAGCGCACATGGAACCTTCTCCAGGATAGATCACATCCTGGGCCATAAAGCTAGCCTTGGTAAATTCAAAAAAATAGAAATCATCCCAAGCATTTTTTCTGACCACAATGCAGTAAGATTAGATCTCAATTACAGGAGAAAAACTATTAAAAATTCCAACATATGGAGGCTGAACAACATGCTGCTGAATAACCAACAAATAACAGAAGAAATCAAAAAAGAAATCAAAATTTGCATAGAAACGAATGAAAATGAAAACACAACAACCCAAAACCTGTGGGACATGGTAAAAGCAGTCCTAAGGGGAAAGTTCATAGCAATACAGGCACACCTCAAGAAACAAGAAAAAAGTCACATAAATAACCTAACTCTACACCTAAAGCAACTAGAAAAGGAAGAAATGAAGAACCCCAGGGTTAGTAGAAGGAAAGAAATCTTAAAAATTAGAGCAGAAATAAATGCAAAAGAAACAAAAGAGACCATAGCAAAAATCAACAAAACCAAAAGCTGGTTCTTTGAAAGGATAAATAAAATTGACAAACCATTAGCCAGACTCATCAAGAAACAAAGGGAGAAAAATCAAATCAACAAAATTAGAAACGAAAATGGAGAGATCACAACAGACAACACAGAAATACAAAGGATCATAAGAGACTACTATCAACAATTATATGCCAATAAAATGGACAACGTGGAAGAAATGGACAAATTCTTAGAAAAGTACAACTTTCCAAAACTAGACCAGGAAGAAATAGAAAATCTTAACAGACCCATCACAAGCACGGAAATTGAAACTGTAATCAAAAATCTTCCAGCAAACAAAAGCCCCGGTCCAGATGGCTTCACAGCTGAATTCTACCAAAAATTTAGAGAAGAGCTGACACCTATCCTGCTCAAACTCTTCCAAAAAATTGCAGAGGAAGGTAAACTTCCAAACTCATTCTATGAGGCCACCATCACCCTAATACCAAAACCTGACAAAGATGCCACAAAAAAAGAAAACTACAGGCCAATATCACTGATGAACATAGATGCAAAAATCCTTAACAAAATTCTAGCAATCAGAATCCAACAACACATTAAAAAGATCATACACCATGATCAAGTGGGCTTTATCCCAGGGATGCAAGGATTCTTCAATATCTGCAAATCAATCAATGTAATACACCACATTAACAAATTGAAAAATAAAAACCATATGATTATCTCAATAGATGCAGAGAAAGCCTTTGACAAAATTCAACATCCATTTATGATAAAAACTCTCCAGAAAGCAGGAATAGAAGGAACATACCTCAACATAATAAAAGCTATATATGACAAACCCACAGCAAACATTATCCTCAATGGTGAAAAATTGAAAGCATTTCCTCTAAAGTCAGGAACAAGACAAGGGTGCCCACTTTCACCATTACTATTCAACATAGTTTTGGAAGTTTTAGCCACAGCAATCAGAGCAGAAAAAGAAATAAAAGGAATCCAAATTGGAAAAGAAGAAGTAAAACTTTCACTATTTGCAGATGACATGATCCTCTACATAGAAAACCCTAAAGATTCCACCAGAAAATTACTAGAAATAATCAATGACTATAGTAAAGTTGCAGGATATAAAATCAACACACAGAAATCCCTTGCATTCCTATACACTAATAATGAGAAAACAGAGAGAGAAATTAAAGAAACAATTCCATTCACCATTGCAACGGAAAGAATAAAATACTTAGGAATATATCTACCTAAAGAAACTAAAGACCTATATATAAAAAACTATAAAACACTGGTGAAAGAAATCAAAGAGGACACTAATAGATGGAGAAATATACCATGTTCATGGATTGGAAGAATCAATATAGTGAAAATGAGTATACTACCCAAAGCAATTTATAGATTCAACGCAATCCCTATCAAGCTACCAACAGTATTCTTCACAGAGCTGGAACAAATAATTTCACAATTTGTATGGAAAAACAAAAAACCTCGAATAGCCAAAGCGATCTTGAGAAAGAAGAATGGAACTGGAGGAATCAACCTACCTGACTTCAGGCTCTACTACAAAGCCACAGTTATCAAGACAGTATGGTACTGGCACAAAGACAGATATATAGATCAATGGAATAAAATAGAAAGCCCAGAGATAAATCCACGCACATATGGACACCTTATCTTTGACAAAGGAGGCAAGAATATACAATGGATTAAAGACAATCTCTTTAACAAGTGGTGCTGGGAAATCTGGTCAACCACGTGTAAAAGAATGAAACTAGACCACTTTCTAACACCATACACAAAAATAAACTCAAAATGGATTAAAGATCTAAACGTAAGACCAGAAACTATAAAACTCCTAGAGGAGAACATAGGCAAAACACTCTCTGACATACATCACAGCAGGATCCTCTATGACCCACCTCCCAGAATATTGGAAATAAAAGCAAAAATAAACAAATGGGACCTAATTAACCTTAAAAGCTTCTGCACATCAAAGGAAACTATTAGCAAGGTGAAAAGACAGCCTTCAGTATGGGAGAAAATAGTAGCAAATGAAGCAACTGACAAACAACTCATCTCAAAAATATACAAGCAACTCCTACAGCTCAACTCCAGAAAAATAAATGACCCAATCAAAAAATGGGCCAAAGAACTAAATAGACATTTCTCCAAAGAAGACATACAGATGGCTAACAAACACATGAAAAGATGCTCAACATCACTCATTATCAGAGAAATGCAAATCAAAACCACTATGAGATACCATTTCACACCAGTCAGAATGGCTGCGATCCAAAAGTCTACAAATAATAAATGCTGGAGAGGGTGTGGAGAAAAGGGAGCCCTCTTACACTGTTGGTGGGAATACAAACTAGTACAGCCACTATGAAGAACAGTGTGGAGATTCCTTAAAAAACTGGAAATAGAACTGCCTTATGATCCAGCAATCCCACTGCTGGGCATACACACTGAGGAAACCAGAAGGGAAAGAGACACGTGTACCCCAATGTTCATCGCAGCACTGTTTATAATAGCCAGGACATGGAAGCAACCTAGATGTCCATCAGCAGATGAATGGATAAGAAAGCTGTGGTACATATACACAATGGAGTATTACTCAGCCATTAAAAAGAATACATTTGAATCAGTTCTAATGAGGTGGATGAAACTGGAGCCTATTATACAGAGTGAAGTAAGCCAGAAGGAAAAACATAAATACAGTATACTAACGCATATATATGGAATTTAGAAAGATGGTAACAATAACCCGGTGTATGAGACAGCAAAAGAGACACTGATGTATAGAACAGTCTTATGGACTCTGTGGGAGAGGGAGAGGGTGGGAAGAGTTGGGAGAGTGACATTGAAACATGTAGAATATCATGCAAGAAACGAGTTGCCAGTCCAGGTTCGATGCGCGATACTGGATGCTTGGGGCTGGAGCACTGGGACGACCCAGAGGGATGGTGTGGGGAGGGAGGAGGGAGGAGGGTTCAGGATGGGGAACACATGTATGCCTGTGGCGGATTCATTTTGATATTTGGCAAAACTAATACAATTATGTAAAGTTTAAAAATAAAATAAAATTAAAAAAAAAAAAAAGAAAATCAACATGCAGTATCGTGCATCGAACCTGGACTGGTGACTTGTTTCATATATGATATTATACATATTTCAATGCCATTCTCCCAAATTATCCCACCCTCTCCCTCTCCCACAGAGTTCAAAAGACTGTTCTATACATCAGTGTCTCTTTTGCTGTCTCATATACAGGCTTATTGTTACCATCTCGATGCACGATACTGGATGCTTGGGGCTGGTGCACTGGGACGACCCAGAGAGATGGTAATGGGAGGGAGGAGGAGGAGGATTCAGGATGGGGAACACAAAAAAAAAAAAAAGAAAAAGAAAATCAACATTCAAAAGACCAAGATCATGGCATCCAGTCCCATCACTTCATGGAAAAGAGTTGGAGTAAAAGTGGAAACAGTGACAGATTTTATTTTCTTGGGCTCCAAAGTCACTGGGGATGGTGACTGTAGCCATGAAATTAAAATACGCTTGCTCCTTGGAAAGAAAGCTATGAAAAACCTAGACAGCATATTAAAAAGCAAAGACATCACTTTGCCAACAAGGTCCATCTAGTCAAAGCTATGGTTTTTCCAGTAATCATGTATGGATGTGAGAGTTGGACCATAAAGAAGGCTGAGTGCTGAAGAATTGATGCTTTTGAATTCTGGAGAAAACTCTTGAGAGTCCTTTGGAAAGCAAGGAGATAAAAGCAGTCAATTGTAAAGGAACTCAACCCTAAATATTCATTGGAAGGATTGATGCTGCAGCTCACCCAATGGCAATGAGTTTGAGCAAACTCCAAGAGATATTGAAGGACGGAAAGCCTGGTGTGCTGCAGTCCATGGGGTTGCAGAATTAGACATGACTTGGTGACTGAACAAGATTTTCTATAATTTACAAATAATATATTCTAACCAATACATTGATGACTTAAGTATGTGGTAGGTGGTAACTGTTCAATAGATGCTATTTTCCTTATTTTACCCCATTTATCCCAAGTATTACACTAAGTATATCTGAAATTATTTTGCCTGATACAAAACTAAATGTTGTATAGGGGGAAAAAAAGGTTTAATCAACTGCTTGTTGAATCCATAGGGAATTTAAAACCAGTGCTGATTATGTGCTATGAATTACGTGCTAATTAAGATTCTATTAAGACCTACAAGACTCCTAAAACTAACACCCTCAAAAGATGCCTTTTTCATTGTAGGGGATTGGAATGCAAAACTACAAAGTCAAGAAACACCTAGTGTAATAGGCAAATTTGGCCTTGGAGTACGAAATGAAGCAGTGCAAAGGCTAATAGAGTTTTGCCAAGAGAACGCACTGGTCATAACAAACACCCACTTCCAACAGCAAAAGAGAAGACTCCACACATGAACATCACAAGATGGTCAACACCAAAATCAGATTGATTATATTCTTGGCAGCCAAAGATGGAGAAGCTCTATACAGTCAGCAAAAACAAGACCAGGGGCTGACTGTGGCTCAGATCGTGACCTCCTTATTGGCAAATTCAGACCTAAATTGAAGAAAGTGGGGAAAACCACTAGACCATTCAAGTATGACTGAAATCATATCCCTTATGACTATACAGTGGAAGTGAGAAATAAATTTAAGTGACTAGATCTGATAGACAGAGTGCCTGATGAACTATGGATGCAGGTTCATGACATTGTACAGGAGACAGGAATCAAGACCATCCCCAAGGGGGGGGGGGGGGAATGCCAAAAAGCAAAATGGCTGTCTGAGGAGGAATACAAAGAGCTGTGAAAGGAAGATAGTGAAAAGCAAAGGAGAGAAGGAAAGATATAACCACTTGAATGGAGAATTCCAAAGAATAGCAAGGAGAGATGACAAAGCCTTCCTCAGAAATCAATGCAAAGAAATAGAGGAAAACAACAGAATGGGAAAGACTAGAGATCTCTTCAAGAAAATTAGAGACACCAAGGGAACATTTCATGCAAAGATGGGGTCAATAAAGGACAGAAATGGTATGGGCCTAACAGAAGTAGAAGATATTAATAAGAGGTGGCAAGAATACAAAGAAAAACTGTACAAAAAAAGATTTTCATGTCCCAGATAAATATGATGATGTGATCACTCACACTCACCTAAAGCCAGACATCCTGGAATGTGAAGTCAAGTGGGCCTTAGGAAGCATCACTATGCACAAAGCTAGTGGAGGTTATGGAATTCCAGTTGAGCTATTTCCAATCCTGAAAGATGATGCTGTGAAAGTGCTACACTCCATATGTCAGCAAATTTGGAAAACTCAGCAATGGCCACAGGACTGGAAAAGGTCAGTTTTCATTCCAATTCCAAAGAAAGGCAATGCCATAGAACTCTCAAACTAGCACACAATTGCATTCATTTCACATGCTAGTAAAGTAATGCTCAAAATTCTCCAAGCCAGACTTCAGCAATACATGAACTGTGAACTTCCAGATGTTCAAGCTGGTTTTAGAAAAGGCAGAGGACCCATAAATCAAATTGCCAACATCTGCTGGATCATTGATATAGAAAGAGAGTTTCAGAAAAACATCTATTTCTGCTTAATTGACTATGTCAAAGCTTTTGACTGTGTGGATCACAATAAACTGTGGAAAATTCTAAAGGAGAAGGGAAGACCAGACCACCTGACCTGTCTCTTGATAAACCTGTATGCAGGTCAGGAAGTAGCAGTTATAACTGGACATGGAACAGACTGGTTCCAAATAGGAAAAGGAGTTCGTCAAGGCTGTATATGGTCACCCTGCTTATTTAACTTATATGCAGAGTACATCATGAGAAATACTGGGCTGGCTGAAGCACAAACTGGAATCAAGATTGCGGGGAGAAATATCAATAACCTCAGATAAGCAGATGACACCACACTTATGGCAAAAAGTGTAGAAAAACTAAAGAGCCTCTTGATGAAAGTGAAAAAAAGGGTGAAAAGATTGGCTTAAAGTTTAACATTCAGAAAACTAAGATCATTGCATCCAGTCCCATCACTTCATGGCACATAGATGGAGAAACAGTGGAAACAGTGGCTGACTTTATTTTTCTGGGCTCTAAAATCACTTCGGATGGTGACAGCTGCCATGAAATTTAAAGACGCTTACTCCTGGAAGGAAAGTTATGACCAACCTAGATAGCATATTAAAAAGCAGAGACATTACTTTGCCAACAAAGTTCTGTTTAGTCACAGCTATGGTTTTACCAGTAGTCATGTATGGATATGAGTTTGACTACAAAGAAAGCTGAGCACTGAAGAATTGATGCTTTTGAACTTGGTGTTGGAGAAGATTCTTGAGAGTCCCTTGGACTTCAAGGAGATCCAACCAGTCCATCCTTAAGGAGATCAGTCCTGGGTGTTCATTGGAAGGACTGACTGATGCTGAGGCTAAAACTCCAATACTTTGGTCACCAGATGCAAAGTGCTGGCTCATTTGAGAAGAGCCTGACTCTGGGGAAGATTGAGGGCAGGAGGAGAAGGGGATGACAGAGGATGAGATGGGTGGATGACATCACCAACTCAATGGACTTGGGTGTGAGTGGACATCTGCAGTTGGTGATGGATAGGGAAGCCTGTCTTGTTGTGGTTCATGGGGTCACAAAAGTTGGACATGACTGAGTGACTGAACTAAACTGAATTATGTGCTAAGTTCATCACTTAATTATAAAATTGTCATAATTTGGCTATGTATCTCAAAGAGTAGAATGAGATGAGAAAACACTTCATTTGTTTAAAATGTAATTTTTAAAAGTCAACATTAGTTCAAACTAAAAATTAAATATTTTATTCTCCATATTAAAATCAATAGAATACTGATAAAACAAAAAGCCTACTGAGCATCTGGTGTACTAAGGGAGCATAAAATGCATATTTCATTCTCCTAACAAAGAAGGATAAAGAAAATTAAAAGCTAATGAGGGCATGGTACATCAGTTATCCTTTTGCATCATCTATAAAATACACACAAACAGCTAATTCAACATTCATAAGTGAACCATATATTGTACTGTACTTTGAAAGCTGCTCAATTGTGTCTGAGTCTTTGCAACACCATGGACTATATAATCCATGGAATTCTCCAGGCCAGAATACTGGAATGGGTAGCTATTCCCTTCTCCAGAGGATCTTCCCAACCCAGGGGTCAAATCCAGGTCTCCTGAACCCAGGTATCCTGCATTGCAGTAGGATTCTTTACCTACTGAGCCACCAGGGAACCCCAAGAATACTGGAATGCATAGCCTATCCCTTCTCCAGTGGATCTTTTCTGACCCAGGAATCGAACCAAGGTCTCCTTCCTGCATTGCAGGCAGATTTTTTACCAGCTGAATTATATGGGGAACCCAAATGAACTGTATAATTCAAATCTAAGTTGTTTTCACAAGTGGAGAAAAATATCAAGAGAATAAATTTAAGTATACATATGCATCTGGTCCCATTACTTCATGGGAAGTAGATGGGGAAACAGTGGAAACTGTGTCAGACTTTATTTTTTGGAGCTCGAAAATCACTGCAGATGGTGACTGCAGCCATGAAATTAAAAGATGCTTACTCCTTGGAAGGAAAGTTATGACCAACCTAGACAGCATATTGAAAAGCAGAGACATTACTTTGCCAACAGAGGTCCGTCTAGTCAAGTTTATGGTTTTTCCAGTGATCATGTATGGATGTGAGAGTTGGACTGTGAAGAAGGCTGAGCACCGAAGAATTGATGCTTTTGAACTGTGGTGTTGGATAAAACTCTTGAGAGTTCCTTGGACTGCAAGGAGATCCAACCAATCCATTCTGAAGGAGATCAGCCCTGGGATTTCTTTGGAAGGAATGATGCTGAAGCTGAAACTCCAGTACTTTGGCCACCTCATGCGAAGAGCTGACTCATTGGAAAAGACTCTGATGCTGGGAGGGATTGGGGGCAGGAGGAGAAGGGGACGACAGAGGATGAGATGGCTGGATGGCATCACTGACTTGATGGACATGAGTGAGTGAACTCCGGGAGTTGGTGATGGACAGTGAGGCCTGATGTGCTGTGATTCATGGGGTCGCAAAGAGTCGGACACGATTGAGCGACTGAACTGAACTGAACTGACTGATACATATCAAATCAAAGTTTTTCTTGATTAAATTAGAAACATTGATAAGAGAGAGAGAGAGAAATATAAACCTCTTGAAGGAAGCCCTTGTCAGGTGAGAATATTCACTTACATCTGTTTTTGACACTAGGTGGCACTGAATAAATCCTGGGGAAATGAAAGTGAAAGTCACTCAGTCGTGTCTGACTCTTTGCAACCCCATGGACTACACAATCCATGAAATTCTCCAGGCCAGAATACTGGAATGGGTAGCTATTCCCTTCTCCAGTGGATCTTTCCAACCCAGGGATGGAACCCACATGCCTGGCAGATTCTTTACTTATTTATATTATTATTGTTACTTTGGTTAAGAAAAATAAAGTGAGTTTCAAAAGAGAATCCTAATTAAGAATTGGAAATAAAATAAAGAATTTGGATAAATTGATGACAGTTAAGGACCTTATCCTCATTTGAATTATTTTATCAATTACTGTCTGAACCATATTTATGGCATTTATTTTAACTACATTTCTTTACCCTTGTAGCTCAGTTGGTAAAGAATCTGCCTACAATGAAGGAGCCCTGGCTTTCATTCCTGGGTTGGGAAGATCCCCTGGAGATCGAAATGGGAACCCACTCCAGTATTCTTGCCTAGAGAATCCCACCTGCCAGGCTCCTCTGTCCATGGGGTCACAAGAGTTGGACACAACTTAGCGACTAAACCACCACCACATTTCTTTGCATTGCATTTGTGTGTGCATGTATCTCTTTTATCAATTCTAGTGTACTGTAATTTTAAATATCTAAGACATAGACTTGATCCTTACCCTGTCTACATTTTCTTGGCATGGGAGAAGGCTTCATGAATAGCAGGCTTGTGTCAAATTTCACAGATGAGGATAAAAAAGAATTATAATTTAAAATTTTGATTATTTTTAAGACAATTTCCTTGTAATTTACTTCTTCTGTGTTTATGCTTACATGTTTTGTAAGAAATATAAATGAAATATCACCCTAACCGCCTATAATCACCATGTTATTCTCTAAATATACATTCAAAGCACAGGTTATTAAAAAGCCTCTACCTGGGAATACTGTACCCTATTCGATACAAGTTTTTGAAGAGAAATAATTTCTAATTTACTGAATTATATCTCTACAGCAACAGCTAGGTCATTTCCACTTTCATAATTGCTCCAAGTCCAATAAAGACTTATTTTGATCCAAAAAAGTTTTATCCATCCTTGGGTCTAATAGGAACCTCTATGAGAGTAAGAAATTGCTAAGTTACATGCACACACACAGAGTACTGCTTATAGCATGTTAGTTGACATCAAGTACCTAGTATAATCTATCAACTAGAAGGAAACTTAAATTATCAACCCAAAAGCAAGGATTAAGTATTATTCATTTTTGTCTCCACCAAAATGTGTGCTATGCATAGTATTTCTTTATCAATGTCTTTAGCAAATGAATGAATAAACAATTACTAAAATTGTGTATGGATGTGAGAACTAGACTATAAATAAAGCTGAGCACTGAAGAATTGATGCTTTTGAACTGTGGTATTGGAGAAGACTCTTGAGAGTCCCTTAGACAGCAAGGAGATCCAACCAGTCCATCCTAAAGGAAATCAGTCTTGAATATTCACTGGAAGGACTGATGCTGAAGCTGAAACTCCAATACTTTGGCCACCTGGTATAAATAACTGACTCATTTGAAAAGACCCTGATGGTGGGAAAGATTGAAGGCAGGAGGAGAAGGGGACTACAGAGGATGGGATGGTTTGATGGCATCACCAACTCAATGGACATGGGTTTGAGTAGACTCCAGGAGTTGATAATGGACTGGGAGGCTTGGCATGCTGCAGTCCATGGCGTTGCAAAGAGTCAGACACAACTGAGAGACTGAACTGAACTGAACAAAAATTAAAAGAAACAGTTTCAATATGTAGATATAATTCTATTTTGAAAGATTCAAATCACTTAAACTTTTACCGTTTACTGTCACTGAATCATTAGTCAACTAAATTCCACTCATTCACTATGATACCCTAATATATGTGTAATAGGATATAAAACCCATCAGGAGCAACCAAGATAACTTAGGACAGGTTCTTCAGGTAAATTGAAAACTTTCAGTGAATATCACAGTCACAATAAGAAAGGGGAATGTTAAACAAGTAAACTAGCAAAGAAAACAAAGAGGAAGGGATGTGAATGCTGGGGAGAATAAAGGTGAGGTAGGCAACTTCTGGCCTCTTAGCAATTTAACAAAATCTGTTAGCTCAAAGAATCTTTAGCAGTTATGTTACAAATCAGATTCCACATTAATGCAAAAAAGGAAGTTCATGTTTCCTTGATATGTTTTAAATTCTCTTCTGGGAATGGATATTACTAACATCATAAATGTAGACTCCTTGGCAAATTCTCATGGTGATTTAACAAAGAGAGACTTTAAGATTCTGAGATGGTGGGTAAGGAAGTATGAGTACTTTGTCTCTCACCTAGTTGATAATTACACTGACAGGATCTGTTTGATGTAACTATTTTGGAACTCTGGAGTCCATTGAAGGCGTGCAATTCCAAGACTCACTTCAAGACACATTATAATTAAACTTTCAAAATTTATAGACACAGAATCTTGAAAGTAGCAAGACAGAAATGACTCATCATGAACAAGAGATCCTAAATAACATTATGAGCAGTGTCCTTATCAGAAATATTGGAGGTTAAAAGTCTGTGGGTAGATTTATTCAAAGTGCTAAGACAAAAAAATAATGCTAACCAAGAATCCTGCATCCAGCAAAATTTTTCTTCAAAAGTGAGGTAGAAATTAAGACATTCCCAGATAAACAAAAGTTGAAAGACTTTGTTACTATTAGACCTGCCCTGCAAGATGCTAAAGGGAGTTCTGCAAATTGAAAACAAAGGACATGTGAGCATGTTCAGTTGCTCAATTCTGTCAATTTAAATTATGGGTAGATCTTCAAATTAATTGAAAGCAGGGTCTTGAAGAGATATATATCACCCACAACCGCACAATTGTACTCATCTCACACACTAGTAAAGTAATGCTCAAAATTCTCCAAGCCAGGCTTCAACAGTACATGAACTATGAAATTCCAGATGTATAACCTGGTTTTAGAAAAGGCAGAGGAACCAGAGATCAAATTGCCAGCATCCCCTGGATCATCAAAAAAGCAAGAAAGTTCCAGAAAAACATCTATTTCTGCTTTATTGACTATGCCAAAGCCTTTGACTGTGTGGATCAAAACAAACTATGGAAAATTCTGAAAGAGATGGGAATACCAGACCACCTGACCTGCCTCTTGAGAAACCTCTATGCAGGTCAGGAAGCAAGAGTTAGAACTGGACATGGAACAACAGACTGGTTCTAAATAGGAAAAGGAGTATGTGAAGGCTGTATCAATATAAATATTAATTTATATAAATTAAGTGTATATAAATACACAATATAAATATAAATATATTTATACACAATATAAATAAGTGTCACCCCACTTATTTAACTTCTATGCAGAGTACATCATGAGAAACACTGGGATGGAGGAAGCACAAGCTGGAGTCAAGATTGCCAGGAGAAATATCAATAACCTCAGATATGCAGATGACACCACACTTATGGCAAAAAGCAAAGAAGAACTAAAGAGCCTCTTGATGGAAGTGAAAGAGGAGAGTGAAAAAGTTGGCTTAAAAGTCAACATACAGAAAACTAAGATCATGGCATATGGCCCCATCACTTCATGGCAAATATATGGGGAAACAGTGAAAACTGTAACAGACTTTATTTTTGGGGGGGCTCCAAAATCACTGCAGTTGGTGACTGCAGCCATGAAATTAAAAGACACTTACTCCTTGGAAGGAAAGGTATGAACAAACTAGACTGTTGGGGTCCAGAGTGAGGTACTCCGCCCATGACAAAGGTCATGAGGAAGGAGGCTCAACATACGCAAAGGCGGGATCGAGCCTCAGGAGTCCCCCTGGAACTCCTCGAGCATCTACCCCCATTACCAGAACCTGCCTACTTTACTACTTTGTGCTCTTACCTACACCTCTGACTTTACGGGGGGCTGTCCCCCACCACCTCTTTCGGAGAAGGAGTTAACCTAGAGCTCCAGTCAATAAAAACTCTTGGGTGTGACAAGAGTGTTTTAACCTACAAACTCCTCTGAAGGTTCTCTAGCCTGCCTGACAGGCTCGTCCGGCCACATGTGATTGCTCACAGCCTCCCAACCGTGAGAGGCACAAGATGCTTTAAACCCTCTAAAAACAGGTTCTTTAGAGAAGTTAGAAAACTATAAGTATAAGTATAGTGGGCTAATTAGAAATTGTGTTGGTGAAGGGTTTTTCATTTGTTGAGCCAATGTTTGTTGCTAAGTCTCCATATCCCCTGCCCTTACACACATTAATGAATATATAGAATTAACCTTTGATATTAATCACGTTAGACCTTAGGCTAAGTAAATTCTTTCCTTAACTAAAACCCACTACACCCTCACCCTGTAGGAATGTAACTTTATTTGGGTGGCGTCTGTTTTGAGAATAATCAGCCCTGGAGAAATAAGTGTCCTGATTGACTGACCGCTGTCACAAGGAGAGGGTCGTAAATTGTCAGCAGGCCCCCCTGGCCAGAAGATGATGTAACACCCTTAAGACCTCTGTATACATTTGTATGAAGCACCTGACTTTGATAAAAGTCAGGACTGCTGACCCCGCGTGACTTTTGCATAACATCTCAGTGTATAAAAGTAGACCATGGAAAATAAAGAATTGGGATCAGTTTCTCGAAATACTGGTCTCCCCATGTCGCTCTCTCTCTCACTCTGGCTGAGTCTCCATCTGGAGCACGGAACCCACCATGCTTACTAATTATGCCTGGGCTTCTAAGATCCGACTGGGGAGGCCTCAGTGTCTCCTCTCCTTCGGGAGAATGGAAGGACGCCTGCGGCCTACGTAAGTGGTGCAAACTTCTTGTCTTGAAGTTTTATTGGTCTCCCGCGTAAACCAAGCTACTCAGCCTCTTTTCTCCACTGAATTTTCCTACTGAGCTATCCTCATCCTATTACTCTTTATATCTTTGATAAAATATTTAAATAAATAGGTCGCCGACGCCGTCCCCGCTTTGAATACCCTGGATCAGCCGGGGCAGGACCCCGGCACTAGACAGCATTTTAAAAAGCAGAGACATTACTTTTCTAACAAAGTTCTGTCTAGTCAAGGCTATGGTTTTTCCAGTAGTCATGTATGGGTGAGAGAGTTGAACTGTGAAGAAAGCTGAGCGCTTAAGAATGATGCTTTTGAACTGTGGTGTTGGAGAAGACTCTTGAGAGTCCCTTGGACTGCAAGGAGATACAACCAGTTCATCCTAAAGATCAGTCCTGGGTGTTCATTGGAAGGACTGATGTTGAAGCTGAGACTCCAATATTTTGGCCACCTGAAGCAAAGAGCTGATTCATTGGAAAAGACCCTGATGCTGGGAAAGATTGAGGGTGGGAGGGGAAGGGGACGACAGAGGATGAGATGGCTGGATGGCATCACCAAGTCAATGGACATGAGTTTTGGTGAACTCCAGGAGCTGGTGATGGACAGAGAGGCCTGGCTTGCTGTGGTTCATGGGGTCTCAAAGAGTCAGACACAGCTGAGCAACTGAACTGAACTGAACTCAGACCTAGAGCATCTGCAATCTGTTAGAATAACGTCACCATCTCCTATGCAATAACTGTAATTGGAGCTATGTCTTAGTGTGTAATAATCGTTCAATAATATCCACCAATTTTCATGGCATTTGCAGTAGTAAGACAGTGAATTAAATAGGAACTTAGCCTCTCCAATCCCAATGGCTCTTTGTTCCTCAGGTCAAGGATTTATTGGAGGATTCTGTCTGCTGCTAAGAATATCCATACCATATGTACACTAATGAAGAAGGGAAATAAACCCTGTAAGAAAAAAATTAAGATTCAATTTATCACCCAGTTTCCAACTACGTATGTGTTAATACTTTCAGGGACTATACTGGCTTTTGATATAATGATACCAGTGTCAGTTCAGAATGGGTATCTAACCTGTGTATCTAATATGGGCATTCCTATTTTTCCTGTGTACAATCATGGAAAGAATGGGATATAGGTACTGCATGTACTTGCAGTGGTATTTCAGAGTCTTTCCTCTTGGGGATTGACCTGTCCTTTAAATTATGGCTTCTAGAAATGAGAATGTGACTCAGATCTAAATATGCTCTGAAATAATAAGATTTTCCATTACAGTGTGCAATAAAAACTCTGCTTATAACAAGTAAGTAGTTTATCAAAGATTATTCAACTATTAAGTAGTAGGAACAAGATTTGCACTCTAGCAGTATAGAGTTAGAACTTTTGATTCAAAACGCTATACCACACTGCTTTTCCAATAGGGGAAATAATAAATAATAAAAAAACAGGAGTAAAGCATCATGTTTACCAAAGTAATAGAGAATTATGGTACTATAATTTTTGGCCATGAAAAATGGTAATGCAGTTCTAAATCTGCTAATCTGTAAAGATGTTAGAATAAATGAGTCAGTGAAGAGAAGCATGGCTAAAATATTAAGCATTATAAGCCTGACCCTCCCAGGTGGTTCACTGTTAAGGAATCTGCCTGCCAAGCAGGAGATGTGCATTTGATCCCTGGGTGTGGAAGATCCCACGGAGAAGGAAATGGCAACCCACTCCAGTATTCTTGCCTGAGATATCCCATGGACAGAGGAGCCTGGGGGCTACAGTTCATGAGGTAGCAAAGAGTCAGACACAACTGAGCAACTAAACAGCAGCAGCAGCATTATAAGCCCATGTCTGTAAATTGCATGTACATGTGAAAGTGTATGGAATCTACTATTATTGGTGTTAATAACTAAAAATTATTCTATTATGGAGTTTGCAAAAGGACAAAAGAGAACATTAGGCATTTTACAGATCAGAGCATCAATAGAACATGGTTTTAGGATAGGAAAATTTAATATAATTTTAAGCAGAGAAGAACAAGTTAGTATAGAGAAAGCTGTCAAAGGTTCAATGACTACAATAAAATTAATAAGGAATTATTACACGTGAGATATTTTTCTCAGTATGGTACACATAAAAATCCATTTCATCCTCATAATAATCCCATTAAAAAAGCGCTTATCTTCATTTTCTATAGAAAACTCAGGCTCAAAAGGAATGAGTAACTTATTCAGCCATTTCATTTTACGAGCCTGTGTTTTTTCCTGTTTTAGACTATAACAGACTGTTTCATCTACCTGTAAGAGATAAAATAGGAAAAAAAGTACTTATGCTTACATACTTCAACAATGCCAATTCCTCACCCTCAAAATTCAAATTAATCATCCATATTGGCAACTCAATGCATCATTACCAAAATTAATATGGGTTCTTAGCAATAGTTTTTGAAAGACAAAGAGTGAAATTATTCTGAATATTCAGTTGACTTGGATCATCAGAAACATACCAAAGGATATTAATAATTAAAGATACCTTTGCATTGATAGTAATTACAGATTATTTATAAAGGCTTTAAAAACAATTTAAATAAAAAAGCTTTAGATGGGTGATTTAAGTGGAAATCATCATTAGAAAGATCAAACCCATAGTATCACAGAAACAAGTTTTAAATTATGCACTTTGGAAATCAATGCTAGATCTCACTTTGCTTCCTCAATCTCACTTTGCTTCCTAGATTTAGGAACAGCAGTTTCTGTCTTTAGATTGCTGTAATTAGCACTAGCCTCATATGCTCATTTACACCTTTGGCAATCAAGGATTGGAAACTTGACTTTCACTGATGGTATGTTATAATCACACCAGCTTGGAGCTTTTTCTTCCCTCTGTTTTTTGTTGATAACATTCACAACAACATTAAGAAAAAAGAAAATCAAAGTACATTTCTCTTGAGTTAAATGCTTTAAACTCAGAGAGCCTCAGGAGTGCATGGATAATACATAATAAGATTTTAATTGATTGCCTTTTGTTTTTTTGTTGTTGATCTCACATAGACAAATACAAAAAAAGAAAAAGAATGTATGGTTAATGAACAGTTTCTTCATATGTATATAACCTAAAGATTTCTCACAAATGTTGTTTATTATGAAATAAAAAAATATTAAGACTTATAACACAATGTCAAGAAATTTTTGGATTAAATATAGTATTATTACTCTATACTATACTATGTATATGTGCTATACTATTATACTATACTATGATGAATATCAGAGAAGGCAATGGCAACCCAATCCAGTGTTCTTGCCTGGAGAATCCCAGGGACAGAGGAGCCTGGTGGGCTGCCATCTATGTCGTCGCAAAGAGTCAGACACTACTGATACGACTTAGCAGCAGCCACAGCAGCATGATGAATATAGAATTTAGAATTATGTAAATTAATATTACACCTTAAATAAGATAATTTAATTACCAAATTCTGGTTTCAACCATGATGCAAGCTACATAGTGTTCATATTCTTAAAATGAGATAAAATGGAATTTTTAGTGCATAGTAAAATCTTAAATAGGAACATTTACTTATAAAATGTATGGTTGTCTATTTTTCATTAAGTTCCTATTCCCTTTATCCATCAATATCATGACTATAATCATTTTTTTGGATTTTTATAGGTTAATTTCTAGCATTTGTATATAATTATAAAAGCCTCATATAAACAAGTATATTCATCTGATTTGTGCCAAAATAATGTTCTCTGTTAACAAGTATGGTCATTTATCGTGTATTGGAATGTATTACATATACTCAAGGTGTATCTTGTATTGGAATGTACAGTGGCTTTGGCAGGAGTACACACTTGTAGCTGCTGATTCTCAGGTGTAAAAAACATGTTATTTAGAAAAAAAGATGATGATCAAGAGGATATAGCTTGGATTCTGGAAGAAAGAACAGAAGTGGTGTCTTTAGTAAATAACACACTGGAGGCCTATTTGCCAGGTGCAGGAAATAGATGAAAATCTTCTGCCATGCATCATGAAGGCTGTCAAACCTGAAATAAAAGTCAAGTATAATGATGATTTCCACTATCTGCACATCTTCACTGTGATTCATTCACCAAAAGATCTCTCAAATGATAAGCTCTTCAGTTTTCTTTTAATAATTGATTACTCTAATGGAGAAAAATAGAAACTAAAACAATGCTGTTCTGACTCTATTTCTAGATATTTTCCTATTCTTTTTTTTTTTTTTCCAGTTGAACAGGAGAAATCATTTGGAATTAATTTCTTCTGTTTATTATATTATATTTCTTCTCTCTTCTCTCCTCAAAGTTAAATTTTCCTTGACTTTATTAGTGGAGACTGCGTTTCTATTGTGATTTGGTCTGAATAAACTCAGATGTGAGTATAGCTGTTTCATTTTCAAGAACATGAAAGAGGCTGAAAAAGAGAGAGTTGATGTTCTTAAAAATGAAGTGGCCTGGCAAGTCACCATAGAGTGGGAAGGTGAGGCTGGAGAATAATTGGGTATATAAATTGTAGACTTTTGAAAAATAGTTTTAAAAAATCAGAGAAGTATTAGGAGCAAGTCCAAAACATACGACTGATGCATGTGAAGATGAACGAGAAGTGCTTAGAATTTTTACTCTTAGTATTTGTGAATTATCTCCAATACAGTATACTAATGCATATATATGGAATTTAGAAAGATGGTAACAATAACCCTGTGTACGAGACAGCAAAAGATGTATAGAACAGTCTTATGGACTCTGTGGGAGAGTGAGAGGGTGGGAAGATTTGGGAGAATGGCATTGAAACATGTAAAATATCATGTATGAAACGAGATGCCAGTCCAAGTTCGATGCACGATACTGGATGCTTGGGGCTAGTGCACTGGGACGACCCAGAGGGATGGTATGGGGAGGGAGGAGGGAGGAGGGTTCAGGATGGGGAACACATGTATACCTGTGGAGGATTCATTTTGATATTTGGCAAAACTAATACAATTATTTAAAGTTTAAAAATAAAATAAAATTTTAAAAAAATCTAAAAAAATAAAGTAACAAGTAAAAAAAAAAAAAAGCAGATAGAAATAGGTAATAGAAATAAGAACAAAAATAAACAAATGGTACCTAATCAAACTTACAAGCTTTTGCCCAGCAAAGGAAATCATAAGAAAATATGAAAAGACAGTCTACCAAATGGGAGAAAATATTTGCACATGATGCAACAAAGTCTTAATCTCCAAAAAACTAAGTTGCTGGACAATAACTTATTTAATAATAGCTAATTGTTATTAATGTAAAATAATATAAAAAAAGAATGTTATATGTGTGTAGCTGAGTCTCTTTTCTGTATAGAAAAGATTGGCAAAATGTTGTTGAGTCATAAAAGTCAACCACAAAACCTAAACAATGGACCTTAACAGACATTTCTCCAAATAAGACATACCCATGGAGAGTAGGCAAATAAAAAGATACTCAGTATGACTAAATATTAGAGAAATGCGAATCAAATAACAATGAGGAACCACTTCACACCAGTCAGAATGACTGTCATTAAAAAGTCTACAAATAACACATGCTAGAAAGGGTGTGGAGAAAAGGGAACACTCCTACACTGTTAGTGGGAATATAAGTTGAAGCAGCCCCTATGGAAAACAGTATGGAGGTTCCTCAGGAAACTAAAAATAGAATTATCATATGATCCAAAAACCACACTCCTGGGAATATACCCAGATAAAATTATAATTTAAAATGATACATGCACATCTATGTTCATAGCAGCACTATTCACAATAACCAAACCATGGAAACAACCAAAATTCCCATTGACAGATGAATGGATAAAGAAGATATGATACATATATACAATGGAATATTATTCATCCATAAAAAGATAAAATAACACCATTTGTAGCAACACGGATGAAATTAGATATTATCATACGAAGTGAAATAAATCAGAACGAAACAGACAAATACCATGTGACATCACTTATATGTGGAATCTAAAATATGGCAGAAATGAACCTATCCACAAAACAGAAAATACTCATAGAGAGAACAGACTGTAGTTGCTGGGGTGGGGTGGGGAAGGAGAGAGACAGAGATGGACAGAGAGATGGGGTTGGTCAATGTAAACTATTACACTTAGAATGGATACAGAATAAGGTCCTAATGTAGAGCACAGAGAATTTATTCACTATCCATTGATAAACCATAATGGATAATAATATTTTTTAATTTTATTTTATTTTTAAACTTTACATAATTGTATTAGTTTTGCCAAATATCAAAATGAATCCTCCACAGGTATACATGTGTTTCCCCATCCTGAACCCTCCTTCCTCCTCCCTTCCCATACCATCCCTCTGGGTTGTCCCAGTGCACTAGCCCCAAGCATCCAGTATCCTGCATCGAACCTGGACTGGCATCTCGTTTCATACATGATATTTTACATGTTTCAATGCCATTCTCCCAAATCTTCCCACCCTCTCCCTCTCCCACAGAGTCCATAAGACTGTTCTATACATCAGTGTCTCTTTTGCTGTCTCGTACACAGGGTTATTGTTACCATCTTTCTAAATTCCATATATATGCGTTAGTATACTGTATTGGTGTTTTTCCTTCTGGCTTACTTCACTCTGTATAATAGGCTCCAGTTTCATCCACCTCATTAGAACTGATTCAAATGTATTTTTTTTAATGGCTGAGTAATACTCCATTGTGTATATGTACCATAGCTTTCTTATCCATTCATCTGCTGATGGATATCTAGGTTGCTTCCATGTCCTGGCTATTATAAACAGTGCTGTGATGAACATTGGGGTACACGTGTCTCTTTCCCTTCTGGTTTCCTCAGTGTGTATGCCCAGCAGTGGGATTGCTGGATCATAAGGCAGTTCTATTTCCATTTTTTTAAGGAATCTCCACACTGTTCTCCATAGTGGCTGTACTAGTTTGCATTCCCACCAACAGTGTAAGAGGGTTCCCTTTTCTCCACACCCTCTCCAGCATTTATTTGTAGACTTTTGGATCGCAGCCATTCTGACTGGTGTGAAATGGTACCTCATAGTGGTTTTGATTTGCATTTCTCTGATAATGAGTGATGTTGAGCATCTAATATTTTAAAAAACAATGTATGTATGTATGTATGTATGTAACTGAGTCAATTTTCTATACAGCAGAGATTGGCAAAATGTTGTAAATTAACTATACTTCAATGAAAAATATATAAAATATAAAACAAGAAAACATAGAGAAGATAAAAAAGAACAAATGGCAGTCATAAAAGTGGTTTTCCATTGACAGTTCAATTCAGTCGCTCAGTTGTGTCTGACCATGGACTGCAGCATGCCAGACTTCCATGTCCTTCACCAACTCCAGTAGCTTGCTCAAACTCATATCCGTTGAGTCACTGATAATACGCAAACATCTCATCCTCTGTTGTCATGAAATTTCAGCTTCAGCATCAGTCCTTGCATTGAATATTTAGGACTGAATTCCTTTAGGATTGACTGGTTTTTATATGCTTACAGTCCAAGGGATTCTCAAGGGTCTTCTCCAACACCACAGTTCAAAAGCATCAATTCTTCAGTGCTCAGCTTTCTTTAGAATCCAACACTCACATCCATACATGACTACTGGAAAAACAATAGCTTTGACTAGATGGACCTTTGTTGGCAAAATAATGTCTCTGCTTTTTAATATGCTCGCTAGATTGGTCATAGCTTTTCTTCCAAGGAGTAAGCATCTTTGAATTTCATGGCTACAGTCACCATCTGCAGTGATTTTGGAGCCCCCAAAATAAACTCTCTCACTGTTTCCACTGTTTCCCCATTTATTTGCCATGAAGTGATAGGACTGGATGCCATGGTCTTAGTTTTCTGAATGTTGAGCTTTAGACCAGCTTTTTTACTCTCCTTTTTCACTTTCATTAAGAGGCTCTTCCATTCCTCTTCACTTCTATAAAGGCGGTGCCATCTGTGTTTCTGAGGTTATTGATATTTCTCCCGGAAATCTTGATTCCAGCTTGTGCTTCCTCCAGCCCAGCATTTCTCATGATGTACTCTGCATATAAGTTAAATAAGTGGGGTGACAATATACAGTCTTGACATACTCCTTTCCCAATTTGGAACCAGTCTGTTGTTCCTTGTCCAGTTCTATCTGTTGCTTACTGACCTGCATACAGATTTCTCAGGAGGGAGGTCAGGTGGTCCAGTATTTCCATCTCTTGAAGAATTTTCCACAGTTTGTTGTGGTCTACACAATCAAAGGCTTTGGCATAGTCAATAAAGCAGAAATGGATGTTTTTTTTTCTGGAATTCACTTGCTTTTTCTATGATTCAAAGGATGTTGACAATTTGATCTCTGGTTCCTCTGCCTTTTCTCAAGCCAGCTTGAACATCTGGAAGTTCACCGTTCACATACTGTTGAACCCTGACTTGGAGACTTGAGCATTACTTTGCTAGCATGTGAGATGAGTGCAATTGTGTGCTAGTTTGAGCATTCTTTGGCATTGCCATACTTTGGGACTGGAATGAAAATTGACCTTTTTCAATCCTGTGGCCACTGCTGAGTTTCCCAAATTTGCTGATATATTGAGTACAGCACTTTCACAGCGTCATCTTTTAGAATTTGAAATAGCTCAACTGGAATTCCATCACCTCCACTAGCTTTGTTTGTAGTGATGCTTCCTAAGGCCCACTTGACTTCTCACTCCAGGATGTCTAGCTCTAGGTGAGTGATCAAGAGCCATCATGGTTATCTGGGTCCTGAATTTTTTTTTTTTTTGTATAGTTCTTTGCATGTTCTTGACACCTTTTCTTAATATCTTCTGCTACTCTTAGGTCCATACCATTTCTATCCTTTATTGTATCCATCTTTGCATGAAATATTCCCTTGGTATCTCTAATTTTCTTGAAGAGATCCCTAGTCATTTAATTCTATTGTTTTCTTCTATTTCCTTGCATTGATTATTGAGAAAATCTTTCTTATCTGTATGAAAATTGTATTAAAGTATGGAGAGTATATATCCAAGATTGAATGATAAATATCAACTTCTAAGATAATTATAAGGAGGTGTGGCAGAAAGTGAAGAGGAACTAAAAAGCTTTTTGATGAAAGTGTAAGAGAAGAGTGAAAAAGTTGGCTTAAAGCTAAACATTCAGAAAACTAAGATCATGACATCTAGTCCCATCACTTCATGGCAATTAGATGGGGAAACAGTGGAAACAGGTCAGGATTTATTTGGGGGGCTCCAAAGTCACTGAAGATGGTGATTGCAGCCATGAAATTAAAAGATGCTTACTCCTTGGAAGGAAAGTTATGACCAACCTAGATAGCATATTCAAAAGCAGAAACATTACTTTGCCAACAAAGGTCCATCTAGTTAAGGCTGTGGTTTTTCCAGTGGTCATGTATGGATGTCAGAGTTGGACTGTGAAGAAAGCTGAGCACCAAAGAATTGATGCTTTTGAATTGTGGTGTTGGACAAGACTGTTGAGAGTCGCTTGGACTGCAAGGAGATCCAACCAGTCCATTCTAAAGGAGATCATCCGTGGGATTTCTTTGGAAGGAATGATGCTAAACCTGAAACTCCAGTACTTTGGCCACCTCATGCAAGGAATTGACTCATTGGAAAAGACCCTGATGCTGGGAGGGATTGGGGGCAGGTGGAGAAGGGGACGACAGAGGATGAGATGGCTGGATGGCATCACTGACTCGATGCACATGAGTTTGGGTGAACTCCAGGAGTTGGTGATGGACAGGGAGGCCTGGCGTGCTGTGATTCATGGGGTTACAAAGAGTCGGACCTGACTGAGCGACTGAACTGAACTGATGGATCTCAAAGTAATGTGATTTTTGGTTTTGGTCTTATTTTTAGCATTTATCATAGCCTTTTTTTGGTTGATTATTGATTATATTCAGAAAAAGAAACTGACAACACAAAAGGCTGATCATTCAATCTTGAATGAATGTAAAGTGAAAAGAAAGCTCATTTCTACTTAACTTCTTTCTTTTCTATTGAACAGACAGTAACACAAATTCAAAAATATAGTAGGAAATAAAACTCTACTTAAGTGAGCCCTCTTTCCTAATTCTCATCAAAAGGATGAAGACAAAAACTTTTTGTCCAATATATGTACAAGTCCCTTTGTCTAGATCTGTGCTGGTGAGTAGAGTAGCCATTAGCCATATATGTCTTTGTACATTTAATTTTTAATTAAAGGTAAATAAAATTTAAAACTTTCCTGATGGTCAAGTGGTTAAGAATCTGCCTGCCAACGCAGAAGACACAGGTTCAATCCCCAGTCCTTGAAGATTCCACACGCCATGGGGCAGCTAAGCCCACAGGCCACAGCTACTGAGGCCTAGCACTGTTGTGCTGCAACAAGAGAAGCCACTGCAGTGATACACCTGCACCACAGCTAGAGAGAGGACTCCACTTGCTGCAACTAGAGAATGCCCACAGAGAGCAATGAAAACCCAGTACAGCTAAAATAAATAAAGCAAATAAAATTTAAAATTAATGTCTCTGTTATATTACTCAAATCTGTAGTGCTCAATAGCCACACAAGGCCACTACTTAACCATGTTGGGCAGCACAGATATAAAATATTTCCATAATCACAGAAAATTCTACTACCAGGGAATTCTAGGAAACGATGTGAAGGGACTTCATGAGGCATAATATTTAAGTGACTAGCCAAAGAATGATTTAAATAATAACTTTAGCTGAAGTGAATACATAAATTTAATAAATAAACAAATGAATAATTGAATGAAAAAAAACTTGTACAACTATGACTATACACCCCAAGTCAGACACAGTCCTCTTTTATTTCCTAAATCAGCCTTGGTTTTTTAATATAATGATACAGATGTTTAAGTATACCAAGAACTTCATATCAAAGTTTGTTATTGTTTTTCCTCTGCAATCTTCCATTATATTTTAGAGAAGGCAGACTTAGTTAGCATTCACATATCTCATACACAGTTTTTCTCACTCACACCATTCTAGTGTGACTTTTCATTTTAAGAGAGTCATTCAGAATGCAAGATCTATTGACTGACATACTGAAATAAAGATATTTAACCTGAACATACAGTAACGTTCCATAGGTACAAGTGATTGCTTTGAAGTGTTCTCACTTACCGCCCCTCTTGAATTATAAATGTCTTTGTTAATATATTCTTACAACATGTTGCTTCATTTGAGACAGTGTCACTGGATATGCTATCTCTAATAGATACATCAACTAGCAAGTAAGAGTAGTTTCAATACAGAGTGACATTTCCCCAAACAATTATATAACATTACATGCTTTTGTAATATCTATGTGTTGGTATCTGGAAAAGGGGCACAATAGATCTCAATGTTGTTTCTAATCATAATTATAAACTTCTAATTTATTTATTTTCAGAAAAACAGAAATATGACATTATACTGTAAATATAAAGAAGGCACAAAGTTCATAAATAGGAATTTACCAAATATATTTCTAGGGTCTAGATTTACAACAATGCCATTTTACTCTAGTTTGCATTTATTTTCTTCTAGGTTCAGATGAATAATTTCTTTTTCAAAGCTGTGCTTTGTTTATTTCTGCTTTTTAATATTTTTGTTTTTATCACATGGTAAAAAATTCCCAGTAATTAAATGCAGAAAGTCTTTGTATTTGAGTAAGTCTTTATTATTTTACTTTTCCAGAAAAAAAAAAAAAATTCCCTAGATTCCTGTCTAATAACATGATTTGTTAAACTATCAGTGACTTTTGACTCTAATATAAACATACTTTATCCATTACATGTTTGCTAATTTGTTCTTTTTCCCCATGGCGTTTAAATGATTGAATTGATTAATATTATCTCATCTTCAAATTACTTTTTTATTGGGATCCCAGAAGAAAACTGTCTTTATATTGAATAGCATGTTTTTCTTTCTGTTTCATATCATTAAATTCCCTCCTAGCAACTCATCACAGTTCAAGTGTGTTATTGTTTAGTTACTTTATATACATATCTATGTGAAGCACACAGGAATATGCTAGTACTTCAACAAATAATGATGAATGAAGCAAGGAAAATCAATATTTTGCTAGCCACAGTCCAGTTCAGTTCAGGCGCTCAGTCAGGTCTGACTCTTTGCAGCCCCATGAATCGCAGCACGCCAGGTCTCCCTGTCCATCACCAACTCCCGGAGTTCACTCAAACACATGTGCATCGAGTCGGTGACGCCATCCCGCCATCTCATCCTCTGTCGTCCCCTTCTCCTGCCCCCAATCCCTCCCATCATCAGGGTCTTTTCCAATGAGTCAACTCTTCGCATGAGGTGGCCAAAGTACTGGAGTTTCAGCCTCAGCATCAGTCCTTCCAGTGAACACCCAGGATTGGTTTCCTTTAGAATGGACTGGTTGGATCTCCTTGCAGTCCAAGGGACTCTCAACAGTCTTCTCCAGCACCACAGTTCAAAAGCCTATATTCCCTCAAATGCAATTCTTATCATCATAGAAAATTCTACTTGTTAGGGAATTCTAGGAAAGTATAGGAAGGAACTTCTTAAGGCATAATATTTAAGTGACTAGCAAATAATTGTAGAAATGGTTAAATAGTAAATTTTATGACATGTGTTTTTTACCACAATTTTAAGAATGAAAAAAGTGAGAATTTTATGGGATAAAAAAGTCTTAATTTTATGTACAAGTTCACAACACCTCAGATGTATTTGTACTAAAAAGATATGTATCTTTTTCAGAATTCTGCAATGTCAACTTCTCATAAACAATTCTTATTGAACTCTGAACTAGTTCAGGCTTTTCAGGTTTTAATTCAGTTTTATTTATTTTCCTTGGTATGTAATAAATAACTGCTTAAATATTCCCTGTGGCAATCTTCTAAGATGTTATGGAGGGTAATTTAAAATTTCCAACTTTTTTAATAAATTAGAAAATTGAAAATGTGATAAGAGGCAATGCTAAAAACACAGTGGAAATGGTTTGATTGGCATGTGTACTTCAACTTTAAAAATGATTTCTATAACACTTGATTTCAGTGCATTTTTCCCCAGTAAATTAAAGCATATACTTCTTTTAACAAATATAAGATTTACCTAATATCTAACTCTAGGGAATTAATTGCAGTATGTTGAGAGTAACCTTTAAAGGGTAAAGACTAAATTGTTGAAATTGCTGAAAGCAGTGGTCTGGCCAGCTCTTCCAATTATGAATATATGGGAATAAATGTGGTGAATGAGAAATAACATGAACAATTGTTTAGTTATTTAAATTTTCCTCAATTTTTACATATTAATAGTTGTGATTAAATAGGTCATGAAACACGTATTCATCTGTCAATTAAATATGCTTTGCTTAGTTATCATTTAACTTTCTTCAGAATTGGATAAAGTGCCCTGAATTGCTTTCAAAATATTTCCCTTGCAAATGAGAATCAAAACCACATGAATAATACAACATATACTAAATTAATAATAAAATAATGAATAATATTTTAAACACTTGAAACTGATTTGAATTCATTTAAAACATGAGTTTAGAAATAGTTTTCTTTTGTAATTTATTCTTTTAGAATAGCAACTGCAAATAATTGAGAAAAATTATCATGTGCCTTCAGTGTTTTAAGAATGATAATTATTTTTTCACAATAACTGTTTCTATTAAAACATAGTCTACTTATAAGAGCTAATCATTAGAATGAAAAATGAAGTCTAGACAACAAATCATAAGGTTTATGAAATTATATCATAACCAGAATAATACATTTGGATTACTAAGAGAATTTTGAAAAGCTTCTCTGAAAAAAAAAATACTACATACATTTTATATGTTTATTTCTTATATAGTAACCACCAAAATTAAAATTATTTCATAAGTTTTACATCCACAGTTAGAGAATGCTCACTTTAGTAAGTCAGAAATGTGTGAAAGTGTTAGTCGTTTAGTTGTCTCTGACTCTTTGAGACTCCATGGACTGTAGCCCATTAGGCTCCTCTGTCCATGGAATTCTCCATGTAAGAATACTGGAGTAGGTAGCCATTCTCTTCTCCAGGAAATCTTTCCAAACCAGAGATAGAACCCAGGTCTCCCACATTGCAGGCAGATTCTTTACTGTCTGAGCCACCAGGGAAGCCCATTTAGCCAGAACATAAAAAGGTAATAAGAAGAGTCATAAAAATACAAAATATTTTGATTATTTTTTGTTAAAAATAAGAAAGAGATGAACATTTATGCTTCTTAAAAATTTTACTATCTGATATTTATATCTATTTTCTTTAAGTTTAATCCCATTCCTGCACTCAAACTTCTCTGATTAATCATCTGGCTAGACGGCATATTTATTTTCCAAAAAAATCCTATCCTTTTTTGTTTCTGTTTTTTCCATGAGCAAACAAAAATTCTGAAAATAAAAAAAAAATCTTTCTCTCAAATGAAACCTATTAGAATACTAAACATTAGAGTTTATGGATTTTAACTAAAGATCACTAAATTTCTAATTTTGGGAAACATTTCAAAAGCTTCTGTATGTGTGTGTTAAGTTGCTTAGGA
This sequence comes from Bos indicus x Bos taurus, assembly GCF_003369695.1. NCBI lineage: Eukaryota > Metazoa > Chordata > Mammalia > Artiodactyla > Bovidae > Bos > Bos indicus x Bos taurus. The sequence continues at coordinate 78,543,185 of NC_040081.1, read as the reverse complement.
AGTTTTCACCTCTTTGTGACTCCATGCACTGTAGCCCACCAGACTTCTCTGTCCATGTGATTTCCCAAGGAAGAATACTGAAGTGGGTCGCCATTTCCTTCTCTAGGGGATCAAACCCACTTCTCTTATGCATCCTGCATTGGCAAGTGGGTTCTTTACCACTAGCACCACCTGTGAAGCTCTCAAAAGCCTCTGCTGCTGCTGATGCTGAGTTGCTTCAGTCATGTCCGACTCTGTGCGACCCCAGAGACGGCAGCCCACCAGGCTCCCCCATCCCTGGGATTCTCCAGGCAAGAATACTGGAGTGGGTTGCCATTTCCTTCTCCATCAAAAGCCTCTACTATGAGCTAAATTAAGTGTATAGCACAGGACACAAAGCAAATTTCTAAAAACTCTAAGCTCATCACCAAACTTAAAGGTTCATAGTTGAAATATTGCTATCTGTTTTTAATTGCACAGATTTCCAGGGAGAACTAAGGCACAATAATATTATGTGATTAAACAGTAGTAAGTAAATGGAGGAAATGAATAGATAATGGACCATACTTTTAACATTTGGCACAAATTCTGAAATTTTGGAAACCAAAATGACAGAGCAAGAACCTGCAAATAGAAGAAAAGAAATGCTTGTGGAAGAGAAAAAGATGGAAGTTATCACCTGATTGTGAAAACTGTGTGTCACTCTACACTGAGGAAGAGTCTCTTCAATTAGAAAATGAAGAAATACTATGTACTCATAAATTCTTTATATTTGCATCATACTTGAGAAATATAAAAGTACACATTATTTTAATATTATTTATAAATTGTTTAAAATCACACAATAATACTCTGATTTTTAACATTCTCTCTGTGTATTATTAATAGTGGTTCAATGAAGACCTACAAGAACTTCTAGATCTAACACCAAAAAAAAGATGTCCTTCCCATCGTATAGGATTGGAATTCAAAAGTAGAAAATCAAGAGCTACCTGGAGTAAGAGGCAACTTTGGCCTGGGAGTGGAAAATGAACCAGGGCAAAGACAAACAGAATTTTGCCAGAAGAATGCACTGGTCATAAACATACACCCTCTTCAAACGACACAAGAGATAACTCTACACATGAACACTACCAAATTGTCAATACCAAAATCTGATTGATTATATTCTTTGCAGTCAAAGATGGAGCTGATTCATATAGTCAGCAAAAACAAGACCTGGAGTTGACTGTGGCTCAAATTATGAGCTCCTTATTGCAAAATTCAGGCTTAAATTGAAGAAAGTCAGGGAAACCACTAGATCATACAGGTATGACCTAAAGCAAATCACTTATGATTATGCAGTGGACATGGCATATAGATTCAATCTCTCAGATTAGATCTGAGAGACAGAGGGCCTGAAAAACCATGGATGGAAGTTCCTAACATTGTACAGAAGGCAGTGACCAAACCATCTGCAAGATAAAAAAAATGCAAGAAGGCAAATTGATTGCCTGAGGCCTTACATGTGGTTGAGAAAAGAAGAGAAAGGCAAAGGAGAAAGGGAAAAGTATACTCATCTGAATATGAAGTCCCAAAAACTAGCAAGTAGAGATAAGAAAGACTTTGTAAGTGAACAATGCAAAAAAAAAAAAAAGGAAAACAATAGAATAGGATCAACTAGAGATCTCAAGAAAATTAGGGATTCTAAGGGAACATTTCATGCAAAATTGGGCACAATAAAGGACAGAAATGGCAAGGACCTAACAGAAGCAGAAGAGATTAAGAAGAGGTGGAAAGAATACACAGAAAAACTATATAAAAAAAGATCTTAATGATCCAGATAACCATGACAGTCTGGTCACTTACCTAGAGCCAGATATTCTATAGTGTGAAGTCAAGTGAGCTTAGGAAGCATCACTATGAACACAGCTAGTGAAGGTGATGGAACTCCAGCTGAGTTATTTCAAATCTAAAAGGGAATGCTCTTAATGTGCTGCACTCAATATGCCAGAAAATCTGGAAAACAGCAGTTGCCACAGGACTGGAAAATATCAGTTTTCATTCCAATCTCAGGGAATGAGAAAGAATATTCAAGCTACCATACAAATGCACTCATTTCATATGCTAGGAAAGTAATGCTCAAAATCTTTCAAGCTAGGCTTCAACAGTTCATGAACCAATAACTTCCAGATGTACAAGCTGGGTTTAGAAAGGGCAGAGGAACTAGTATGCAAATCAAATCTGTTGGATCAAAGAAATCTGTTGGATCATAGAAAAGCTAGGGAATTGCAGAAAAACATCTACTTCTGTTGTATTGACTACACTCAGAGACTTTGACTGTGTGAATAATACCAACTGTGGAATATTCTTAAAGAGATGGGAATACCAGACCATCTTACCTATCTCCTGAGAAACCTGTAAGCAGGAAATGAAGAAACAGTAAGAACTGGACATGGAACAATGGACTGGTTGAAAATTGGAAATGAAGCACATCAAGGCTGTATTTTGTCATCTTGCTTATTTAACTTATATACAGAGTTCAGTTCAGTTCAGTCGCTCAGTTGTGTCCGACTCTCTGCAACCCCATGAATCCCAGCACTACAGGCCTCCCTGTCCATCACCAACTCCCAGAGTTCACTCAGACTCACGTCCATCAAGATGCAAGGTTCAAGATGGGGAACACATGTATACCTGTGGCAGATTCATGTTGATATATGGCAAAACCAATACAATATTGTAAAGTTAAAAATTTTTTTAAAAATTAAAAAAAAAGATGCAATCTCAAAAATGACAGAATGATCTCTGTTCATTTTCAAGGCAAACCATTCAATATCACAGTAATCCAAGTCTATGCCCCAACCAGTAGTGCTGAAGAAGCTGAAGGTGAATGGTTCTATGAAGACCTACAAGACCTTTTAGAACTAACACCCAAAAAAGATGTCCTTTTCATTATAGGGGACTGGAATGCAAAAGTAGGAAGTCAAGAAACACCTGGAGTAACAGGCAAATTTGGCCTTGGAATACGAAATGAAGCAGGGCAAAGACTAACAGAGTTTTGCCAGCAAAATGCACTGGTCATGGCAAACACCCTCTTCCAACAACACAAGAGAAGACTCTACACATGGACATCACCAGATGGTCAACACTGAAATCAGATTGATTATATTCTTTGCAGCCAAAGATGGAGAAGCTCTATACAGTCAACAAAACAAGACCAGGAGCTGACTGTGGCTCAGATCATGAACTCCTTATTGCCAAATATACAGAGTACTTCATGCCAAATGCCATGCTGCATGAATCACAAGTAGAATCAAGATTGCCCGGAGAAATATCAATAGCCTCAGATATACTACCCTAATGACAGAAAGCAAAGTGGAAATAAAGAACCTCTTGATGAAGTTGAAAGAGGAGAGTGAAAAAGTTGGCTTGAAACCCACCATTCAAAAGATTAAGATCATGACATTCAGTCACATTACTTCATGGCCAGTAGATGGGGAACAAGTGGAAGCAGTGACAGACTTTATTTTCTCGGGCTTCAAAGTCACCACAGATGGTGACTGCTGTCATGAAAATAAAGGACGCTTGCTCCTTGGAAGAAAAGCTATGATAAACCTAGATAGCATATAAAAAGCAGAGACATCACCTTGCAGATGTGAGCATTGGACCATAAAGAAGGCTGAGTGCTGAAGAATTGATGCTTTTGAATTGTGGTGCTGCAGAAGGCTCTTAAGAGTCCCTTAGGCAGCACAGGGATCAAACAAGTCAAGCCTAAAGGAAATAAACTGAATATTCATTGGAAGGACTGATGCTGAATCTGAAGCTCCAGTAGTCTGCTCACCTTGATGCAAAGAGCCGACTCACTGGAAAAGACTCAGATGCTGGGAAAAATTGAAGGCAGGAGGAAAAGGGGACAACAGAGGATGAAGATGGCTGAAAGGCATTACCGACTCGGTAGACATAAATTATCATAAACTCTGTGAGAGACTTCGGAGAAGGCAATGGCAACCCACTCCAGTACTCTTGCCTGGAAAGTCCCATGGATGGAGGAGCCTAGTAGGCTGCAGTCGATGGGATTGTGAAGAGTCCAACACGACTGAGTGACTTCACTTTCACTTTTCCCTTTCATGCATTGGAGAAGGAAATGGCAACTCACTCCAGTGTTCTTGCCTGGAGAATCCCAGGGACGGGAGAGCCTGGTGGGTTGCTGCCTATGGGGTCGCACAGAGTCGGACATGACTGAAGCAACTTAGTGGCAGCGGCAGCAGGTGTGAGAGACTGAAGAACAGGAACCCTGGAGTGCTGAAGTTCATGGGGTCACAAAGAGTCAGACACAGCTTAGGGACTTGACACCAACTGTTAGTAGTAGTACTGGTAACACCTTAGCCTGAAAGGAAAAGGTGAATATAGTTTATTTGCACTTCACTTCTCATATTTTATATTATCATATCAAATGCATTTTATTTGTACTTAAAATACAGTTTAAGGGACTTAATTCTTACTAGTTAGAACAGGCATATCATCACTAATTTTTTTTCTTTCAATACAGATCATAAATTCCAATCTTTTATCATATCCTCATCAGGTAGAGATTAGCAGCTAGCTCTGTAGCTCTATCCCTCTATTTTTCCCTCTCTTGGTTTTCTTTACTGGTAGTTAGGCTGTTATTGACAATAAAGTATAAATTGCTGTCCTTCTCAGAATCTTTAGAGCAACCTCTACCATCCTGAACTCCTTCCTCTTCTTCTTATCGCTGGTCTTATGTCTCTCATTATTCAGATTTCCCCTGTTCTATTTGTCCTTCAATTTCATGGTTTCCTACTGAATGCCCCTAGAAGTATGGTACCCTGGGGATTCAGAAAAGTATAGGGTAAGAAGGAGAAATAAGTAATTCCAGTGGTCAGTTCTCTCCAGAAAATATCTTTTCAAGATGATAATTTGTTATGCTAATGCTCATTATAGGGAAGGCACTGTTCTAACCATGTTCCATAAAGTAATTCCTTTCATCTTAACAACTCTATGATAGACATCTTACTTTCAAATCCATTTTACAAATAAAAATATTGAGGCTCTGAGAAAATAATGAAATAGCTCAAGCTCATGCAGAAAAAGTCAAATCACATCTTTGAGCCTGAATAGTCTGTGCAGAAAAAGTCAAATCACATCTTTGAGCCTGAATAGTCTGTGCTTGCTATGCAATTCTTAACTTCTTAACTACAGTCCTATGCTATCTCTAGTAATTTACACCACCTTTGTTAACAAACACTTGGGGACTGTCTCCAGTTTTAGGAAAGATTGCTTATCCTGAGCTTTCATGAGAGCCTGATGTTTACACTATTGTCAAGGAGAGGAAGGGAAGAGAAGAAGGGGAAAGGCCTACCACATAACTCTACCTCTTAATAAGACAATCTATTCAATAGTGGTCAAACAACTGCATTACATGAAGGAAGATTTGGTATGTATTTGTTTTTCTCCAATGAAATGTCAACATTTGATGACTTTCACATAATTTAGTTCATCTACTGGGAAATAAAATAAGCTTTTACTTTTAGACACTGTACGGTTTTCATTTTCATATAAAATGATGGTGCCATACTTGAAATAATACTTTTCATTAATCAAACAGTTTTATAATACTCACACATCTGTCAAACTATTTCAACCTTGCCACACTCCAAGACCTACTAAAAAAGCCCCAGTTCTTTCCATATCATCCCAGACATATACCCATAGTGCTTAGTGTCATTTCCCTAATATTTGCTTTTCTTTATATTCACAAACTTTTATGTAATGCTTAGTATGCTTTTTGTACAAATCCCTCACTTAAATAATGTGTATAATTGTTTTATAATTTTTATTCCTATATATGTATTTTATTTGTATTTATTTAAAAATGAATAAATAAAATTTTTATAAAATTTTCTAAAAATTATAATAAAAATCTTATAATTTATTTTAAAAATAAATTTAAATTTAATAAAATTTAATAACTTAAATTATTTAAAAATAAATAAATTTAAATTATAAATTAAATTGTATAATTTATTATAATTATAATAAAAATATTAAATTTTTCATTCGGTATATTTTATTTTAATATTTATAAATAAAAAAATGTATTTATGTATTTAGATATTTTATATATATATACACACACATAAAATGCTGTGTCCCCATAGGACCACGAGATGTCTGAAGTCATAAATACTGTCTTGCATATCAATAGTTCCGGAGAAGGCAATGGCACCCCACTCCAGTACTCTTGCCTGGAAAATCCCATGGACGGAGGAACCTGGTAGGCTGTAGTCCATGAGGTCGCTGAGAGTCGAACACGACTGAACAACTTCATTTTCACTTTTTACTTTCATGCATTGGAGAAGGAAATGGCAACCCACTCCAGTGTTCTTGCCTGGAGAATCCCAGGGATGGGGGAGCCTGGGGGGCTGCCGTCTATGGGGTCGAACAGATTCGGACACGACTGAAGTGACTTAGCAGCAGCAGCAACATATCAATACTTCATTATCAGATCAGATCAGATCAGTCGCTCAGTCGTGTCCGACTCTTTGGACCCCATGAATCACAGCACGCCAGGCCTCCCTGTCCATCACCACTCCCAGAGTTCACTCAGACTCACATCCATCGAGTCAGTGATGCCATCCAGCCATTTCATCCTCTGTCGTCCCCTTCTCCTCTTGCCCCCAATCCGTCCCAGCATCAGAGTCTTTTCCAATGAGTCAACTCTTAGAGGCCCAATACATTCCTGTGGTTAGAGTAATGACAGATAACTTCCATTAAATAAGATAATACAAGAGAAGGATTTAGTTAAGCAGTTGTTTTCTCTTAATACTTTAATGATTTTTATTACATATCTATTGCTGCAGGTGAAAAGTGTGAAAAGTATGAAAGTTGCTGTTGTGTCTGACTCTTTGCAACCCCATACAGTCCATGGAATTCTTCAGGCCAGAATACTGAAGTGGGTAGTCTTTCCCTTCTCCAAGAGATCTTCCCAACCCAGGTACAAACCCAGGTCTCCCATGTTGCAGGCAGATTCTTTACCAGCTGCGCCACAAGGGAAGCCCAAGAATACTGGACTGGGTAGCCTATCCCTTCTCCAGCAGATCTTCCTGACTCAGGAATTGAACCAGGGTTTCCTGCATTGCAGGTGGATTCTTTACCAACAAGCTATCAGGGAAGCCCACACAGGGACCCCCAAAACTTAGCTGTTTAGAACAACACATTGAATATCTCACAATTTCTTTAGTTCAAGTATCTTGGCATAGAAACAAAAACAGTACAAACTAATACATAAAAATAAATCTAATGTGTCAGTTATACTAAAGACAAATTCACTGAATTTTGCAGTAAAAGACAAAGAGAGCAATTGAATAATAAACATAGAAAATAACTCTTCAGTTTGCTGTTTGTAACTGACCCACTTTAAAAGCCTGAGTACAAAGAGTAAATACAATAAAACTGTAAAGGATTAAATTAAATATTAGTCAGTCAGTTGAGTCACTCAATCATGTCCGACTCTTTGTGACCCCTTGGACTGCAGCATGCCAGGCTTCCCTGTCCATCACCAACTCCTGGAGCTTGCTGAAACTCATGTCCATAGAGTCAGTGTTGCCATCCAACCATCTCATCCTCTGTCATCCTCTTCTCCTGCATTTAATCTTTCCCAGCATTAGGGTCTTTTCTAAGGAATCAGTTCTTCGCATCAGGTAGCCAAAGTATTGGAGTTTCAGCTTTAGCATCAGTCCTTCCAATTAATATTCAGGGTTGATTTCCTTTAGGATTGACTGGTTTTGATCTCCTTGCAGTGTAAGGGACTCTCAAGAGTCTTTTCCAACACCACAATTCAAAAGCATCAATTCTTTGGTGCTCAGCTTTCTTCATAGTCCAACTCTCACATCCATACATGACTACTGGAAAAACTATAGCTTTGACTAGATGAACGTTTGTTGGCAAATTAATGTCTTTGCTTTTCAATATGCTGTCCAAATTAAATAACACATCCACTGATATGGACTGATACCCAAAACTATAGTATTTAGTAAAAATAACTATTTGTAAATATACTCATGGTGATTTATGTCCATAAAGCTTACAAAGTTTTAAAAGTAAAAATATTCTTTTTAGAGATATTCATAATCCATTAAAGAAATCAGTAAACTGTTTATGAGGCAGCAAAAGGGACACTAATGTATAGAACAGTCTTTTGGACTCCGTGGGAGAGGGAGAGGGTGGGATGATTTGGGAGAATGGCATTGAAACATGTATAATATCATATATGAAACTAGTAGCCAGTCCAGGTCCGATGCACGATACTGGATGCTTGGGGCTGGTGCACTGGGATGACCCAGAGGGATGGTATGGGGAAGGAGGAGGGAAGAGGTTTCAGGATGGGGAATACGTGTATACCTGTGGCGGATTCATGTTGATATATGGCAAAACCAATACAATATTGTAAAGTTAAAAAATAAAATAAAATAATAAAAATAAATAAATAAAAAATGAGTAAAGACTAACACACTATGTTTCAAAAATAGTATTACACTAAGTCAACTGTTTTGTAATTGATCAACTGAAGAAATTCTATACTAAATAATACAAGGCAAGTTTGTAAAAATATTCTTCAAAAAATAAAAAGAAGCTTTTACAATTTTCATTGAGCAAATGAATTTAACTCTATTTGGCAAATGCAAGCCATTGTAAAGGTACTTGCCTCTTTGGAAGAAACCAACTCATTATCATATAAAATCATTGTAGCTTTTGGTTCTATGTATAAGCCTACAAAACAAAATTCTAACATTAGAAAGAAGACTATCAATGAAACTAGTAATGCTATATGTCATCTAGTTTTTTTGTTTGCATGTTCTTGCATTCTTTTTTGATATCCTCACTCCCTCTTCTTAAACTGATTTTTATACTCTGAATTATTTCAGCCTGCTATATTTCTGTTTTTTACTAAGCTCTAGTCTTAAGTTGCCCCTTCAGTGTAATTCACTCTATATACCAAGATTAGGAGAGTTGTTTATGACACCTAAAATATTTGACTTCATCTCATAATATATTCAGGTTGTGTCACTCTTTGTTATTTTATTTCAAAACCTTTTTTCTCTGCTAAATAGTCCAAATTGTGTCACTTTCTAAGTAGGATATTATTTTATTTATAATATGCTTATGTGGAGTTAAATATGTGATTTATCATTTCATTGCTACATTTAACATTGACATTATCCAGAGTCACTATTATCTGATATTACTTGGGCATTTATAAATAAATTATGTATCTTATATCTATTAAAATTTAAAAAGAGGCAAAGTTAAAAATAAATATACAAAAAAGGTTATAATAAAATATTCTTAACTTGAGAATTAAATTACAACCACTTTCATAAAATATTATCATGATAGAGTATAGTATATATGAAACTTGTTTTAAAAATGTCATTTTTAAAATTTAAAGTATTTTATTGAATTTTGATAGGATCCCAAACTTTTAAAGAGTTATAATTTAGTGGAAAGATAATTTGTTTTTCTGAAACCACTGAAGAGTAAATTGCTGACCTAAGCCCCTTCACTTTTGCATATTATATCGTGTTTCCAACAAAAAAAGACCTTTTCCTAGATAACCACATCAGTTCAGTTCAGTTCAATTGCTCAGTCGTGTCTGACTTTTTGTGACCCCGTGAATTGCAGCACGCCAGGACTCCCTGTCCATCACCAACTCCCGGAGTTCACCCAAACTCATGTCCATCTAGTTGGTGATGCCATCCAGCCATGTCGTCCCCTTCTCCTCCTGACCACAATCCCTCCAAGCATCAGGGTCTTTTCCAATGAGTCAACTCTTTGCATGAGGTGGCCAAAGTACTGGAGTTTCAGCTTTAGCATCAGACCTTCCAAAGAACACCCAAGACTGATCTCCTTTAGAATGGACTGGTTGGATCTCCTTGCAGTCCAAGCGACTATCAACAGTCTTCTCCAACACCACAGTTCAAAAGCATCAATTCTTCAGCACTCAGCTTTCTTCACAGACCAACTTTCACATCCATACATGACCACTGGAAAAACCATAGCCTTGACTAGATGGACCTTTGTCTGCAAAGTAATGTCTCCTCTTTTGAATATGCTATCTAGGTTGGACATAACTTTCCTTCCAAGGAGTGTCTTTTAATTTCATGGCTGCAATCACCATCTGCAGTGATTTTGGACCCCCCAAAATAAAGTCTGACACTGTTTCCACTGTTTCCCCATCTATTTCCCATGAAGGGATGGGGCCATATGCCATGATCTTAGTTTTCTGAATGTTGAGCTTTAAGCCAACATTTTAACTCTCCTCTTTCACTCTCATCAAGAGGCTTTTTAGTTCCTCTTCACTTTCTGCCATAATGGTGGTGTCACCTGCATATCTGAGGTTATTGATATTTCTAACAGCAATCTTGATTCCAGCACATGCTCATTACTCGTATGTAGTCCTCACATCACATTCAAGATTTGCCTGTTATCCCAATAATGTCCTTTATAACAAAAAAGTCACTTTTGAAAACTTTTTAGCTTTTATTACCACTCACCCTACATGAAAAATCACAGAACCACAGAACATTGAGCAGACAATAGTGTTAAAATGCTGCATGACAATTTTCATTCTGCTAAAGATGACTGGTTCAGATTTAGCCCCATAAAATGCTCTCTCTTTTGGACTTCATATATATAACTAAAAATTGCATCTCTTCCAACAGCATTAGAAATCAGTTTCTAACTATTAAAACAATGAATTTCTCTTCATTTAAAAATATGTCAAATCCTTCACTATAGTGACAGACCAAAATTACTTTTTGAAGCTGCCTAGTTATATCAAGTATTTCTGTTCACTTACTAAATTAATTGAACATTAAAGTTACCATTAACATCTTTCCCACACTAAACTGGATGTGGTTCTAATACTCCAGGCCTGTAGATTGTATTAATGATGAGGGAGTGAACTGAAATGAACAGATAAATGGAAGATCCATGTTTATTACTAATTAAAAAAAATGTTACTAGCTCCTTTTGTTTTGCTTATTTATTTAAAAGAAAAAAATTTAAAATGTTCATTTTCTTTCTTTCCAGTCCTTTTCCTGAATATCCTCACATGCACACTAACAACATTCCATTCAGTTCATCTCACCTTTTGCCCTTGTTACCTTCTTCATGTATTCTTGAAAAAATGTTATCTATTCTTGGGACAGGGGAGTCATACAAAACATATCTGTCAGTCTAGAATGTACACAATAAAAGTAAATATTTTAACAACTGTACTGAATAAATATCATATAGCATGCTTCAAAAATGCCTAAATAGTATCCTGCAACAGAAAACATAGTTATAAAGCACACATCAAAAATTCAAAATTTGAACTATGTTAATGGAAAATTCAAGCTTATTAGAATTGAAAAAGCAAAATTGTGATGTCTACTGTTGTTTGGCTCTTTACTGTCCTGACCCAATAATATTATACTATGAACTACAAAGTTAAAATTTGGTCTTGAAAAATACATCAGTACTTTTTTATGGTACATATAATTTTCTATTTTGCAGTATAGCTATTTATATTCAATTATTATGCATAATTTAGCTCCCTTTTAGAGGAGAGCATAGGCTCAAGAGCATAGGCCTATGCTTGAAGTCACTTTAAATGCTGAAGAAATATTCATTTTTTTTCCAAAGGAAACAATCTGCTTCTCAAATATAGTTTGCTTAATTTGGCTTGGTTCCCTGCCTGAATAGCCAGTAAATATGATGTTTTGAGATGACTGGGTTTTATATCCTTCCTCTTTCACTTACATACTTAGTCATGTTGCACCAGCCACTTCACCCTGCTGAGCCTTAGTGTCCTCAACTATAAAGATGCACTGATTTGTGATAACACACAGTTAATAACTCTTTTCTCAAGGGAAATGGGAGATCAGCAAACAATCAATAGTAAACATAAATATAAAAGAGCCGACAATGACAGATAGAAGCAAAGAATAATTAGCAGCTTAAAGTATATTCATATACACACTCTATACTCTCTAGCAGGTTATACCAGACAAAACAATGAATTATGAGATAGATTACAAAGCAAAAAAAGATGAGCATTAGAGTCTTTACCTTGACCATGTAATAGATGTATTGATAAAGTAATCTAAATTAAGTTTAGGATTAAATCAGAAATAGTTTTATAGGAGTTTTATAGGATTAAAGATCTAAATGTAAGACCAGAAATAAGTGTATCAGTAATCATGGTATTCCAAAAGAAAGGGAGAATGAACTGGCTGAAGGCATACTTTTAGAGTTATAATGAGCCCCAGTCTCCCACAACAAAGAATTTCAGGGGTGAATTGGAGCAATAAAACTTAATTATCAGCTCATAATGTATACTCAAGAAGCTGTTGGAAATTGCAGACAGATGGCTAAAGTACGATCAGCTATTCTTGAAGTAGGTTCAGATGAAGAGTAGCTTAGATAGATCTTACTAAGGGTTCATGTCTTTCTTTTCTGGTGAAAGTCAGTCAAAGTTGCTCAGTTGTGTCCAAACGACTCCATGGACTTTACAGTCTGTTGAATTCTCCAGGGTGAAATAATGGAGTGAGTAGCCTTTCTCTTGTCCAGGAGATCTTCCCAACAAAGGGATCGAACCCAGGTCTCCCGCATTGCAGGTGAATTTTTTACCAGCTGAACCACAAGGGTAGCCTCTTCTTTTCTGGAATCCTATGTTAATTATCAGACAAGAAAAGACTACTTTCATCTGGAAAAATGGAAACAAATGTATTTTTTTCCCTTTTAGGAGAATTCTTTGGAGGAAAGGTGAAGGTGAAGGTGAAGTCGCTCAGCCATGTCCAACACCCTGCGACCCCATGGACTGTAGCCACCAGCCTCTTCCGTCCATGGAATCTTCCAGGCAAGAGTACTGGAGTGGGTTGCCATTTCCTTCTCCAAAGCGTTTATTAATTAATAACAGAAAGACTACATCTAGTTTATTATCTGTGAGTAGATGAGATTAGCATGTGCCTTTCCATGTCTCCTCCATGGCTTCTCTGGTGGTTCAGATGGTAGGGAGTCCATCTGCATTGCAGGAGATGGCGGTTGGATCCCTGGGTTGGGAAGATTCCCTGGAGAAGGGAATGACTACCATTTAGTACTCTTGCCTGGAGAATCCAAGGAACACAGGAACCTGGCGGGCTACAGTCCATGAGGTCACAGAGAGTTGAACATGACTTAGTGATTAAGCATGTATGTGACTTGCTTTGGGTCAATCAGTGTCAGCAATCATGATATAAGCAGAAACTTGAAAAGTGCATGCTTGCCTTTTTTGCATGTCCAGTCTTCTTTCCCTTGTATTAATAATTCCCTTGTACTAATAATTATTAGTAATAATAATTAATAATTACAGTATGAGATCAAATCTGAGCCTATGGGAGAGAACGTGAGGGACATGTGCAGGAGAACTTAAGCCATCCTAGATAAGCAACCCCAAGCCAGCCTGCCTGCAGACACAAAATTAAGGAGTCAAGATCACTGTGAGTGAATGAAAGTTGCTCAGTCGTGTCCAACTCTTTGCTACCCCATGGCCTATACAGCCCATGGAATTCTCCAGGCCAGAATACTGGAGTGGGTAGTCTTTCCCTTCTCCAGGGGATCTTCCCAACCAAGGGATTAGACCCAAGTCTCCCACATTGCAGGCAGATTCTTTACCAGCTGAGCCACAAGCGAAGCCCAAGATCACTATAACCCAACCCAAAGCTGAAAAACAATCAAGCCAACCCTGAACAGACATTCAGGAAACAACTGTCATTTTAAACCTCTGGACTTTGTTTACTAGATACATTTTTGACTCTCTAAAAGAAAACTGAAGCACACACACACAGGAAATCTTCATATTATCCCAAATGAAGTTAACAACTGATTTCCCTTGGGAAGGATTTTTATATTTCCACAACTTTAAGTCCCATAACCCTGGTAGACTTGCCAATTTTTGTTGTTTTAGAAAGCAACTTACTTCCCCTGGTAGATTCTTTGAGGAATCTGAGCTCTGAAAAGGTTTTGCTACTTGCTGAGAGCCTGGAGAATCAAGTAACGTTGCTTAGCCAATGTTAAATGGTAATGCTGTTCATGATCTGCTCCCCTCCCTGATTCTCCACATCTGCCCTTGTGCTGCTCGGTTTAACTTTATGGACTATCCTGAAAACTAATGATTCCTAAAGGTTAAGGTTTTTCAATGAATATAAAGTCATGAATATTAGTTTTCTACTTTATAGGTTCAAGGTACGTAATGAATTCCAGCTTAAGCATTTTCTTTTCCTTAATAACCAGGAAGGTTAAAGGATCTGTATTTCTTGTCAAGGTTTTATCAGTAAAACTATAATGAAGAACAGTCAAAACATACCAAAGGTTAGAAGTGAAGTTTTGGTGATTCTGCAGGGGCACTCTCTCCTGAAGGTTTATTTGAAACAAGGTCCATGCACTTATAATTGATAATCTTTTATAGAAAGATATAACTTAGAGTGTTCTGTCATTCTTAATTGAAAGAGTAGGATACCAAGCACAGGTCAACCATGTGTTCAGTTAATTAAACTGTCTTCTCAGTTAAATAGCTTGATTGAAAACTGCTAGTGTTATTAAACTGGATTTTTAAACTCTCAGGTTTGCAAAAAGAACACTCGTTCTGGATGAATTCTTCCCATTGCTTCATTATAGGCTTCCAAAGTATTGAAAGGTAGATATGTGTTTTTTCCCTATTAAGGACACAGAAATTGTGTCACAGAATTGTGAAGTGATGTGCCTAAGATAACAAAGTTAATAGAGGCAGAATTATGATATGTAACCTTTAGGATCAATCCTCTCTGTGCTCTGACTAAGCTGTGCTGTGCTTAGTCACTCAGTCATATCCAACTCTTTGTGACCCCATTGACTGTAACCTGCCAGATGCCTCTATCCATTGGGATTCTCTAGGCAAGAATACTGGAGTGGGTTGCCATTTCCTGCCCTAGGGGATCTTCCCAACCCAGGGATTGAACCCAGGTCTCCTGCATTGCAGGATTCCTTATCTTCTAAGCCACCAGGGAAGCCCAAGATCAATTCTAAAGGAAATCAGTCCTGAATATTCATTGGAAGGACTGATGCTGAAGCTGAAGCTCCCAATACTTTGGCCACTGTGCAAAGAACTGACTCAATGGTAAAGACCCTGGTGCTGGGAAAGACTGAAGGCAGAAGGAGAAGGGGACAACAGAGGATGAGATGGTTGGATGACATCACTGATTCAATGGACAAAAGTTTGATCAAACTCCAGGAGATAGTGAATAACAGGGAACACTGGTGTGCTCCAGTCCATGGGGTCACAAGGAGTAGGACACGACTGAGCAACTGAACAACAAAATAGTTAAACAGATGCATCTTGATATGTTAAATAAATTATCAGCAGATTTATTGACTATCATAATTTAAAATAAAATAAGAATAAAAGATACTAGGACACATTTGCAGTTGCTATAATACAATATGAAAATGAGTGTGAGTTTTCCTACTGAAAAAGTTACAGGCATCATCACTAATATTACCGTAATTTATTGCCTGATATATATACATAATGGAAGAAAATTAAATTTCAGTTGGAAATTAGTGGGAAAAAATATATGTGTAAATCATATGAAATATAATTCATCTATATGGATAGGTTCCCAGAATTCCCTCTGGTGTCTATAGTTAACAGGTTTGGTACTTCAAACTTACAGGTAAGTTTTTATTGCTGATTTGTGCTTGCATGAAAGTTTAAAGTAGGTTTTTTGTTGTTGCTGTTTTTCTGGTTTATTTTATGTAAATCTTATAGTTCTCCTGAGGTATGGTGATTTTGGTGCAGCACCAGTTTACTGTATATAATTTTTTTAATTGAAATATCCATGCTTAAATTACCCGAAGGAGTCTTATTCACTCATCTTAATTTACTATGGACAACACTAAATATCCTTAAATTGCAGTTTGCTCCTAAATAGTTATAGTCTAAAGTCAATCAGATGATTTATAAATACATTTTACAGATATAAAAGGGTATGAATTAATGCCTAATTATCATATTTATATCCCATTTATATGTTTTCATTTCTTATTTTATGCATTTTGACTGCAATTATGTAACTTTATACCCATGACAGAAAGCAATTTTCTTTCTTTTTTTCAGCAGTATGGAAGAATGATGTACTAATTGTTCTCAGCACTGTAAGATTTAGAGTTTTGGTTAAGTCGGAGTCAGACACGACTGAGCGACTTCACTTTCACTTTTCACTTTCATGCATTGGAGAAGGAAATGGCAACCCACTACAGTGTTCTTGCCTGGAGAATCCCAGGGATAGGGGAGCCTGGTGGGCTGCAGTCTCTGGGGTCGCACAGAGTTGGACACAACTGAAGCGACTTAGCAGCAGCAGCAGCAGCAGTGGACAAAAAATTAAACATAAGTTCCTAGATCAAAGTTAAGGCTTCAGAAAGTAACATCAATAGCCTATACTTGAATACGTTATAGAAGCAAATATTTTTACAAAGTCACAATGAATTTTGTAGAGTTGTTCTATATCTACAAACACTGTACCCACTGGTATTTTTCTTTACACATAACTGAACATAAAATGCTGTCACAGATACCACCCACAATGCCTTCCAGGTTTAGATGCAGAGTAAATTTAAAACCATATTCACCAAGGCTAAATAAAATAAAGTAAAATAAGTAACAACTGAAATGATAAAGCTGACTAGAACCAAAATACATACAGGCCTAGTTAGTACATACAGTAATTTATAATAAATATTTATTAGCAATTTCATAGTGGTTTGCCATTCATAAAATACATTTACACAAGCGAATGTGAAAAGAGACAAGGATTGATATCATCAGCGCTGTTTGTTATATGTTATATCAATACTTATCATGGTCTTTTGATAAACAGAAAAATTAACTCAACTCTGGGACCACATAATATATGAACTTCTTACCTTCCCAAAAAACATAAACTATTTTGGACACTATTTATTGACTGGGATTAAAAAGAACATACTAGATAACTGAATGCTTTACTAGAGACAAAGGCTATGTTCATCGATTCTAGTAGAGATACTAGGAGAGCAGCTGTGCTGGGGCTATATCTTGTTTAAGTGGCCCTTACTAGTCTAGTAGGTGAAATATCCTGTCATTCACTGGCATGGATCTTCTGTGTATTAAATACCATGTGGTACCTTCCAAAAGTCCTTAAGGTTTGAAGGCCTTATTGCACAGCTACTGGAATTGCTGCTGGCAGGTACTCTTGGTTGTCATCTGCCTTTAAGAGTGCTGATTGATTTACCATTAGTCACCAGCCCTTTCCTTATGGCAGCCCACATCCAAAAACTTATTAATACAACAGTAAAAATATAGCATTCTTACACCTATTTCATGAAATCTAAAGGCCAATTCTTGTTCCAGTTATGTCTATGGGGTTGTCTGAACATATATTAAGGGCCGAAAAAGAGTTCAGCTTGTTCCTTTGCTCAATTTAGCTTTCTTCCCTTCATTTTCACAGATGTTAATCTTAAAATCACTTCCTACTACCCCTCTTGCCTAGTTATAGCGTACACAGTGAAGTTAGGACTTAGAAATAAGAGTTTCAGTGAGAAAGACTTGACACATTCAAGCATTACTCAAATGATAGATCTTTCTTTTAAGGACTAGTCTGTCCAAACTTGGGTAAATATTTATCCCTTTTGAGAAGACAAAATTACCAGGTTATCAATGTGATATCATTAATATTTTTGCCATAAAAATAGTTTTTCATTCTCAGAGACTATGATTACCAACCAGTCTTCTGATTTTGTTTTTCCAAATAGATTTCTTTTTAAAGAGATGTTGTACTCACTAGAAGATATGAAGCAATAGTTTCCTAGGCAGTAATGGTTGTAATTATGAATTAATAAGTCACCTTCTAGCTATTTATAATATATACTTAACTTATGAACTCGAGTAATTATGCTAAGAATTATTACATTTACAAACTTATTATGTTTCTACCATGTGCCATGAATTATTATAAGCACTTTATATTTTAGTTATTCCTCACATAAATTCTCATAAAAAACAAAGCAGGTACAAATATCTTTATTTTACTAATAAAGTTAACAAAGTTTCAGTGATTTCCCTAAGAACACACTACTTAGAAGCCTAATCAGCTTAGATTAAGAAGCCTAATCATATGGACTCAGGCCCATGGTGTGTTCAAGTCCACATGAAGAACTAATCTTTTCTGGTATAAATACAATCTTGTGAAACTCAATAGGCCAAAAATAAATAAATAAATAAAAAGAAAAAAGAAAAATCAGAATGTTCCTAGCAATAACTTTAAAGCTTATATATACCCAAACTTATTTTTAACCATAATTAAATTTTGTCTTCACATCAGAGATACCACATGTCATCAAATCTCTGTGAACTTGATTTGGGGTATATTCATTTGATCTGATGCACTGAGAATTGCTAGCAATTCTTTATAAATGCATACACTTTATTTTGAGATCAAATGTATCTCTATTGTTCATTGTCTAGTCTTTAAAAATGAAAAAATGGCATGAATACAATAATAATAGCCAATATTATTTAAACCTATATAATGTATAAGGCATTATATTGAGGGAACTCCTCAATATAAGGCATTATATTGTGAACTCCAGGAGTTGGTGATGGACAGGGAGGCCTGGTGTGCTGAGATTCATGGGGTCACAAAGAGTCGGACACAACTGAGCAACTTAACTGAACTGAACTGAGTGTATAAGGCACTCATTTTAGCATTTTAATGTGTTGACCCAAATAATACAATAAACCTTTTACCAGATATTTGCTATTATTATCTCCATTTCACAGATAATATAACTGAGGCATGGACATGTTAAATGACTCACCAATGATTGCAAAGCTTTGGAATGGAAAAACCAGAAGAGGGGATGGTATTAGTTCAAAAATTGGAACATCCAACAGAGATAAGTTAACATACGGGAAGATGAGAGGACCTTTAAAGAGGATGCCGAACAAGCTTCCCATTTCCATATCCTCATGCATACAGAGCCCTTTTTTACACCTTTTTCTCTTCAGTTGTCTAATCCTCAGGTTTCAGGTGGACTCCATAAATAACTAGAAAGGAAGATACTTCTGTGTTGTGATTTAAACACCCTAGAAAATCAGTTACACTGAAGTTATTTTATTACTGAAATAGCAGGATTTTTTTTTTTTTTTTTTATCATCAGGACCTCTTTTTCAAGAGAAAGTTATATGGAAAGTTTAAAGTTGCCTTAAAGCTCAACATTCAGAAAACGAAGATCATGGCATCTGGTTCCATCACTTCATGGGAAATAGATCAGGAAACAGTGGAAACAGTGTCAGACTTTATTTTTGGGGGCTTCAAAATCATTGCAGATGGTGACTGTAGCCATGAAATTAAAAGACACTTACTCCTTGGAAGAAAAGTTATGACCAACCCAGATAGCATATTCAAAAGCCAACAAAAGTCTGTCTAGTCAAGGCTATGGTTTTTCCTGTGGTCATGTACGGATGTGAGAGTTGGACTGTGAAGAAAGCTGAGCGCCGAAGAATTGATGCTTTTGAACTGTGGTGTTGGAGAAGACTCTTGAGAGTCCCTTGGACTGCAAGGAGATCCAACCAGTCCATTCTGAAGGAGATCAGCCCTGGGATTTCTTTGGAAGGAATGATGCTAAAGCTGAAACTCCAGTACTTTGGCCACCTCATGCGAAATTGGAAAAGACTCTGATGCTGGGAGGGATTGGGGGCAGGAGGAGAAGGGGAAGACAGAGGATGAGATGGCTGGATGGCATCACTGACTTGATGGACGTGAGTCTGAGTGAACTCCGGGAGTTGGTGATGGACAGGGAGGCCTGGCTGTGCTGCGATTCATGGGGTCGCAAAGAGTCGGACACGACTGAGCGACTGAACTGAACTGAACATATCTTAAAATGTATCCTAAGACAGCAAACCTGATTGATGTGAGGCACAACTGAGTCCAAATCAGTGGGTGCTACATGTGCATAAAATATTAAAAGACTATTATGATTCATACTCTGATTTAAGGCTTTGTAGTCTAGGAGGAATGTTGCTCAAACAAATCTTAGAATTTTTAGAGTATATAAATGAATTGAAGCATACAAAAGGAAAACAAATTTTACAGCATCTTTATAAATGTACACACTTTATTTTGAGATCAAATGTGTCTCTATTGTTCATTGCATAATCTTTGAAAATGAAGAAGTAGAATAAATAAAATAATAATAGGCAATAGTATTAAAACATGTATAATGTATAAGGCACTTGTTTTAACATTTTAATATGTTGACCCAAATAACACAACAAACTTTTTACCAGATATTTGCAATTTAGTATTATAAACATAAGTACAGAGTGCAAGGAGCTGTCTTAAGAGATATTCTTACCACAACCTGAGAAAGAGTAAGTTTTATGAAATAGATAGTGCCTGGCTGAATCTTGCAGAATAGGTAAATAAAGTAAGAGTGGATATTATGGAAAGAGCAAAGATCATATGAGGAGACTTGGAATTACAATGTTTGGTTAATTCAATAATCTACAAGGTGGGCAGTAATTCTTGAGGCATGGAGTTTGCATATCTTGTTGTCTATATAGAATTCATGCTGCCTATGTAATATTATTCAATTTGACATTATATAGGAAACACATAGGGTTACTGATACAATATTATTTTTCCTCCTGTTTTTCTGTTTTCAGTTAGGTTTTTTTTTTTAAAATGGGTCTGATTTGCTTAGGCTGTCAAAATAAACAATCTCCTTCTCAGGCTGTCTTGAAGTTAAACGTGACCATGTATACAGTTTTGGACAAAGTAGAAGTATATTAGACAGGACTTCCTATAAAGCCATTATTTTCATGACCAAAAGGAACATGGTCAGTCATTTTATGTGTTGCTTTTTCCTCCTCTTTCCTACTGGAAACTTAAAAGAACTTTGTGTAAATGCATTAGCCTTATTGTGACCTTGAGGTTGAAAGATATATGGTGCAGGGTCCAGAGCAGAAAGAAAAGAGTTTGAACTCTCAATGACTTCTTCATTGTGTTAATGTTCTGAGAAGTCCCAACAGCTCATGAATAACTTGAGAGATCAAACAAAAGACAAAATAAGGAGGGGGGCAGGCATTACCATTATTACTGAATAATGTTTGATTGAACTGTGTTGCTTAATGTGAGAGCGAGATTGCTAACTAAATATCACCATTAGGCAAACTTACTTACCTAGTCACAAGCAATGCTGAGCTAGGGCTGGTATCTCTGTGTGGTGAGGAAAGAACTTTCCCTTGGAGGAGAAGTGAGGTATGTTTGCCTTTTATGATCAGCTCACCTGCAAGGAAGGAAACATGGCATAATAAGACTAAGCAGACACATTGAACTATCAGCCAAAGCAACTTCACTTCCCTGGAGTAGAGAAAATAAAGTCTTAAGAGATGCCAGAGACCAGAATTACTCTAAATCATCCTTTTATATGTGAAAAACATTACAATATTGGGGGGAAAAATGTTTCCTTCTGACATACTATTTCAGTATGGCTGTCTACCTCAGAATTATTATTGGCTGAGAAAAATAAATTAAAAATTACCAGAGGATTTCTCTTACATGCAGCCAAACCAAATCATAACTGTTTCAGGAGGTAACAAAATTTAACAGAAGAGTATGAAGATATCTGGTTATAATGAATATATGTTAAAAGTTTTGAAATCTATCCTGTATGACATTGAATATTTTAAAAACTTGGTAAAGTGTTATACCAAAGGAACATTTCATGCAAAGATGGGCTTGATAAAGGACAGAAATGGTATGGACTTAACAGAAGCAGAAGCTATTAAGAAGAGATGGCAAGAATACACAGAAGAACTGTACAAAAAAGATCTTCACAACCCAGATAATCATGATGGTGTGATCACTGACCTAGAGCCATGACATCCTGGAATGTGAAGTCAAGTGGGCCTTGGAAAGCATCACTACAAACAAAGCTAGGGGAGGTGATGGAACTCCAGTTGAGCTATTCCAAATCCTGAAAGATGATGCTGTGAAAGTGTTGCACTTAATAAGCCAGCAAATTTGGAAAACCCAGCAGTGGCCACAGGACTGGAAAAGGTCAGTTTTCATTCCAATCCCAAAGAAAGGCAATGCCAAAGAATGCTCAAACTACAGCACAATTGCACTCATCTCACACGCTAGTAAAGTAATGCTCAAAATTCTAGAAGCCAGGCTTCAGCAATGTGTGAACCGTAAACTTCCTGATGTTCAAGCTGGTTTTAGAAAAGGCAGAGGAACCAGAGATCAAATTGCCAACATCCGCTGGATCATGGAAAAAGCAAGAGAGTTCCAGAAAAACATCTCTTTCTGCTTTATTGACTATGCCAAAGCCTTTGACTGTGTGGATCACAATAAACTGTGGAAAATTCTGAATGAGATGGGAATACCAGACCACCTGATCTGCCTCTTGAGAAATTTGTATGCAGGTCAGGAAGCAACAGTTAGAACTGGACATGGAACAACAGACTAGTTCCAAATAGGAAAAGGAGTACATCAAGGCTGTATATTGTCACCCTGTTTATTTAACTTCTATGCAGTGTACATCATGAGAAATGCTGGACTGGAAGAAACACAAGCTGGAATCAAGATTGCCAGGGGAAATATCAATAACCTCAGATATGCAGATGACACCACCCTTATGGCAGAAAGTGAAGAGGAACTAAAAAGCCTCTTGATGAAGGTGAAAGTGGAGAGTGAAAAAGTTGGCTTAAAGCTCAACATTCAGAAAACGAAGATCATGGCATCCAGTCCCTTCACTTCATGGCAAATAGATGGGGAAACAGTGGAAACAGTGTCAGACTTTATTTTTCTCGGCTCCAAAATCACTGTAGATGGAGACTGCAGCCATGAAATTAAAAGACGCTTACTCCTTGAAAAGAAAGTTATGACCAACCTAGATAGCATATTCGAAAGCAGAGACATTACTTTGCCAACAAAGGTCGTCTCGTCAAGGCCATGGTTTTTCCTGTGGTTATGTATGGATGTGAGAGTTGGACTATGAAGAAGGCTGAGTGCCGAAGAATTGATGCTTTTGAACTGTGGTGTTGGAGAAGACTCTTGAGAGTCCCTTGGACTGTGAGGAGATCCAACCAGTCCATTCTGAAGGAGATCAGTCCTGGGATTTCTTTGGAAGGAATGATGCTAAAGCTGAAACTCCAGTACTTTGGCCACCTCATGCGAAGAGTTGACTCATTGGAAAAGACTGTGATGCTGGGAGGGATTGGGGGAAGGAGGAGAAGGGGACGACAGAGGATGAGATGGCTGGATGGTATCACTGACTAGATGGATGTGAGTCTGAGTGAACTCCAGGAGTTGATGATGGACAGGGAGGCCTGGCTGTGCTGCGATTCATGGGTCTCAAAGAGTCGGACACGACTGAGCATCTGATCTGATTCTGATAACTATGGATAACATACTGCCTCCTTTTCCCCTGGTTGAAACAAAAAATAATGTGAATGGAATTGAGAATTCATTGAGGATTATGGATTTCAAAAATATTATAGAGTCATCATTGATATTGTTGTTGTAGATAGTCATTCAGTCATATCTGACTCTTTGTGACCTCATGAACTGTATCCTGACAGGCTCCTCTCTCCATGGGATTCATCTGGCAAGAATACTGGAGTGGGTTGCCATGCCCTCCTCCAGGGGATCTTCCTAACCCAGGAATCAAACCCAGGTCTTCCTCATTGCAGGTGTATTCTTTGCTGTCTGAGCCACCAGGGAAGCCCATCACTGATGTTATTTAGTGACTTATTGAAATGAACAGGGGAAACAAATAAATTAAAGGATGACACATAAAATGTACTGTTTTGTAAGTGAAAGAAAAGGAATTGAGAGTGGGCAGAAAAGCAACAGATGGATATGGAAGGATGAATTCAGTTTCAGACATTTTGATTTTGATTTACTGTGGGTCAAACTAAGTATAGACTGATCCAAAGGCATTAGGCAATGATATATATTGAGTTAGAGGCCAATGGTGTTGATGGACTAACCACATGCTTTGAAGACATCAGTACAAAAACCATTGGGTGAAATTATGACAGTTTATCTAGGAAGAATATGCAGCACAGAACAGAAATAGCACTTAAGAGAGAGGTCCGAAAATGATAAGAATAATCTGCCGAAAAGACAGCAGGAAAATCCGAGGAGAATGATAATAGGAAGTCAATAACATTGGTTAGGAGAGAGTGTTTTGCAGCAATAATGTATAGAGAGATCAATAACATGAAAAAGACTGAATGAATTGTATCCTTTCCCATTTCACAATCTATGTCATTGATAACCCTGTCAAAGTAACCTTAGCAGAGATGGCCGTAGATGAGGCATAGCAGATGGTAAAATGTTGAGAAACAAATAGGAAATGAAACAATTGCCTCAGTAAATTCAGTCTATTCTCTCAAGAAGTTCACACCTTGTTATAAAGAGATACAGTGGATAGAGGAGTTTGAGAAACATACATTTTTTACTGTGGTTATTATCGCTATTTATTTCAAAAATATGAAAAATACACATTTTATTTTTATTTTTTAATAAATTTATTTATTTTAATTGGAAGTTAATTACTTTACAATATTGTATTGGTTTTGCCGTACATCAACATGAATCCACCACAGGTATACACATGTTTCCCATCCTGAACCCTCCTCCCTCCTCCATCCCAGTACCATCCATCTGTGTCATCTCAGTGCATTGGCATTAAAACTACGCCTTTTAAAAGTAATGATGAAATATTGAACAAGGAAGGTTTATTAAAGGATCTTGAAGATAACTAACGGGTTGTCATTCTCTAGAAAGGGATGGAATATGAATCAGAATGTATTCTGAGAACACATGAAAAAGGGAAAAGCAAGATTAGGACTTTGGAGACATGGAGACTTGAGACAAAACAAGAAGCTAAACAATCATATTTCACGAGTCTGCTTGTATTTCATCTTCTTTTGGTGTAACTGAAGTTTTCTACAAAAGTGGTGGTCAGCCAATAACTCAGAGTCATATGCAATTATTTAGGAGCAAGTTGAAGGTAAAAACAACTGCAACTCTAAAATGATTTCATATTCCCATGAAATCTCTAGTTTAAAAACCCTTGTTAAAATCAAGACTTTCCTAGTGGATCAGAGAGTAAAAAATCTGCCTGTAATGTTGGAGACCTGGGTTCAATTCCCTAGGTGGGGAAGCTCCCCTGGAGGACGGCATGGCAACTCACTGCAGTATTCTTGCCTGAAGAATACCCATGGACAGAGGAGCCTGATAGGCTTCAGTCCATGTGGTCACAGAGTCAGACACAACTGGGTGACTAAGCACACTACATAAAATCAAGAGTTTTTTTCAGACTAGGGGTTCTATATTCATGATGAAATAGCTTACCTCAAATTTTTCTCTTCACCTGACTAACTGTATGGGCATTATGAAATATAGAATAAATGAATATGAAACAAATGAGCATTTTAAACACTACAGAGACATGGTGAATGAGAGAAAAACAACTATGACACTTTTATTTAACAGTTATGCTTGAATCATGAGCCAGTAGCATGGTGAACACTTCAACCTATTTCTCTAAAATTGTAGCTGAATGAAAATGAAGCTACATTTCATTGTAGCAAATGAAAATTATGCCAGTTCAGGATAGGTTTGATTTTCTATAGTTTATAAAGGGTATCAGGCAATGAATATCCAGTTTCAGGACATTAATATATAAAATCAGATAATACCATCAAGACACAAGAGACTACCCTAAACAACTTGAAATAGATACCAGAATGTAGTTATATGTATGGCATACTCAACAGGCGAGTGACACAAGCAGCACTTCCTGCCACAAACCTGAGGAAAAAGAGCCATATTCTCTCCAGGAATATAGTCAAATATGTAGACAGCTTCAGACAGAACACATAAAGGGATTAAAAAAGTGGTACACTGCCTTGTACATCTATAAACTCCTGGAAACCAATACTGTGGCACTTGTCAAAATATTAGGCAATTTAGTTTGAGGGGAATTTATGGTAGTCTTTTTTAATGACACTTTTGTGACTCCATGCTGATTTATTACTCCCTGCTCTTTTATTTCCTATATATTTGAGGTAATTGTTAGAGCATGGGTTCTGGATTCAAATAACATAAATAAACTGTTTAGATATATGGTGTTTTTCCAGTGAAATATTAAAACAGTTACCCCAAAACCTATTCTCAATATACTTGTTACCTTAAAATTAACTTTGTGCTGGCAAGGCTCTGTTTTAGATAAAGTAGGCTGTCAGTAAATACTAAATAATTATTTACTTCTCTTTCATTTCCATTTATCAGTTTTTAACTTTTCCCTCATTCATAATCCAGACTTTTATATTTTGTTTATCAAAGCTTTCAGATCTTGGTAGTGGCTCTTCTTTACAGGATGTGCATGGCAATAGAAAAATCTCAAAGGAGATTATATGATCCCAGAAAGACAGGGCCAAGTGAGAATACTTAAGTGTCGCAGACAAGATTGGTGTGATTAACATAGTAACCAGGAGACCAAATGTTAAAATATCCTGGGTCAGGTGACCAAAAGTCTAAATTTAATCATCAAAACAGATAATGGTGGCCCCTCCACAAATGGCTCCTATGAATTCCACTCCACAAAATTGAGCTTTCAGTTCAGAGATCTGGAGCCTCTGAAATAAAGGGGAAGTCAGGTCCCTTTTAGGAAGGACCCTGTTTAAATTCTACATCTGGCCTCTCCTACCACTTAAAAAGATGTACAAAACTTAGTGGACCTCTTTAGTGTTCACAGGAAACATATATGTAATTTCCACTTTCTACTTATATCCATTTACTGAGTAAATTAAAAGCCTGCCAGTTTCAGATAGATCCCATAGGAAAATAAATCTCTTAAATAGGAACATACAACCCTGACCCTTGGGTCATATAACTAAAATGATTTTATGGCACTTAACCTATCTGTAGCTGATGGATACAACAGATGTTGTATGAAACCTTTGAGATATTGGAGCAAAGCTATCCCCTCTTCTTAAAAAAAATCATTTTTTAAATAAATAACATTTGACTTACTACTGGGTCCTAGCAGAATTTAATCACACAATCATGGGTCAGATTTTATCATGAAAACTGACCTTCCCCCTCATGAACTGTGATGTTTTCTGACCTACCCAGCTGTGTATTTTAAAGTATTCCATTATCAAATGGAAGTTGTATACACTGTATCAGTATAGAACAGGTACTAAATGTACAAGTAACCCAAATGAAAAATAATCTCTGTTTCTCACAGCTCCCATTTCTCCAACATTTCTTTCTCTCGCAATTTGCATTATGATCTCATGGGAAATTCACTATGATCAATTTACCTGGGAATAATAATTCAGTTAGAGTTTACAGATGGTTATACACAATATGCTGTATGTTTGTGAGAAATGGAATATTTCCTGCCATATCAGTAAACAAAGATGTCATAGTCATCAACAACTGCAGCCCTCCAAAGTGAGCTGGTGATCCCTAAGGAAACACAGGAAGGAAAAGAATACCCATCTAGCAGCCATCAGAATCAGATTATAGCCACTCCCTACATAAGCTACAGGGAAGCTCAGGATGAGAAAAATATCATAGGATACTCCAATGGGCTACAGTCAATGGGGTCACAAAGAGTTAGACATGACTGAGTAACTAAGCACAACAGTACAGCACATACTGGCCCCAGATAGGTGAGGTGCATATCAAAGGAGTGATTTCAGTGAACCCAGATTCTTGCACCTTCCTATACATAGAAAATCACTATATTCCTTAACTTGGATTTTCTGTTTTTCTTTAACAACAATCTTTTGATGTTCAGACTATTTGCCCTTTGTTGCAAAATACAGCCTTGACATACTCCTTTTCCAATTTGGAATCAGTCTGTTGTTCCATGTCCAGTTCTAGCTGTTGCTTCTTGATCTGCAGGTTTCTCAGGACACATATAAGGTATTCTGGTATTCCCATCTCTTGAAGAATTTCCCCCAGTTTGTTGTGATCAACACAGTCAAAGGCTTTAGTGCAGTCAATGAACCAGAAGTAGATGTTCTTCTGGAATTCTCTTCCTTTTTCAATGATCCAGTGGATGTTGGCAATTTGATCTCTGGTTCCTCCACCTTTTCTAAATTAAGCTTGTACATCTAGTGGTTTTCATTTCACATACTGTTGAAGCTTAGATTGGAGGATTTTGAGAACTACTTTACTAGCATGTGAAATGACCGTGATTGTGTGGTAGTTTGAACATTCTTTGGCATAGCCCTTCTTTTGGATTGAAATGAAAACTGATCGTTTCCAGTCCTGTGGAGTTTTCCAAGTTTACTGACCTATTGAATGTACCACTTTAACATCATCATCTTTTAGGATTTAAAATAGTTTAGCTGAAATTCCATTACCAATGCTAGCTTTGTTTGTAGTGATGCTTTCTAAGGCCCACTTGACTTTGGACTCCAGATGTCTGGCTTTAGGTGAGTGATCCTACCATTATGGTTATCTGGGCCCTGAAGTTCTTTTTTATATAGTTCTTCTGTGTATTCTTGCCACCTCTTCTTAATATCTTTGGTTTCTGTTAGGTCCATACTGTTCTTTGAGCCAGACTTCCCTGTGAATGTCCAGGAGTCTCTGATTCTGGCATAAGTCTTTTTGAAGGAGGTCAGATTACCTCCATTAATACAACCCCAGCCATCAGCGGAAAATTGGATTAAATATTTACTGAGCATGACCTTGCCCACCAGATCAAGAACCAGTTTCCCCCACAGTCAGTCCCTCCCATCAGGAAGCCTCCACAAGCCTCTTATCCTGATTCATCAGAGGGCAGGTAGAATGAAAACCACAATCACAGAAAACTAACCAAATTGATCACAGTATTGTCTAACTCATTGAAACTATGAGCCATGCTATGTAAGACCATCCAAAGCAGGTGGGTCATTGTGGAGACTTCTGACAAAGTGTGGTTCTCTAGAGAAGGAAATGGCAAGCCACTTCAGCATTCTTGCTTTGAGAACTCCATGAGCAGTATGAAAAGGGAAAAAAAACCATGACACTAAAAGATAAAGTCCCCAGGTCAGTAGGTGCCCAACATGCTTTTAGAGAAAGTGGAGAAATAGCTCCAGAAGGAATGAAGAGGCTGAACCAAAGCAGAAACAATGCCCCGTTGTGGATGTGTCTGATGGTGAAAGTAAAATCCAGTTATGTGAAGAACAATATTGTAAAGGAATCTGGAATGTTAGGTCTATGAATCAAGATAAACTGGAAGTGGTCAACCAGGAGATGGTAAGGGGGAACATCAAAATTTTAGGAATTAGTGAATAAAAATGGGCCAGAATGGGTGAATTTAATTCAGGTGATCATTGTATCTACTATGGTGGGAAAGAATCCCTGAGAAAAAAATGGAGTAGCCCTCATAGTCAACAAAAGAGTCCAAAATGCAGTACTTGTGTGCAGTCTCAAAAATTACAGAATGCTTTCAGTTCATTTCTAAGGCAAACAATTCAATATCACAGTAATCCAAGTCTATGCCCCAACCACTAATGCTGAAGAAGCTGAAGTGGAAAGGTTTTATGAAGACCTATAATACCTTCTAGAACTAACATCAAAAAAAGATGTCTTTTTCATTGTAGAGGACTGAAATGCAAAAATAGAAAGTCAAGAGATACCTGGACTAACAGGAAAGTTTGGCCTTGGAATACAAAATGAAACAGGGCAAAAGGTAACAGAATTTTGCCAAGAGAACACATTGATTGTAGCAAATACCCTCTTCCAACAACACAAGAGAAGACTCTACATGAGGACATCAGCAGATGGTTAGTACCAAAATCAGATTGATTATATTTTTTGCAGCTGAAGATGTACAAGTTCTATACAGTCAGCAAAAACAAGATCAGGAGCTGACCTAGACTCAGATCATTAACTCCTTATTCCAAAATTCTGACAAATTGAAGAAAGTTGGGAAAGCCCTAGGCCATTCCGGTATGACCTAAATCAAATCCTTTAAGATTATACAGTGGAAGTGACAAGTAGATTCAAGGGATTAGCACTGATAGATCTAAGTAGAAGGGTGTATTACTTATCATATGAAGGCAGTACTCCAAACTGTGGATGGAGGCCAGCCACCCTTGCCCTTACACAGTATAAACAGTAATCCAAGTCTATAACAAGTCAATCCAAGAGGCCATAACAGCAGAGATAGTGCTTAATGTTGCCTTAATAACATGGCTTTGTAAATCCTCAATTATTGAAAATAGTCACCATGTTTTTGGTTTTTCACAGTAACTCCATCTCAATAGTTCCATCTTATTAGGCAAAGCACAATTTTTCTATTATCTTTATTCATAAGTATGATTAAGAGAGTTTAATAAATTTCAAGTTGTCAAGAGGTTTGCTCTGAATTCTACTTTGGCAGATTGGTTAAGCTGGAACTTAGATTTCCTCAAATATCCTTCTGTATGTTGCTTCATATTAGACTAGTACAGAAAAGAAACTTGTGGGAAAAAGAAGTAAAACATCAACCATTACTCTCTGAAGTTATCTGTCAGATAAGTTTAAGAACAGATGCGGAGATGTTCATATTTGGTAGTTTTGACTTTTTTATTGCCGGGAGAAATATCAATAACCTCAGATATGCAGATGACACCACCCTTATGGCAGAAAGTGAAGAGGAACTAAAAAGCCTCTTGATGAAGGTGAAAGAGGAGAGTGAAAAAGTTGGCTTAAAACTCAACATTCAGAAAACAAAGATCATGGCATCCGGTCCCATCACTTCATGGGAAATAGATGGGGAAACAGTGGAAACAGTGTCAGACTTTATTTTTATGGGCTTCAAAATCACTACAGATGGTGACTGCAGCCATGAAATTAAAAGACGCTTACTCCTTGGAAGGAAAGTTATGACCAACCCAGAGAGCATATTCAAAAGCAGACACATTACTTTGCCAATAAAGGTCCATCTAGTCAAGGCCATGGTTTTTCCTGTGGTCATGTATGGATGTGAGAGTTGGACTGTGAAGAAGGCTGAGCACCGAAGAATTGATGCTTTTGAACTGTGGTGTTGGAGAAGACTCTTGAGGGTCCCTTGGACTGCAAGGAGATCCAACCAGTCCATTCTGAAGGAGATCAGCCCTGGGATTTCTTTGGAAGGAATGATGCTAAAGCTGAAACTCCAGTACTTTGGCCACCTCACGCGAAGAGTTGACTCATTGGAAAAGACTCTGATGCTGGGAGGGATTGGGGGCAAGGGAAGGGGACGACAGAGGATGAGATGGCTGGATGGCATCACTGACTCAATGGACGTGAGTCTGAGTGAACTCCGGGAGTTGGTGATGGACAGGGAAGCCTGGCGTGCTGTGATTCATGGGGTCGCAAAGAGCCAGACAGGACTGAGTGACTGATCTGATCTGATCTGAACCCATATTTACATCCAGCTATTTTCCCAATGGTTGGTCTTGCTGACCAAAAGCTGTCCCAGGCCCATTGACAAAATCTAATTTAAAGACTCATGGAGGAGGTAGATAAGAGACAATGGCTTTACAAATATCACTCCAGAAGCCCACAGACTTTGTAGAATGTAGCTAAAGCAATGCTGGAAGGGAAATTTATCACACTAATTGCTTGTACTAGAATATATAGAAAGAAAATAAAAGAGAAAATTGAAGAAACCAGGAGAACCTGATTCTTAAAAAATAGATAAAAATTCTAAAAGCCTGACACAAATAAAAAGAGAGAAGAGATAAATCACCAATATCAGAAATTAAACAGGAGACTATCACTACAGATCCCGCTGTAATAAAAAAGATTTTAAAAAACTATCAACAAATTAGTTCATAAATTCAATTTAGAAGATTTAGACTAATTCTCTGAAAACCACAGATTAACATAACTCAATCAATATTAAATAGATAATCTGAATAATTCTATAACCATGACATAAATTTGATG
This sequence comes from Bos indicus x Bos taurus, assembly GCF_003369695.1. NCBI lineage: Eukaryota > Metazoa > Chordata > Mammalia > Artiodactyla > Bovidae > Bos > Bos indicus x Bos taurus. Next base: position 78,511,170 of record NC_040081.1, on the reverse strand, counting down.
CATAATTAAAACTCCCCCCAAAAGTAATCTCTAGATCCAATGGTGTCACTGAATTCTATCAAACATTTAAATACAAATTAACTCCAAATGAAAGTGAAGAAATATTTCCCAACACATATTTTGAAATCAGGATCACTCTGATATCAAAATCAAATATAGTTCCCCAACAGAAAAGAAAAGAAACTTAAACACCAGCATCTCTCCAAAAATTATAAGCGAAAACTCTTAAAAGCATTAAGAATGTATCAAATGTACCCCAGAGTAAACCAAAAACTTATGATCGCACATAAACAAAATTCACTTAATAGTTCATAGCAGCTTTTTTTGATAACAAAACTAGAAATAATAAATACACCTTTAATGAGTAAATAGTTAAACATGTCTGTGGTATATTCATACCATGCGTCTCTACTCAGCAGTTAAAACAAAAAAAAATTGACTATTGATATGTGCAACAATTTGAAGGGATATAGGCTGAGTAAAAATCCCCAATCTTAAGATGTTACATACTGTATGATTCCATTTATATATTACTGAAATGACAAAATTAAAAAAAAATGGAGAACCCATCAACAGTTTCCAAAAGTGAGCAGGAAGTATGAGGCTGGTATTGCAATAAAAGGGTAACAGGAAGGATCATTTTGGTGATGGAACTATGTTGTATCTTGACTGTAGCAATGTCAATAGCCAGGTAGTGATACTATACCATCAGTTTCTCTATCCATGCTTCTACCATCTCTATGTACTGTACTATCAGGTTTTCAATATGTTACTGTAGTGTGTGTGTGTGTGTGGAGGGGAACCTGGATAAACGGGATACTGAAAGTATCTATAATAGTTTATAGAACTGAATATAAATTATTTCAAAATAAAAGGTTTAATTAAAAGTATATTACCAGGTAAGTAACTCATTCTTTGAAATTTCTCTTTACTTGATGTTAGGACATCATACTGTTCATTTTTGTCCTACATCCTCCTGTGTCATAGTTGGCTAACTGGATATCTTTTTTCATAATTATTTCTTCTTTAATTATTTTCATTTCCCTGATTTCTGAATCATTGAGTACTTCAGAATTCAGACCCCATACAACTTATATTTTCTATTTACATTTGTTCTCTACAGGTTATTAAGCTTAAAAACCATCTATGTACTGAGTTCCAAAAAGCTTGCCAATCTGCTATCAATCAATCAATCATCTGAGCACCCCACATTCCACATAGCTGAATCTAGCTGCTGACCTAATATTTCCAATTGAATGTTTGAAAGGCATTATAAATATAATGTTCCTAATGTTAAGCTCCAAATCTTTCCTCTAAAATTTCTTCTGATAACAATGTTTTCTATCTCAGTGAAAGGGATCTTTAATTTAATTTAGTTTCAGAGAAATCCTCAGCTTACTTTGACTCTTCTTTATTCATTCTTTACTGGAATTCATCAACTAGGAATTCTTCTTAGTTCTTAAAATCAGTTCAGGTATCTTTCACTTTTTATCACTTTCAGGGCATCCACCATGCCAAAGTCACCATTATTTGATTGCTCATAATAACCTTCAAATTTTACTTTCTGCTTATTTCTGTTTTCTTGGACTTCCTGGCCTCCACCCACAGTCTATATTACTACAGCAAAAATGAAATGCAAGTGTAAGTGTTCTCAGTCATGTCCTACTCTTTGTGACCCCATGGACTGTAGCCAGCCAGGCTCCTCTGTCCATGAGATTATCCTGGAAAGAATACTGCTGTGGGTTTCCATTTCCTTCTCCAGTGGATCTTCCCAATCCAGGGATTGAACCCTTGTCTCTTGTGTATCCTGCATTGGCAGGTCGATTCTTTACCACTTAGCCACCTGGAAAGCTCAACCAAGTAAAATTTTAAATATAAATCAAATATTTTAAAATTGTTTTCTTTTAACTTTCCTCTAACTTTACTCCATTTCCTGCCTAGACATCGCCATCTTATAGAATACATATTTTACTTACTTCTCTTAATTTTTCAATGTTTCTCACCTACCAAAGTATAAGCAAAGTGAAAGCAAAGGTTTTTGTCTATTTTGTTACCTGAGAAATATCCACTGCAACAGCATTTTCTGACACATGGTAGATATCTGATAAATATGTGTTAAGTGCATGAATGACAAAATTTAAGTAAATGAAATATAAAATTAAGAAGACCAAAAAATGGTCTGAATGTAAAATATATGTAAGAGAATGAATTTAACATGACACTGGGATTTTTGTCTGAGTGACTATGAAAACTGATGGTTCCATTATATGACAGAATCCATAAAACATTGCTGGCAGTGGGGCGTGGTGGTCAGAGTAAGATAATGATTTTGAACATTCTGGGGTTTAATCATATCAATGAGCCAATTCAAAAATAGTGATTAGAATTTATTATAAGAAGAGAAACTAGCCTAAAATACAAATTAACAAAAAGAAATATCATCTTTGAATTTCCTAAAATATATAAATTAAACATTTTTGTTTTTCTGCTGTTTTTTCCCTTCCAGCATAATGCACATATGGTGGGACAGATTTTTAACCCAATCTTCTGTGTATGTTTGGCATTGTTACATAAAATGTAGGTTTTTTTAGTTTCCTGAATACTTGGGGAAGTCTGATGAAAACCTCAAAGATCTTTGCAAATTTCCTTAAGGACAGATAGAATTGATGACTAGAAGCCTGCTTGGCTATTGAAAGGGAGCTAACATAGAAATACATGCTCATACGCAATTGAGAAATCAAATACACAGTGGTTTAAAATAGGATCTCCAAGTGAAAGTTACAAAAATAAATGCTCCAAATTACAGGCACTGATTTGTAATCCAGACAACTCTCACATGGACAGCTTCCAATGTGTGCTCCAAGGTGAGGAAGAACAGGGATTTATTTATATTTGTTAATGATTCTCCAAGTAGGCTCGCCAGTAATTCAGTAGAAGGATTTGAAAAAATACATAACTAACTTATAGCTTGTAATATTGGAGAAGTAGTAATTAACTTTGAGTACCTGTGGATAGATTTGGTTATTGAGTCTTGCCCATTAGAGGCCACATTGTCTGTCTTTGGGTTCACTGCCACCATCTGAATAGTGATACCTTCCTTGAAGCACAGAGAACTTACAGGTAAGATTTTCTTTGGTATGATGTGATTCCAAACCACTGTGATTGGTTATTATCCAACAAAACTCTGTCCTCATAAGCTCCCTTAAGGAGCATTTTTAATTTGAAACCTCTCATATTTCTTCTAACTTCTGCTGTAAACTCTGGCTGCAGGCACACTTTCTGGCCACCTAATTTACCTTTCTTAAATTTGATATTTCAGTGCTTTAGAGACACTTAATATCAATGGAATTTGACAACCTGAAAAAAAGAAAAAGTAAAACTATTAGTTCCTCCCTCATGTCCAATTTTTTTTCCACCTCATGGACTGTAGCCCACTAGGCTCCTCTGTTGATGGAATTCTCCAGGCAAAAATACTGGAGTGGGTTGTCATTTCCTATTCCAGGAGATCTTGCCTACTTATGGATTTAACCTGGATCTCAAGCATTGCAGACAGATCCTTTACCATCTGAGCTACATCTAATCAAAGAAAAGACATTTCATGCAATACCCCAGCACTACTTCTATGTAACTGGGTAGTCAGTGTCTGGACACCCTCTTTCTTCATGGAAAACAGTGAAAAGAAAGAAAAGATTTAATTAGAAATTAGTATGAATTTTGAAAACATTAAAGAATGTAAGAGGAGATCCTCACTAACAAAATTAGAAATAAAGTTAAACAAAATGCCTTATGGCAATAATTTTGATAAAACAGACAATGGAAACTATTAGACCCAATTGCAAGGAATTACTTTTAGGGAAAAAATGAAAAGCTCAATTTTAGTGCATAGATTTTCCTTCTTCCTAAATTTATAACTTATTTACTGTGCTCTGATAAGAATATGACTCCCTTTTAAAATTATTTGAAAATTATACTTTTACTGATGGTACATAATAAAAAACATACATTTCTGGCTCTTTCATAAATAACATAGAATGGGAAATAATGTAAAGGACTCTGCTATCTAAAAACACATCTAGTGTCTAATTGTATTTTAGTATTTGATAGTAATCCATGACTTGCTGCAAGTGTAATTATGACTTGCTTAATTTTACCTCCTTTAAATTTTGGCATCACTATTTTTGAGGTAATAATTATCAGGAAATTCTTTGACATTTAACTAGCACTAACCAGTCCATTTTGAAGGAGATCAGCCCTGGGATTTCTTTGGAAGGAATGATTCTAAAGCTGAAACTCCAGTACTTTGGCCACCTCATGTGAAGAGTTGACTCATTGGAAAAGACTCTGATGACGGGAGGGATTGGGGGCAGGAGGAGAAGGGGACGACAGAGGATGAGGTGGCTGGATGGCATCACTGACTCGATGGACGTGAGTCTCAGTGAACTCCGGGGGTTGGTGTTGGACAGGGAGGCCTGGCGTGCTGCGATTCATGGTGTCGCAAAGAGTTGGACACGACTGAGCGACTGATCTGATCTGATCTGAACATGTCAATACAGAGGACAGAACAAACTGAAAATGTATGAGAGAGTTGGGATAATAAAACGGATCAATATCACTAAGAAAATGGGAAAGGGAAGAGATAAAGCCTTACCTTAAGACAAAGCCTTATTCTAAATGTAGTATTATAGAGTTAAAAATTTTATCACTATTTCTATTTTCTCATGAAACTCTGAAATGGTATTGAGATGAATAAGTTATGATTTGTTTCACAATATGCTTGAAAAGAGTGATAAAAGTTTGGAATAGCTTTCGTTGAGAGGAAATTATGAAAATAAAACATTTAGTAGGAAGCAGTGAAGGTGTATTTAATATTGGGAAACAAGAATCTGTATTGTGTTGTCTAGTATTAGTTAATACAGTCCATTAGAATGTAGTAGTCAATTAAAATAATGGCTGAATTTAGAGTGCACAGAATTCATTCATTTTAGGTACTGCATTCTTCAGTAACTGAGAAAATAGTGACTAAAATTGAGTAGTTGGAGGAATAGACACAGCCAGATGGCGTAATGCTCAAAGGAACAGATGTTTTTAATGTGAGGGTGGAGAAGTCATGATCTTGAAGCTACATTCAGGAGTGACTTGGATATCATCCTTGTTTCTTAGCTAATGTAGGAGGGATACAAGATAATGAGAAAGCTGTAACAGGAGTTATACTTTCAGCAGACAAACAGGTTTCAGTTAGTGCAATGACAGAGGTCAAATATATGGAAATGTTCAGGCTGTGGAAAGTCTTGTAGTTGAGAATAAGTTCCAGAAACAGAGTGTTACGTTTTGGTAAAGAGAACAACAGTGGGAAAGAGAGTTGATACAAAGGCAGCAAAGCATAGATGAACCTTGTGAATATATATTTTTTTAAAAGCTGAATTGTACAGTTTAAAAGTGTTGAGTGAATTTTATCTCTATAAAAATAAAAGGTATTGAAAATATGGAAATACATGAGGACTAAAGGTACTTTCATAGAAGATGAAAGATTAGGAGAGAAATGTTAGAATTAACTGCCCAAAAATTTTCCAAAGGTATTAATATAATTCATATCCAAGAGAAAGAGGTAACTCAGGCTTCTTCCTACAAGAATCAGCAGCAATATATGGATGTATTTGACAGTGCTTACTTTTAGTTGTAGTGCTGGCTCAGCTGCCTTGTCGAGAAAACTGAGCCCTGACAAGCACTGGTACACATCACCAGGGGCACATAATAAACAATTCTGAAGTGGTCAGGAGGAAGACAGAATCAAACACACACACACACACACATGAATTAAGTAACATAAATTGTATTGCTAAAACACCATCATCTCCCCAAGAGTAGGTGAGTGCCTGCTCTCCAAAAACAGAGTGGCAGATACTGTGCCTTCTATGAAAATTGCAAACCTCTAACATTTTTTTTCTTTGTGTCTATTATAGATTTTTACTGTCCCATTGGAGTTCATTCTTAGATAGGATTCAAGACAGAAAAATAAAATAAAATAAAAACATAAAATAGAAAATAAAGATGGACAGGGACTGTGATGTTCTTCATTACATATCATCTATTATCAGCAGAAGAAAATGCCTTTTCTGTTCTGAGCTCAGTGTTGAATATTGAATAGCAGAGAAAAACAGAAAATGATGACAGTCCTCACTGACAAGTGTTCCACAGAAATAAATCTGAGATGCTACAATATGGCAATTACATTGATATAACAGACAACAAAGCCCCTTATAACAAACCCCAGGGCACCTCAAGAGAAGCAAGGAACACTATGTGACCATGGAGAAATTTACTCCATGTGAAATTCATTGAGGCCTACAGGCTGTGTGTTAAGATTTTGCTGTCATTTTAATATAACTAGGTTTTCTAGAGTTATTTTAAAGAGCTCTATTTTATAATACAAAAGAACTATATTTTATAATAAAAACAGAAAATATTAAACAAGATAATTTAATAAGAATGAAATAATGATTGATGACAGGCATATCAAAATCTGAGATGATGTTGAGAAACTGATTTTAGGCAAGAATAATCTGTATTGTAGTTCCTTGATTTTTTTTTTTTTTTTTTTTTTTTTGCACAACTGGACAGGAGAGAAAAGTACTAGGGAAAGAAGGAAGGAAAAATATATTTCCTGGAGAAAAATTAAGCAGTCTGATTATGACATGTATTTATAAAGCTTATCAGTTCAAAAACATTGAATCATGTAAATTAATAATTAATTAATAATTAAGAGAGTCTTTGTTATTCTTATAATGTGAATAATGTAAAAAGCTTGTCAGCTTTCTGTAACCTATTGTTTAAATCCCAATGGTATTACAGTTCATGCCCTGGGCATTGGTTAAGACTCCAGCTTGATTTTTTTTATTCTGTAGAGTTAAATTATTCAGAACTTATTTATTTTGATCTCAAGGAAGGTCACAATAATTCATCAGAAAATTTCAAGATTCTCTGTAGTACTATTTTGTTTGTCTTTAACTATCTAGATGTCTCTTAAATAGAACAACAACAACAAAATCAAAACCCCTTGTGCCTAGTGCCTTAATACTTAAATAACAACACACAAGGCAAATTTCAGAGATGTCCTTTGAAACTTGAAAACCTTTTACTGTTTTGTAATTTCTCAGTTGTAAAATTTTAAAATGGCATTAAGTATATAGCCCATTTTGGGGACAGAAAGTAATAACATTCAGGGTTTTGTTACAGGGCAGTGGTGCTAACATTTGTAATATAGAAATGAGGTAGCACTCTACCAGTAGAACTGCTGATATGAAATGAATGAGAAATGTTGAAGAAAGATATTCTAGTCTGTTTGTTCATTTGTTAATTTACAAGCAGCTATTGTTTAATTTTTGATTCTTAGGTGGCTCAGTGGTAAAGAATTTGCCTGCCAATGCAGGAGACATAGATTCCATCCCTGGGTTGGGAAGATCCCCTGGAGGATGAAATGGCAACCCCGTCCCATATTCCTGCCTGGAAAATCCCATGGACAACTAAGCAACTCAGAAGCAACAACAACTGTTGGATTCTTGTGTGCTGAATGTCCTCAGCTGCTCTGTCATGTCCCACTCTGTGATCCCATGGACTGTAGCCTGCCAGGCTCCTCTGTCCATAGGATATTCCAGGCTAGAATAATGGAGTGGGTTACCATTCCTTTCTCCAGTGGATTACCAATCTCTCCTAGGGATTGAACCTGAATATCCATCTCCTGCACTGTCAGACAGATTATTTACCATTGCGCCACCTGGGAAGTCCCACTTAAATCTTATGAAATAGTTAATATTCTGAAATTATTAATAAAAACAAAGGAAAAAACATGAAGTGTAATTCCTGATTGCCAAACAAATTAGAAGGTGATTCAAATTCAGTTAAATATACAGAAATGAAATAATGGTGGTGAGAGCACAGGTGAAATCAGACAATTTAAAATTATGATGAATAGAAACTGATCAACAGTGATATCCAGAGGAGAGAAACAATTATGGAGTGAATTTTGGGTAAACCTAGGTTGCTGCTGCTGCTGCTAAGTCGCTTCAGTCATGTCCGACTCTGCAACCCCATGGACAGCAGCCCACCAAGCTCCCCCATCCTTGGGATTCTCCAAGCAAGAACACTGGAGTGGGTTGCCATTTCCTTCTCCAATGCATGAAAGTGAAAAGTGAAAGTGAAGTCGCTCAGTCGTGTCTGACTCTCAGAGACACCATGGACTGCAGCCTACCAGGCTCTTCCTTCCATGGGATTTTCCAGAAGAGAGTATGGGACTGGGTTGACATTGCCTTCTCTGAAAGCTTGGTTAGGAAGCTGAATAACAAAAAACTTTCCCACGTGAACTCATCAAGTTCCAGCTGATTAGGATAATGCCTTACCCATTGCTGTCTGTCCCCACTAACAACAGGCTGAAGAAGAGGTGGAAACACTTGGTCTTGGTTACTTGAGGAAGGGAAAACAGAGGATGAGCTAGCATTGGAGTAAGTCCAGTGGACCTTAGAAAGCATCACTATGAACAAAGCTAGTGGAGGTGATGGAATACCAGTTGAGCTATTTCAAATGCTGAAAGATGAAGCTGTGAAAGTGCTGCACTCAATATGCCAGCAAATTTGGAAAACTCAGCAGTGGCAACAAGACTGGAAAAGGTCAGTTTTCATTCCAATCCCAAAGAAAGGCAATGCCAAAGAATGTTCAAACTACTGCACAATTGCACTCATCTCACATGCTAGTAAAGTAATGCTCAAAATTCTCCAAGCCAGGCTACAGCAGTACATGAACCTTAAACTTCCAGATGTTTAAGCTGGTTTTAGAAACGGCAGAGGGACCAGAAATCAAATTGCCAACATCCGATGGATCATCAAAAAAGCAAGAGAGTTCCAGGAAAACATCTATTTCTGCTTTATTGACTATGCCAAAGTCTTTGACTGTGTGGATCACAATAAACTGTGGAAAATTCTGAAAGAGATGGGAATACCAGACCACCTGGCCTGCCTCTTGAGAAACCTGTATGAAGGTCAGGAAGCAACAGTTAGAACTGGACATGGAACAACAGACTAGTTCCAAATAGGAAAAGGAGTATATCAAGGCTATATATTGTCACCCTGCTTATTTAACTTCTATGCAGAGTACATCATGAGAAACGCTGGGCTGGAAGAGGCACAAGCTGGAATCAAGTTTGCCGGGAGAAATATCAATAACCTCAGATATGCAGATGACACCACCCTTATGGCAGAAAGTGAAGAGGAACTAAAAAGCTTCTTGATGAAAGTGAAAGAGGAGCGTGAAAAAGTTGGTTTAAAGCTCAACATTCAGAAAACGAAGATCATGGCACCTGGTCCCATCACTTCATGGGAAACAGATGGGGAAACAGTGGAAGCAGTGTCAGATTTTATCTTTTTGGGCTCCAAAATCACCACAGATGGTGATTGCAGCCATGAAATTAAAAGACACTTACTCCTTGGAAGGAAATATGACCAACCTAGATAGCATATTGAAAAGCAGAGACATTACTTTGCCAACAAAGGTCCATCTAGTCAAGGCTATGGTTTTCCAGTGGTCATGTATGGATGTGAGAGCTGGACTGTGAAGAAGGCTGAGCGCTGAAAAATTGATTCTTTTGAACTGTGGTGTTGGAGAAGACTCTTGAGAGTCCCTTGGACTGCAGGGAGATCCAATCAGTCCATTCTGAAGGAGATCAGCCCGAGATCTCTTTGGAAGGAATGATTCTAAAGCTGAAACTCCAGTACTTTGGCCACCTCATGCGAAGAGTTGACTCATTGGAAAAGACTCTGATGCTGGGAGGGATCGGGCATGAGAGGAAAAGGGGATGACAGAGGACGAGATGTCTCGATGGCATCACTGACTCGATGGACATGAATTTGAGTGAACTCCGGGAGCTGGTGATGGACAGGGAAGCCTAGTGTGCTGTGGTTCTTGGAGTAGTAAAGATTCTGAAATGACTGAGCCACTGAACTGAACTGAACTGAATCTCAATATGGCCATCTATGTTGAAATTCAATTTAGTATTGCTTTTAAATGGTAAATCTGGGGAAAGGATAAAATGTATCATAGTCATACAATAAGGATCAGTATCAGTTCAGTTGCTCACTCATGTCCATAACTGTTCGTAACCCCATGAATCACAGCATGCCATGCCTCCCTGTCCATCACCAACTCCCAGAGTTTACCAAACTCATGCCCATTGAGTCAGTGATGCCATTTAATCATCTCATCCTCTCTCTTCCCCTTTTCCTCCTGCCTTCAATCTTTCCCACATCAGGGTCTTTTCAAATGAGTCAGCTCTTTGTATCAGGTGGCCAAAATATTGGAGTTTCAGCTTCAATATCAGTCCTTCCAATCAACACCCAGGACTGATCTCCTTTAGGATGGACTAGTTGGATCTCCTTGCAGTCCAAGGGCCTCTCGAGTCTTCTCCAACACAACAGTTCAAAAGCATCAATTCTTCAGCTCTCAGCTTTTTTAGAGTCCAACTGTCTCTTCCATACATGACCACTGGAAAAACCATAGCCTTGACTAGACAGACCTTTGTTGACAAAGTAATGTCTCTGCTTTTTAAAATGCTGTCTAGGTTGGTCATAACTTTTCTTGAAGAAGCAAGCATATTTTAATTTCATGGCTGCAACCACCATCTGCAGTGATTTTGGAGCCCCCCAAAATAAAGTCAGCCACTATTTCCAGTTTCCCCATCTATTTGCCATGAAGTGATGCCATTATCTTAGTTTTCTGAATTTTGAGCCTTAAGCCAACTTTTTCATTCTCCTCTTCAACTTTCATCAAGAGACTCTTAAGATCTTCACTTTCTTCCATTAGGATGGTGTCATCTGCATATCCTGGGTGTGGGGCCTCTCAAGATGGACAGGTCATGGTGGAGAGGTCTGACAGAATATGGTCCACTGGAGAAAGGAATGGCAAACCACTTCAATATACTTGCTTTGAGAATCCCATGAACAGTATAAAAAGGCAAAAAGATGGGACACTGAAAGATGAACTTCCCAGGTCGGTAGGTACCCAAAATGCTACAGGAGATCAGTGGAGAAATAACTCCAGAAAGAGTGAAGGGATGGAGCCAAAGCAAAAGCAACACTCAGTTGTGGATGTGACTGGTGATAGAAGCAAGGTCTGATGCTATAAAAAGCAATATTGCATAGGAACCTGGAACATTAAGTCCATGAATCAAGGCAAATTAGAAGTGGTCAAACAGGAGATGGCAAGAGTGAACATCAGCATGCTAAGAATCAGCAAACTAAGATGGACTGGAATGGGTGAATTTAACTCAGATGACTATGATATCTATTAGTGTGGGCAGGAATCCATTAGAAGAAATGGAGTAGCCCTCATAGTCAACAAAAGAGTCCTAAATGCAGTACTTGGATGCAGTCTCAAAAACGACAGAATGATCTCTGTTCGTTTCCAAGGCAAACCATTCAATATCTCGGTGATCCAAGTCTATACCCCAACCAGTAGTGCTGAATAAGCTGAAGTTGAATGGTTCTATGAAGACCTAGAATACCCCTTAAAACTAACACCCAAAAAAGATGTCCTTTTCCTTATAGCGGACTGGAATGCAAAAGTAGAAAGTCAAGAAATACCTGGAGTAACAGGCAAATTTAGCCTTAGAGTACAGAATGAAGCAGGAAAAAGGCTAATGGTGTTAAGGCTACACATGGACATCACCAGATGGTCAACACCATAATCAGATTGATTATATTCTTTGCAGCCAAAGATGAAGAAGTTCTATACAGTCAGCAAAAACAAGACTGGGAGCTGACTGTGGCTCAGATCATGAACTCCTTATTGCCAAATTCAGACTTAAATTGAAGAAAGTGGGGAAAACCACTAGACTATTCAGGTACTGCTGAAGTCCAGCTCCAGCAGCCACGGAATCAGCCTGAAAGGATGGGCGGTGTCGGTGAGAAACGATGCAGCCTCTCAGTTTTCTTGGACTGCATATTTATTTCAAGCTTAAGATTCTCTTTTATAATTTTACAAAACATTAGGTCAGAGGTTTGACATTTTCAGTTCCCCCTGACCCAAATTTGTTGTCTCCATAAATTATTGTTGCCCCTCAAAAGGAGTTTCTGTCTCAGAAATTCTCTTATCTACTTCTTCTCATGTGTCCTTATGAATACATTGTAACTCATGCTAATGTCTGGGCTGCATACCACATTCCTCAGTTTATTTCTTATCTTTCTAAATCCTGTTTGCACCTAGTATCCTGAGCTCACTTTCTCTAAAAACGCTTCTAAACACTAATATCTCCAAAATTCCTAATCTCTATAAGCTATAGTAAAATATGCTAACATTGCAACATTCCTCAAATCTTTAGCTTCTAACTATTTTAATTATTCCTAAGCCCTAAATTCAGCAAAATCGTTGGCCATAAACATTTCCCTCACAAATAGGTTTCAGATAGCAATCCCTCACATGGCCTCAATCTGTGGCCTGTGTGCTCATCCTGGAACACTCTTTTGTAAAGGTGCTTGAACGAACGTCAATGATTAACTTTATGAATTATTCTCTGAGCACAGCTGCAGAGGGCTTTGTGCCTTCTCATCCTCCTCTCAAGAACAATAAACATCTTAATATTCTTTTCAGTCAACTCAGCTGAGGACAGGAAAAAACAAGTCAGAATCACAAGGCCTAACTCCTTCATCACGGGTCTGTGCCTGCGGGACAAAGAGAGGGAGTTGGGGCCGTGCCTCCATTTTGTCAGTAATGCCTAATGTGGCTCCTGACAAGGTATGACCTAAATCAAATCCCTTATGACTATTCAGTGGAAGTGAGAAATAGATTTAAGGGACTAGATCTGATAGAGTGCCTGATGAACTATGGACTGAGGTTCATGACATTGTACAGGAGAAAGGGATCAAGACCATCCCCAAGAAAGAGAAATGCAAAAAAGCAAAATGGCTGTCTGAGTAGGCCTTACAAATAACTGTGAAAGGAAGAGAAGTGAAAAGCAAAGGAGAAAAGGAAGAATATACCCATTTGAATGCAGAGTTCCAAAGAATAGCAAGGAGAGATAAGAAAGCCTTCCTCAGTGATCAATGCAAAGAAATAGAGGAAACAAGAGAATGGGAAAGACTAGAGATCTCTTCAAGAAAATTAAATATACCAAGGTAACATTTCATGCATAATGGGCACAATAAAAGACAGAAATGGTATGGACCTAACAGAAGCAGAAGATATTAAGAAGAGGTAGCAAGAATACACAGAAGAACTATACAAAAAAATCTTCATGACCCAGATAAGAAATCACGATGGAGTGATCACTCATCTAGAGCCAGACATCCTGGAATGTTCAAGCTGGTTTTAGAAAAGGCAAAGGAACCAGAGATCGAATTGCCAACATTTGCTGGATCATTGAAAAAGCAACAAAGTTAAGAAAATCATCTATTTCTGCTTTATTGACTATGTCAAAGCCTTTGACTATGTGGATCATTATAAACAGTGGAAAATTCTGAAAGAGATGGGAATACCTGACCTGCCCCTTGAGAAACCTGTATGCAGGTCAGGAAGAAACAGTTAGAACTGGACATGTAACAACAGACTGGTTCCAAATCAGGAAAGGAGTATGTCAAGGCTGTATATTGTCACCCTGCTTATTTAATTAATATTCAGAGTACTTCATGAGAAATTCTGGGACGCATGAAGCACAAGCTGGAATCAAGATTGCCGGGAGAAATTTCAATAACCTCAGATATGCAGATGACCCCACCCTTATGGCAGAAAGTGAAGAGGAACTAAAAAGCCTCTTGATGAAAGTGAAAGAGGAGAGTGAAAAAGTTGGTTTAAAGCCCAACATTCAGAAAACAAAGATCATGGCATCTGGTCCCATCACTTCATGGGAAACAGATGGGGAAACAGTGGAAGCAGTGTCAGATTTTATCTTTTAGGGCTCCAAAATCACTGAAGATGGTGATTGCAGCCATGAAATTAAAAGACGCTTACTCCTTGGAAGAGAAATTATGACCAACCTAGGTGGCATATTGAAAAGCAGAGACATTACTTTGCCAACAAAGGTCTGTTTAGTCAAGGCTATGGTTTCTCCAGTTGTCATCTATGGATGTGAGAGTTGGACTGATGAAAGCTGAGCACCGAAGAATTGATGCTTTTGAACTGTGGTGTTGGAGAAGACTCTTGAGAGGCCCTTGGACTGCAAGGAGATCCAACCAGCCATTCTAAAGATCAACCTTGGCTGTTCCTTGGAAGGAATGATGCTAAAGCTGAAACTCCAGTACTTTGGCCACCTCATGCAAAGAGTTGACTCATTGGAAGAGACTCTGATGCTGGGAGGGATTGGGGACAGGAGGGAAAGGGGAGGAGAGAGGATGAGATGTCTGGATGTCATCACTGACTCGATGGACTGAGTTTGAGTGAACTCCGGGAGATGGTGATGGACAGGGAGGCCTGGTGTGCTGCGATTCATGGGGTCAACAAGAGTCAGACACGACTGAGCAACTGAACTGAACTGAAACCATGTTACAGGAGATCTTTTCAATCTTTATACTTTTCTGTTATGTAAGTATTCTGACATTGAGAAGGCACTATTTTTAAAATTGGAATTATTTAAAAAAAAAAAAGGAATGGGATGAGAGATAAAAATATATAAATTAGGAATGGGAGAGATAATATATAAATTATTCCTAAAACCTGTTTTTCCTCAGGCCTTACCAACCTACAGACCTCTAAATTTTAAGTACACATTTTACCAAAGATTTGCATTAAATTACCTCCTATTACCTATAGTGTCTAACCTTAACATTCTGTTCAAGAACAAGGACATTTTTAGGGTATCTCAGCTGACACATTACAATAGTTCCCTGTCACTATTCTCTTTTCAACTTCTTCAGATGCACCCTCCCTATTGCATATGCTTTTCCGATACTGCCTTGTCTTTTCATCATGGAGTTCACTTCTGTCCTTCGAGCATAGCTGTCTTGGTCAGATAATAGTATTCTGTGTTACTCAACCTATGCTCTGGTCTCTTACTCTCCACTAGGTTTAGAATTATTTTGGCTTACCAGGTAGAGCTGGAACAAAATCAACATGACCTTGAATCATGTCTTTGAAATATACTGTGTTTTTTTTTTTTTTTTTTTTGCAGCTTTTACTGATAATTAGCATACAACATTGTGCAAGTTTAAGATATTCAATGTTTATACTGTTTTAATTATTATTGTTGCATCAGACTGAAATAGTAAATTTATACATAAGGAAAGACCTAACATCTCAAGGCATTTCATTACAGGAGAGGATTTATTTTGAATTTTTTGTCTGTGTGTGACAATATATTTGTTTTTCTAAAGCTTTATTTTCTTATATTTTGTAGCCAGCATTTAACTTTCCCTATGGTAATTAACCAATATTTCGTTACAGGGCACAATGATGCCAGATTACAATCCCCTTTATGCAGAAGCAAGAAACAGACATCTTCTCACCCCATTCCTGTTGGGGTGAGCCAGGGATAATGGGAAAATCCTATGTATTAGTTGTGAAATGAAAGTTTAGATTGAATTGAATTTCTTTTTTGTTCCCATTTTTTCTTTATTATCTTTACATAGTTTCTTCCATCTCAGTACAGAACAATATTTTAATTCATTCTTTAATCTGTTTCCTATTGCCACCTAAAAAGATTAACAGTGACATAAAATGGCTGCCAAATATAGTCCAATGTGAGTTCCCAAACTCATGATATGTAGGTCCCTTACAGTTAGATGTCCAGCAACTGGACCCGGAATGTGGGTGTCAGCCTGGGCCTCAAATCTCCCCCAGTCACAACAAATGGACCCCAGAGCCTTTACACTGAAGCATTATTTAAGAATGTTTTTTTTTTTTTTTTCATTAAGAAGCATTATGAGAGAATTTTCCTTTAATATTTAAGTTGGAGACTGCCCTTACATTCCTAATTGATTGTAAAGGTTCTAGAAACTTGCAGAAATATTCAGTGGTGGTAAAGAAAATAAGCCAAGAATCCAGTTCCAAAATTATCACTGGTAGAGTGAAAGATGAGTTGTGACCACTCTCTTGTGGACAAAGATTGTTTTTGTTGCTCTTCTGTCTCTAAGTCTTATCTGATTCTTTGAGACCCCAAAGACTGTAGCATGCAAGGCTCCTCTGTTTTCCAGTATCTCCCAGAGTTTGCTAATTCAGGCCCCTTGAGTCAGTGATGCTAGCTAACCATCTCATCTTCAGCCATTCTCTTGTCCTTTTGCTTTCAGTCTTTCCCAGCATCAGGGTCTTTTCCAATGAGTCAACTCTTCACATCAGATGGCCAAAGTATTGGAACTTCAGCTTCAGTGTCAGTCCTTCCAATGAATATTCAGTGTTGATTTTCTTCAATATTGACTGTGTTGGTCTTGCTGTCCAAGTGACTCTCAAGAGTCTTCTCCAACACCACAGCTCAAAAGCATAAATTCTTCAGTGCTCAATCTTCTTTATTGTCCAACTTTCACTTCCATACACGACTACTGGAAAAAACATAGCTTTGACTAGAAAGACCTTGGCTGGCAAAGTGATATTTCTGCTCTTTAACACAGTGTCTATCTTTGTCATAGCTTTTCTTTCAAGGAGCAAACGTCTTTTAATTTTATAGCTGCAGTCATCATCCACAGTGATTTTGGAGCCCAAGAAAACAAAACGTGCCACTGTTTCCATTGTTTCCCCATCTATTTGCCATGAAGTGATGGGACCAGGACCCATGATCTTAGTTTTTTAAATGTTGAGTTTCAAGCCAACTTTTTCACTCTCCTCTTTGACCCCCATCAAGAGGCTCTTTACTTTCTCTTCACTTTCTGCCACTAAGTGGTATCATGTGGATATCTGAGATTGTTAATATTTCCCACTGAAACCTTGATTACAGCTTGTAATTCATCCAGCATGGCATTTTGCATGATGCATTCTGCATATAAGTTAAATAAGCAGGGTGACAAAATATAGCTTTGTTGTACTCCTTTCCCAATTTGGAACCAGTCCATTTTTCCCTGTCTAGTTCTAACTGTTGCTTCTTGACCTACATACAGGTTTCTCAGGAGACAGGTAAGATGGTCTGGTACTCCCATCTCTAAGAATTTTTCGCAGTTTGTTGTGATCCACACAAAGGCTTTAGCATAGTCAGTGAAGCAGAAGTGGATGTTTTTCTGGAACTTGCCCATTCCCAAACATTTTATTTCTCTGATTCTTGAATTTTATTTTTAGAAATAAAAGATGTCAATTTTTGGTCTTGCCTACTCCTGCTTTACAATATCCCATCTACCTTGAGGCAATGGCACCCCACTCCAGTACTCTTGCCTGGAAAATCCCATGGATGGAGAAGTCTGGTAGGCTGCAGTCCATGGGGTCGCTAAGAGTTGGACACAACTGAGTGACTTCACTTTCACTCTTTACTTTCATGCATTGGAGAAGGAAATGGCAACCCACTCCAGTGTTCTTGCCTGGAGAATCCCAGGGATGGGGGAACTTGGTGGGCTGCCATCTCTGGAGTCGCACAGAGTTGGACACGACTGAAGCAACTTAGCAGCAGCAGCAGCATGAACTTAACAGTCCAGGTTCCTATGTAGTATTGGTCTATGAGAAAGTCCTGGACTTAGCTTTCACCATCAGACACATCCACATCTGAGCACTGGTCCTGCTTTGGCTTCACCACTTCATTCTTATTGGAGCTATTATTAATTACCCTCAGCTCTTTTCCAGTGAGCTTTCCAGGGGCCTCAGTGGTAAAGAATCCACCTGTAATGCAGGAGATACAGGATACCCTTGGAAAAGGACATGTAATCAGATATCAATATTCTTTCAGTTGATTTAAGGAAACAATAACCTAAGTATTTGTAGGCAAATCATACATGATTTGCTTGATGATTCACAAGTGAATTTGAACCTGAATTTGTCCTTTAAAATAGCATTAAGGTAGTCAGAGAAGGCAGGAATTAACATTATACATTACAAGGATGTAAGGTTTTCATTGTAAGGGCTATGTTACTTTTAATGAAATTAGGAGAACTTTGACAAAGAAGGTTATCAGGAAAGATGTGGCATTTATAAATAGGCATTTAGCTAAAACTGTGGTATTTATAACCCCTTGCAAGTAAATTGAGTTCTTAATAGAACTGATGTTTCATGTACAGTACTTCAGGGGGTTGTTGATGATTTCTAAGAGGAACTTTAATAAAATTTATCAAAATACTACTTTTATACCATTTTACTTAAATTACATGCTTTAATTTATCTGAATTGGTTAAGTGATTGATCAGTCTATCCATGCTAACTAATTGAGGACATTTTGCGTTGTTTTTATCTACTTGTCTATACATTTCCAAAATACCACCATGTCTTCTTGGTTATTAACAGAAAATGCCCTGCTTCCCTTATGCTGTGGCATCTGATCTTGGACAACATCAGTGTCCAGAATATAGGTTTCCTCCTTTATATGTTTTATTTCCTAATTGTCAATGTTTATTCTTCATTAAGCTATTCATTCTCTTTTCCCTTTACTTTCACATAACACAAGTTTCTATTTCAATTTTATCTTACATTTTTATTTTCTGCTTATCTAGCAGTGAAAAGTGAAAATTGCTCAGTCGTGTCTGACTCTTTGTGACTCCATGGACTATACAGTTCATAGAATTCTCCAGGCCAGAATACTGGAGTGGGTAGCCTGTCCAGCAGTACTTCAACTCTAAGTGCTAGACAAACACAATTTTATCTAGTGAGCTATAGAAGATCTAAAGATTCAAGACTTGTGTCTATAATGGAAAAGTAAAGGACAAGAATTCTTAGGTGGAAAAGAGATTAAAAAACATAAGTTTTTGTTTTATAATTTATGATTTACTACCTGTCTACAAAAAAACAGTTGAAGAGTATTAACTTTATTGAAATAAAAGTTGTGTGTGTTCCTTGGGAACAAAGAATATTGCTATTGGTAAATATTGTACAAAAATACCTCATTGTAGAAAATGTAGAGAGTTAGAAGCGGCATTTCTTTAATGAGTTCATCTTCTGTGTTTGTTTGTGTTTGAAATTATCTTGTTGACCTTTGAAGATGCCATACTCAACTCTTGAACAGGACCTGTTTCCATTTGAATACGAGGCTTTCACACATTAGCTGTGAGTGGTTGGGCAAGATACAACTCCATGCGTCAAGTTCTCCATCTTTAATAATATAAAGTATTGTAGTGAAAGTTAAAGGAGTTCATATGTATACATATTTCAGAAGAATGACTGCTACTTAATAATCACATAGTATTATTATTATCATTGTGGCTAATTTTAAAAAAATTAAAAGAACAGCTAAATTGCTTAATTCATTGAAAAATGACCTGGTTCTAGAAAGCAAATTAATTGCATTCAAAAATTTATAAAGAATAATTAATATTAATGGAAATTAAATATCTAATCTAAAATTAGAATCTAAATCTAAGAAAATCAAACTCAAAAGTTTTTTCCCACTTTTCTCCTATGTTACATAAATATATTTTTGCTTTATTATGCCAAATACACAAGTTTTTTGATTCTAGAAATTCTGGTTTAACTTGATGTCTGTAATTAGGGAAAATATTAAAGAACAGAGCTCTGTATTTTATTCTGAAAGTCTAAGATTGAATAATAAAGGAATTATTATAATTCTTGATGCATTTATTTTGAGGAATAAAGGCCTTCTGATTTTAAAATAATAAAATGTTTCATGCTCTGAAATTTATTTTTCCAAGCCAGTTTTTTTTATTTTATTTTATTTTATTTTTAAACTTTACATAATTGTATTAGTTTTGCCAAATATCAAAATGAATCCGCCACAGGTATACATGTGTTCCCCATCCTGAACCCTCCTCCCTCCTCCCTCCCCATACCATCCCTCTGGGTCGTCCCAGTGCACTAGCCCCAAGCATCCAGTATCGTGTATTGAACCTGGACTGGCAACTCGTTTCTTACATGATATTTTACATGTTTCAATGTCATTCTCCCAAATCTTCCCACCCTCTCCCTCTCCCTCTCCCACAGAGTCCATAAGACTGTTCTATACATCAGTGTCTCTTTTGCTGTCTCGTACACCGGGTTATTGTTACCATCTTTCTAAATTCCATATATATGCGTTAGTATACTGTATTTATGTTTTTCCTTCTGGTAGCAAGCCAGTTTTAAAGTGTCAAATTTTCATGAGACAGTAAACTTCAAAAGTTTTAGTTCAGTACATAGAGCAATTGTTTCTTAACAAATGAAACATATGCTTTATTTATGAGAAAAAAAAAAGATAAAATGTCACTTTTAAACCAAGGCTAATATCTAACATTAAATACATAGTATTAGTTTTAAAGATTATATACACATACACATATAAAATGTGTATAATTATATGTTATAGGATATGTATAATCTGTTCTTTGTTGTGTACTTCTTGTCCCAAATGTATCAGTCATAAGCAAACCATGTAATAACCAACTTTTAGGATATTATCAAATTTAGCAATAGTCCAGGGATTTTGAACAGAATGAGAAGAATCACTGAGTACATACAGAGAATTAGACTTTCAAATGTGACCTCGAATCATTCCCTGATATCAGATTTAAAACCAAAGCTTAAATTCATAAGTCACTTGCCAATTTCAACCATAATGAGCATATAAAATATCTAACAAAAGTTTGCCCTTGAAAGGAACTCTTCTCTTTTCAGTTATATTCCATGTGTTAAATTCTCCACTACCTATAGAATGTATTTTGATAAAGTGAAACTTAGATATTAGAATATAATCTTGCCTATTTCCCAGCACAAGAACTTTTATCCATATTGAAGCAGATCAAAGTCATACACATTAATATATCCCAGAGCTCCACATGTGCATGTTTTATACATAATTATATCCATCCCTTTGATATCTAATACGTGATTACTATTTTTGTGATTTGGGCTCAAAAGAAAAGAGAGTGAGTATCCAGCTGTTCCCTCTAGGCATTAGAGGAGGGTTCTTTTCCTAATGAGAGAAACTACAGGTTTATTATTAGACAATCAAACTTATCAGATTATAAATTGTCACATTTCATATGATTTATGTTTCATATAAATTTGAAATACATTTATAGAAAGTTATATATTAACAAAAATATCAATGTATTTACTTGTAATTAAAAACATAGTGGATTATACTATTGGCATGCCAAGATCTCCTTCCTAACTTCTAAGTGCTTGGGGAATTCAGTTAGCAACAACAACATTGTATTACAAATATTTTGTCAGAATGACAGTCTTTGAAAAGTTTGTAGGATATTTCAGCTTCAGGGAATTAACCTTGCTTATTTGTAGACTCCCACATATATTTTTACCCTTTGATCTCAGTGTCAAAGAATGTTATATTCTGACTACATTCCCTATGTTTTAGAATGAATCTATTTAAAATATCTACTCCCCTTCCCATCAAAATTTTGAATCGAAGCACTTTGGTAGATTGGTTTTAATTACATGTATATTTACTAAGTGTACTAGATTACTTCTTATCCAAATTAATAGAGTTGGTTATTTAAAAACTATTCCCCCAAACCTGAAAAGATAAAAAATAAAATCTTATGTAAATAAATCTTTTATATGTACTAATATTTATTTACCAATTTCTTGTTGCAAGTAAAAGTATTTTCTTTGGACTTGGATGTATCGATGGTCATTCATGTTGACTTTATTTCATATACTACACACATAAGATGAAACTGTGAAAGTGCTACACTCAATATGCCAGCAAATTTGGAAAACTCAGCAGTGGCCACGGGGCTGGAAAAGGTCAGTTTTCATTCCAATCCCAAAGAAAGGCAATGCCAAAGAATGTTTGAGCTACAGTACAATTGCACTCATCTCACACGCTAGTAAAGTAATGCTCAAAATTCTCCAAGCCAGGCTTCAGCAGTACGTGAATCGTGAACTTCCAGATGTTCAAGCTGGTTTTAGAAAAGGCAGAGGAACCAGAGATCAAATTGCCAACATCCGCTGGATCATGGAAAAAGCAAGAGAGTTCCAGAAAAGCATCTATTTCTGCTTTATTGACTATGCCAAAGCCTTTGACTGTGTGGATCACAATAAACTGTGGAAAATTCTGAAAGAGATGGGAATTCCAGACCACCTGACCTGCCTCTTGAGAAACCTATATGCAGGTCAGGAAGCAACAGTTAGAACTGGACATGGAACAACAGACTGGTTCCAAATAGGAAAAGGAGTATATCAAGGCTGTATATTGTCACCCTGCTTATTTAACTTCTATGCAAAGTACATCATGAGAAACACTGGGCTGGAAGAAGCACAAGTTAGAATCAAGATTGCAGGAGAACTATCAATAACCTCAGATATGCAGATGACACCACCTTTATGGCAGAAAGTGAAGAGGAACTAAAAAGCCTCTTGATGAAAGTGAAAGAGAAGAGTGAAAAAGTTGGCTTAAAGCTCAACATTCTGAAAACGGAGATCATGGAATCTGGTCCCATCACTTCATGGGAAATAGATGGGAAACAGTGGAAACAGTGTCAGACTTTATATTTTTGGGCTCCAAAATCACTGCAGATGGTGATTGCCATGAAATTAAAAGAGGCTTACTCCTTGAAAGGAAAGTTTTGACCAACCCTCTAGTCAGGGCTATGGTTTTTCCTGTGGTCATGTATGGATGTGAGAGTTGGACTGTAAAGAAAGCTGAGTGCCAAAGAATTGATGCTTTTGAACTGTGGTGTTGGAGAAGACTCTTGAGAGTCCCTTGGGCTGCAAGGAGATCCAACCAGTCCATGCTAAAGAAGATCAGTCCTGGGTGTTCATTGGAAGGACTGATGCTGAAGCTGAAACTCCAATACTTTGACCACCTCACGAGAAGAGTTGATTCATTGGAAATGACCCTGATGCTGGGAGGGATTGAGGGCAGGAGGAGAAGGGGACAACAGAGGATGAGATGTCTGGATGTCATCACTGACTCGATGGACATGAATTTGGGTAAACTCCAGGAGTTGGTGATGGACAGGAAGGCCTGGCATGTTGCGATAGATGGGGTCGCAAAGAGTTGGACACGACTGTGCGACTGAACTGAACTGAACATCCATTATGGATTACCTTCTATTTATACATGATACTGTCTTTCAAATGAAGGGGGAAAAAGTGCTTAGTTTCTATAAAGGTAAGATCCCAAGTAAATTTTCCAAATAGGCAGGTATTTTGATCAGAGTCTTAAAAACAAGACTATTCAAGGAGGTCAAAATGGGAAAATTATTCTGATCAAATGGTACTGGATGTTCCAACACCTGGAGGTGATCAATAAATGACTCAAAAATGGGTGCCTTACTTTTTTTTTTTTTTAACACTTATTATTGTGTGTGTGTGTGTGTGTGTGTGTTTAATTGTCTGTATTCTTTAAATAATGGTAGAAAATTAGCTGAGGCCTATGTTGTAAACTCCAGTACTTTGGTCACCTGATGCGAAGAAACGACTCATTTGAAAAGACCCTGATGCTGGAATGATTGAAGGCAGGAGGAGAAAAGGCCAACAGAGGATGAGATGGTTGGATGGCATCACCCACTCAATGGTTATAAGTTTGAGTAAGCTCTGGGAGTTTGTATGGACAGTGAAGCCTGGTATAATGCAGTCCATGGGGTTGCAAAGAGTCAGACACAACTGAGTGATTAAACTGAACTGATGTTGTAAACACTGTTTTGCTTTTTTTTTTTAATTATTTACTTTTTAATTGAAGGATAATTGCTTTACAGAATTTTGTTGTTTTCTGTCAAATATCAACATGAATCTAGAGACAAGGGATTCATTAGAGGAATTGATTCAGACAGGTTTTTGTTTATTTACTCAAATTTGCACTTGATATGGAAGTATTCATATGTAAACTCAGTATCTAAAACATGGAAATAGAGAAAAGACTTAGTTTCAGTTCTATAATCTGAGAGTTTCTAAGTGATTTGGGCCAATTTCTTAAATATATCTTGGGTATTAGCAGAGATTTCATTCTCTTTCTTTAACCATAGATCTTGGGCAAAGCTGTTCCAGCATGATTATCTCAAGCTGAAGTTCTATGGCAACTCACAGTCTAGACACTTTCTCCCCAGGCCCTTTCCTACCTTACCCACTCAGGCAGGCACAAGCATACTGACAGAAGGATACCATCTTCTAGGAACAGCATGGCATAAGAGACCAGAGCATCCCTGGTCCTGGGATTAGTACTTCCCCATCCTTTTTCAATTTCTTGATCTTATAAATCTCTTGTGGCTCTGTGGGGAGCTCAGGACACTTATATATTAATTTCATAAAGTGGAAATGTACACAGAAGACAGTTTGGTCAGTTCTTTTAAGTTTCAAATGTCTTTCTTTACATATGCCATATAAATGGACAGTGAAAATATCAATCTCAACCATATATTCCATAGGTAAGAAAAAACTATTTTCATAATTCAAAAAAAACCTTGTAGTT
The DNA here is from genome assembly GCF_003369695.1 of Bos indicus x Bos taurus. Classification (NCBI taxonomy): domain Eukaryota; kingdom Metazoa; phylum Chordata; class Mammalia; order Artiodactyla; family Bovidae; genus Bos; species Bos indicus x Bos taurus. Next base: position 78,486,713 of record NC_040081.1, on the reverse strand, counting down.
AAAATTTTTTCAGCACCATAGAATACCATATACATTGGCAATATAGATTTCTTTCTTTCTTACTAGCCTTATCAAAATAACCAAACTCAGTTTGTCTTTATCCATCAACCATCTATCATTTATCAATCACCCATCAATCACTATCAATCACCTCCCAGAAGGTAAAAAATCCACCTGCAATGAAGGAGCCATAAGTTTCACCCCTGGGTCAGGACAATCCCCTGGAGGAAGGCATGGCAACTCACTCTAGTATTCTTGCATGGAGAATCCCAAGGATAAAGGTGACTGATGGGCAACAGTCCATAGGGTTGCAAAGAGTCAGACATAACTGAACAACTAACTTTCTGTCACTTATTTATCTTTATTTCTCCCACTTTTCTCTGATTTCTTCTCCAACTCAAGATGGATGCTAGCCTCTGGGAAAGCTTCTCCTGCATAACTTGAAGATGTCTCACATGGGGTTAATTAATGAGAACGTTCAGGTTGTTTCCATAAAGGATCTAAAATTTTTCTCTTCATTTATTGACACACTCTTATATTGTGCACTATAGTGTACTAGAAAATTCAGTTCAGTCACTCAGTCATGCCCAACTCTGTGATCCCATGGACTGCAGCACGCCAGACTTTCCTGACCATCATGAGCTCCCAGAGCTTACTCAAATTCATGTCTATTGAGATGCTGATGCCATCAATCATCTCATCCTCTGTCATCCCCTTCTCCACCCACATTCAGTCTTCCCCAACATCAGGGTCTTTTATAGTGAGTCAGTTTTTCCCATCAGGTGGCCAAAGTATTGGAGTTTCAGCTACAGCATCAGTCCTTCCAAAGAATATTCAGGACTGCTTTCCTTTAGGATGGACTGGCTGGATCTCCTTGCAATCCAAGGGACTCTCAAGAGTCTTCTCCAACACCACAGTTCAAAAGCATCAATTCTTCAGTGCTCAGATTCTTTTATAGTCCAACTCTCACATCCATACATGACTACTGGAAAAAATCATAGCTTTGACTAGACAGACCTTTGTTGGCAAAATAATGTCTCTGCTTTTTAATATGCTATATAGGTTTGTCATAGCTTTCCTTCCAAGGATCAAGTGTCTTTTAACTTCACGGCTACAGTCACCATCTGCAGTGATTTTGGAGCCCACAAAAACAAAGTCTCTCGTGGTTTCCACTGTTTCCTCATCTATTTGCCATGAAGTGATGAGACCAGATGCCATCATCTTAGTTTTCTGAATGTGAGTTTTAAGCCAGCTTTTTCACTGTGCACTTTTGTTTTCATCAGGAGGCTCTTTAGTTCCTTGCTTTCTACCATAAGGATGATGTCATCTGCATATCTGAGGTTACTGATATTTCTCCCAGCAATTTTGATTCCAGCTTGTGCTTCGTTCTGTCTGGCATTGCACATGATGTACTCTGCAAATAAGTTAAATAAGTAGGGTGATGATATACAGCCTTGATGTACTCCTTTCCTGATTTGGAACCAGTCTTTTGTTCCATGTACAGTTCTAATGCTGCTTCAGTGACCTGCATACAGACTTCTTAGGAGGCAGATCATGTGGTCTGGTATTTCCATCTCTTGAAGAATTTTCCACAGTTTATTGTGACCCACATAGTCGAAGCAGTGTGGAGTGGTGGCTGTGCAGCACTGGGGCAGTGCCTGCATGGTTCTGGAGTGACTATGAGGAGACACCCCACACCCAAGGGCAGAGAAGACCCAGAAAGATGGTAGGTGCTGCTGTGGTGGCTGTGCAGTTTTGAAGCTCCAGCTGTGTGGCTCTGGAGTGACTTTGAAGAGATACCTCACATCCAAGGCCAAAGGAGAAGCCCCACCAAGATGATAGCAGAGGCAAAATCGCATTTAGAATCAAGCCCCATACCTGTCAGAGACCCTCAGAGGGCTCAAACATGCCTTGTGCATACCAGAGCTTAGAGACCCCACAGAGACTGAGACAAAACTGTATTTGAGTGTCTCCTGAAGAGGTATTGGTCAGCAGTGGTCTGCTGCAGGGGCAGAGGTTCTGGGTGCAGTAGATCTGGGTGTGGCATAAGCCCTCTTGGAGGAGTTTGCCATTAACCTTGTCATACAGGAACCAGAAGTTACACAGGACTGCAGAAACAGACCGTTGGAAGGCACAAACAGAACGTTATGCACACCAGTACCCAAGAAAAAGGAGCAGTGACCCCACAAGTGACCCCCAGACTTGGCTGTGAGTGTCCAGGAGTCTCTGGCACAGTTATGGGCCAACAGTGGCCTGCTGCAGTGTTGGGGGCATGGAATGCAGGAATGCATGCATGGGACCTTCTGAAGGAGGTCACCATTATCTTCATTACCTCCACCATAGTTTGGCTCCAGTTCAATTAACAGTCACAGTTACAGCCCCACCCTTCAACAGAAAATTGGATTAAAGATTTACTGAGCAGTAAACCAACCAGTCGATCCTAAAGGAAATCAGTCCTGAATATTCAGTGGAAGGTCTGATGTTGATGCTGAAACTCCAATACTTTGGCCATCTGATATGAAGTACTGACTCATTAGAAAACACCCTAATGCTGGGAACGATTGAAAGCAGGAGGAGAAGGGGACGACAGAGGATGAGATGGTTGGATGGCATCACCGACTCAATGGACATCAGTTTGAGTAAACTCTGGCAGTTGGTGATGGACTGGGAGGCCTGGCATGATGCACTCCATGGGGTCACAAAGATCGACCAAACTGAACTGAACACAATGAAAGACTTTGGCGTAGTCAATAAAGCCAAAGTAGATGTTTCTCTGAAATACTCTAGCTTTTTCTATGATACAATGGATGTTAATTTCTTTGCCTTTTCTGAATCCAGCTTGAACATATGGAAGTTCATGGTTCTCATACTGTTGAAGCCTGGCTTGGAGAATTTTGAGCATTCCTTAATTAGTGTGTGAGATGAGTGCAATTGTGCAGTAGTTTGAACATTCTTTGGCTTTGCCTCTCTTTGGGATTGAAATGAAAACTGACCTTTTCCAGTCCTGCGGCCACTGCTGAGTTTTCCAAATTTGGTGGCAGATTGAGTGCAGCACTTTCACAGCATCATCTTTTAGCATTTGAAATAGCTCAACTGGAATTCTATCACCTTCACTAGCTTTGTTCATAGTTATGCTTCCTAAGGCCCCCTTGACTTCACATTCCAGGATGTCTGGCTCTAGGTGAGTGATCACACCATTGTGGTTATCTGTGTCATGAAGATCTTTTTTGTATAGTTCTTCTGTGTATTCTTGCCACCTCTTTTTAGTACCTTCTGCTTCTGTTAGGTCCATACCATTTCTGTCCTTTATCAAGCCCATCTTTGCATGAAAAGTTCCCTTGAAGACACCTCTTGTTTTCTCCATTCTATTATTTTCCTCTACTTCTTTGCATTGATCACTGAGGAAGGCTTTCTTATCTCTCCTTGCTATTCTTTGAAACTCTGCATCCAAATGGGTATACTTTTCCTTTTCTCCTTTGTTTTTCACTTTTATTTTCTTTTCTTAGCTATTTTTAGGCCTCCTCAGACAACCATTTTGCCTTTTTGCATTTCTTTTTCTTGTGGATGGTCTTGATCACGGCCTCCTGTACAATGTCACAAACCTCGGTCCCTAGTTCTTTATGCACTCTATCAGATCTAACCCCTTAAGTCTATTTGTCACTTCCACTGGATAATCATAAGGGATTTGATTTAGGTCATACCTGAATGTCTAGTGGTTTTCCCTACTTTCTTCAATTTCAGTCTGAATTTGGCGTCAGGAGTTCATTATCTGAACCACAGTCGGTTCCCTCTTTTGCCACCTGCCTATGTAAGGTTATTGATATTTCTCCCGGCAAGGTTGGTTCCAGCTTGTGCTTCATCCAGCCCAACATTTCGCCTGATGTACTATGCATATATGTTACATAAGCAAGGTGAGAGTATATAGCCTTGTACTCCTTTCTTGATTTGGAACCAGTCTGTTTTTCCATGTACAGTTCTAGCTGTTGCTTCTTGACTTGCATACAGATTTCTCAGGAGGCGGATCAGGTGGTCTGGTACTCCCATCTCTTTATGAATTTTCCTTATATTGTTGTTATCTACATAGTCAAAGGATTTGGCAAAGTCAATAGAGTAGAAGTAAATGTTTTTTCTGGAATTTTGTTGCTTTTTCAATGATCCAACAAATGCTGGTAATTTGATCTCTGATTCCTCCGCCTTTTCTAAATCCAGCTTGAGCATCTGGAAGTTCACAGTTCATGTACTATTGAAGCTTGGCTTTGAGAATTTTGATCATTACTTTTCTAGCGTGTGAGATGAATTGTGCAGTAGTTTTAGCAATTTTGTCATTGCCCTTCTTTTGGATTGGAATGAATACTGACCTTTTCCATTCCTGCAGTCACTGCTGAGTTTTCCAAATTTGTTGGCACATTGAGTGAAGCTCTTTCATAGCATTATCTTTTTAGGGGTTTCCCTGATAGCTCAATTGGTAAAGAATTTGCCTGCAATCAGGAGACCCCGGTTCAATTCCTGGGTTAGGGAGATCTGCTGGAGAAGGGATAGCTATTCACTCCAGTATTCTTGGGCTTCCCTGGTGGTTCAGGTGGTAAAGAACCCACCTGTAATATAGGAGACCTGGTTTTGATCCCTGGATTGGAAAGATCCCCTGGAGAATGGTGCTACAGATAACACATCCATATAATGTTTCTGCTCCTTAGAGGCACAATTCTGATTCTGCTGGTACTGTTTTTATTTTTTCCCCTATTAACTGGGCCTTTATGTTTCACAGGGAATGCAGGCACCCTGATCTTTTGGAAATTTTCTGGAGATAAGTACTATAATCCAGAAAGCATATAATACATAAAAATTGTTAAAGGTATATGTTTCCTATAGAAGCTAATCAATTATATTTTGCTATCATTTTGTGTTATAATTTAGCACCTTAGTACCAAAACACAAATCTTTTAGGGAAAAAGCTATTGTGGTTTCACATATAGTTTTGTTTTGTTTGTTTTGTTTTGTTTTTTAATCCCTCCATATACTTCAAATGTGCTGGATGGGAAGATTATAGGATGCAACTGTGCTATGTTTAATTGCTCAGTCATCTCCAACTCTTTGTGATGCCATGGGCTGTAGTCTGCCAGGCTCCTCTGTCCATGGGATTCTCCATGCAACAATACTGGAGTAGCTTGCCATGCTCTTCTCCAGGGGATCTTCCCAATCCAGGGGTCAAACCCAGGTTTCCTGCATTGCAGGCAGATTCTTTACCACCTGAGCCACCTGGGAAGCCCCATAGGGTGCAAGGTAGGAAGAAAACTCCTAGTAAGATATCCCAGAAGGCTGCATTCCTGATCACCCAAACCTTTCCATCAGGGAACAACACTGAGTTACCTGACTACTATGAATTCCTTAGGAGATTTTCTCCAGGAAGCTCCGAAGTCCCTTCTTTTAATTAGCTTTAGCAGATCTTCCTTATCAAGTCACCAGACACTGTTAGATAGAACTGAAGCCCAGCACTGACATCACCAGAGATCATTCTAAAATCCTTTGAAGTCCAGGAGTTACATGCTCTTCTCAGAATAATATTCTGTTTTCCCACATGCTATTCCTTGCCACATCTCACTTGTAACTCACTAACAACCATTTTACATGTGTTCATCTAATATTAATGAACTAAACATAATGCTGCTGGATGTACACTGAGTCATCCAGAGGTGAGTTATACCTAACATGGTGCCTGACTGTGTGCTGGCAGGAGGAGTCTTGCATGAGCTCATGAACGTTTTAAGATATATATATTTGTACTTCTGTTCTGAAACAGTTCTAACCTCCAAAATGAACTATCTTACTTATCTAAAATCACTATATGAAAGATTTTCTAGTTCAAAAAATGAAATAAAACTATATTTCCCAGAAATATTGAGTTTTCAAGAGCTTTTTTTCCCCCATCTCAGACTTCTTTTTGATATAATGTATTAGAATATTTGCATGTGTTTCTTTCTATTTGAACACTCCAAATATTTAGTATATTCATGACTACTTATTAAACCACTGATAATTAATGTTTGCACTTTTACAGTACAATGTAGAATTATGGTCCTTTAACTTTTAAATTATTTTTTATTGGAATATACTTGTTTTAAAATGTTGTGTTAGTTTCTACTGTACAACAAAATGAATCAGGCATACACAGTCATAAATTCAATCCCTTTTGGACTTCCTTCCCATTCAGGTCACCACAGTTGATTTTGATTTAAAATAAAGAAAATTTTAGAGAAAGCAAAGCTTCCTACACATAGAATTAAAGATCAGATAAGCACAATAATTAGATATAAATAAATAAAACCCATCAAATCAGTAGAATGAAGTAGAAAGAAAATGGAGCTGTTTCTCTAAAAATATGAACCTCTAACTAAATCCTCTTGGAAATTTGTTTAGCATTTCTATCCAAATTGTCAGATCCAATATTAATAAGATACATTTGAAAACATAGATCTAGTACAAAAATAGTAAGATTCAAAAATGGAAGTATGAAAATGAATACATTAGAAAATGTCAAAATAATTTAAAAATGAGTTATAGTAGAAAATGTACAGATGGAAAAATACAATGTGAACAATAAATTAATAAGCTGTGAAAATCAGTAGATATTAGAAAGTCTGCAGGGAGGCCTGGTGTGCTGCAGTCCATGGGGTCTCAAACAGTCAGACATCACTGAGTGACTGAACTGAACTGAAAAAACACTTTTAAAACAGAAAAGTGAGAGAGTTAATTCCTAGGCAGGTTGATAAGAAGTCTGGGGGTCCCTGAGGAGAGAGGGGTCTGGAGTTCTCAAGGAAAAGGAAAGGACAAAAGTTTTTCTTTTTCTTTTTTTTTCCCCCTCTACATTCCTTAGTCTTACTCATATAAAATGTTTTTTTTTTTTTTTTCCTTTAATCCCAGAACTGATGATCACACAACAAAGAACTCATTTTAAATTCTGTACTAGGGATTATATAACAACAGTGGATCCAGCTTGAGAACAGTTTTGCCCTCCTGAAAACCTGACTAAACCTGATATTTTAGAATGCATATTATGGCCCTGGGTCTGGTAGGATCTTTCTGTTGTAAAGTGCTAATCCTGTTTTCCTAAAATGTAAATTCTGGGAGAGGGTTTAGGAAAATTTTTACAAATTTTAGACATTCTTTTGATTAATAACTAATTTAAAAGGTATATAATCCCCTTGCTAAGGAACAATATGAAAAGGCAAAATGATAGGATACTGAAAGATGAATTTCCCAGGTCGGTAGGTGCCCAATATGCTACTGGAGATCAGTGGAGAAATAACTCCAGAAAGAATGAAGGGATGGAGCCAAAGTAAAAACAATACCCAGTTGTGGATTTGACAGGTGACAGAAGGAAGTTCCGACGCTGTAAAGAGCAATATTGCATAGGAACCTGGAATGTCAGGTCCATGAATCAAGGCAAATTGGAAGTGGTCAAACAGGAGATGGCGAGAGTGAATGTCGACGTTCTAGGAAACAGCAAACTAAAATGAACTGGAATGAGTGAATTTAACTAAGATGACCATTATATCTACTACTGTGGGCAGGAATCCTTTAGAAGAAATGGAGTAGCCATGGTAGTCAACAAAAAACTCTGAAATGCAGTATTTGGACCCAATCTCAGAAATGACAGAATGATCTCTGTTCATTTCCAAGGCAAACCATTCAATATCACAGTAATACAAGTCTATGCCCCAACTAGTAACCCTGAAGAAGCTGAAGTTGAATGGTTCTATGAAGACCTACAAGACCTTTTGGAACTAACACCCAAAAACGATGCCCTTTTCATTATAGGGGACTGGAATGCAAAAGTAGGAAGTCAAGAAACACCAGGAGTAACAGGGAAATTTGGCCTTGGAATACAGAATGAAGCAGGGCAAAGGCCAATAGAGTTTTGCCAAGCAAACGCACTGGTCATAGCAAACATCCTCTTTCAACAGCACAAGAGAAGACTCTACACATGGCCATCACCAGATGGTCAACACCGAAATCAGATTGATTATAGTTTTTGCAGCCAAAGATGGAAAGCTCTATCAGTTATTTCAGTCAGTTCAGTCTCTCAGTCATGTTTAACTCTTTGTGACTCCATGAATCACAGCATGCCAGGCCTCCCTGTCCATCACCAACTCCCAGAGTTCACTCAAACTCACGCCCATTGGGTCAGTGATGCCATCCAGCCATCTCCTCTGTCGTGCCCTTCTCCTCCTGACCCCAATCCCTCCCAGCATCAGAGTCTTTTCCAATGAGTCAACTCTTCACATTAGGGGGCCAAAGTATTGGAGTATCACCTTTAGCATTATTCCTTCCAAAGAAATCCCAGGGCTGATCTCCTTCAGAATGGACTGGTTGGAACTCCTTGCAGTCCAAGGGACTCTCAAGAGTCTTCTCCAACACCACAGTTCAAAAGCATCAATTCTTCAGCGCTCAGCCTTCTTTACAGTCCAACTCTCACATCCATACATGACCACTAGAAAAACAATAGACTTGACTAGATGGAGCTTTGTTGGTAAAGTAATGTCTCTGCTTTTGAATATGCTATCTGGGTTGATCATAACTTTCCTTCCAAGGATTAGGCATCTTTAAATTTCATGGTTACAATCACCATCTGCAGTGATTTTGGAGCTCCCCAAAAAGTCTGATGCTGTTTCCACTGTTTCCCCATCTATTTCCCATGAAGTGATGGGACCAGATGGCATGGTCTTAGTTTTCTGAATGTTTAGCTTAAAGCCAACTTTTTCACTCTCCACTTTCACTTTCATCAAGAGGCTTTTTAGTTCCTCTTCACTTTTTGCCATAAGGGTGGTGTCATCTGCATATCTGAGGTTATTGAAATTTCTCCCGGCAATCTTGATTCCAGCTTGTGTTTCTTCCAGTCCAACATTTCTCATGATGTACTCTGCATAGAAGTTAAATAAGCAGGGTGACAATATACAGCCTTGATGTACTCCTTTCCCTATTTGGAAACAGTCTGTTTTTCCATGTCCAGTTCTAACTGTTGCTTCCTGACCTCCATACAAATTTCTCAAGAGGCAGGTCAGGTGGTCTGGTATTCCCATCTCTTTCAGAATTTTCCACAGTTTCTTGTGATCCACACAGTCAAAGGCTTTGGCACAGTCAACAAAGCAGAAATAGATGCTTTTCTGGAACTCTCTTGCTTTTTCCATGATCCACCAGATGTTGGCAATTTGATCTCTGGTTCCTCTGCCTTTTCTAAAACCAGCTTGAACATCAGGAAGTTCACGGTTCACGTATTGCTGAAGCCTGGCTTGGAGAATTTTGAGCATTACTTTACTAGCATGTGAGATGAGTGCAATTGTGTGGTAGTTTGAGCATTCTTTGGCATTGCCTTTCTTTGGGATTGGAATGAAAACTGACCTTTTCCAGTCCTGTGGCCACTGCTGAGTTTTCCAAATTTGCTGGCATATTGAGTGCAGCACTTTCACAGCATCATCTTTCAGGATTTGAAATAGCTCAACTGGAATTCCATCACCACCACTAGCTTTGTTTGTAGTGATGCTTTCTAAGGCCCACTTGACTTCACATTCCAGGATGTCTGGCTCTAGATGAGTGATCACAACATTCTGATTATCTGGGTCGTGAGGATCTTTTTTGTACAGTTCTTATGCATATTCTTGCCACCTCTTCTTAATATCTTCTGCTTCTCTTAGGTCCATACCATTTCTGTCCTTTATCAAGCCCATCTTTTCATGCAATGTTACCTTGGTATTTCTAATTTTCTTGAAGAGATCTCTAGTCTTTCCATTCTGTTGTTTTCCTCTATTTCTTTGCATTGGTCTCTGAGAAAGTCTTTCTTATCTCTCCTTGCTATTCTTTGGAACTCTACATTCAGATGCTTATATCTTTCCTTTTCTCCTTTGCTTTTCACTTCTCTTCTTTTCACATATTTGTAAGGCCTCTGCAGACAGTCATTTTGCTTTTTTGCATTTTTTTTCCCATGGGGATTTTCTGGGTCCCCGTCTCCTGTACAATGGCACGAACCTCCATCCATAGTTCATTAGGCACTCTGTCTAATAGATCTAGTCCCTTAAAACTATTTCTCACTTCCACTGTATAGTCATAAGGGATTTTATTTAGGAGGTTTGTGACATTGTGCAGGAGAAATGTGAAGTCAAGTGGGCCTTAGAAAGCCTTAGAAAGCGTCACTATGAACAAAGCTAGTGAAGGTGATGGAATTCTAGTTGAGCTATTTCAAATCCCGAAAGATGATGCTGTGAAAGTGCAGTACTTAATATGCCAGCAATTTTGGAAACTCAGCAGTGCCCACAGGACTGGAAAAGGTCAGTTTTCATTCCAATCCCAAAGAAAGGCAAAGTCAAAGAACGCTCAAACTACTGCACAATTGCACTTATCACACATGCTAGTAAAGTAATGCTCAAAATTCTCCAAGCAAGGCTTCAGGAGTACGTGAACTGTGAACTTGCAGATGTTCAAGCTGGTTTTAGAAAAGTTAGACTAACCAGAGATCAAATTGCCAAGATCTGCTGGATCATTGAAAAAGCAAGAGAGTTCCAGGAAAACATCTATTTCTGCTTTGTTGACTGTGCCAAAGCCTTTGACTGTGTGGATCACAATGAACTGTGGAAAATACGGAAAGAGATGGGAATACCAGACTACCTGACCTGCCTCTTGAGAAACCTCTATGCAGGTCAGGAAGCAACAGTTAGAACTGGACATGGAAAAACAGACTGTTTCCAAATAGGGAAAGGAGTACATCAAGGCTGTATATTGTCACCCTGCTTATTTAACTCCTATGCAGAGTACATCATGAGAAATGCTGGACTGGAAGAAACACAAGCTGGAATCAAGATTGCCGGGAGAAATATCAATAACTTCAGATATGCAGATGACACCACCCTCATGGCAGAAAGTTAAGAGGAATAAAAAAATCTCTTGATGAAAGTGAAAGTGAAGAGTGAAAAAGTTGGCTTAAAGCTCAACATTCAGAAAGCGAAGATCATGGCATCTGGTCCCATCACTTCATGGGAATAGATGGGGAACCAGTGGAAACAGTGTCAGACTTTTTTGGGGAGCTCCAAAATCACTGCAGATGGTGATTGCAGCCATGAAATTAAAAGATGCTTACGCCATGGAAGGAAAGTTATGACCAACCTAGATAGCATATTCAAAAGCAGAGACATTACTTTGCCAACAAAGCTCCATCTAATCAAGGCTATGATTTTTCTAGTGGTCATGTATGGATGTGAGATTTGGAGTGTGAAGAAAGCTGAGCACTCTAGAATTGATGCTTTTGAACTGTGGTTTGGAGAAGACTCTTGAGAGTCCCTTGGACTGCAAAGAGATCCAACCAGTCCATTCTAAAGGAGATCAGTCCTGGGTGTTCTTTGGAAGGAATGATGTTAAAGCTGAAACTCCAGTACTTTGGACACGTCATGCGAAGAGTTGACTCATTTGAAAAGACTGATTCTGGGAAGGATTAAGGACAGGAGGAGAAGGGGACGACAGAGCATGAGATGGCTGGATAGCATCATCTACTTGTTGGACGTGAGTTTGAGTGAACTCCAGGAGTTGGTGATGGACAGGGAGGCCTGGCGTTCTCTAATTCCTGGGGTCACAAAGAGTCGGACACGCCTGAGCGACTGAACTGAACTGAAGGACTACCAAGGGGGCACTCTCTTTACCCCTTCTGATGTGTATATCAGAAGCTTTCTCTGTCCCTTTTTGTGCTTTAATAAAACACTGCTGCACAAAAGCTCTTGAGTGATCAAGCCTGGTCCTTGTTCCTGAAGTTAAATCTTATTCTTTGGAGATCATAAACCTGACGCTTTTCACCATAAGCTATCATCTCGGAGTCTTGTCTAGGATCTTCAGGACAATGTAAGAACACTCAGAGCTCTAGCTTTTCTGCTTTCTCAGTATACATGTTTTCTGCTTTACTTTACTAACTCTTCAGTGTGTTTGTGTGCCCTATGTGAGGCAAGTGATGAGCCCTGCTCCATGGTTTCATGGTGCCTCATAATGAATGAAGGCAGCCCCCAAAAGATGAGCCCTGTCTGGGGTTTATACTGACCTGCCAGTACCTGCCAGTACCAGTACTCAGTATAAACCAAGAGTCAGACACGACTGAGCGACTTCACTTTCACTTATCACTTTCATGTGTTCGAGAAGGAAATGGCAACCCACTCCAGTGTTCTTGCCTGGAGAATCCCAGGGATGGAGGAGCCTGGTAGGTTGCCGTCTATGGGATCGCATACAGTCAGACACGACTGAAGCGCCTTAGCAGCAGCCAGTACCAAGAGACACTCAAGGTCTCTGCGAGGGGTGCGACCAGATGTAAGTGAAGCGTGTGGGCCAGATTTTCCTTTCTCAGTCAGCTTTTCTTTGTCTATTTGACCATTTAATAGTTGCATGGGAAATTAGAACTACTAACCTAATGTGTCTGATCATGGACTTTCAATGGACTTATGATTCATGCTGTTATTATATATTTTTACTTAGACTCCAAGATTGGTAGTCTTGGGAACCCAGACTAGCTAGAAATATGTTTAGGAACTAAATGTAACTAGTGAGTTCTTGTCGTAGGTGTCCCTCCAAACTATGTGGATTGAAGTGCTGCTAGCGAGCATGAGTGAAGTCATTCAGTCGTGTCCGACTCTTTGCGACCCCATGGACTGTAGCTTACCAGTCTCCTCAATCCATGGAATTTTCCAGGCAAAAATACTGAAGTGAGTTGCCATTTCCTTCTCCAGGGGATCTTTACGACCAGGGATCGAACCCCAGCCTCCCACATTGTGGGCAGATGCTTTACCATCTGAGCCACCAGGGAAGCCCAGCGAGCATGAGGTTTCTAAAAATATAGGTTCAGAATCCCAGTTTGGAAGTACAGTGGGTTTCTTCCTTTGGTAGTACTAACTCTTAATAGACTAGATAAAGCTCTCCTGTGGCTTACTGATGTAGCAATGATTCATTCCTTCTACCTCAGTCAGGACTGTAATCAGGAATGTGAATGGGCACACAAAAGACGGATGCTTCCCCTAGTAGTACTAGCTTGGGAAACATTCCAGGAAACTACTCTAGCAAATCAAACAAAGGTTGTGGTGATGTGGAACTAGAAATCAATTCAGGATGCCATTGGATCTTCCCTTGGTGTATCTCTACACCACCTCTGTGGTAAAACCGGGAGGGATGAGTAAGGCACCTGTGTCAGTAAGGGACAGGCTAAGTCTGGCCAGGGAAGGAAAGCTTCAGTGGAAAGTCTGTCTACACCTCTATCTAGAGCAGGGAGGGACATCTCCAATGAAAGGAAGCAAAGATGCTGGTCACCGCTCTATTCTCTCTTACAGATGGGTGCTAGTCAAAGTTCCAGACTCAAACCCTTGGATTGTGTCTTGACAAACTGGGATAAGTTTGACCCCCAGAGTTTAAAGAAGACATACCTGACTTTCTTTTGGAAATATTCATGGCCACAATGTCTGTTGGAGGGTGGCAGACAATGGCCAGTTGAAGGGTCTCTTAATTAAGATTCTGTTTTACAACTAGACTGGTTCTGTAGAAGACAAGGTAAATGGGTAGAAATGCCATATGTATTACTCTTTTTCTCTCTGCAAGATATGCCAGATTTATGTCCTAAGGGTACAGATTTGGGTGTAAAGGCTTCAGCTCCCTCCTGTCTTCTTACTCTGCCTCTGCCTTTGAATCGGGCACTCACAAATAAGCAAGCTGAGGGTCAAGGAATCCCTCCAGGAAGGGATGCCTCAGTCTCAAAAGAAGTTCAAACAACCCCAGTTCCAATGCAGCCTCAGACTACTTTGGTTTCAATAGGAATTCAGACAGTCAAAGTAGAGGAGTTGCAGAAAACCAAAACTAAGGATGAGAAAGAGGATGAGGATGAGAAAAAGCAGGTTTCTGTAATCTATTCCTGATAACATATGCAAAGGGTAGCTAGAGGGGCTGGGGAACAGCCACACAATTTACTGCTTCTTCAGGAGGCACCCACTGGGGAAAATAATCAATCCATAAAGACCCAGAGGTACAATAGATTAAGAGGGATCTGGGAGATTGTCTAGAGGATCCAGAAAAGTACATAGAAGCCTTTACAGGACTAACTTTACTTTATAAACTTACTTGGAGAGATGTAATGTATGTCTTGGGACAGATGCTGACTCCTGACTTGAGAGCGCAAGTTTTGGGGGAGGTGAAAGAGATGAGAATACCAGACCACCTGATCTGCCTCTTGAGAAATTTGTATAGAGGTCAGGAAGCAACAGTTAGAACTGGACATGGAACAACAGACTGTTTCCAAATAGGGAAAGGAGTACATCAAGGCTGTATATTGTCACCCTGCTTATTTAACTTCTGTGCAGAGTACATCATGAGAAATGCTGGACTGGAAGAAACACAAGCTGGAATCAAGATTGCCAGGAGAAATATCAATAACCTCAGATATGCAGATGACACCACCCTTATGACAGAAAGTGAAGAGGAACTAAAAAGCCTCTTGATGAAAGTGAAAGTGGAGAGTGAAAAAGTTGGCTTAAAGCTCAACATTGAGAAAACAAAGATCATGGCATCTGGTCCCATCACTTCATGGGAAATAGATGGGGAACAGTGGAAAGTGTCAGACTTTATTTTTTGGGGCTCCAAAATCACTGCAGATGGTGACTGCAGCCATGAAATTAAAAGATGCTTACTCCTTGGAAGGAAAGTTATGACCAACCTAGATAGCATATTCAGAAGCAGAGACATTACTTTGCCAACAAAGGTTCATCTAGTCAAGGCTATAGTTTTTCCTGTGGTCATGTATGGATGTGAGAGTTAGACTGTTAGGAAGGCTGAGCGCCAAAGAATTGATGCTTTTGAACTGTGGTGTTGGAGAAGACTCTTAAGAGTCCCTTGGACTGAAAGGAGATCTAACCAGTCCATTCTGAAGGAGATCAGCCCTGGGATTTCTTTGGAAGGACTGATGCTAAAGGTGAAACTCCAGTACTTTGGGCACCTCATGTGAAGAGTTGACTCATTGGAAAAACTCTGATGCTGGGAGGGATTGGGGGCAGGAGGAGAAGGGGACGACAGAGGATGAGATGGCTGGATGCCATCACTGACTCGATAGATGTGAGTCTGGGTGAACTCCAGGAGTTGGTGATGGACAGGGAGGCCTGGCTGTGCTGTGATTCATGGGGTCGCAAAGAGTTGGACACAACTGAGTGACTGAACTGAACTGAACTGACTGCTTTTGGAGATGAATGGCTTGAGAATGAGACAAGGGGAAAGACGGAACATGAAATACCTCTCCTCCTTATGAGGAGACAAGTGATTCCTATAGCAGAGCCAGATTGGTATTATCGCAAATAGAAACGGATATGGGGGTAGACCCACTTCATCAACTGCATTATTGAAGGGCTTAAGAGAGCTCAAACTAAGCCTCTAAATTATGCTAAATTGGCTGATGCAGAACAAGGAAAGAAGCAAGCTTCTGGCAGAGTCCTAGAGAGACAGTGGGAAGCCCTTCAAAAGTTCACTAATATTTCTCCTGAGAGTGAAGAGGGAGAAACGACCTTAAAAGATAAATTTCTCACTCAGTCCGCTCCAGATTTATGCCATAAGTTATAAAAACAGGCATTTTGATTGAATCATTTTCTACAAAAACTGTTACAGCTGGCTCAAACAGTATATTACAGTAGATAATGTGAGGAGGAAAAACAAGAACAGAAAAGAACCAAAGAAAAGGCCCAGGCTCTAGTGATGCCTGTGAAAACAGTTTTGAATCAACATGAAGAGAAAAATGCCCAGAGGAACCCAGGTGAAAAAGGACAGGCTTGCAATTACTGTGGAAAGGATGGTCATCTTAAGTGAAGTTCTGCTCAGGCATCTAAACTGCCCCTAGCTCCCTGTCCAGTCTGTAAAGGACCATACTGGAGGAAAGACTTTCCTCAGAGGTGTAGGCCCCAGGGGTCAGGCTCTCAAAACAATCAGGACTGAAGGAGCCCAGGGGTCCCCACACAAGCTCCCATCCTAGCAACACCTGAGGAACCCTGGGTGTTAGTAACTGTGGGGGCCAATCAGTCAATTTTCTTTTGGACAGTGGGGCTACTTTCTCTGTGCTCACTGAAGCCTCTGGTCCACTTTCCTCCCAATCCACTATTGTAATGGACTGTCAGGATAAGCTAAACGCTATTATTTCAGTCATCCTTTAAGCTGCAACTGGGACTCTGTGCTGTTTTCTCACACGTTTCTGATCACGCTGGAGTCTCACTCACCCCTTCTGGGGAGGGATATACTGAGCAAGGTCCAGGCCTCTGTATTCATGAATATGGAGCTTGCTCTTTCTCTCTCACTAATTGAACAAAATGTAAATCCTAAAGTGTGGGTTGATGGAAAAACTGTGGGTCGATCACAAAATGCTATACCTGTCGCTAGAAGGCTCAAAGACCCTCATCTATTTCCACATCAAAAGCAGTACCCATTAAAACCCAAGTGAAAGTGAAGTTGCTCAGTCATGTCCGACTCTTTGCGACCCCATGAACTGTAGCCTACCATGCTCCTCCAGCCATGGGATTTTCTAAGCAAGAGTACTGGAGTACGTTGCCATTTCTTCTCCAGAGGATCTTCCCAACCCAGGGATCGAACCTGGCTCTCCTGCATTGTAGGCAGATGTTTTACCATTTGAGCCACCAGGGAAGATATAAACCCAAGGTTAAGGAAGGGTTAAAACCCATCATTGAGAATTTAAAGAAGCAGGGGCTATTAAGTCCCTGTAAATACTCCATGCAACACTCCTATTTTGAGTGTGAAAAAGTCAAATGATAAATGGAGACTAGTTCAAGATTTACAAATAATAAATGAGTCTGTGGTTCCTTTTACTCATATGCCAAAAACAAACAGATTTTCTTGCTTATGGGTCTGGGTAAATGATTTTATTGAATGGATTGAGGCTTTTCCCTGCCATAGTGAACAGGCTAAGGAAATTATAAAAATTTTAATCCATGAAATTATTCCCAGGTTTGGGCTGCTGCAGAGCCTCCAGAGTGATAATGGCTCTGCCTTTAAAATTGTTGTACCTCAAGGAGTGTCAAAAGCGCAAAGAATAAAATATCACTTACACTGTTCCTGGAGACCTCAATCTTCAGGAAAGGTCGAAAAGGCTAATGACTTTATTAATAGACATCCATGTACACTAACTCAGGAAACACAAGGTATTTGGTTTACAGTTCTACCCATAGCTTTAATGAGGGATCAAACTGCCCCTTCCCCCCACCAGAAGAAGGGACTGTCTCTATGACAGACCATTTTTGTGTACAGATACTGTCATAGACCCGGAAGCCTTAGAATTAACTATGTGACTCAGCTTTCAGCCTTTCAAGAGACATTATGGAAACTCCAAGAGGTGACTCCTGACCCAGCCTCTGAGTCAAACAAGCCACCGTTTGATCCAGGCACCAAGGTCCTGATAAGACTTTGGGATCTGGAGACCAATCTCTCAAGTCCCTCTGGAAAGGCCCTTAGTAGGTTATTCTTTCTTATCCCACAGCTGTCAAGGTTCCAGGAATTGATTTCTGGGTGCACCACACTCGAGTTAGTAAAAAGTGGCACCCTGACCAAAACTAAACAATGTCATTTTATGTCTTTCAACTTTTACTTTTCAGATGGTCCTGATAATCTATGTAGACCTGCTTCTGCTAACTCCAAAAGTCCTGGGTCTGCAGTTTGACCCTCAAGACAATGTCTTCCTGTCCTGGGCTTATTCTTAGGCTGCATTCCAGAATTGGTCTAATTGCTGGGTCTTTGGAGTGCTCCCAAAGCACTCCAAAGTGCTTCAACTTTGAAAGTTGAAGGCTTCCCATGGAGGGGTTTCTCCATTTCAAGGAAAAGACTTTTTTCAACTCTATGAAAACTGAACTGAACTGAACTGATGATTACACAACAAACAACTCAGTTTAAACTATGTTCTAGGGATTATATAACAATGTATCCTGTTTGAGGACAGTTTCTCCTTCCTGAAAAACTCTGACTAATCCTGATATTTTAGAATGTATATTATGGGAGTGGGTCTGGTAGGATATTTCTATTGTTAAATTCTAATCCTGTTATCCTAAAATGTAAATTGTGGGAGTGGGTCTGGTAAATTTTTTACAACCTGAGACATTATTTTGCTTTATTGTAATA
Organism: Bos indicus x Bos taurus; assembly: GCF_003369695.1. Taxonomy (NCBI): domain Eukaryota; kingdom Metazoa; phylum Chordata; class Mammalia; order Artiodactyla; family Bovidae; genus Bos; species Bos indicus x Bos taurus. The sequence continues at coordinate 78,468,551 of NC_040081.1, read as the reverse complement.
GCTAATTTTAAAAAGTATATAATTCCCTTGCTAAAGACTAGCGAGGGGGGCACTCTTCATCCTTCTTTTGATGTCTATGTCAGAAGCTTTATCTGTTCCTTTTTCATACTTTAATAAAACTTTGCTACACAAAAGCTCTTGAGTGATCAAGCCTGATCCCTAGTCCTGAAGTAAAATCTTCTTCAGAGAACACGAATTTGAAACTGTTCACCATAATTCACTGGCTATTTATAAGAAAATAACCAAATCAGTATTTTTAAATAAACACGTATAGCAAAATTAAACCTATGATGATTAAAAAAATGTCTTCACAAAGTTTCTCAACTTATATAATATTTTATATAACATACTTATACTTATATTATTTTAAGTATAAATGGACACTTTCTGCAACACTAATTAACAATATAATTTATGTATATATGTAACCATATTTTCATCTTCATATTTAGAAATGAATGGATAAATCACGTATTTTTTGAGCTTCTGTATTTTCATATTGTAAAGTGGATTTATTAACATAAGCAGTTCTGGTCAAGAGTTCATAATAATAGAAATAAGAATAAAAAATTCAAAACAAATGCCTGTAGTCATTAATCTCTGACAAGCTGAAAGGACAAAAAATTATCTTACTTCAAAATGCATGTTATTTATCAGTATGCCTATCCAGTCCACAGCAGATAGTCTCAGCAGGGCCACTTTAATCTTCTATTTGAATGCGGATTTCTTGATGTCAGATTTAGGATATCTCAAAGATGCTAATTTTCTATATTTAAATATCCCTTTACGTGCTGAAGTCCCCTTATAATTTGGTAACTCCTGTGAATGAAATAGTCGGACGTGACTGAGCGACTTCACTTTCACTTTCACTTTTCACTTTCATGCATTGGAGAAGGAAATGGCAGCCCACTCCAGTGTTCTTGCCTGGAGAATCCCAGGGACAGGGGAGCCTCGTGGGCTGCTGTCTATGGGGTTGTACAGAGTTGGACACGACTGAAGCAACTTAGCAGTGAATGAAATAGTCTCTTTACTATGATTTGAAAATAGTTCCTAAAATAAACATCTCAGAGCTGAACTTTAAAATTCAGATTTGAAAACTTATCAGTATATATTATACAGAAACATCTTTTAATCGTGGATTCTCTTTATTTTACAAATATGCTTTTCCACGTAAGTTAAATAAACAAATAGCACAAAACCTTTTCACTTCCTATACAACTGTCTTTGACAGCTTTCCATTTGATCAAAAAATTTTCCCCCTAATTCCTCAAGATGATAACTACAGAACTTGGAAAAAAGTTTAGCTTTTAATGTAATGCACTGCTTATATTTTCTATCACAAAACTGTTTGCATATAAGTAACAAATCTAGTCTCCGGAGAAGGCAATGGCACCCCACTCCAGTACTCTTGCCTGGAAAAGCCCATGGACAGAGGAGCCTGGTAGGCTGCAGTCCATGGGGTCACTAAGAGTTGGACACGACTGAGCAACTTCACTTTCACTTTTTACTTTCATGCACTGGAGAAGGAAATGGCAACCCACTCCAGTGTTCTTGCCTGGAGAATCCCAGAAACGGGGGAGCCTGGTGAGCTGCTGTCTATGAGGTCACACAGAGTCGAACACGACTGAAGCGACTTAGCAGCAGCAACAAATCTAGTCTCAGTGAAAAATATAAGGTAAATAAATATTCTTTTCTAAAATGTCCTGCAGAGAAGACAACACAGGTTTTCAAGGTTATGAGCTGGACACAATGCCTAAATCATGATATTGAGAGCTGCCTTAGATTCTTCATTTCTTTCCTAGTACCTTCCTTCTTTCTTCAGGACGACCTGTCTACACTCTGTCCCTTTATGATATTACACACAATAGGGTATTGTTTGATTTTGGCTAATCAGGCAATGATGTATTTAACAGGATGAAGATGTTGTGTAAAATAGTCACACAATATTTTACATTGAATGGATGGGAGGGGAGTTTAGTGGAGAAAGGATACGTTATATGTTAGGCTGAGTCCTCTTACTGTCTACCTGAAACTATCAAACATTATTAATCTGCTATTCAGTTCACTTCAGTCACTCAGTCGTGTCCGACTCTTTGCGACTCCATGAATTGAAGCACGCCAGGCCTCGCTGTCCATCACCAACTCCCAGAGTTCACTCGGACTCACGTCCATCGAGTCAGTGATGCCATCCAGCCATCTCATCCTGTCGTCCCCTTCTCCTCCTGTCCTCAATCCCTCCCAGCGTCACAGTCTTTTCCAATGACTCAACTCTTCGCATGAGGTGGCCAAAGTACTGGAGTTTCAGCTTTAGCATCATTCCTTCCAAAGAAATCCCAGGGCTGATCTCCTTCAGAATGGACTGGTTGGATCTCCTTGCAGTCCAAGCGACTCTCAAGAGTCTTCTCCAACACCACAGTTCAAAGGCATCAATTCTTCAGCACTCAGCCTTCTTCACAGTCCAACTCTCACATCCATACGTGACCACAGGAAAAACCATAGCCTTGACTAGATGGACCTTTGTTGGCAAAGTAATGTCTCTGCTTTTGAACATGCTATCTAGGTTGGCCATAACTTTCCTTCCAAGGAGTAAGCGTCTTTTAATTTCATGGCTGCAGTCACCATCTGCAGTGATTTTGGAGCCCAAAAAAATACTTCTATGTAAAATAAAAAGTTAAAAAACATTCAATGATATAAGGAAGCCCTAACATCGGTTCAGTTCAGTCTCTCAGTCGTGTCTGACTCTTTGTGACCCCATGAATCGAAGCATGCCAGGCATCCCTGTCCATCACCAACTACCAGAGTTCATCCAAATTCATGTCCATGGATTCGGTGATGCCATCCAGCTATCTCATCATCTGTCGTCCCCCTATGCTCCTGCCCCCAGTCCCTCCCAGTATCAGGGTCTTTTCTAATGAGTCAACTCTTCTCATCATGTGGCCAAAGTATTGGAGTTTCAGCTTCAGCATCATTACTTCCAATGAACACCCAGGACTGGTTTTTTAGGATTGACTGGTTGGATCTCCTTGCAGTCCAAGGGACTTGCAAGACTCTTCTCCAACACCACAGTTCAAAAGCATCAATTTCTCCATGCTCAGCTGTCTTCCCAGTCCAACTCTCACATCCAGACATGACCACTGGAAAAACCATAGCCTTGACTAGACAGATCTTTGTTGGCAAAGTACCATCTCTGCTTTTCAATATGCTATCTAGTTTGGTCATAACTATCCTTCCAAGGAGTAAGGGTCTTTTCATTTCATGGCTGCAATCACTATCTGCAGTAATTTTGGAGCCCCCAAAAATAAAGTCTGACACTGTTTCCACTGTTTACCCATTTATTTCCCATGAAGTGATGGGACCAGATGCCATGATCTTAATTTTCTGAATACTGAGCTTTAAGCCAACTTTTTCACTCTCCACTTTCACTTTTATCAAGAGGCTTTTTGGTTCCTCTTCACTTTCTGTCATAAAGGTGGTGTCATATGCATATGAGAGGTTATTGATATTTCTCCTGGAAATCTTAATTCCAGCTTGTGCTTCTTCCAGCCCAGCGTTTCTCATGATGTACTCTGCATAGAAGTTAAATAAGCAGGGTGACAATATACAGCCTTGACGTACTCCTTTTCCTATTTGGAACCAGTCTGTTGTTCCATGTCCAGTTCTAACTGTTGCTTCCCGACCTGCATAGAGGTTTATCAAGAGGCAGGTCAGGTGGTCTGGTATTCCCATCTCTTTCAGAATTTTCTACAGTTTATTGTGATCCACACAATCAATGGCTTTGGCATAATCAATAAAGCAGAAATAGATGTTTTTCCAGAACTCTCTTGCTCTTTGGATAATCCAGCAGATGTTGGCAATTTGATCTCTGTTTCCTATGCCTTTTCTAAAACCAGCTTGAACTTCTCGAAGTTCATGGTTGACATATTGCTGAAGCCTGACTTGGAGAATTTTGAGCATTATTTTACTAGTGTGTGAGATGAGTGCAAGTGTGCAGTAGTTTGAGCATTCTTTGGCATTGCCTTTCTTTGGGATTGAAATGAAAACTGACCTTTTTCAGTCCTGTGGCCAGTAAGAGTTTTCCAAATTTGCTGGCATACTGAGTGCAGCACTTTCACAGCATCATCTTTCAGGATTTGAAATGGCTCAACTAGAATTCCATCATCTCCACTAGCTTTGTTCATAATGATGCTTTCTAAGGACCACTTGACCACATTCCAGAATGTCTGGCTCTAGGTGAATGATCACAACATCGTGATTATCTGGGTCATGAAGATTTTTTTGTACAGATCTTCTGTGTATTCTTGCCATCTCTTCTTAATATCTTCTGCTTCTGTTACATCCATACCATTTCTGTCCTTTATAGAGCCCATCTTTTCATGAAATGTTCCCTTGGTATCTAAAATTTTCTTGAAAAGATCTCTAGTCTTTCCCATTCTGTTGTTTTCCTCTATTTCTTTGCATTGATCACTGAGGAAGGCTTTCTTATCTCTCCTTGCTATTCTTTGGAACTCTGCATTCAAATGGGAATATCCTTCCTTTCCTCCTTTGCTTTTCACTTCTCTTCTTTTCACAGCTATTTGTAACGCCTGCTCAGACAGCCATTTTTCTTTTACCTGGGGATGGTCTTGATCCCTCTCACCTCTACAATGTCATGAACCTTCGTCCATAGTTCATCAGGCACTCTGTCTATCAGATCTAGTCCATTAAATCTATTTCTCACTTTCACTGTATAGTCACAAGGGATTTGATTTAGGTCATACCTGAATGGTCTAGTGGTATTCCCTACTTTCTTCTATTTAAGTCTGAATTTGGCAATAAGGAGTTCATGATCTGAGCCACAGTCAGCTCCTAGTCTTGTTTTTGCTGACTGTATAGAGCTTCTCCATCTTTGGCTGCAAAGAATATAATCAATCTGATTTCGGTGTTGACCATCTGGTGAGGTCCATGTACAGAGTCTTCTCTTGTGTTGTTGGAAAAGGGTGTTTCTTATTATCTGCTTTCTCTTGGCAAAACTCTATTAGCCTTTGCCCTGCTTCATTCTGTATTCCAAGGTCAAATTTGCCTATTATTCCCGATGTTTCTTGACTTCCTACTTTTGCATTCCAGTCCCTAAAGTTAAAAGGACATCTTTTTTGGGTGTTAGTTCTTTTTTTCTTTTTCTTAGGATAATTTATTTATTAACAGATGGATCTTATACAGTCATTATTTGGCATGATTAAGTTGGAAGCTAATTTCTTTTTTTTTTTTTTTTATTTAACTTTACGATATTGTATTGGTTTTGCCATATATCAAAACGAATCTGCCACAAGTATACATGTGTTCCTCATCCTGAACCCTCCTCCCTCCCCCCTCTCCATACCATCCTTCTGGGTCGTACCAGTGCCCCAGCCCCAAGCATCCAGTATCGTGCATTGAACCTAGACAGGTGATTCATTTAATATATGATATTATACATATTTCAATGCCATTCTCCCAAATCATCCTACCCTCTCCCTCTCCCACAGAGTCCAAAAGACTGTTCTATACTTCAGTGTCTCTTTTGCTGTCTCGTATACACAGTTATTGTTACCATCTTTCTAAATTCCATATATATGCGTTAGTATACTGTATTGGTGTTTTTCTTTCTGGCTTACTTCATTCTGTATAATAGGCTCCAGTTTCATCCACCTCATTAGAACTCATTTAAAGGTATTCTTTTTAATGGCTGAGTAATACTCCTTTGTGTATATGTACCACAGCTTTCTTATCATTCATCTGCTGATGGACATCTAGGTTGCTTCCATGTCTTGGCTATTATAAACAGTGCTACGATGAACAATGGGGTACACGTGTCTCTTTCAATTCTGGTTTCCTCAGTGTGTATGCCCAGCAGTGGGATTTCTGGGTCAAAAGGCAGTTCTATTTCCAGTTTTTTAAGGAATCTCCACACGGTTCTCCATAGTGGCTGTACTAGTTTGCATTCCCACCAACAGTGTAAGAGGGTTCCCTTTTGTCCACACCCTCTCCAGCATTTATTGCTTGTAGACTTTTGGATCGCAGCCATTCTGACTGGCATGAAATGGTACCTCATAGTGGTTTTGATTTGCATTTCTCTGATAATGAGTGATGTTGAGTATCTTTTCATGTGTTTGTTAGCCATCTGTATGTCTTCTTTGGAGAAATATCTATTTAGTTCTTTGGCCCATTTTTTGATTGGGTCATTTATTTTTCTGGAATTGAGCTGTAGGAGTTGCTTATATATTTTTGAGATTAGTTGTTTGTCAGTTGCTTCATTAGCTATTATTTTCTCCCATTCTGAAGGCTGTCTTTTCAGCTTGCTTATAGTTTCCTTTCTTGTGCAGAAGCTTTTAAGTTTAATTAGATCCCATTTGTTTATTTTTGCTTTTATTTCCAATATTCTGGGAGGTTTGTCATAGAGGATCCTGCTGTGATGTATGTAGGAGAGTGTTTTGCCTATGTTCCTCTCTAGGAGTTTTATAGTTTCTGGTCTTACGTTTAGATCTTTAATCCATTTTGAGTTTATTTTTGTGTATGGTGTTAGAAAGTGTTCTAGTTTCATTCTTTTACAAGTAGTTGACCTGTTTTCCCAGCACCACTTGTTAAAGAGATTGTCTTTAATCCATTGTATATTCTTGCCTCCTTTGTCAAAGATAAGACGTCCATATGTGCGTGGATTTATCTCTGGGCTTTCTATTTTGTTCTATATATCTATATTTCTGTCTTTGTGCCAGTACCATACTGTCTTGATGACTGTGGCTTTGTAGTAGAGCCTGAAGTCAAGCAGGTTGATTCCTCCAGTTCCATTCTTCTTTCTCAAGATAGCTTTGGCTATTCGAGGTTTTTTTGTATACAAATTGTGAAATTATTTGTTCTAGCTCTGTGAAGAATACTGTTGGTAGCTTGATAGGGATTGCATTGAATCTGTAAATTGCTTTGGGTAGTATATTCATTTTCACTAAATTAATTCTTCTAATCCATGAACATGGTATATTTCTCCATCTATTAGTGTCCTCTTTGATTTCTTTCACCAGTGTTTTATAGTTTTCTATATATAAGTATTTAGTTTCTTTAGGTAGATATATTCCTAAGTATTTTATTCTTTTCATTGCAGTGGTGAATGGAATTGTTTGCTTAATTTCTCTTTCTATTTTCTCATTTTTAGTGTATAGGAATGCAAGGGATTTCTGTGTGTTGATTTTATATCCTGCAACTTTACTATATTCATTGATTAGCTCTAGTAATTTTCTGGTGGAGTCTTTAGGGTTTTCTATGTAGAGGATCATGTCATCTGCAAACAGTGAGAGTTTTACTTCTTCTTTTCCAATTTGGATTCCTTTTATTTCTTTTTCTGCTCTGATTGCTGTGGCCAAAACTTCCAAAACTATGTTGAATAGTAATGGTGAATTTGGGCACCCTTGTCTTGTTCCTGACTTTAGAGGAAATGCTTTCAATTTTTCACCATTGAGGATAATGTTTGCTGTGGGTTTGTCATATACAGCTTTTATTATGTTGAGGTATGTTCCTTCAGATTACTGTGATGTTGAATGGTTTGCCTTGGAAATGAACAGAGATCATTCTGTCATTTTTGAGATTGCATCCAAGTACTGCATTTCAGACTCTTTGTTGATTATGACGGCTACTCCATTTCTTCTAAGGATTACTGCCCATAGTAGTAGGTATAATGGGCATCTGAGTTAAATTCACTCATTCCAGTCCATTTTCGTTTGCTGATTCCTAGAATGTTGATGTTCACTCTTGCCATCTCCTGTTTGACCACTTCCAATTTGTCTTGATTCATGCCCCTAACATTCCAGGTTCCTATGCCATTTTGCTCTTTATGGCATTGGACCTTGCTTCTATCACCAGTCACATTCACAACTTGGTATTGTTTTTGCTTTTTCTCCTTCCCTTCATTCTTTCTGGAGTTATTTCTCCACTGATCTGCTGTAGCATACTGGGCACCTACCAATCTGAGAAGTTCCTCTTTCAGTATCCTATCATTTTACCTTTAAATACTGTTCATGGGGTTCTCAAGGCAAGAATAATGAAATGATTCAGCATTCCCTTCTCCAGTGGGCCACATACTGTCAGACCTCTCCACCATGACCTGTCCATCTTGGGTGGCCCCACATGGCATGGCTTAGTTTCATTGAGTTAGACAAGGCTGTGGTCCATGTGATCAGATCAGTTACTTTTTTGTGATTATGGTTTCAGTGTGTCTGCTCTCTGATGCCCTCTCGCAACACCTACCATCTCAGTTGGGTTTCTCTTACCTTGGATGTGGGGTATCTCTTCATGGCTGCTCCAGCAAAATGCAGCCTCTGCTCCTTACCTTGGACGAGGTCACCCCTCCTGACCTTAAACATGGAGTAGCTCCTCTTGGCCCTTCCTGTGCTCATGCAGTATATTTGCTCTAACATAAGTCAGACAATCCGTTTTCCCCATAAAGATATGTTGAGACTAAATTCCAGTATTTGTGTCTGACCCTTTGCAGCCTCATGGATTTTAGCCCACCAGGCTCCTTTCTGTCCACGGAATTTTCCAGGCAGGAGTACTGGAGCTGGTTGCCATTTCCTACTCCAAAGTAGCTTCCTGATTCAGGGATTGAACCCAAGTCTCCTGTGTCTCCTGCTTTGGCAGGCAGATTCTTTGCCACTGTGTATCTGGGAAGCTGCCCCCAGTATTTGTGAAGATGATGTTATTTGGAAGTAGAGTCTTTATGGATTCTACAAAGTTTAGATGCTGCTAAGTCTCTTCAGTCGTGTCTAACTCTATGCAACCCCATAGATGGCAGCCCATCAGGCTCCTCTGTCCCAGGGATTCTCCACGCAAGAATACTAGAGCAGGTTGCCATTTCCTTCTCCAATGCATGAAAGTGAAAAGTGAAAGTGGAGGCACTCAGTCATGTCCAACTCTTGGAGACCCCATGGACTGTAGCCTACCAGGCTCATCCATCCATGGAATTTTCCAGGCAAGCATGCTGGAATGGGTCACCATTGCCTTCTCCACAAGTTTAGATAGGGTCTTACTTGATTAGTGGATTCTGATTCAGTATGACTGGAGTTCTTATAATAAAAAGATATAAAAACACAGAGAAGAGAATGCTGTGTGAAACAAAGTCACGGACTGGAGAATTACGTCTATAAGTCAAGGAATTCTGAAGATTGTGAGCAACCAACAGTACCTAGGAGAGAGGTATGGAACAAATTCTCCTGAAGGCAGCAAGAGGAAACCAACTTTATTGATAACTTGAACTTCAACTTCTAACCACAAAAACAGTGAGTACATTTCTGTTGTTTTAAGCCCCCCAGATCAGATCAGATCAGATCAGTCACTCAGTCGTGTCCGACTCTTTGCAACCCCATGAATTGCAGCACTCCAGGCCTCCCTGTCCATCACCAACTCCCGGAGTTCACTGAGACTCACGTCCATCGAGTCAGTGATGCCATCCAGCCCCCCAGTTTGTGGTAATTTGTTATAGCAGCTCTAGGACAATAATAAAGTGTTCTTGTTCAGTACCATCAAAAGAAATTATTTGATGTATACTGCTGCTCCATGGAAAAGCTCTGAAAAAAACAGTTCAGTTCAGTCACTCAGTCGTGTCCGACTCTTTGCAACCCCATGAATCACAGCACGCCAGGCCTCCCTGTCCATCACTATCTCCCGGAGTTCAGTGAAACCCATGTCCATCGAGTTGGTGATGCCATCCAACCATCTTATCCTCTGTCGTCACCTTTTCCTCCTGCCCCCAATCCTTCCCAGCATCAGAGTCTTTTCCAATGAGTCAACTCTTCGCATGAGGTGGCCAAAGTACTGGAGTTTCAGCTTCAGCATCAGTCCTTCCAATGAACACCTAGGACTGATCTTTAGAATGGACTGGTTGGATCTCCTTGCAGTCCAAGGGACTCTCAAGAGACTTCTCCAACACCACAGTTCAAAAGCATCAATTCTTCAGCGTTCAGCATTCTTCACAGTCCAACTCTCACATCCATACATGACCACTGGAAAAACCACAGCCTTAACTAGACAGATCTTTGTTGGCAAAGTAATGTCTTTGCTTTTGAATATGCTATCTAGGTTGGTCATGACTTTCCTTCCAAGGAGTAAAGGTCTTTTCATTTCATGGCTGCAATCACCATCTGCAGTGATTTTGGAGCCCCCCAAAATAAAGTCTGACACTGTTTCCACTGTTTCTCCATCTATTTCCCATGAAGTGATGGGACCAGAGGCCATGATCTTAGTTTTCTGAATGTTGAGCTTTAAGCCAACGTTTTCACTCTCCTCTTTCACTTTCATCAAGAGGCTTTTTAATTCCTCTTCAATTTTTGCCATATGGGTGGTGTCATCTGTGTATAAAAAGATACACAAAGATACATGTTCAACCAGTTTCTGGCATTTAAAATTATCTAAATGGAAATTATGATCAGAAACTTAAAGGTCCTGAAAGAAGTGAAGTATATATTCCAATTTATCATGTCATAAGTTGTTATTTCAAGGCTCATGCTATCTATGTGACAATACAAGCTGATACTAGTCTAGCATCTCTCTGATCATTTTTATATGTCAAAAGTTGATTAAAACAATTTTATAAAGAAAGATATTCACAAGGAATAAAAGAATTAAAGGAAAGTCAGATTTTGAATTGGGCAGTTTAAAGATTAGCTGGCATAGGTAAAAGAAAGCCCCAGGTACAAGTCATCCAGGAGTTGGGAATCCCATCTGTAGTCTTAGCTCCTCCACCAACTTTGTTGTTATTTTTTAGTCACTAAGTTGTGTCCAACTCTTTGAAACCCCATGGACTGTAGCCAACCAGGTTCCTCTGTCCATGGGATTTCCCAGGCAAGAATACTTGAACGGGTTGCCATTTTCTTCTCCAGGGGAATCTTCCTGACCTAGGGATTGAACACTTATCTCCTGCATTGGCAGGAAGATTCTTTAGCACTGAATCACCAAGGAAGCCCCCTCCACCACCTAGCTGCCTTAATATCTGTTGTTTTCTGATCCTAAGCTTCCTTATATGTAAAAGTAAAAGTTTGACCAGACATATTGGGCATTTATATCCTGCCTAAATCATGGAGGTGACCTACCTGACAGTGATGCAACTTTGATGTATGTATTTTTTCAAATTTCTTTCAAGTGAGAAAAACAAAGCAATTTATTTTGATTTGTTTAAATGGAAAAGACAGTACTTGAAGCTAACTCTAAACAAAAGACAATATGAAATTCAAAATGGATTAAAGACCTACATATGAGGCCAGATACTGTAAAACTCTTAGAGGTAGACATAGGAAGCACACTTTTTGACATAAATCATGGAAGTATCTCTGTGGACCCCACCTCCGAGAGTAATGAAAATAAAAACAAAAATAACAAATGGGATCTAATTAAACTTATAAGTTTTTGCACAGCAAAGGAAGCTATAAACAAAATGAAAAGGCAACTCTCAGAATGGGAGAAAACATTTGCAAATGAAGAGACTGATAAAGGATTAATCTCCCAAATCTACAAACATCTCATGCAGCTCTATTACAAAAAAAAAAAAAAAACAAGAAACCCAATCAAAAACTGGGCAGAAGGTCTAAATAGATATTTATCCAAAGAAGACACATAGATGGCCATATAGCATATGAAAAGATGCTCAACATCTCTAATTAATAAAGAAATGTAAATCAAAACTACAAGAGGCATCACCTCACACCAGTCAGAATGGCCATTATTGAAAAGTCTACAGATAATAAATTGCTGAAGATAGTGTGGAGAAAAGCGTACCCTCCTACACAGGTGGTGAGAATGTAAATTGGTACAGCCACTAGGGAGAACAGTATAGGGGTTCCTTAAAAAACTAAAAACAGAGTTAACATATGAACCTACAATACAACTCCTGGACACATACCCAGAGAAAACCATAATTTGAAAAGATACGTGCACCCCAATGTTCACTATTAACAATAGCCAAGACATGGAAGCAACCTAAATGTATATCAGCAGAGGAATGGATACAGAAGATGGGATACGTATATAAGCCAGAATATTACTCAGCCATGGAAAGAATATAATAATACCATTTACAGTAACATGAATGGACTTAGAGATTATCACACTGAGTGCAATATGACAGAGAAAGACAAATATCATATGATATCACTTACATGTGGAATTTTAAAAAAAGATAAAAATGAACTTATATACAAAAAACAAACAGATTCACAAACTTTGCAAACAAACTTATGGTTACCAAAGGAGAAACATAAGAAGGGGGGATAAGTTAAGAGTTTGAATTAACATATACACACTATTATATATAAAATAGATAAACAACAAGACCTACTGTATACCACAGAGAACTCTACTCAATATCCTGTAATAAACTGTATTGGAGAAGAATCTAAAAAAGAATGGATATATGCACATGTACAACATATGTACAATTCTGCTGTGCACTTAAAACAATACAACATTGTAAATCAAATTTAATCCAATATAAAATAAAAATTAAATTTTAAAAGTAGAATATTAGAATGTTTATTGAAACAACATTAAGCTTTTAATTACATTCAGTCACCAAATCATTTCTCTCTCCTTTATACCCTCATTTCTATTTTTATCTAAAGATCTTTTCTTTTTTATCTAACTTCATCTCCTGTTTCTTATGTGACTTGCTTTCACTTTTCAACATTTTCCACTACAAGAGTTATCATTCATTTTTAACTGGGACAAAATAATTCTAGTTCTCTCTTTAGAGTAAGGGTCTATTTTGGAACTCTGTGATATAGAATTTCCTTTCATGCTCTTGATCATTCTCCTGAAACATGCCTTATTACCCATTTATCTCCAGTTTCACAAAACAAACAGACTCAGGCACTACTCTTTAAGATAACATAATTCATTTCAGAATTATATCCACTCAAAAGAATTACTGAGTTCACAGTTTAACAACATCAAGGAATGAGGAAAAGAAGTAAAAATCTCACTCAATATCACACACAAATTCTTGTGTTCCTTTCTACTTCAAAACTAGAATTTAAATAAAATCAGAAGATTCATATTACCATAACAGAAATGAACAATGATACTAGCATTTTGTCATGTTTCTAAATATTTTGGCAAGTATGTCTGTCTGCTAGGTAGGAATTACATTCTGATTATTATATAGACAAGAAATTTGCTGAGCCTTTTTCTTTCCTTTCCTTTTGGAAATTTTTGTAGGATTTTAAGTCTCTTTCCTCTGATATCACTAATCAACCTGGAAAACTGAGCCTTAGCTCTTTGGGGGAAAAAAGCCATCTCTGTAGGATTCTGGCAGAGTTTAAGGTATAGAAAGCACTCTTTCCCCTTCCATATTGCCTCTTTAGCCTCTACAAAGTAACACACTCAGATATCATACAACATATAAATAATTTAGAAAAAAGTTCCAATGCTAAAGGAACAAAGGTGAAATTTTTAAGTAACCTGAACTTTTCACTGAACGTTAAAGGATTATCAACTGATGCCAGCTCCCACTGGAAACTTCCAGCGCAAATTTCTTTTGTTCTAAACTGTGTCTGCTGTCCTCAAGATTAAATTTTATATTCCATCCCATAAACAAACTTCATCCCTAACTTAGAGTCTCTAAGTAGTTATTTTAGAAAAATGTTATCAGTTCTCTTGGGAAGAGAGTTTGTGTCCTAACTCACCCCTATGTTGTAGAGTCTTAAGTAGTATTCAGAGTTTCAGCCAACACATCAAAATTTGCTGAAGCTCTCTTTAATTCACATGGAGATGGCTTCAGGCCCATGAGCATAAATAGAAGTATTGTAGTTTTATTAATTTGTAATATTTCCACAGAAAAGCAGCATGATTTGTATACCTGTGGCGGATTCATGTTAATGTATGGCAAAACCAATACAATATTGTAAAACAATTAGCCTCCAGTTAAAATAAATAAATTTAGTGCATCAGCCCCAAGCATCCAGTATCACGCATCGAACCTGGACTGGTGATTTGTTTCATATATGATATTATACATGTTTCAGAATTAGGTGAGTCCCAGGTAGGGCATGTATCAAATTTACTTAATTCAGTAACTTCATGATGACAAAGACACAGATTATTTTCATTTCCTTGAAGTTTCGCTCTCTATGCTAGAGTCTGTGTAAAGCAACTTTAAGCATCATATATGATTTGAAAGTATTCCCTCAAAAAAAAAAAAAAAAAGCAGACCTTAACTTCATGTAGCAAATATTTCTCCAGAAGACCCTTAACAAATTTTTCTCATGAATTATTGGCAATATATGGGTCACGTGCCAATTTTCTAAGCCAAATACAAATGAGGGGAATTGACTTCCCCTTAGAACAAGGAGGCTTCATCTGAAGTGAGTTGGGAGTGCCCTGAGGCACAAACTGAGCAAAATTTAGGCCATCTTGGGGAAAAAAAAAGATAAGAAAACTAGGAGTTAAGTAGATATAAAGCATTGCCTTAAAGAAAAATGTTATTTTCTCTCTTAGAAATGATAGCAGTTTCTACATTCAATACTAGGATAAGGAAGCCACTTATCTTAAAATTTTCAACTCAGTACTTTCCACACCCCAGAAGGGGTGAAAGAAACTAGGTACAAACTGGTCTCAGTGTATTAGGAAACTGTCTCTTCAGGTTTACGTGCACCTTAGAAATTGAGAGATTATACAAGACAATTACTCTCTTATTTAGAAATATTAACATCTTCCCAAATAGATAAATTGTTGCTATCATTCCACTGCTAAGTCATGTCCAACTCTTTGCAACTCCACGGACTGGACTGCAGCACACAAGGCTTCTCTGTCCTTCACTATCTCCAGGAGTTTGCCCAATCTCATGTCCATTGAGTCAGTGACACCATCCAACCATCTCATCCTCTGCCACCCTCTTCTCCTTTTGCCTTTAATCTTTCCCTGCATCAGGGTCTTTTCCAACAAATTGGTTCTTTACATCAGGTGGCAAAAGTTTTGGAGTTTCATCTTCAGCATTAGTCCTTCCAATGAATATTCAGAGATGATATGCTTTAAGATTGACTCATTTAATCTCCTGGCAGTCCAAGGGACTCTAAAGAGTATTCTCCAGCACCACAACTCAAAAGCATCAATTCTTTCGTGCTCAACCTTCTTTATGTTCCAACTCTTACATCTGTACATGACTACTGGATAAATCACAGCTTTGATTACATGGATGTCTTTGTCTAAAGTAATGTTTTTGCTTTTCAATATGCTGTCTAGGTTTGTTATTCCTTTTCCTCCAAGGAGCAAGTGTCTTTGAATTTCATGGTTGCAGTAACCATCTGGAGAGATTCTGGAGACCAAGAAAAGAAAATCTGTCACTGCTTCCACTTTTTAGCCATTTACTTTCCATGAAGTGGTGGGACCAGATGCCACGATCTTAGTTTTTTGGGATGTTGAGCTTTAAGCCAGCATTTTCACTCTCTCTTTTCACCCTCATCAAGAGACTCTTTAGTTCCTCTTCACTCTTTGTCATTAAAGTGGTATCATTTGCATATTTGAGGTTGTTGGTATTTCTCCCAGAAATTTTGATTCTAGCTTGCGATTCATCCAGCCAAGTATGGCATGATGAACTTTTATTAGAAGTTAATAAGCAGTGTGACAATATACAGCCTTGATATACTCCTTTCTCAATTTTGAACCAGTCAGTTGTTCCATGTAAGGTTTTTAACTGTTGTTTCTTGATTCACATATAGGTTTCTCAGGAAACTGGTAAGGTGATCTTAAAGAATTTCCTACTGTGTTGTGATTCACACAGTCGAAGGCTTTAGCATATTTAATGAAGCAGATCTTTTCCCTCGCTTTCTCTATGATCCAACATATATTGGCAATTTTATCTATGGCTCCTCTGTCTTTTCTAAATCCAGTTTGTACATCTGGAATTTCTTGGTTTATGTAGTGCTGAAAACTAGCTTGAAGGATTTAAGCATAATCTTATAAGTATGTGAAATGAGTACAATTTTCCAGTAGTTTGCACATTGCCCTTTGTTGGGATTGGAATGAAAACCAATCTCTTCCAATCCTGTGGCCACTGGTGAGTTTTCCAAATTTGCTGATGTACTGAGAGCAGCACTTTAAAAGCATCATCTTTTAGGATTTGAAACAGCTCAACTATAATTCCATCACCTCTGCTAGCATTGTTTGTAGTGATGCTTTCTAAGGATCATTTGACTTCATATTCAAAGATGTCTGGTTTTAGGTGAGTGATCACACCATCATGGTTATCTGGGTCCTGAAGTTTTTTTTTTTTTTTTTTGTACAGTTCTTCTGTGTATTCTTACCCTCTCTTCTTAATCTCTTCTGCTTCTGTTAGGTCATTAACATTCTGTTCTTTTTTGTGTCCATTCTTTCATGAAATATTCCATCGACATCTCAGTTTTCTTGAAGAGATTCTTAGTCTTTCTCATTCTATTGTTTTCCTCTGTTTCTTTTCATTGTTCATTTAAGAAGGCCTGTCTTTCCTTGTTATTCTCTGGAACTCTGTATTTAGTTGGGTATATCTTTCCCTTTCTCCTTGGCTTTTCACTTCTCTTCTTTCCTCAGCTATTTGTAAAGCCTTCTCAGACAATCACTTTGCCTTCTTGCATTTCTTTGTCTTTGAGATGGTTTTGGTCACCGCTTCTTGTACAAAGTTATGAACCTTTGTCTATAGCTCTTCAGATAGTCCTTACCTTTACCCAATTAAACCACTTTTGCCTAATAGCATGAGGGCTAATATAAACAAAAAATACATTTACTTAATAGTAAGTGACTGAGGAACATGTATTACTTCACCTCAGGGCTTACACACTGAAATTTCCTGAGAGATCATATCACAACACTGGTCTTCCAACTTATTGAAGTAATTTAAAAACACTTAATCTGAAAATAACCTTATTTAAATTATTAATGTTCTTAAGAACATAATAGATTTTTAATTTTAAAATACTTAAAAACCTTTCTGAGTAAGTTTATGTATACTATATATATATATGTATATATATATATATATATATATATATATATATATATGCATGTGTGCTACAGTAAATATATATGCACAAATTTAATATATATATATGTGTATATTTTTAGATATGTATATGCATGTATGTATATATTAATATTAATGTGTATATTAATGTCTATATTTATATATGTATATGCATGCATGCTATTAACCAGTAGCAAAAGATATTAAGAAGAGATGGGAAGAATACACAGAAGAACTGTAAAAAAAAGATCTTCATGACCCAGATAATCACGATGGTGTGATCACTGACCTAGAGCCAGACATCCTGGAATGTAAAGTCAAGTGGGCCTTAGAAAGCATCACTACGAACAAAGCTAGTGGAGGTGATAGAATTCCAGTTGAGCTATTCCAAATCCTGAAAGATGATGCTGTGAAAGTGCTGCACTCAATATGCCAGCAAATTTGGAAAACTCAGCAGTGGCCACAGGACTGGAAAAGGTCAGTTTTCATTCCAATCCCAAAGAAAGGCAATGTCAAACAATGCTCAAACTACCACACAATTGCACTCATCTCACACACTAGTAGAGTAATGCTCAAAATTCTCCAAGCTAGGCTTCAGCAATATGTGAACCATGAAATTCCTGATGTTCAAGCTGGTTTTAGAAAAGGAAGAGGAACCAGAGATCAAATTGCCAACATCCACTGGATCATGGAAAAAGCAAGAGAGTTCCAAAAAAACATCTATTTCTGCTTTATTGACTGTGCCAAGGCCCTTGACTGTGTGGATCACAATAAACTGTGGGAAATTCGGAAAAAGATGGGAATACCAGACCACCTGACCTGCCTCTTGAGAAACCTGTATGAAGGTCAGGAAGCAACAGTTAGAACTGGACATGGAACAACAGCCTGGTTCCAAATAGGAAAAGGAGTACATCAAGGCTGTATATTGTCACGCTGTTTATTTAACTTATATGCAGAATACATCATGAGAAACGCTGGACTGGAAGAAACACAAGCTGGAATCAAGATTGCCGGGAGAAATATCAATAACCTCAGATATGCAGATGACACCACCCTTAGGCAGAAAGTGAAAAGGAACTCAAAAGCCTCTTGATGAAGGTGAAAGTGGAGAGTGAAAAAGTTGGCTTAAAGCTCAACATTCAGAAAACGAAGATCATGGCATCCGGTCCCATCACTTCATGGGAAATAGATGGGGAAACGGTGGAAACAGTGTCAGACTTTATTTTTCTGGGCTCCAAAATCACTGCAAATGGTGACTAAAGCCATGAAATTAAAAGACACTTACTCCTTGGAAGGAAAGTTATGACCAACCTAGATAATATATTCACAAGCAGAGACATTACTTTGCCAACATAGGTTCATCTAGTCAAGGCTATGGTTTTTCCTGTGGTCATGTATGGATGTGAGAGTTGGACTGTGAAGAAGGCTGAGCACCAAAGAATTGATGCTTTTGAACTGAGGTGTTGGAGAAGACTCTTGAGAGTCCCTTGGACTGCAAGGAGATCCAACAAGTCCATTCTAAAGGAGATCAGCCCTGGGATTTCTTTGGAAGGAATCATGCTAAAGCTGAAACTGCAGTACTTTGGCCACCTCATGCGAAGAGTTGACTCATTGGAAAAGACTCTGATGCTGGGAGGGATTGGGGGCAAGAGGAGAAGGGGATGACAGAGGATGAGATGGCTGGATGGCATCACTGACTCGATGGACATGAGTATGAGTCAACTCCAGGAGTTGGTGATAGACAGGGAGGCCTGGCGTGCTGCGATTCATGGGGTCGCAGAGTCGGACATGAATGAGCGACTGATCTGATCTGATCTGATAGCTATACAGGCATATTTTGGAGATAATGAAGGTTCAGTTCCAGACCACTGCAATAAAATGAGTATCACAATAAAATAAGTCACAAAAATGCTTTGGCTTCCTGTTGCTGCTGCTGCTAAGTCGCTTTAGTCATGTCCAACTATGTGTGACCCTATGGATCGCAGCCCACCAGGCTCCTCTGTCCCTGGGATTCTCCAGGGAAGAATACTGGAGTGGGTTGTCATTTCCTTCTCCATTTTGGCTTCTTAGTGTATATTAAAGTTATGTTTCCATTATACTGCAGTATATTGAGTGTTCATTAGCATTATGTCAAAAAACCAATATGTATACTTCAACCAAAAACACTTTATTTTTGCTAATAGAATGCTAACCATGATTTGAGCCTCCAACAAGTTATAAGAGTAATATCAAAGATTACTGATCACAGATTGTTCTAAAAAATATAATAATATTGGAAAAGCTTGAAACATTGTGAGAATTACCAAAATATGACAAAGAGACAGAAAGGAAGAAAATGCTGTTGGAAAAATCGTGCCCATAGTCTTGCTCAGTGCAGGATTACCACAAAACTTCAATTTGTAAAAAATGCAATTAAAGTGAAGCACAATAAAATAAGGTATGCCTGCTTTTAAATACTGATGATCATCTCATTTCTATTAAATATTCTTAAGCAGTGTTTTTCCAGTAGTCATGTATGGATGTGAGAGTTGGACTGTGAAGAAGGCTGAGCACTGAAGAATTGATGCTTTTGAACTGTGGTGTTGGAGAGTCCCTTGGACTGCAAGGAGATCCAACCAGTCCATTCTAAAGGAGATCAGCCCTGGGTGTTCTTGAAAGGAACAATGCAAAAGCTGAAACTCCAGTACTTTGGCCACCTCATGTGAAGAGTTGACTCATTGGAAAAGACTCTGATGCTGGGAGGGATTGGAGGCAGGGGGAGAAGGGGACGACAGAGGATGAGATGGCTGGATGGCATCACTGACTCTATGGACGTGAGTTTAAGTGAACTCTGGGAGTTAGTAATGGACAGGGAGACCTGGCATGCTGCAGTTCATCGGATCACAAAGAGTCGGACACGACTGAGCGACTGAACTGAACTGAACTGAAGCAGTGATCATGTCTGGCTTATTATAAATGGAAATATACTAAATATTATGTAAAGGAAGTAGTAATTTATCTTTATGATGAAAAGCTTTCTGAAACATTCTATTGGATAAAAATGGAATTTTTTTCCCAGTTAGAATTGCCTTGAGCACTACTCAAAGAAAACAATAGCAATCAGTACTCCTCTGTCATGTCTTCAAACAAACTAATAAATTTATTTGGTGACAAAACTTATATATAGGCAATGTATATTTCCAATTTAAAGTTTCTAAACTATGTATTTATTTTTCCAAAATTCACCCAAACTACCATTTATTCTTTAACAAAATATCAACATCTGATCTATAAGCTGAGTTCTTAAATGTGTGAAATACATTAACTGTAACCTTAAAACAAACACACACACACACACACACACACATTTGATATTTTCCTCTGGTAGTATTCAATCCATCCTCAGGTAATGGGTTACAAACATATGGAGGCCCCAGACAAAGGAAGGACAATGAACAATTTAAAGAGATACGTCATCTTATGGCACATAAATGGATAAAATCATAAAGAATTTCAGGGGAAATTTGTTCAGTCTTCATCATCTTGTCAGCATCATCAGTTTAAGTGCTTCTGTGGACTAAAATTTGTGTCCCCTACCTGCCCCCTCTGCCCCTGCCAAATTCGTATATTGTTGTGCCAGCTCCCAATGTGATTGTATTAGTACCTGTGGTCTTTGAGAAATAACTAGGTTTAGATGAGTTCATATCAGGGAAGTCCCTATACTAGGATTAGTAGTCTTATAAGGAGAGCAAGAGACACCAGAGCTTCCTCTCTCTGCCATGTGAGGATGCAGCTAGAAGCTGCCACAACTGTGAAAAATAAATGTCTGCTGTTGAATAAGCCACATCATCTATGGTATTTTGTTATAAAAGCCAGGCTGACTAAGACACATGCTCACAATGAATCAGTCTTGGCATCTTCTCATCACTAATCTAGAGGATGCCTCTTCAACAGTCACCATGAGTTCAGAAATGTCTGCCTTTGAAAATGCCCTGATCCCACCCTACTTCTAAAGCAGTGTCTAACACACATTAGATACGAATAAGTATGTGCAGAAGGGAGTAATAGTCCACTTAACATTTGAATAAACTAGGATCTATGTAAACTAAAACAAAAATAATAGAAGGGATAGATATTAATGAAGAGATAATTAATGTAGAACTTATTATGTACTTTATTTTTGTGGGCTCCAAAATCATTGTAGATGGTGACTGCAGCCATGAAATGAAAAGATGCTTACTCTTTGGAAGGAAAGTTATGACCACCCTAGACAGCATATTAAAAAAAAAGAGACATTACTCTGCCAACGAAGGTCCGTCTAGTCAAGGTATGGTTTTTCCAGTAGTCATGCATGGATGTGAGAGTTGGACTATAAAGAAAGCTGAGCACTGAAGAACTAATGCTTTTGAACTGATGTTGGAGAAGACTCTTGAGAGTCCCTTGGACTGCAAGGAGATCCAACCAGTCCATCCTAAAGGAGATCAGTCCTGAGTGTTCATAGGAAGGATTGATGTTGAAGCTGAAACTCCAGTACTTTGGACACCTGATGCAAAGAACTGACTCATTTGTTAAGACCCTGATGCTGGAAAGGATTGAAGATGGGAGCAGAAGGGGATGACAGACTATGAAATGGTTGGATGGCATCACCCACTCAATGGACATAAGTTTGGGTAAACTCCAGGAGTTGGTGATTGACAAGGAGGCCTGGCATGCTGCAGTACATGGGGTCTCAAAGAGTCAGACACAACTGAGTGGATGAACTGAACTGAACTACTGTGTACATTAAACACCTCCTCCAAATCATGATGGATGAATTTCACTAGTCAAAAAGGAAGAAAAAGCTTTTCAACCTAAACAAATATGAGAAACAAAGTCATGAAGTCACTGAACACCCCATAAACTGTGTAGGAAAAAAAGTCTGTACTTCTTAATAGACTTAGACTGTAAAGCTCACAAAAGCAGGGAGTAGTGATAAGGTGAAAACTGGGTAAAGGAGGTAAGAGATTATTTCAGTTCTC
This sequence comes from Bos indicus x Bos taurus, assembly GCF_003369695.1. Classification (NCBI taxonomy): domain Eukaryota; kingdom Metazoa; phylum Chordata; class Mammalia; order Artiodactyla; family Bovidae; genus Bos; species Bos indicus x Bos taurus. The sequence goes on along the minus strand of NC_040081.1, from coordinate 78,446,576 downwards.
CTGTCAGATATAGTAAGTACCTAAACTATCATGTCAGAGAAGGCAATGGCACCCCACTCCAGTACTCTTGCCTGGAAAATCCCATGGACCAGAGGAGCCTGGAAGGCTGCAGTGCATGGGGTCGCTAAGAGTCAGACACGACTGAGCGTCTTCACTTTCACTTTTCACTTTCATGCATTGGAGAAGGAAATGGCAACCCACTCCAGTGTTCTTGCCTGGAGAATCCCAGGGACGGGGGAGCCTGGTGGGCTTCCATCTATGGGGTCGCACAGAGTCGGACACGACTGAAGCGACTTAGCAGCAGCAGCAGCAGCAAACTATTATGTGGGCAGTAATGTGCGGCTAAATGCTTACAAATGGCTCTACAAAGAAAAGAAAATATGTATGGGATGCAGTTGCATTGTGTGTGTGCATGTATACCTATTGCATGTTAGTAAAATTCACAGTAACATTTGAGGTTTAACACTATTTTCAGTTATTCCTTTACATAATTTTATAAGCAGCAGATTTATAAAAAATATGTACACCTAAAAAATGTACTCCTATATCTTTAGTGTGACTGGCAGTTTCTTAAAAAAACTGCAACAGAAAAATCATTTTGGCATCTATGACAAGTTCACAAAATCAGATTAATGCTTGATTACTAAGGAATGGGGAAAAAATCACTCAGGTCAATGATTATCAAGCAAAGTTCCACTATTAATATTGTTTGTGATCTTCATTTACATTAATAGGTAAGACATTTTGAAACAATGAAGATCGATGACAGAACTTAAACTGCGCATAAGTGAATTTTCCTAAATCAGATTATTTTAAGAATGAGGTGATATTGAGGTAATATTTCCTCAAATTTTTTGGTGCTGTATACAACACAATGGCTACAGATATGGTAGGTTTTAATCTGTATCAACATGGTTTCTATTATTTTGCTAAATCTACACAATCAACAAAATAATAAATCAAGCCCTGGTTTTTGATGTTCATCCATTTCCATGGTGTAAACAGTCCAACCATGCCAGATTCTAAGTTGCTAAAAGAGCTGTCTCTGAACATGAATTTGGGAAGAGATATTCAGCAATATATCATAACACAATATTTTTACTTTATGCACACAACAGATATAACATCAAGAGCATAGGCAAAATTACAAATCAGTAAGATGAATAGGAATAGTAAAAATTAAATAATTATGAGCTTTGTTTATAATATAAATTTTAATTATATGTTTGTACAATTTAATTTTTAGTAATGACTGTTTTAACCGCTAAATTACAAAAATCACTAAAATTTAAACATTGGAGTAAACTTGGTTGCTTGGAATCTGGCATAGCTACAGTGTTTGCTCATGGAAATGGATGAACATTACAAACCGGGCTTGATTTATTGTTTAGTTGATTGTATAGATTTAGGAAAATAATAGAGAACATGTTGATGCAGATTAAAGTCTATGGTCTAATGGTGGAGCAACCTCCACCACATCATGATTGAGGCTAACACAGTTTTGTTTTAAAATCACTAGCTTCTGGCTTACACTTTATAAAAAAAATGTAATATCAGTCTTATCCATTATAAATTTATTCAGTCTTTCTCCAAACTAAGAGAATTATTTCAAAAAGGAAAATTAAGAAAAATAAATGAGTGAAATTTATTTGACCACAAGTTTGGACATAATTGGTGAACAGTATTTTCTTTCTCCAAAGACTTTGGAATTGCTTTAGAATATATACCCAATTAGTTTGTCTAATAATAATTAGAATTATTATTAGTTTGCATAAATTTGTTTTTAAAGAAATATATGAAAGTTAAATTAAACATCAAATTGAGAGAAAAAGTCATTTTATAAGACCAGAGATATTTATTTGAAAATATTTTACATAAGATAGAAAAGAAAACAGCAAATTCATTAGACATGTAGAATATGATTATCTTTTTATCTTCTCCTGAAATTTAAGGCTAAGACTGGATTCTAGGAAAGAAAGGAAGTCCATTGACAACTGACACATATGTAAAAAAAAGACATAAATAGAAGAAGATTATATATATATATAGATAACCTTTACAAACATACTACTTATAAATGAATGTGTGTGTGGGAGAGGGGTGCAATTTTTCTCTAGAAACAAATGCCAGATAAGATTTGCTTTTATTTGTTTTGTTTTCTGTCAAATTCATAACAAAAGACAGAATACTATACTGGAGTTTCAAAACATTATGGTATCCTGGGAAGAAATTCTTTATATTTTTGTTTTTTCCTCACTAATAATAAACAATTTTGTATCATCAAAGTAAGTAGCTGAGGTACTTATTTTGAACACAAGAAGTTCCATATATTTTAGAAAAGAGCTCATGTGTCATGACAAGTTTAATATGAGGACAAATGTCAATCATTCAAATTCAAATATATTCTTTCCTTAGCACTGGTGTTGGTGGTAAAATGGTGAACATGGCTCCCTTCTAAATATACTCTTTACTTAGAATTGAGATTGATGATAAAGTGATCATTCTGCAAATGACAAAAATTATAATATCCTGCTGCTGCTGCTGCTAAGTTGCTTCAGTCATGTCTGACTCTCTGTGACCCCATAGACGGCAGCCCACCAGGCTCCCCCGTCCCTGGGATTCTCCAGGCAAGAACACTGGAGTGGGTTGCCATTTCCTTCTGCAATGCATGAAAGTGAAAAATGAAAGGGAAGTCCCTCAGTCGTGTCTGACTCTTAGCGACCCCATGGACTGTAGCCTACCAGGCTCCACTGTCCATGGGATTTTCCAGACAAGAGTACTGAAGTGGAGTGCCATCGCCTTCACTGATAATATCCTGCTAGTGACATACTAATTATAATTATACATAAAAACTCCAAAATATTTTAAAGTCTTATTTCAGAAGAATGTCAGACATTAGTGCCTTTCATAGTAGAGATTGAACTTCTGAATTTGTAGTTTAGGCTTAATTAGAATATATTATAAGGAAGATGGTATCTTTATGTCTAATAACTGGTTTGCTACCTGCTTATTGTGAGCTAAGTGATGAACAGGATGCTTGGGGCTGGTGCACTGAGATGACCCAGAGGGATGGTATAGTGAGGGAGGAGGGAGAGGGGTTCAGGATGGGAAACACGTGTATACCTGTGGCAGATTCAAGTTGATGTATAGCAAAACCAATACAATATTGTAAAGTAGTTAATCTCCAATTAAAATAAATGTTTATATTTAAAAAAAAGAAAAAAAAATGGAAAACTCCTATATATCTGAAATGTTTGGAGTTCATGGATTTTTTTAATTATGCAGATATAATAGCATTGCTAGGTAGTATTTTAGAATATAACTTCATGAAAATTCAAAATAAATCTTAAAATATTAACAAACCCGAAAAATTAAGTATCCAAACCAAATTCTTGTCTTGAAAAATCAACTGAAAAGAATCAAAGAGTACAAATTGTATTGGAGCAAACTACATGATTTGGGCCAGTGTCTAGCTTCCTATTGAAAACCTCATCACAATCTTTTCTGTGGGGGTTGGATTTCAGTTCTTTCAGGAAAGCAAATATATGTGCATGTTTCTGAAGTTTTGCAAAATAGGTTTTTCCAAGAGCATGTATTAACTATTGATGTTTTTTGGTGGTTCAGTAATCAAGAGTTATTTTTAATTACTAAATTTCAAAATTCAGAGGAATATGGTGATCTAAAAGTATAATGGCTGTTTAAGGAATGAAATTGATGCCTGAGAAAATGATAGAATATATACAATAAAAAAATGACAATGTAGCCTGAAATTTATGAACAAATATTTTATTAATAAACTGGTAATAATAGAACATTAATAAATAAATTATATGTAATATTTTAAAATAGTTTATAATGCTAAAATAAAATACTTCAATACTTTAAATCATCATAGATTTCTAAGCTGTGTTTTTAAAGTTTTTCAAAGTATTACTATACTAAGGCACATATTTGGAGAAGGAAACAGCAACCCACTCCAATATTCTTGCCTGGAAAATCCCATGGATGGAGGAGCCTGGCAGGCTACAGCCCATGTGGTAGCAAAGAGATGGACATGACTGAGTGACTTCACTTTCACTTTCAAGGCACATATTATAAAATTATCTTGAATATATGAATTATGCAAGTGAATACCCTTATCAGGATCTTAAGAAAAAGAGGCATTCAAAAAAAGTTTTGCTCTGTGTGGAAGTTTATCCCACGTACATAGTCTAAGAATGGAATATTAAATATTATAACACTTTCTCTGGAAAAAAAATAAATTCAAATCTTCTGTAGAATAGTCAAGCCAAGAACAAAAGAGTCAATGAAATGTAAACTTTCTGAAAAATTACTTGAAATATAATTAATTTGAACCATATAAACTTACATAGGGGATCAGTTATTCAGTCATGTCCAACTCTTTGTGACCCCATGGACTGTAGCCTACCAGGCTTCTTTGTCTGTGGAATTTCCAAGGCAAAAATACTAGAGTAGTTTGCCATTTCCTTTTCCAGGGGATATTCCTGACCCAGGGATCAAACCATTGTCTCCAGAATTGGCAGATGGATTCTTTATCACTGAGCTACCTGAGAAGCCCAAATTTACATGAACTGCCCTTTAACTTCAATCCCTTTCATTTAAAATTTCTATGTGAGAAAAATGTAATATATCAATGACTGTAAATATCCATTTATTTAATACATTTTTAAACACATGCCACATTAAAACAACACTGTAACAAACACAGATCATGACTGATTGAAATACTGCCCACCTTCATGTATAACTATTATATTTATCAATAAAAAGTGAAGTATGAATAATTCTTGTCATGAGATCAAAAATAAAAAGCTGAATCCTAACTGAGAAATCATGCTGCTATTTCAAAAGTATCTCTAGAAAATCTTAGCTTTTCATCTATATGTTGTTACAATCTTAGAAATAGTAATGAATTTTCAACAATAGTTATTATTAAGGCTTGAACATGATATGAGATCACTGAGAAAAGAAAAAGCACAGAAAAGACAATATAGTAAATCAGACATTTTTTCAATATGGACTCATGGGAGTTAATATGTTGGTGAAAAAGAGAAAATGAGTAGGAAAAAAGAACAGGGAGAAAAAATGGTAAAGTTTTCTGCAAAAAAAAAAAAAATAGACTTTAATTTCAAAATTATTTAGTCCTTATAAAACATGAATGCAAGGATAAAAACAAGAAGAATTTTGTATTAAAGTGATGATTTACATAGATTTTATTGTTACTGTTTCATGTTCTGCTTCAATATGTCACTACTCTAAATGTTTCTTTAGAAATGCATTAAGCACACACACGTACATACACACACACACACACAAAATGATACAATATACCTCTAGTAAAATGAGAGTTAGTGGATGCATAAATATATATTTAATACACACTATACACATTTTATACACATTATATTTAATGTTATGTAGAAGTTATAAACAACAAATAATCCACACCTTCAAATTGCTAACTAGCCAGTGAGTGAAAACACTAGAATAATACTAGACAGACTGAAAAGAAATATGATAAAACAAGAACACATGTATGCCTGTGGCGGATTCATTTTGATATTTGGCAAAACTAATACAATTATGTAAAGTTTAAAAATAAAATAAAATTTAAAAAAAAAATCGTTAATAGCTAACACTAAGTTCTAACCAAGAGTGTTCAGTTCAGTTCAGTCGCTCAGTAATGTCTGACTCTGTGAGCCTATGAACCGCAGCACGCCAGGCCTCCCTGTCCATCACGAACTCCCGGAGTCTACCCAAACTCATGTCCATCTAGTCCATAATACCATCCAACCATCTCATCCTCTGTCCTCCTCTTCTCCTCTTTGCCCTCAATCTTTCCCAGAATCACGGCCTTTTCAAATGAGTCCGCTCTTCGCATCAGGTGGCCAAAATATTGAAGTTTCAGCTTCAACATCAATCCTTCCAATGAACACCCAGAACTGATCTCTCTTAGGATGGACTGGTTGGATCTCCTTGCAGTCCAAGGGACTCTTAAGAGTCTTCTCCAACACACAGTTCAAAAGCATCAATTGTTTGGTGCTCGGCTTTCTTCACTGTCCAACTCTCACATCCATACATGACCACTGGAAAAACCATAGCCTTGGCTAGACAGACCTTTGTTGACAAAGTAATGCCTCTGCTTTTTAATATGCTGCCTAGGTTGGTCATGACTTTCCTTCCAAAGAGTAAGCATCTTTTAATTTCATGACTGCAATCACCATCTGCAGCAATCTTGGAGCCCAGAAAAATAAAGTCTGACACTGTTTCCACTGTTTTCCCATCTATGTGCCATGAAGTGATGGGAACAGATGCCATGATCTTCGTTTTCTGAATGTTGAGCTTTAAGCCAACTTTTTCACTTTCCTCTTTCACTTTCATCAAGAGGCTCTTTAGTTTTTCTTCACTTTCTGCCATAAGGGTGGTGTCATCTGCATATCTGAGGTTATTGATATTTCTCCTGGCAATCTTGATTCCAGCTTGTGCTTCCTCCAGCCAAGTGTTTCTCATGATGTACTCTGCATATAAGTTAAATAAGCAGGGTGACAATACACAGCCTTGACGTACTCCTTTTCCTATTTGGAACCAGCCTATTGTTTCATGTACAGTTTGAGCTGTTGCTTTATTTTTCTCTACAGATTACATTTCAGAGTCATATAAATCTTCAGAAGGATAAAATCCCATAGAACTTCAAAAGGATTATGAAATAAAATTTTATAATAAGAATATAAATACGGTACCTTATTTCAACTAAGGTTGAAAACATAGTGATGAGTTTTCCACATATAAATTCCTATAAAACAATTTAAAAATATAGTGAAGTAACACGAGCAAAGGACAAGCACTTTATAAAACCATTTCTTAAAAAGATTTTATTACTTTATTTTGAATCCTACCATTTCCCCTGGAAGTGAATTTTACTGTATTTTGCCTTGTATATCCTTCAGACAATGGAATTTTACTACCAAGTTTTGAGGTCATATGTGTGAGAAAAATTTCTTTCATAGGACATTTTCCCACATTATTTTCTTAGAAAGATGTTGTCAGTAGGGACTGTGATAGCTGCTTGTTGATCTCATTTTTCACTCATCTATTTTTTTTCTTGTTACCTTTAAAGAAATAAATACTTTGTATACTGTCCTACCTCTGGAAAGCATATTCAGCATAACTTGGCTTAGGCCAAATGAGTGTAAAGACATTTTAGCATAATGAAAAGTGCAAAAGAAAAGAGCCATAATAGCATCCTAAATATTTTCTGGCTTTATTTATATACAGCTGAATCCTAACCTCATGAAATTTGTCTGAATGTCTTAGAAATTTAAATAATTTTACTTAAGTCAAATTTGTTTTATTTACAGAATTTATAAAATCCTCATTGACACACAGTCATTTCAGTGTTATTTTTTTGGTGAATTTCTGCCATGCTCCACCGAGAACTGGCCACAGCTCATAATCTGAAGTTATCTTTGATGAAGATATTCAAATGGCCTGAGATTGAATAGTTGTATTACCTGGAATTTCTAAATGATTAGTCATTTTTTCCTGTCAATATTTAATTCTAATTCCAGTTGTTATAAGAATCATAATTGTTCTTGGTACTAGTTAAGTTCAGTTCAGTTCAGTCACTCAGTCGTGCCCAACTCCTTGCGACCCCATGAAATGCAGCATGCCAGGCCTCCCTGTCCATCACCAACTCCCAGAGTTCACTCAGACTCACGTCCATCGAGTCAGTGATGCCATCCAGCCATCTCATCCTCTATCGTCCCCTTCTCCTCCTGCCCCCAATTCCTCCCAGCTTCAGAGTCTTTTCCAATGAGTCAACTCTTCACATGAGGTAGCCAAAGTACTGGAGCTTCAGGTTTAGCATCATTCCCTCCAAAGAACACCCAGGGCTGATCTTCAGAATAGACTGGTTGGATCTCCTTGCAGTCCAAGGGACTCTCAGGAGTCTTCTACAACACCACAGTTCAAAAGCATAAAACGAAGATCATGGCATCTGGGCCCATCACTTCATGGGAAATAGCTGGGGAAACAGTGGAAACAGTGTCAGACTTTATTTTGGGGGGCTCCAAAATAACTGCAGATGGTGATTGCAGCCATGAAATTAAAAGACGCTTAACTCTTTGGAAGAAAATTATGACCAACCTAGATAGCATATTGAAAAGCAGAGACATTACTTTGCCAACAAAGGTCCGTCTAGTCAAGGTTATGGTTTTTTCCGGTGGTCATGTATGGTACTAGTTATTTCCCCTAACAACATAAATATGCTATCTATCCCACTTTGCATGTTCACATTCAGGGAATTCTAATCATTGTCTCTCCTTTTTCTTCCTCTCCCTCTCTCTTCTCCTCCATCTTCCTTCTACTGTAGGAGACTCATATATGAACACTATTTACTTTACTAGATTCCTTCTCATCCTGGATAATCCAAAATGCTTCTTACTCTGATTAGAACAACAAAGCTTTGAAATGTGTGTTGCCAGCACAAATAGCTCTGAAAGACTAGATATTACTGCTATAAAAATATCTTAAGAAATTTGGGCTTCCCTTGTAGCTCAGTCGGTAAAGTATCTGCCTGCAGTGTAGGAGACCCAGGCTCAATCCCTGGGTTGGGAAGATCCCTTAGAGAAGGAAATGGTGACCCACTCCAGGATCCTTGCCTGGACAAAAAAGAAAACAAAATCTTAAGAAATTCATATGCGCTCTTTATATCAAATTAGTGTCTTGGCAGACAGTATAGAACATCATTGGGCTTGCCGAAAATAATAACAAGTAATAATAATAATACTTTCTATCACTGCTGAATCATTTAACAAAGTATACTATTTTTGATACTCATAAAGATAGTCCTAGCATCTTCACAACTTTGCCAAAGATCAACATTACAATAATTTGAATGCCTTCTCAAATGCTTGAAGTTCCCTGACTATACAACAGAACCCACATTTTATAACATTATACATTCAGAAAGTATATATATATTCAAATATATTCAAATTATTTTATTTATAATATTAATTGCATCCTTAGTACAAATGTTTTTATTTGCAAAATTATATCCTATTCATACTAAACTGGTTCTTATAATAAAATGATTATAAGTGCTTTTGTTTTCTTATCCCTTTGCTTTTTAGTTGATTATTACAACATATCTATCATACTGGGCAGAAGGGAACAATACATTAAGAGTGCCTTGGAAAATTATGCTTGCTTTGAAATTTGCATGCTCCCTGCAAGTGCAATCAAAATAAATTATGCTACTTAGCTTATAAGTTGATTTTTGGTCCACTTTGGAAGATTATTTCTCTAGGTTTTTATCTCTGACTTTTCAAGAAAAGAGAATTGCATTTAGATGTCATAATTCATGTCTTTATTCTGTCACAATTAACACTTCCCTACCCCCACTGTGGATTCTAAATACCAGAGCACTTCACTTTAACAACACTTCAGTTTAACATGGCTCTTCATGGTCATTGAATGAAAATGACTAAATTAAATCCAGAAGACACAAGCATTCCTGCCAACTAGCTTAAATACAAACCACTTGGTCTTCAAATTTTGTTCAATAGATGGAAGTAAATTAAAACAAACAAACAAACAAAAAAAAAACAGACCTTTGATGTTGATCATACAATGCCATTATGCCTATAAAGTATGAAAAGATGAATTTAATATTTTATTTGCCTTTATTGAACCAATGAATTTGACAGATAAAATGCAAAAATGATTATCACAGTAAATTTTAAAAATTATTTAGAATAATAAAAATGAACATTTGTTAAATGTATTCTTACTAGGGAAAATTGAGTTTTACTCTGAATAACTATACTCACCGAGTCAGTGAAAAAATTCTAGGTTTTGATTTTAAAGGAAAACTGTTCTAAGATAAACAAGGACCTATTTTATAGCACAGGAAAATATACTCAATATTTTGTAAAAACCTATAAGGGAAAAGATTTGGAAAAAATAGATACATATGTTTATATTATTAAGTTATTTTGCTATATGCCTTAAACTAACACAACAATGTAAATCAACTATGCCTCAATAAAAACAAATAAATTTTAAAAATTGAGAAAATAAAAATAATTAAAAATAAAAGAAATCTATACACTATTGATACCATGCATAAAATAGATAACTAATGAGAACTTATTGTAGAGCTCAAGGACCCCATTCAGTGCTCTGTGGTGACATAAATGTGAAGGAAATCTAACAAAAGGGGATATGTGTATACATATGGCTAATTCACTTTGCTGTACAGTAGAAAGTACACACTACCATAGAGTAGCTATACTCCCAATAAAATTAATTTTTAAAAATAGGTAAAATACTCAAACAGACATGTCATGGAAGAGAAGCCCAAGTAGCCAATAAACATAAGACAGTAATCTCTGTAGTAACTAGAGAAATGAAAATTTAAACTATGATAAAAGATCTCTCACTTAAAAGTCTTTTAAAATCATGTTTCTACAAAGAAGTGGGCAATCAGAGCACTGGGAATTGGGCAAATTGACACAGCTACTTTGAAAAACAACTTGACATCCTCAGTAATAATAAAGATGTAAAAACCACATAACTCAGCAATTTCACTACTAGATCTATTACCCCAGAAAAACTCTTGCACACAAGCCCTGGGACAAGATGAAGGAATGACACAACAACACTTCTGTAATAGCAAAAAAAAAAAAGTAGAAAGAACACAAGTCTGCATCTACAGCATTTTTATTTAAACATTATGACATCTTATAGTGAAGTACTTTAGGGCAGAGAAGCCAGTGAATTACAGTTGTATGCCAGAACAAAGTTGAATTTTAAGAACATAATGTTAGCAAGAAAAGCAAGGAATGTTTCAGTTACATAAGATGAATGAATTCTAGAGATCTACCTTAAAACATTGTGCCTATAGTTAATAATAGATGGCCCTAGTTGTAAAGAACCTGCTTGCCAATGCAGGAGATGAAAGAGATGTGGGTTCGATCCCTGGGTCGGGAAGATCCCCTGGAGGTGGGCACAACATACCACTCCAGTATTCTTGCCTGGGGAATTTCATGCATAGAGGAGCCTGGTGAGCTACAGTCCATGGGGTCGCAGAGTCAGACACGACTGAAGCGACTTAGTATGTACACTCACATGCATATATTTAAAAGGTCTTCCCTGGTGGTTCAGATGGTAAATAATCTGCCAGTAATGCAGGAGACCAGGGTTCATTCCTTGAGTCAGGAAGATCCCCTGGAGAGGGGAAATGGCTACCCATGCCAGTATTCTTGCTTGGAAAATTCCATGGACCAAAAAAAAAAAAAATTCCATGGACAAGGGAGACTGACAGGCTACAGGATTTGACCTGTAGGACAAATCTAAAGGACGGCAGGACTTGGTCATAGAACTTCCACAGGCCTAGGGGAAACAAAGACTCTTGGAGAGAACAAACAAAACCCTGTGTGTACCAGGACCAAGGGAAAGAAGCAGTGACCCCACAAGAGACTGAGGCAGACATGTCTGTGAGTGTTTGAGTGTCTGCTGCAGAGACAAGGGTCAGCACTGGCCTGCTGCAGGGTCAGGGGACCTGCTAGCATCAGTCCTGGGAGGGACATGTTAGCATAAGTCCTTTTGGAAGGCACCAGTAGCCCTACCTTAGACTCCAGGTTTGGGCTTCCTCAGGCCAAACAACTAAGAGGGAGGGAAGCACAGCACCACTTATCAGTAGAAAATTGGATTAAAGACTTACTGGTCATGGCCCTGCCCAGGAGAGCAAGACTGCTTTCCCCACAGCCAGTCCCTCCCATCACAAAGCTTGCACAAGCCTCTTATTCGCTTCCATCAGAATGCAGACAGAAGCAACAACCACAATCCCTCAGCCACCAGAACAAAAACCACAATCACAGAAAGCTAACCAGAATGATCACATGGGTCACAGCCTTGTATAATTCAATGAAGCTATGAGCCATGCTATGCAGAGTCACCAAAAACAGACTCGTCATGGTGACCAGTCATGGTGGAGCATACTGACAAAACATGGTCCACTGGAGAAGGGGATGGAAAACCATTCCAGTATTCTTGACTCAAGAACCCCATGAACAGTAATGAAAGGGCAAAAATATATGTCACTGGAAGATGAGTTCTCCAAGTTGGGAGGTGTCCAATATGCTATTGGGGAAGAGTAGAGAAATAGCTCCAGAAAGAATAAAAAGGGTAGGCCAAAGCAGAAATAATGCTCAGTTATGGATATGTCTGGTGATGAAAATAAATTCCAATGCTGTAAAGAATAACATTGCATAGGAACTTGGCATGTTATGTCCATGAATCAAGGTAAACTGGATATAGTCAAAGAGATGGCAAGACTGAACATTGACATTTCAGGAATTAGTGAACTAAAATGGACGGACTAAGAGAATTTAATTCAGATGACCATTATATCTACTGCTGTAGACAAAAACTCCTTAGAAGAAATGGAGTAGCCTTCATTGTCAACCAAAGAGGCAGAAATGAATTACTTGGGTGCAGTCTGAAAAATATTAGAATGATCTCGGCCCATTTCCAAGACAAAGCATTGAACATGACAGCAACCCAAGCCTGTGCCCTAACAAGTAGTTCTGAAGCTGAATGGTTCTATGAAGACCTACAAGAACTTCTAGAACTAAGACCAAAAAAAGATGTCCTTTTCATCAGAGGGGATTGGAATTCAAAAGTAGGACATCAAAACATACTTGGAGTAATAACAGACAAGTGTGGCTTTGGACAACAAAATGAAGCAGGGAAAAGGCTAACAAAGTTTTGCCAAAAGAACACAGTGGTCTTGGAAAACACCATCTTTCAACAACAAAGGCAACAACTCTACAAATGAACATCACCAGATGACCAGTACTGAAATCAGATTGATTATATTCTTTGCAGTTGAAGATTGAGAAGCTCTATACAGTCAGGAAAAAGGATAATTGGAGATAACTGTGGCTCAGATCATGAGCTTCTTATTGCAAAATCCAGGCTTAAACTGAAGAAAGTAGGGAAAACCACTAGGCCATTCAGGTATGATCTAAATCAAATCCTTTATGATTATACAGTGGAAGTAACAAATAGATTCAATGGATTCATTCTAGTAAACAGAGTGCCTGAAGAACTATAGACGGAGATTCATAACACTACAGGAGGCAGTGACCAAAATCACTCCCAAGAAAAAGAAATTCAAGAAGGCAAAATAGTTGTCTGAGGAGGCTTTACAAATAGTTCAGAAAAGCACAGAAATGAAAGGCAAAGGAGAAAGGGAACGCCATACCCAAGTGAATGCAGAGTTCCACAGAAGAACAAGGAGAGATAAGAATGCCTTCTTAAATGAACAATGCAAAAGCAGAGGAAAACAACAGAATGGGAAGGACTAGAGATCCCTTCAAGAAAACTGGAGATATCATGGGAACATTTTTATTGCAAGGATGGGCACAGTAAAGGATAGAAACATTAAGAACATAACAGAAGAGATTAATAAGAGGTGGAAAGAATACACAGAAGCATTTTGCGAAAAAAGGTCTTAATGACCTGGACAATCAAGATGGTGTGGTCACTCACCTAGAACCCAACATCCTGGAGTGTGAAGTTAATTTGGCCTTCAGTTCAGTTCAGTAGCTCAGTCGTGTCCGACTCTTTGTGACCCCATGAACCACAGCATGCCTGGCCTCCCTGTCCATCACCAACTCCAAGAGTTTATCCAAACTCATGTCCATTGAGTTGATGATGCCATCTAACCATCTCATCCTCTGTCATCCCCTTCTCCTCCTGCCTTCAGTCTTTCCCAGCACCAGGGTCTTTTCAAATGAGTCAGCTCTTCGCATCTGGTGGCTAAAATATTGGAGTTTCAGCCTCAACATCAGTCCTTCCAATCAACGCCCAGGACTGATCTCCTTTAGGATGGACTGGTTGGATCTCATTGCAGTTCAAAAGACTCTCAACAGACTTCTCCAACATCACAGTTCCAAAGCATCAATTCTTCTGTGCTCAGCTTTCTTTATACTCCAACTCTCACATCCATGCATGGCTACTGGAAAAACCATAGCCTTGTCTAGATGGACCTTGGTTGACAAAGTAATGTCTCTGCTTTTTAATATGCAGTCTAGAGATTGGTCCAGAGAAAGCAATGGCACACCACTCCAGTACTTTTGCCTGGAAAATCCCATGGATGGAGGAGCCTGGTAGGCTACAGTCCATGGGGTCGCTAGAGTCAGAGACGACTGAGTGACTTCCCTTTCATTTTTCACTTTCATGCATTGGAGAAGGAAATGGCAACCCACTCCAGTGTTATTGCCTGGAGAATCCCAGGGATGGGGAAGCCTGGTGGGCTGCCATCTATGGGGTCGCACAGAATCGGACATGACTGAAGCGACTTAGCAGCAGCAGCAGAGATTGGTCATAACTTTCCTTCCAAGCAGTAAGTATCTTTTAATTTCATGGCTGTAATCACCATCTGCAGTGATTTGGGAGCTGGAAAAGATAAAGTCAGCCACTGTTTCCACTGTTTCCCCATCTATTTGCCATGAAGTGATGGGACCGGATGCCATGATCTTAGTTTTCTGAATGTTGAACTTTAAGCCAACTTTTTCACTCTTCTCTTTCAATTTCATTAAGAGGTTCTTTAATTCTTCTTCCCTTTCTGCCATAGGAGTGGCAGTTGAGTGATGGCGCAGAAGCGGCTGAGGGGAGCTACCCCACGTCCAAGCTCAGGGGTGGTGGCTGAGAGGAGCTACCCCACGTCCAAGGTAAGGGGCAGCAGCTGCACTTTGCTTAGGCAGCCATGAAGAGATACCCCACATCCAAGGTAAGAGAAACCCAAGTAAGATGGTAAGCGCTGAGAGAGGGCATCAGAGGGCAGGCAAACTGAAACCACAACACAGACAACTAGCCAATCTGATTGCATGGAACACAGCTTGTCTAACTCAATGAAATTTGGCCTTAGACACATTATTATGAACAGAGATAGTGGAGGTGATGGAATCCCAACTGAGTTATTTCAAATCCTAAAAGATGATGCTGGTAAATTGCTACGCTCAATATGTCAGCAAATTTGGAAAATGGCCACAGGACTGGAAAAGGTCAGTTTTCATTCAAATCCAAAAAAAGGGCAATTCCAAAGATTGTTCAAACCACTGCACAGTTGCACTCATTTCATATGGCATCAAGGTAATCTATCAAATCCTTCAAGTTAAACTTCACGAGCAGGTGAATTGAGAACTTCCAGATGTACAAGGTGGTTTTAGAAAAGGTAAGAAACCAGAGATTTTCAACATTTGCTGGATCATAGAAAAAGCAAGAGAATTCCAGAAAAACATCTACTTCTACTTCATTGACTATGCTAAATCTATGACTATGTGGATCACAACAAACTGTGGAAAATTCTTAAAGAAATGGGAATACTAGATCACCTTACCTGCCTCATGAGAAACTTGTATGCAGGTCAAGAAGTAACAGTTAGAACCGGACATGGAACAACAGACTTGTTAAAAATTTGGGAAGAAGTATGTCAAAGCTGTATATTATCATCCTGCTTATTTAACTTATATGCAGAGTACATCATGTGAAATGCCAGGCTGGGTGAATCACAAGCTGGTATCATACTGCCAGGAGAAATATCACCACCCTCAGATATGCAGATTATACCACTCTAAAGGCAGAAAGCAAAAAGGGACTAAAGAGCCTCTTTGATGAGGGTGAATGAAGAAAGTGAAAAAACTGGCTTAAAATTGAACAGTCAAAAAATTAAGATCATGACATCCAATCCCATCATATCATGGCAAATAGATGGGGAAAATGTAGAAATAGTGACAGACTTTATATTCTTGGGTTCCAAGATCACTCTGGACGGTGACTGCAGCCATGAAATTAAAAGACTCTTGCTCCTTGGAGGAAGATGACAAACCTAGACAGAATGTTAGAAAACAGAGACATCACTTTGCCAACAAAGGTCTATAGAGTCAAAGTTATGTTTTTTTCCAGAAGTCATGTATAGATGTGAGAGTTGGACCATAAAAAAAGGTTAAACACCAAAGAATTGATGCTTTTGAACTGTGGTGCTGGAGAATACTCTTAAGAGTTTCTTGTACAGCAAAGAAATCAAACCAGTCAATCCTAAAGGAAATCAACTCTGAATATTAATTGAAAGGACTGATGTTGAAGCTGAGCTCCAATATTTGGCCACCATATGTGAAGAGCCAATTCATTCAAAAAGACTCTGATGCTGGGAAAGACTGAGAACAGGAGAAGAAGAGGGTGACAGAGCATGAGATATTTGGATGACATCACCAACACAATGGGCATGAGCTTGAGCAAACTCTGAAAGATAGTGAAGGACAGGGAAGCCTGGTATACTGTAGTTCATGGGATTGCAAAGAGTTTGACATGACTTTGCAACTGAACAAGAATACATTTAAAAATCTACTAAGAGGACAGATCACAATTAAAAAAATAGAAATAGTGAAATTAATATTAGTGAAAATAAGTCAGAAAAGACTGCCTACAGTATTATGTAATGGTATATATATACAGGGGCTTCCTTTGTGGCTTAGCTGGTAAAGAATCTGTCTGTTATGCAGAAGACCTGGGTTCAATCCCTGGGTTGGGAAGATACCCTGGAGAAGGGAAAGGCTACCCACTCCAGTATTTTGGCCTGGAGAATTCCATAGACTACAGTTCATGGGGTTGCAAAGAGTTGGACGTGACTGAGTGACTTTTCTTCACATTCATATATGTATGAAATAGATATAATTAAACATAAATCTCAACAATAAAAAATAAAGGAAATCTAATTATTCATTTGGTTTTTACTATTACTTCTTTTCTAACAAATCCTATCAACTTTTATGTTTAATAAAACATAAAACATGTATAATAATAAGAATTCAGTACCTCACAAGAAAGTCCACTTTATAATTGGAAGGCTATTAGAAATATCATAAATGTAACCAGTAACCCTGAAGAAGCTGAGGTTGAACGGTTCTATGAAGACCTACAAGACCTTTTAGAACTAACACCCAAAAAAGAAGTCCTTTTCATTAGAGGGGACTGGAATGCAAAAGTAGGAAGTCAAGAAACACCTGGAGTAACAGGCAAATTTGGCCTTGGAATGCAGAACGAAGCAGGGCAAAGACTAATAGAGTTTTGCCAAGAAAATGCACTGGTCATAACAAACACCCTCTTCCAACAACACAAGAGAAGACTCTATACATGGACATCACCAGATGGTCAACACCAAAATCAGATTGATTATATTCTTTACAGTCAAAGATGGCGAAGCTCTATACAGTCAGCAAAAACAAGACTGGGAGCTGACTGTGGCTCAGACCATGAACTCCTTATTGCCAAATTCAGACTGAAATTCAAGAAAGTAGGGAAAACCACTAGACCATTCATGTATGACCGAAATCAAATCCCTTATGATTATACAGTGGAAGTGAGAAATAGATTTAAGGGCCTAGATCTGATAGATAGAGTGCCTGATGAACTATGGAATGAGGTTCGTGACATTATACAGAAGACAGGGATCAAGAACATGCCCATGGAAAAAAAATGCAAAAAAGCAAAATGGCTGTCTGGGGAGGCCTTACAAATAGCTATGAAAAGAAGAGAAGCGAAAAGCAAAGGAGAAAAGAAAAGATATAAACATCTGAATGCAGAGTTCCAAAGAATAGCAAGAAGAGATAAGAAAGGCTTCTTCAGCGATCAGTGCAAAGAAATAGAGGGAAAAAACAGAATGGGAAAGACTAGAGACCTCTTCAAGAAAATCAGAAATACCAAAGGAACATTTCATGCAAAGATGGGCTCGATAAAAGACAGAAACGGTATGGACCTAACAGAAGCAGAAGATATTAAGAAGAGATGGCAAGAGTACACAGAAAAACTGTACAAAAAAAGATCTTCATGACCCAGATAATCACGATGGTGTGATCACTGACCTAGAGCCAGACATCCTGGAATGTGAAGTCAAGTGGGCCTTAGAAAGTATCACTATGAACAAAGCTAGTGGAGTTGATAGAATTCCAGTTGAGCTATTCCAAATCCTGAAAGATGATGCTGTGAAAGTGCTGCACTCCATATGCCAGCATATTTGGAAAACTCAGCAGTGGCCACAGGACTGGAAAAGGTCAGTTTTCATTCCAATCCCAAAGAAAGGCAATGCCAAAGAATGCTCAAACTACTGCACAATTGCACTCATCTCACACGCTAGTAAAGTAATGCTCAAAATTCTCCAAGCCATGCTTCAGCAATATGTGAAACGTGAACTTCCTCATGTTCAAGCTGGTTTTAGAAAAGGAAGAGGAGCCAGAGATCAAATTGCCAACATCTTCTGGATCATGGAAAAAGCAAGAGAGTTCTGGAAAAACCTCTATTTCTGCTTTATTGACTATGCCAAAGCCTTTGACTTTGTGAATCACAATAAACTGTGGAAAATTCTGAAAGAGATGGGAATACCAGACCATCTGACCTGCCTCTTGAGAAATTTGTATGCAGGTCAGGAAGCAACAGTTAGAACTGGACATGGGACAACAGACTGGTTCCAAATAGGAAAAGGAGTACATCAAGGCTGTATATTGTCACCCTGTTTATTTAACTTATATGAAGAGTACATCATGAGAAACACTGGACTGGAAAAAACACAAGCTGGTATCAAGATTGACAGGAGAAATATCAGTAACCTCAGATATGCAGATGACACCACCCTTACGGCAGAAAGTGAAGAGGAACTAAAAAGCCTCTTGATGAAAGTGAAACTGGAGAGTGAAAAAGCTGGCTTAAAGCTCAACATTCAGAAAACGAAGATCATAGCATCCGGTCCCATCACTTCATGGGAAATAGATGAGGAAACAGCAGAAACAGTGTCAGACTTTTTTTTCTGGGCTCCAAAATCACTGCAGATGGTGACTGCAGCCATGAAATTAAAAGACACTTACTCCTTGGAAGGAAAGTTATGACCAACCTAGATAGCATATTCAAAAGCAAAGACATTACTTTGCCAACAAAGGTTCTTCTAGTCAAGGCTATGGTTTTTCCTGTGGTCATGTATGGATGTGAGAGTTGGACTGTGAAGAAGGCTGAGCGCCGAAGAATTGATGCTTTTAAAGTGTGGTTTTGGAGAAGACTCTTGAAAGTCCCTTAGACTGTAAGGAGATCCAACCAGTCCATTCTGAAGGAGATCAGCCCTGGGATTTCTTTGGAAGGAATGATGCTAAAGCTGAAACTCCAGTACTTTGGCCACCTCATGTGAAGAGTTGACTCATTGGAAAAGACTCAGATGCTGGGAGGGATTGGGGGCAAGAGGAGAAGGGGACGACAGAGGATGAGATGGCTGGATGGCATCACTGACTCGATGGACGTGAGTCTGGGTGAACTCCGGGAGTTGGTGATAGACAGGGAGGCCTGGCGTGCTGCAATTCATGGGGTCTCAAAGATTCGGACACGACTGAGTGACTGATCTGATCTGATCTGATTCATATAGAATATTTTTATCTTAATTTCCAAATGTTTGGGAAGCTAATCACCCAGAATGAATTTAAGAGTACATATTCAATATCATCAAATACATAAAGAAGCATCTGATATATAATTTGCTATCTAACTTTCCCAAAGGTATCTTCACTATAAAATTAAGTATATTAAGCATTCAGTATGGTTCTAACTATGGCTACCTCTAGAGAGAGCAAATTAGGAAGAAAGTACTTTTCTCTAAACATTACCATTAAATACTATCAAAAGTACTTAGGAAACCTCATCTTTACTGCCGGGGTTCAGCTCCAGCTGATCCAGGGTATTCGAAGCGGGGACGGCGTTGGCGAGGGTCAGGATACAATAGCTTCAATTAGATATTAATTAAAGATATAAAGAGTAATAGAATAAGGATAGCTCAGTAGGAAAATTCAGTGGAGAAAAGAGGCTGAGTAGCTTGGTTTACGCGGGAGACCAATAAAACTTCAAGACAAGAAGCTTGCTCCACTTACATAGGCCTCAGGCGTCCTTCCATTCTCCCGAAGGAGAGGAGACACTGAGGCCTCCCCGGTCGGATCTTAGATGCCCAGGCATAATTAGTAAGCATGGCGGGTTCCGCGTTCCAGATGGAGACTCAGCCAGAGTGAGAGAGAGAGAGACATGGGGAGACCAGTATTTCGAGAAACTGATCCCAATTCTTTATTTTCCATGGTCTACATTTGTACACTGAGATGTTATGCAAAAGTCACGCGGGGTCAGCAGTCCTGACTTTTATCAAAGTCAGGTGCTTCATACAAATGTATACAGAGGTCTTAGGGGTGTTACATCATCTTCTGGCCAGGGGGCCTGCTGACAACTTATGACCCTCTCCTTGTGACAACGGTCAGTCAACCAGGACACTTATTTCTCCAGGGGTGATTATTCTTAAAACAGATGCCACCCAAATAAAGTTACATTCCTATAGGGTGAGGGTGTAGTGGGTTTTAGTTAAGGAAAGAATTTACTTAGCCTAAGGTCTAACGTGATTAATATCAAAGGTTAATACTTATTTCTTCTATATATTCATTAATGTGTGTAAGGGCAGGGGATATGGAGACTTAGCAACAAACATTGGCTCAACAAATGAAAAACCCTTCACCAATACAATTTCTAATCAGCCCATTATACTTATACTAATAGTTTTCTAACTTTTCTAAGGAACCTGTTTTTAGAAGGTTTAAAGCATCTCATGCCTCTCACGTTTGGGAGGCTGTGAGCAATCACATGTGGCTGGACAAGCCTGTCAGGCAGGCCAGAGAACCTTCAGAGGAGTTTGTAGGTTAAAACACTCTTGTCATGCCCAGGAGTTTTTATTAACTCTAAGTTAATTTTTTATTAGCTCTAAGTTAACTCCTTCTCCGAAAAGAGGTGGTGGGGGACAGCCCCCTGTTAAGTCAGAGGTGTAGGTGAGAGCACAAAGTAGTAAAGTAGGCAGGCTCTGGTTATGTGGGTAGATGCTCAAGGATTTCCAGGGGGACTCCTGAGGCTCGATCCCGTCTTTGCGTATGTCAAGCCTCCTTCCTCATGACCTTTGCCATGGGCGGAGTACCTCACTCTGGCCCCCAACACTTTACTATCTTATTTTCCGTTATAATTTCATTGTAGATCAGAATGAAAAAATCATTAAACAAACAGAATCCATAACTCTGTATAGTCTTTCCTGCCTAACCAAAACATAAGTATTCAAGAAAGTCAAGAAATTAATAAAAGCCTTTGAAATGGGGAAAACTACAAGTGTTTAAATGAGGTAGTATCGTTTCCTGTGAGAAGAAGTTTCTCATGATCTTTGTTATACCATGGTATTTGGGTTAAGTGCTTTAGTCCTATTGTTTTGCTTTTTAAAATTTTCTAATTACTGTTGTAGAGTCATTCTTCTCTAACATAGTATTCCTATCCTGGGAACAAAATAATTCATTAGGAAGACTTTAACAATCATATACACACAAAAGTTAAAGTAGATTTTTTTTTCAATCTATGTCAAAATTATGTTAACTTGTTAATAAATGTTGCGGGTTTGTTTTTATCAATACCTTCAATTGGTAAGAAAAGAAAGAAACATCTAGTAAGTTTTTTTTTCATCTTCTCTTTGTATTATGATCTCCAGACCCATTCCAGGACTAACCATGAACTATTGATGGTGAGCAAATTTTTCATAATAACTGCTTACCAGGTATCTGCATAAAAATTATTTCTATAGGGTTCAGAGAGGCTTAGGTATAAAAGCATTCTATTTACTTTTAGATAGGCTAATAGTAATATACTTCAAAAGACGTTGTCATAGAAAAATGTGCTGGCAATTATCAGAAATATAATATTCTGCTTCTATGTATATTGATATTGTGAATGAATTATCCAAATAAGATAAAATACTATTCTAAATTATTCTAAAAATACTTTAGGATTAGTGCTAAGATGTGTTCTACATTGATAGTAGAAATACATCAAACAATTCTAGAATGAATCCATATTGTAATTGAATTTAAATCAGACTCAGAGCCATCTCTAGCCTGTACCATATCAGAAAACTGCCACCCCAAACTGATGATCAATAGTAGCCAAACAGTTGAAAAGATATTCTGGACATCTAAAAATGAGGAGTACTCATAATCTCTCTTTCCTTAAACTTCAAATTATAAAGAAAGTATTGTGGGACTACAGAATCTTCAGATTTTCAATTCTGACTTAGAATTAGCTCCCTTATGTCAATTTTGTTAATAAACATTAAATTGAATATGTTTACATAAAACTAAGTTTCACTACTTTGACTATCATCACTATAAGCATTGCTAACTTCATATAGTAACAAATAGTTTCCCTGGTATTAGGTTGGTGCAAATGCAATTACAAATTCAGATCAAGAATTTTAAATCATTATAATTTAGTTAAACACATCTTTATTAATCACAATAGAGACCATTACAATCAACACATTTTTGCCAATGAGAAATAATTTTGCTTATTCCTGTAGAATATAAATCCATGTCTCAGGATTCAGTGAATTCTTGGAAAGTGTTTTCTGCATCCATCTAGTTGTGAAAGCATTTTTCCTGCAAAACGTTGTTGACACGCCTGAAGAAGTCGTAGTAGGGTGGCGAGGACTCAGAGGAATGTGGTGGATGAGGAAAAATTTCATAGCCCTATTCTTTCAAAGCACTGAGTGACAGTTTGACACGTGGTTGGGCATTGTCCTAGAGAAGAATTGTGCCCATTCTGTTGAACAATGCCAGCTG
The DNA here is from genome assembly GCF_003369695.1 of Bos indicus x Bos taurus. NCBI lineage: Eukaryota > Metazoa > Chordata > Mammalia > Artiodactyla > Bovidae > Bos > Bos indicus x Bos taurus. The sequence continues at coordinate 78,423,825 of NC_040081.1, read as the reverse complement.
CAGGCATTGCAATTTTCAGTGCATCTCATTGATTTGCTGAGCATACTTCTCAGGGGTAACAGTTTCGCTGGGATTCAGAGAGCTGTAGTGGATCAGATGGGCAGCAGACCATCAGTCAGTGGCCATGATCTTGTTTTGGTGCAAGTGTGGCTTTGGGAAGTGTTCTGTATCTTCTTCGAAGCCCAACCACTGAGTTGTTGCGACTTATTATGTAAAATCTTACTTTGTGTGACATGTTACAGTCCAATCAAGAAATGGTTCATTGTTGTTACATAGAATAAGAGAAGACAACACTTCAAAATGACGAGATTTTTGACTTACAGTCAGCTCATGAGACACCCACTTATTGAACTTTTCAATTTGCTTCAAGTGCTGAATGACTGTAGAATGGTTGATGTTGAGCTCTTCAGCAACTTCTTGTGTAGTTACAAGAGGACATGTTTCCATAATCTTCTCAACTGTTGTTGTTCAGTTGCTAAGATGTGTCTGACTCTTTGGATCCCTATGGGCTACAGCACACACGGCTTCCCTGTCCTTCACTATCACCAAGAATTTGCTTAAACTCATGTCCATTGAGTCAATGATGCCATCCAACCATCTCATCCTCTGTCATCCCCTTCTCCTCCTGCCTTCAATCTTAGCCATTATCAGAGTCTTTTCCAATGAGTCAGTTCTTTGCATCAGGTGGCCAAATTAATGGAGCATCAGCTTCAGCATCAGTCCTTCCAATGAAAATTCAGGGGTGAATTCCTTTAGGATTGACTGGCTTGACCTCCTTGAAGTCCAAGGGACTCTCAAGAGTCTTATCCAGCACCACAATCCAAAATCACCAATTTTTCATTGCTTAGCCTTTTTATGGTCCAACTCTCACATCCATACATGACTAAAATGAATATTTTCATGCAAAACATGTCTAGAAAATTGTATTGTTAGTTATATCTGTATGTTTATGGAAGCAGAATTATTCTCAGCAAACTAGGTCTGTTTGAAAAGTCCTTGAAATATGGTGATTAAGAGATCAGGTAAAACACATGTGAAGCCTGGAAGTGTGGTAGGTTGCTGGTAAGTGTGCATATCCTCTATATTGATCACCATTGCCTTGAAACAGTGGTAACACAACTTCAGTGTTGAAACAACTCACTACTGGAACTCTTGATTTTGAAATGCTCTCCTTATAACTTCTTAGAGTATTCCATTTGTCGAGAGGTTGGGAACACAAGCTCAGAGACAAAGATTTAGAAGCCCCACAGACACTTCGCTGGTAGCTTCTATTTCACCACAATTTCCCTCCTCCCCTCCCACAGGTTCAGTTCAGTTCAATGGCTCAATCATGTCTGACTCTTTGTGACTCCATGGCCTGCAGGATGCCAGGCTTCCCTGTCCACCACCTTCTCCCGGAGCTTGCTCAAACTCATGTCCATCGAGTCAGTGATGCCATCCAACCATCTCATCCTCTATCATCCCCTTCTTCTCCTGCTTTCAATCTTGCCCAGCATCAGGGTCTTTTCAACTTAGTCAGTTCTTTACATCAGGTAGCCAAAGGATTGGAGTTTCAGCTTCAGCAATAGTCCTTCCAATGAATATTTAGGACTGATTTCCTTTAGGATGGACTGGTTTGATCTACTTGCTGTCCGAGGGACTCTCAAGAGTTTTCTCCAACATCACAGGTCAAAAGTATCAATTCTTCAAGGCTCAGCTTTCTTTATGGTCCAAATCTCATGGCTGTATTCGGCTCAGTAGTAGTAGTGTGGGCTTAGTTGCACCAAGGCATGTGGGATCTTAGTTCCCCAACCAGGAATCAAACCTGCATCCCCTACACTGCAAAGTGGATTCTTAAACACTAGGCCACCAGGGAAGTCCCTTTCAGTGGTTATAAAATATTAAGAAACACAATAGGATAGAATTTTGAATTCACTTTTCTGCTCTGCATAATGATGACTTCCCAGGTGGTACAGTGTTAAAGAATCCACCTGCCATGGTAGATTGGTGTTTTAAACCATAGTGACTGTGTTTTAATTTTGTATCAATTCTTACTGAAATTGTTTAAGTAATTTAACAAAGTAGAACTTTATAAAACATCCTACAATTCAGGAGACACAGGAGACAGCAGTTCGATCCCTGCCTTGGGAAGATCCCCTGGAGGAGTAAATGGCAACCCACTCAAGTATTCTTGCCTAGAACATTCCATAGACAGAGGAGCCTGATGGGCTACAGTCCACGGGGTCACAAAGAGTTGGAAATAACTGAGCATGCACACAAACATGTAGATCAGATTTAATAGAAACAGTAGGCAAGCTGGAGTACAAATTTCTTTTCCTTTGTTCGAAGCTGTGACAGAAAAAGAAACCAAGTTTTAAAGTGAAAATTAGAAAACAAAGACAAAGGGAGTAAACTGAAAAATCACCACTATTTGTAAACTAGAAGTTGATTTTGTTGCAGCCTGTTATCAACATCTATTTCATGTAAAATATTTGATTAAATACCGATTAAAATATATCATTAAAAATAAATACTTAGGTCTAGAAAATAGTGACTGTGTTTTAATTTTGTATCAATTCTTATTGAAATTAAGTATTTTAACAAAGTAAAACTTTATGAAACATCCTACAGACTCTTGACTTCTAAATAGCCACAACATTTCCCTTAAACTTGCTGGAATATTTTATCAAACTTATCAGGTGGCATTTCTTATAATGTACTTCTACCTATTCAAACTCTAACATCAATTTTATAATGTAATTATGTGGAAAATCTACTTAACTTTTATCAGACTTTCAGCATGTCAAGATAAGAATAACTGCATAAACAGATGGTGCATTGCTATCAAGTTTTCTTAATGCCCAAGGCATCTGTATATTTGTTATTAATCCCACTTGATCCTCTAACTATATTAGGAATGATATTTTCGACTGTTGATGTTGATGCTGTAGAAATATTTTTAAAAATAACTTAAAGTAGACCTGAAGGAGCTATAAAAATTTGTCATGTTTTCCTTTTTATGAAGTAATCCAATTGATAACAGTTTCAGTATTCTTTCCATGGCTTCCAGATTTCAATTCATCCAGAGAGTGAGGGGTGGGGGAAAGTGATGTACAAAAGGGTTATTTCAATGCACACATTTTTATATCTACACAAAATGAAGGCAGGTCTCTGTTAAATGTATTATCTAAGGTTTACAACCTATTATTTTTTTCATTTTCTCAAATGCATTGTATTTTATTCAAGCCCTTAATTGCATTTCAATTTTTTGATTAATTCTTACACATTTTAAAAGACATTAGACATATTTTTATGTTCATATCTGCATTCAAACAGTTTTTCTCTAAATATCCACAGTTGATAAGAAAAATTGTTCATGGGGCTGGTGCACTGGGGTGACTCGGAGGGATGGTATGGGGAGGGAGATGTGGGAGGGGAGTTCAGGATGGGGAGCACACATATGCCCATGGCAGATCCATGCTGATGTGTGGCAGAACCAATACAATATTGTAAAGTAAAAAATAAATAAATAAAAATAAAAAAAAAATAATGTGTTTTCCTGTGAATTCTTATACATTTATATAGAAAATATATAAGATTTCTTGAATGATTTTTTTTAAATATATTTTTGAAATGTGGGTCTCAGCTGACTTCCAGTTTCTTCCTCACAGTTCACAATATATGTTTTATATATATGGTGTTACTACTGAAGTAAACAAATATTAAGAACAAACACAGGTAAAGAGTTCACTGTAAATCATAAAACATTCTGCCAAAATTTTTTTGTTTGTTTGTTTTTAGTTGGTAAAATTCATTTCTAAAGAAAGAAATTGTTACTTGAGGTATTTAGTTTAAGAGCATGTTGTTTTGGGATTTCACAAACTAAATACATTTTTAAGAACAGCAATATCATTCAAAATTACAAATATACTATTCAGAATTACATTACTGAAATAATAGAAACTCAATTCAAAGCATCTTAGGCAGTGATGAAAATGTATTGGAAACATATTGGATTAATTCACCTAACCACAAGTAAAGCAGTGTCTAGGTTGGATCTAAAAAGCTACTATATTTGTTTATATAAAACTAAAGGAAGCAATTCAATTGCTAAAAGTTATCAGAACCTGACAGTAGTCGTGTGTGTGTGTGTTAGTTGCCCAGTCTTGTCCAACTCTTAACAACCCCATGGACTATAGCTCACAGCTGCCTCTGTCCAGAGAATTCTCCAGGCAACAACACTGGAGTGGGTTGCCATGCCCTTCTCTAGGGGATCTTCCTGACCCAAGGATTGAACCCAGATTTCCCATATTGCAGGCAGATTCTTTACCATCTGAGCCACCAGGGACTCCCCAACAGTGGTCACATACCTAACCAAAAGGGGAGGCGAGCTGGGAGAATTTTTTTGGCTACTTTGACCCAATAGATCTAAGAAATTCTTTTTGCTTCTTTTTGTGTTCCTCATTACTCTCCTGGCTACTTTGTTTTTAAAAATTTCATTGGAGTACAGTGTTGAGTTAGTTTCATGTGTACAGCAAAATGAAACAGTTATAAACATATCCACTCTTTATTACATTCTTTTACCATATAAGCCATTAGAAAGTATTGAGTAGAGTTCTCTGTGCTATACAGTAGGTCCTTGTTATCAATAGCTACCAATTTTATACACAGTAGTGTTTATATGTCAATCCCAATTTCCCAACTTATCCCTCTCTCCCTTACACCTTGGTGTGAGCTTCCCTGGTGCCTCAGACTATAAAGAATCTGCCTGCAATGTGAGAGGCCTGGGATTTATCCTTGGGTTGGGAAGATCCCCTGAAGGAGCCCATGGCAACCCACTTCAGTAGGCTTGTCTGGAGAATCCCCATGGATAGAGGAGCCTGGTGGGCTACAGTCCATGGGGTCTCAAAGAGTCAGACACGACTGAGGAGATAAGCACATCCTTACCCCAGTAACCATGTTTGCTTTCTATATCTGTAACTCTATTTTTATTTTGTAGACATACACATTAGTACCATTATTGTAACATTCCAATATAAATGATATCATATGATATCTATCTTTGATTATCCACTCAATATATAATCTTTATGTCCATCCATGTTACTACAAATCACATTACTTCATTCTGTTTTATGGCTGAGTAATATTCCTTATGAACTAGGGATGCAGGTTCGTGACATTGTACAGGAGACGGAGATCAAGACCATCGCCATGGAAAAGAAATGCAAAAAAGCAAAATGGCTGTCTGACGAGGCCTTACAAATAGCTGTGAAAATAAGAAAAGTGAAAAGCAACGGAGAAAAGGAAAGATATAAACATCTGAATTCAGAGTTCCAAAGAATAGAAAGGAGCAATAAGAAAGCCTTCCTCAGCAATCAGTGCAAAGAAATAGACGAAAACAACAGAATGGGAAAGACTAGAGATCACTTCAAGAAAATTAGAGATACCAAGGGAATATTTCATGCAAAGATGAGCTTGATAAAGTACAGAAATGGACCAAACAGAAGCAGAAGATATTAAGAAGAGGTGGCAAGAATACACAGAAGAACTGTACAAAAAAGATTTTCATGACCCAGATAATCATGATGGTGTGATCACTGACTTACAGCCAGATATTCTGGAATGTGAAGTCAAGTGGGCCTTAGAAAGCATCACTATGAACAAAGCTAGTGGAGGTGATGGAATTCCAGTTGAGCTATTTCAAATCCTGAAAGATGATGCTGTGAAAGTGTTGCACTCAACATGCCAGCAAATTTGGAAAACTGAGCAATGGTCCCAGGACTGGAAAAAGTCAGTTTTCATTCCAATCGCAAAGAAAGGTAATGCCAGAGAATGCTCATACTACCACACAATTGCACTCATTTCACACGCTAGTAAAGTAATGCTCAAAATCCTCCAAGCCAGGCTTCAGCAGTACATGAACCATGAACTTCCTGATGTTCAAGCTGGTTTTAGAAAAGGCAGAGGAACCAGAGATCAAATTGCTAACATCTGCTGGACCATGGAAAAAGCAAGTTCCAGAAAAACATCTATTTCTGCTTTACTGACTATGCCAAAGCCTTTGACTGTGTAATCACAATAAACTTTGGAAAAGTCTGAAAGAGATGGGAATACCAGACCACCTGACCTGCCTCTTGAGAAACCTATATGCAGGTCAGGAAGCAACAGTTAGAACTGGACAAGGAACAACAGACTGGTTCCAAATAGGAAAAGGAGTACGTCAAGGCTGTATATTGTTACCCTGCTTATTTAACTGCTATGCAGAGTATATCATGACAAAAGCTGGGCTGGATGAATCCCAAGCTGGAATCAAGATTGCTGGGAGAAATATCAATAACCTCAGATATGCAGATGACACCACCCTTATGGCAGAAAGTGAAGAGGAACTAAAAAGCCTCTTGATGAAAGTGAAAGAGGAGAGTGAAAAAGTTGGCTTAAAGCTCAACATTCAGAAAACTAAGACCATGCCATCTGCGCCCATCACTTCAAGAGAAATTGATGGGAAAACAGTGGAAACAGTGTCAGACTTGACTTTTTGGGGCTCCAAAATCACTGCAGATGGTGACTGCAGCCATGAAATTAAAAGATGCTTACTCCTTGGAAGAAAAGTTATGACCAACCTAGATAGTATATTCAGAAGCAGAGACATTACTTTGGCAACAAAGGTCCGTCTCGTCAAGGCTATGGTTTTTCGAGTGGTCATGTGTGGATGTGAGAGTTGGACTGTGAAGAAGGCTGAGCGCCGAAGAATTGATGCTTTTGTTTTTTTGTTTGTTTTTGTTTTTTTTTAATTTTATTTTATTTGTAAACTTTACATAATTGTATTAGTTTTGCCAAATATCAAAATGAATCCATCACAGGTATACATGTGTTCCCCATCCTGAACCCTCCTCTCTCCTCCCTCCCCATACCATCCCTCTGGGTAGTCCCAGTGCACTAGCCCCAAGCATCCAGTATCGTGCATCGAACCTGGACTGGCATCTCATTTCATACATGATATTTTACATGTTTCAATGCCATTCTCCCAAATCTTCCCACCCTCTCCCTCTCCCACAGAGTCCATAAGACTGTTCTATACAGTATACTAACGCATATATATGGAATTTAGAAAGATGGTAACAATAACCCTGTGTACGAGGCAGCAAAAGAGACACTTGATGTATAGAACAGAATTGATGCTTTTGAACTGTGGTGTTGGAGAAGACTCTGGAGAGTCCCTTGATCTGCAAGGAGATCCAACCAGTCCATTTTAAAGAAGATCAGTCCTGGGTGTTCTTTGCAAGAAATGATGCTAAAGCTGAAACTCCAGTACTTTGGCCACTTCATGTGAAGACTTGACTCATTGGATAAGACTCTGATTCTGGGAGGGATTGGGGGCAGGAAGAGAAGGGGACAACAGAGGATGAGATTGCTGGATGGCATCACCAACTTGATGGACATGAGCTGAGTGAACTCTGGAAGTTGGTGATGGACAGGGAGGCCTGGCATGCTGCAATTCATGAGGTCACAAAGAGTTGGACACGACTGAATGACTGAACCAAACTGAGTATTCCATTATACATATGTACCACATCTTCATTATCCATTCCTCTGTTGATGGACATTTAGGTTGCTTCCTTGACTTGACTATTGTAAACAGTGCTGCAATGAACATTAGGGTGCCTGCATCTTTTTGAATTATGTTCTCTTTTCAAATATATTCCCAGAAATGTGATTGCTGGATCATATGGCAGATCTATTTTTAATTTTTTAAGGAACCTCTATACTGTTCTTCACAGTTGCTGTACGAAGTTACATTTTCTTAAAATATTGCATTCTGGAATTTGAACTAAATATCTGGAATACACAATAAAATCTCTCTACAGTGACTTGGTGAGAAGTGAAACAATTCTCAGCTCTGTGCACACTTGCACATCTCCATTTACCTCTCAGCTTTGCTGTCACTTCTTTTCTCTAACTTCGCAGATTCTGTGCTTGTATATTCTAAACTTTTGCACCCTGCCCCCCAAAAAATGCAGCTCACTTCATACAGGATCTGGAGTTTTCTACTTTAGATTCCTTTCTCTATAGTGCACTGTCCCACAAGTTCTAACCATTTTAACAGCCTATAATATTCATCTCTGCCTCCTCATCTCAAAATACTACCAAAGCCTGCTCTTACTTTTATCTTTATGCTCTCTGGTATAAAATGTGCCTCTGAGGAGAGAGTAAAGACTAGCATTTAGATAGTCCCCAAAATAAAGGTTTTTATTGCTCATTTAATAATGTCTAAAAAATGTTGTCTCATTTTATGCCTAGTTTTTTAGTTGCATCAGAAGGGCATATCTGGTTATTCTATCAAGGCCACAAGCAGACCAGTTTTATTTACTTATGGCAAAAAAAAAAAAATACTATAATAGTAAAGGGATTGTTTTTCTCCCATTTAAAGCCCTAAATAAGGAAAAAAAAAAATCTCTGTAATTTAATAATATTTAGAAATACATTTTGTTCATTTGCTATTTGTTTCCTTCAATTTTTATGATAATTTTGAGAAGGAAAATATAAATAGTTATAAAGATAATACTAGCATTATCAAAAAAGGCATGTATACAGATATAAATGATATTGCTTAAAATTTCTTAAATTACACCACTTGGGCCCTATTTTAAAAACACTTTAAGCAAATCATTCAGGAAATTTGACTCAAATCTCTCTTTTTTATTATATGAAAATAAAACACTTAAAACAACAACAACAACAAAAATGTTAATTAGCCTATGAGGTATAGTCTACCTGCAAGTACTTCTCCTGCTAAAGTTTTTCCCTCACTTGAACTGAAATCAATCTCTTTATGTGTTCCATCATTTCTATGTCCATTTTTGTGGCCTTAAAAACTGATACCTAATTTTTCATTCATCGATTAGCCTTTCAAATACTTCAAGATGTTTTTAAGAGGTCACATCTTAGTGTTTTACCCATTATTCATGCCATAATATTCTAGTTTACCTCTGTTTTATTTACTTTTCAGTTTGTGCTTAAATTCTCAGAAATGGAGTCTGCAAAATTGACTTCAAAAATTCAGTAACTTGTTATAAGTACATTACTGTGTTCCAGAAATACTAATTAATTCTGCTTGGCTGGGAATATATCCTGCATAAAGTGGAGTAATAAGAAATGAATCTAGAAATTATGTTGAGGGAAGCTCTAGAAATTATATCCATGCTTTTCAAGTTACCTATTATTTTGTGTCTAATAAGAAATTCTGTTTGCTTTAAACAGGATTTTTTTATGACTACAGACACAATTTGGAATAACTAATTTGACAGTAGTAAGTAATTTGGATTAAAAAGTTTAGAGAAGGCACTTAAAAATGCTGAAGGAAGAAAGGTAGGCAGTTCAATTATGAGATTCATGTAATTATATTAGTCAAAAACAGGTTCTGAACTACATTGATAGTGGAAATATAAATTACATGCCAATGGAAACATGAAAGGGGATATCAACAATAGGCAATTACTTGACTGAGAGTAAAAAGTGATGTAAAATAAAAAATAATTTTGTATTTTGAGGGTTTTTTAAAAAATACCATTAAGAGAAAAGATAAATCAGAATAGGACTGGGTATAAAGAAGAAGGAGGATGACAATTATAATTATAGCAACAACCAGCATATCATCATTAATATGCCTCAGATACAGTTCTAAGTGCTTTATAACTACTAACTCACCTAAGTTTTACATTTTTCTATGAGATAAGTACTATTACTATCTCTATTTTATAGATGAGGGAGCTGAAGCACATGATTTAAAAAATATTTGAAAGTTCACTCAGGTTATAAATCATAAAGCAGAATTTTAAACCCATTTTGTTTCATGCAAAAGTCTGTATTTTTAACGCACTCTACCACATTGCCTTTATATGACTAGTTGAATTTATTGGTCAAAGAGTTCAAAAAAATTAATTTTAAAAAATATATTCAAAGCCTCTAATAAAATTACTATCGTCAGATTATAGAATTATGTTTAGGTATAGAGATGGCACAGTAAAGGGAAGAAATGGTATGGACCTAAGAGAAGCAGAAGATAATAAAACGAGGTGCAAGAATACACAGAAGAACTATACAGATAAGATTTTCATGACACAGATAACCAAAATGGTATGATCACTAACCTAGAACCAGATATCCTGGAATGCGAAGTCCAGTGGGTCTTAGGAAGAATCACTATGAACAAAGCTAGTGGAGGTGATGGAATTCCAGTTGAACTATTTCAAATCCTAAAAGATGATGCTGTGAAAGTGTTACACACAATATGCCAGCAAATTTGGAAACTTCAGCAATGGCCACAGGACTGGAAAAGGTCAGTGTTCATTCCAATCCCAAAGCAAGGCAAGGCCAAAGAATGTTCAAAATACTGCACAATTGCACTCATGTCACATATTAGCAACATAATTCACAAAATTCTCCAAGCCAGGCTTCAACAGTACATGAACCATGAACTTCCAAATGTTCAAGGTGGATTTAGAAAAGGCAGAGGAACCAGAGATCAAATTGCCTCCTGTCCATAACCAACTCCTATAGCTTACTCAAACTCATGTCCATTGAGTTGGTGATGCCATCCAATCATCTCATCCTCTGTCATCCCCTTCTCTGCCCACCCTCAATCATTCCCAGCACCAGGGTCTTTTCAAATGAGTCAGTTATTCACATCAGGTGGCCAAAGTACTGGAGTTTCAGCTTCAGCATTATTCCTTCCAAAGAAATCCCAGGGCTGATCTCCTTCAGAATGGACTGGTTGGATCTCCTTGCAGTCCAAGGGACTCTCAAGGGTCTTATCCAACACCAAAGTTCAAAAGCACCAATTCTTTGGCACTCAACTTTCTTTATAGTCCAACTCTCACATCCATACCTGACTAGTGGAAAAACCATAGCTTTGACTAGATGGAACTTTGTTGGCAAAGTAAGGTCTCTGCTTTTTAATATGCTGTCTAGGTTGGTCATAATTTTTCTTCGAAGGAGCAAGCATCTTTTAATTTCATGGCTATAGTCACCATCTTCAGGGATTTTGGAGCCCCCAAAAACAAATTTCTCAGTGTTTCCATTGTTTCCCCATGTATTTGCCATGAAATGATGGGACCAGATGCAATGATCTTCGTTTTTAGAATACTGAGTTTTAAGCCAACTTTTTCACTCTCCTCTTTCACTTTCATCACGAGGCTCTTGAGATCTTCTTCACTTTCTGCCATAAGTGTGGTGTCATTGGCATGTCTGAGGTTATTGATATTTCTCCTGTAAATCTTGATTCCAGCTTGTGTTTCATCCAGCTGTGCATTTTTCATGATATACTCTGCATATAAGTTAAATAAGTAGGGTGACAAGATACAGCCTTGACATACTTCTTTCCCAGTTTAGAACCATTCCATTTTTCCATGTACAGTTCTAACTGTTGCTTCCAAACCTGAATACAGATTTCTCAAGAGGCAGGTAAGGTGGCCTGGTATTCCCATCTCTTGAAGAAATTTCCAGAATTTGTTATGATCCTCACAGTCAAAGGCTTTGTCATAGTCAATAAGGCAGAAGTAGATGTTTTTCTGTAACTCTCTAGCTTTTTTGATGATCTAACAGATGTTGGAAGTTTGATCTCTGGCTCCTCTGCCTTTTCTGAATCCAGCTTGAACATCTGGAAGTTCATGGTTCATGTACTGTTGAAGCCTGGCTTGGAGAATTTTGAGCATTACTTTACTAGCGTGTGAGATGAGTGCAATTGTGCAGTAGTTTGAACATTCTTTGGCATTTCCTTTCTTAGGGATTGGAATGAAAATTGACCTTTTCCAGTCCTGTGGCCACTGCTGAGTTTCCAAAATTTGCTGGCAAATTGAGTGCAGCACTTTTACAAGATAATCTTTTAGCATTTGTAGTAGTTCAAGTGGAATCCCATCACCTCCACTAGCTTTATTTGTAGTGATGATTCCTAAGGCCCACTTGACTTCACACGCTCAGATGTCTGGCTCTAGGTGAGTGATCATACTATCGTGATTAGCTGGGTCATTAGCAGAATTTTTTTTTGTATAGTTCTATGTATTCTTGCCACCTCTTCTTTATATCTTTCTGTCCTTTATTGTGCCTATCTTTGCATGAAATGTTCCCTTGGTATCTCTAATTTTCTTGAAGGGATTTCATGAATATCATGGTATCTGGCCCGATCACTTCATGGCAAATAGATGCAGAAACAGTGGGAATAGTGAGAGACTTTATATATATATATATATATATATATATATATATATATATATATATATATATATATATATATATATCAGACCAGATCAGATCAGTCACTCAGTTGTGTCCGACTCTTTGCGACCCCATGAATCGAAGCATGCCAGGCCTCTGTCCATCACCAACTCCCAGAGTTCACTCAGACTCACGTCCATCGAGTCAGTGATGCCATCCAGCCATCTCATCCTCTGTCGTCCCCTTCTCCTCCTGCCCCCAATCCCTCCCAGCATCAGAGTCTTCCAATGAGTCAACTCTTCCCATGAGGTGGCCAAAGTACTGGAGTTTCAGCTTTAGCATCATTCCTTCCAAAGAAATCCCAGGGCTGATCTCCTTCAGAATGGACTGGTTGGATCACTGCAGATGGTGACTGAAGCCATAAAATTAAAAGATGCTTGCTCTTTGGAAGAACAAAGCAGACAGCATACTAAAAAGCAGAGACATTATTTTGCCAACAAAGGTTGGTCTAGTCAAAGCTATGGTTTTTCCAGTAGTCATATATGGATACGAGAGTTAGAGTGTAAAGAAAGCTGAGCACGGAAAAATTGATGCTTTTGAACTCTGGTGTTGGATAAGACCCTTGAGAGTCCCTTGGACAACAAGGAGATCCAACCAGCCCATCCTAAAACAAATCAATCCTGAATATTCCTTGGAAGGACTGATGCTGAAACTCTAATACTTTGGCCACCTGATGTGAAGAACTGACTCATTGGAAAAGACCCTGATGTTGGGAAAATTTGAAGGCAGGAGGAGAAGGAGATTACAGAGGATGAGATGGTTGGATGGCATCACTGACTCGATGGACATGAGTTTGAGTAATCTCTGGGAGTTGGTGATGGACAGGGAGGCCTGGCATGCTGCAGTCGATGGGGTTACAAAGAGTCATACACGACTGAGCTACTGACTGAACTGAATATATATATTTAGATGAATATTTTCTGTATATTAGGATGCATGGTCTGGCTCATATATAAGTATATTTGAACAAGGTTAGTAGGTAGGGTAAAACCTCTTTAATCGTGTAAGCTAAATAGCATAAGGGTTATATGGGAAAAAATAAAATTTTCCTCATTCCAAGCAAATCAGTAAATTATTTCTTCTGTTTTTTTTTTTTTTTTTTTTTTTTTTAAACTTATCCACAAGATATTCAACCTATTTATTAGGTATATTTTTCAGTTTCTTTTTTTTACCAAGTAACCTAAAAATATAATGCCAAATGATGACTGCTGCTGCTGCTGCTAAGTTGCTTCAGTCGTGTCTGACTCTATGCGACCCCATAGACGGCAGCCCACCAGGCTTCTCTGTCCCTGGGATTCTCCAGGCAAGAACACTGGAGTGGGTTGCCATTTCCTTCTCCAATGCATGAAAGTGAAAAGTGAAAGTGAAGTTGTTCAGTCATGTCCGACTCTTAGCAACCCCATGGACTGCAGCCTACCAGGCTCCTCTGTCCATGGGATTTTCCAGGCAAGAGTACTGGAGTGGGTTGCCATTGCCTTCTCCAAATGATGACTAGTATTTTTCAACTACCTGAGCTACTGAAGTGAAAGCTGTCTTGGTAGAAGAAGAAAAATAATTAGAGGAAATATGTTCCAGAGCAGAAAAATAGCTCATTAGCTATAATCAATGTTACTGCAGTAATATCTGCAGTTTGTCTCATATTCTGTTTTAGACCTGTCAGCCCCAAATATCTATGAAATGAAGTACAGAATATTCTATAAGAAACAAACAATTATATATTTGAATGAATAAGCTAACTACAAATCAAACCACTCATTATTTTTGAATTGAAGGAAAGATAAGAGAGGAAAGGGCCAAATAATGTTAATAATTCCCTCTAAGTGTATAGATATATGATCAAAGTTATCCACACATTGACTACCTAATTAGCTAAACTTCAACCTTCAATTCATTTTCTCAGTAGTGTGTCTTAAGTGTATTGCATTTATTTTCTCATTTTATATCTAATATCAATAGTCACAGTAAATGAGGTATGAATAATTAGGAGTTTGTCACTGACACATGATATGAGTGAAATGATTTCATCCAGATGAGAACCAATAGCAAGTTAGCAATGTAATATAGTCATTAATTATTTTTCTTTAAACTCTCTCTTCACTGGTTCATTACACATATGAAAATGAAAGTGAAAGTGTTAGTCACTCAGTCATGTCCAACTCTTTGTGACCCCATGGACTGTAGCCTACCAGGCTCCTCTGTCCCTGGGATCCTCCAGGCAAGAATCCTAGAGTGAGTTGCCATTCCCTTCTCCAGGGCATCTTCCTGACCCAGGGATCAAACCTAGGTCTCCTACATTGTAGACAGATTATTTACTGTCTGAGCCATCAGAGAAGCCCCACTATACATATATGCTCAAACATTTTTTTCTTCTTAAAACATATATACATATAAGTATGCAGCAAAGCATGTGCACTCAACATGTGTAGATGCAGAGGTCCATACCTAATATAATTTTGATTTCCTTTACAACCTACCTTCTGGAATCTCTTGTCTTAATCTTTATTTTATCTAGCTCCCCATTAGGACTTGTGCTCATCTTTTCCTGCGAGAACACCAAAATCACAACTAGATGTTGAACAATCATCAACAGGAGTGTGTTAGAACCCATCAAAAAAAGATATCCCACATCCAAGTTCAAAGGACAAGCCCCAGTCAGACAATAAGACTGGCACAATCATGTTAAAATCAAATCCCATACATGCCTGGTGGGTAACCCACAAACTGGAGAACAATAATACCAAAGAAGCCCACCTACTGTTGTGAAGGTTCTAGGCCCCACATCAGTCTTTCAAACTTGGGGTCTAGCAAAGGGCTGGAAGTCCCCAGGGAATCTGACTTTGAAGGACAGCAAGATTTGATTATAGAACTTACACAAGACTGAGGGAAACAGAAACTCTTGGTGTTAGTCGCTTAGTCATGTTCAACTCTTTGCGACTCCATGGACTATAGCCTGCCAGGCTTCTCTGGAAATCAGAGCCTGTCAGGCTACAGTCCATGGGGTCACAAAGACTCAGACATGACTGAGCCACTAACACCAAGAGAGCACAAATAAAGCCTTGTGTTCAACAGGACACAGAAGAAAGGAGTGGTGACCCCACAAGAGACTTTGGTAGACATGCCTGTGAGTGGTTGAGGGTCTCCTGCTGGAGTGTGCATCAGTAGTAGCCTGCCATGGGGACGGGGCACTGGCAGCAGAAGCTTGGCAGGCACATGCTGTCATAAGTCCTCTTTTGAGTGAAGTGAAAGTCTCTCAGTCATGTCTGACTCTTTGCGACCTCATAGACTATACAGTCCATGGAATTCTCCAGGCCAGAATACTGGAGTGAATAGCCTTTCCCTTCTCCAGGGCATCTCCCAACTCAGGTATCAAACCCAGGTCACTGGCATCTCAGGCGGATTCTTTACCAGCTGAGCCAAAGTTAGCCAATAGCTTTACCATAGAGCCTGTACACTCCAGAACTGGGTCACTTCAGGCCAAACAAATAACAGGGAAGGACAATAGCCCCATCTATCAGCAGATAATTGGATTAAAGATTTATTGACCGTGGTCCTGACACCTGAGCAAGACTCAGGTTTCCCCACAGTCAGTCCATCCCAAGCCCCTTATCCTCATCTATCAGAAGGCAGACAGAAGAAGTAAGAATTACAGTTCTTCAGATTCTGGAATAAAATCCACAATCACAGAAAGCTAAGCAAACCTATTATATAGATCACAGCCTTGTGTAACTCAACAAACCTATGAGTCATTCCATGCTGGGACACCCAACACACAAGTCAGTGTGTAGAGTTCTGACAAAATATGGTCCACTGGAGAAGAGAATGGCAAACAACTCCAATATTCTTGTCTCAAGAACCCATGAAGAGTATGAAAAGGCTAAAAGATATGACACTGGAAGATGAGCCCCCCAGGTTGGTAAGTATCCAATATGCTACTGGGGAAAAGCAGAGAAATAGCTCCCAAAAGATTGAAAAGCCTGGGCCAAAGTGTAAATGATGCTCAGTTGTGAATATGCCTGGTGGTGAAAGCAAAGTCTGATGTTGTAAAGAAAAATATTGCATAAGAACCTTGAATGTTAGGCCCATGTTTTTGTTGTCCAGTCACTAAGTGTGTCTGACTCTACAACACCATGGACTACAGCACATCAGGCTTCCCTTTCCTTCACTATCTCCCGAAGTTTTCTAAAACTCATGTTCATTGTGTTGGTGATGTCATCCAAGAATCATAGTAAATTGGAAATGGTCAAGCAGGAGATGGCAAGTGAGACCACCAATATTTTAGGAATCAGTGAATTAAAATGGACAGGAATGAGAAAATTTAATTCAGATAACCATTACATCTACTGAAAAGTAAAAGTGAAATTCCCTCAGTTGTATCTGACTCTTTGCGACCCCATGGACTATAAAGTCCATGGAATTCTCCAGGCCAGAATACTGGAGTTGGTAGCCATTCCCTTCTCCAGGGAATCTTCCCAATCCAGTGATCAAACCCAGGTCTCCAACATTGCAGGCAGATTCTTTACCAGCTGAGCCACCAGGGAAACCCAAGTATACTGGAGTGGGTAGCCAATCCCTTCCCCAGCAGATATTCCTGACTCAGGAATCAAACTGGGGTCTCTTTCATTGCAGGTGGATTCCTTATCAGCTGAGCTACTTGGGAAGCCCATTATATCTACTACTGTGGGCAAGAATGTCTTGGAAGAAATGGAATAACCCTAAAAGTAGCCAAAAACAGTTTGAAATTCAGTACTTGAGTGCAATCTCAAAAATGACAAAATGATCTCAACTTGTTTCCAAGGCAAACCATTCAATATCATGAAATCCATATCTAAGTCCCTAACATTAATGTCAAAGAAGCTGAACAGTTCTTTGAAGACCTTCAAGACTTTCTAGAACTAACACCAAAAAAATTATGCCCATTTCATCACAGAGAACTAGAATTCAAAAGTAGGAAGTCAAAAGATACCTGGAATTACAAGCAGGTTTGGCCTTGGAGTACAAAATGATGCAGGGCAAAGGCTAACAGAGTTTTGCCAAGAGATCACACTGATCATAGCAAACATCTTCTTCCAACAACACAAGAGACAACTCTACACATGGATACAACTAGATGGTAAATACTAAAATCAGACTGATTACATTTTTGGGAAACCAAAGATTTAGAACTCTATAAAGTCAGCAAAAACAAGACCTGGAACTGACTGTGACTCAGATCATGAGCTCCTTATTACAAAATTAAACATTAAAATGAAGAAAGTAGGGAACACCACTAGGCAATTCAGGTATGACTTAAATAATATCCCTTATGATTAGACAGTGGAAGGGACAAATAGATTCAAGGAATTAGATATGGTATACAGAGGGCTTGAAGAATTATGGATGGAGGTTCATAACATTGTACAGGAAGCAGTGACCAAAACCATCCCCCCTAAAATAAATCCAACAAGGCAAAATGGTTGTCTGAGAAGGCCTTACAAATAGCTAAGAAGAGAAATGGAAGGCAAAGGAAAAAGGGAAAGACATACCCAACTCAATGCAGAGTTTAAGAAAATAGCAAGGTGATAAGAAAGCCTTTTTAAGTGAACAATGCAAAGAAACAGAGGAAAACAATAGAATGAAAAATACCAGAGATCTCTACAAGACAACTGGAGATACCTAGGGAATATTTCATGCAAGGATGGGCACAATAAAGGACAGAAACAGCAAGAACCTAACAAAAGCAGATGAAATTATAACAAGGTGCCAAGAAAACACAGAAGAACTATACAAAAAGGTCTTAATGACCCAGATAACCACGATGGTATGGACACTCACCTAGAGCCAGATATTTGGGAGTGTGAAGTCAGGTGGGCCTTAGGAAGCATTACTAGGAACAAAGCTAATAGAGGTAACAGAATTCCAGCTGAGCTATTTCAGATCCTAAAAGATGAAGTTGTTAAAGTCCTGCATTCGGTATGTCAGCAAATTGGTAAAACTCAGCAGTGGCCACAGGACTGGAAAAGGCCAGTTTTCATTCCAATCCCAAAGAAAGTAATGCCAGAGATTGTTCAAGTTACCATACAATTGCATTCATTTCATGTGCCAGCAATATAATTCTCAAAATCCTTCAAGCTAGGCTTCAACAGTATGTCAACTGAGAACTTCCATATGTTCAAGCTGGATTTAGGAAAAGCAGAGGAACCAGAGATCAAATTGCTAATATCCATTGTATCAGAGAGAAAGCAAGAGAATTCCAGAAAAACATTCATTTCTGTTTCATTGACTATGCTAAAGCCTTTGACTGTGGAGATCAAAACAAACTGGACCACTTTTCAAGAGATGGGAATACCAGACCACCTTATCTGCCTTCTGAGAAACCTGTATGCAGGATGAGAAGCAGCAGTTAGAACCATGTCTGGTTCAAAATAGTAAAGGAGTACATCAAGACTGTATATTGTCAGCCTACTCATTTAACTTCTATTCAGAGTACATCATGCAAAAATGCTGGCCTGGATGAATCACAAGTTGGAATCAAGATTGCTGGGAGAAATATCCACAATTGCAGATATGCAGATGGCACCACTCTAATGGCAGAAAGAGAACAGGAACTAAAGAGTCTGTTGAGGTCGGTGAAAGAGGACAGTGAAAAAGCTGGCTTAAAACTCAACATTCAAAAAACTTAAGATCAGAGCATATGGTCCCATCACTTTATGAAAAATAGATGGAGGAACAGTGGAAACATTGACAGACTTTGTTGTCTTGGGATCAAAAATCACTGCAGATGGTAACTGAAGCCATGAAATTAAAAGATGCTTGGTCCTTGAAAGAAAAGTTATGACAAACCGAGACAGTATATTAAAAACCAGAGACATCACTTGGCCAACAAAGGTCCATATAGTTGAAGCTATAGTTTTTCCAGCAGTCATGTATGGATTTGAGAGTTGGACCATAACGAAGATTGAGCACCAAAGAATTGATGCTTTCAAATTGTGGTGCTGAAGAAGACTCTTGAGAGTCCCTTGGACATCAAAGAGATCAAACTAGTGAATCCTAAAGAAAATCAACCCTGAATACTCATTGGAAATACTTATGATGAAGCTGAAGATCCAATAGTTTGGCCACCTGATATGAAGAACCGACTCATTGGAAAAGACTTTAATGCTGCAAAAGATTGAGTGCAGGAGGAGAAGGGGGCAACAAAGTATAAGATTGTTGGATGGTACCACTGAGTCAATGGGCATGAGTTTGAGCAAACTCTGAGAGACAGTGAAGGACAACAAAGCCTGGAGTGATGCAGTCTGTGGGCTCTTAAAGACCTGGACAGGATTTAGTGACTGGAAAACAATGGCAACTCATTTTATATTTCTATACAGTAGTGTGCTGGCTGTCTCATATTAGTGCTCCAGAGACAGTTCTTAAATTTTCATAAATATTTTGAACTAAGCACAGCAGTATTAACATTTCCTTGTGGGAGACATTAACCATAACTGTTTTAAAAAATCTTGAATGATAATTACATACAACACTTGCTTAGACCACTGAGAACAAAAATATAAGACCCTTAGAATAAGAACCTTCTAGTATCCCTCACTACATTACAAGTTTTCTCATCACAAGGATTATTTCTATCTTTTTCACTACTGTATTCACAGTGTTTGACTTACATTTGCTCAAAAATATTTTAAATGCAATACAAATGAGGAGAGTGAGGCAGGCAATAGACAGGACTACTAATAAGAAGTGAAGTTAAAAAGAAAAGAAAGGGTAAATAAAGTTGCTTCCTTTTTTTTTTTTCCTAAGTTTTGATCAGTTTGTCTCTGATAATAACTGCTGCAGCACAATTCAAGTCAACATTTATCCTATGACTACAAACTCAGGGTATCACATGATTTTTTTATCTTTTACTTTATATTTGGGACAAAAAGTTTATTAAAATTTAGGATGATGATAAATATAATCTCAGTTAATATTTGAAACTTAGCTCTTTTTTTAACAACTGAAGAAAAGAAAAACAAATTACTTGTACTGTAAATGTAGGTAATTTCTGAACTGAGATAAGCATGTTGGATTAGAGCCAGAAACACTAAGCAATAGTACATAGCATATAGCAATTTCGAGGGTAAAGTGCCATACTGATTTCCAAGTTTTTAAGAATGAAGTAAGAATGTTATAGTTGCATTATATAGATGAATTCCAATGTCTCACAGTAAGTAAATAGAAAGTACAGGCATATGTGGGAGAGAGCACAGGTTTATTTCCATACCACTGCAATAAAGCCAATCCTGCAATAAAGTGAGTCACATGAATTGCTTCATTTCCCAGTGCCTATAAACTTTACATTTATATGATATTGTAGTCTAAGTATGCAACAGCATTATGCCCAAAAATAATGCTCATACCTTAATTTAAAAATACTTTACTGCTAAAAATTTCCAAATATCACCTAAACCCTCGTGAGTCATAATTCTTTTGCTGGTAGAGGATCCTACTTCAGTGTTGCTGGCTACTGACTGATCATGGTGGTAGCTGCTGAAAGGCTGGGGTTTCTGAGGCAATTTCTAAGAATCAAGCAGCAATAAAGTTTGCCACATTGCTTGACTCTTTCATTAGAGATATCTCTGTAGCATACAATGCTATTTGATATTATTTTACATAAAGTAGAACTTTCAAAGTTGGAGTCAGTTCTCTCAAACTCTGCTCCTTTTTTACCAACTAGGTTTATGTAATATTCTAAACCTTTTGTTGTCATTTCAACAACCTTCCCAGAATTTTGATCAAGAGCATCCATCTCAAGAAAACACTTTCCTTATCTGTAAGCAATTCTTCATCCATTAAAGTTTTATCATGAGATAGGAGCAATTCAAGCATATCTTCAGCTTCTACTTCCAACTTTAGCTTCCTTGTTATTTTCACCACAAATGTAGTTACTTCCTCCATTAAAGTCTTGAACCATTCAAAGTCATCCACGAGGGTTAAAATCAGCTTCTTCCAAACTCCTGTTAATATTGATATTTGATCTCTTCCCATGAATCATAAATATGCTGAATCATGTTTAAAATGGAAAATCCTTTCCAGAAGGTTTCCAATGGAATTTTCCCAAGTCCACCAGAGAAGTCACTATTGATAGCAGTTATAGCCTAAGTAACTATAACTTCCCTGGTAGTTCACCTGGTAAAGAATCCACCTGAGTTGGGAAGATGCCCTGGAGAAGGGAATGGCAATTCCCTCTAGTATTCCTGCTTGGGGAATTCCATGGATAGAGGAATCTGGCGGGCTACAGTCCATAGGGTCGTACAGAATCAGACATGACTGAGCAACTTTCACTTGACTTCACAGCCTTTCAGAATATATTTCTTAAAATAATAAGACATTAAAGTCAAAATTACTTCTGAACGCACAGGCTGCAAAGTGGATGCTGCGTTTGAGATCAGTTCAGTTCAGTTCAGTTCAGTCTCTCAGACGTGTCCGACTCTGTGACCTCTAGGATTGCAGCATGCCAGGCTTCCCTGTGCATCACCAACTCCCGGAGCTTGCTCAAACTAATGTTCATTGAGTCAGTAATGCCATCCAACCATCCCATCCTCTGTTGTCCCCTTCTCCTTCTGCCGTCAATCTTGCCCAGTATCAGGGTCTTTTCTAATGAGTAAGTTCTTCCCATCAGGTGGCCAAAATATTGGACTTTCAACTACAGCATCAGTCCTCCCAAGGAATATTCAGGACTAATTTCCTTTAGGATGGACTGTTTGGATCTCTTTGCAGTCCAAGGGAGTCTCAAGATTCTCCAACACCACAGTTCAAAAGCATCAATTCTTTGGTGCTCAGCTTTCTTTATAGTCCAACTCTCACTTTGGCTTAGATGGACCTTTGTCAGTAAAGTAATATCTCTGCTTTTTAATATGCTGTCTAGGTTGGTCATAACTTTTCTTCCGAGGAGCAACCATCTTTTAGTTTCGTGGCTTCAGTCACCATCTGCGGTGATATGACTACAGGATACTTTGAATTACACAGAATGATAAGAAAAAATAAGAAACTTTAAATCCCTATTCTTCCATTTCTAGGAACCTAATTTGCATTAACTACTGTTATTTTGTTCTTTGTTTCTCCCTATCTACTTACTGCTTATCTATTTCTCAACCAGACCCAGGGCTTCCCAAGAGACTCAGTGGTAAAGAATTCTCCTGACAATACAGGAGACACAGAAAACTTTGGTCAGGAGATCTCCTGGAATAGGAAATGGCAACTCACCCCAGTGTTCTTGCCTGGAGAAGTTCATGGACAAAGGATCTTGGTGGGCCACAGTCCATAGGATTTCAAAGAATTGGACACATCTGAGAAACTGAGCACAGCACAGAACAACAAGTATGTCTTATAAATTGAATTAATAGTAGACAGTGGCCATACATCTCCTAGAAAAGAACATAGGCAAAACATTCTCTGACATAAATCACACAGATGTTTTCTTAGGCCAATTTCCCAAGGCAATAGAAATAAAAAAATAAATAAATAAACTAATGGGTTCGAAACAAACTTACAAACTTTTAGATAGCAAAGGAAACCATAAACTAAACAAAAAGACAACACACAGAATGGGAAAAAAAATATTTGCAAATGATATGACTGACAAAAGTCATATGATATGATTGCAAATGAAATGACTGACAAGATTAAAATGTTATGACATTTCCCATAATATACAAACAGACTATACAACTTAGCAACAAAAAATAATAAAAACCTCAATTCCAAAATGGGCAGAATATCTAAATAGATATTTTTCCAAAGAATAAATATGGATGGTCAATAGACACAAGAGAAGAGGCTCAACATCACTAATTATTAGACAGATGCAAATCAAAACTACAATGAGGTACAACCTCAGAGCAGTTAGAATGGCCATTATCAAAAAATCTACAAATAATGCTGGGGAGTGTGTGAAGAAAAGGGAACCCTCCTACACTGTTGGTGGGAATGTTAGTTGGTGCAGTCACCATGAAAGACAGTACAGAGATTCCTCAGAAAATTAAAAACAGAACTACCGTATGATCCAGCAATACTACTCCTGGACATATATTGAGACAAATCTGTAATTCAAAAAGATACATACACCTCTATATTCATAGAAGCACTAATCACAAGAGCTAAGGCATTGAAACAATCTAAATGTCCACTGACAGATGAATGGATAAAGAACATGTGGTATATATATACAATAGAATTCTACTCAGACATAAAAAGAAAATAATGTCATTTGCTGCAACACTGATACAAGTAGAGATTATCTTACTAAGTATGTCAGAAAGACAAATATTACATGATATGACTTACATATGAAACCTAAAATATGATACAAGTGAGCCTATCTATGAAACAGAAACACAGGCACAGAGAACAAAATGTAGGTTGTGGAGTGGGAGGTAGCTGAGGGAGGGATGCAGTGGGAGCTTGGGGTTAGTAGATATAACCTTTTATATATAGAATTGATAAAGAATAAGGTCCTATTGTCTATTGTCTAGCACAGAAAACTATATTCAATACCCTTTGGTAAACTTTTATATATAGAATTGATAAACAATAAGGTCCTATATCCTATTGTCTAACACAGAAAACTATATTCAATACCCTTTGATAAACTAATGGAAAATAATATGTCATACATTTATATATATATGTGTGTGTGTGTGTGTGTGTGTGAGTGTGTGCATGTGTATATACATATGTGTATACATGAATCACATTGCTGTAGAGCAGAAATTAATGCAATATTGTAAATCAACTACCAGATCAGATCAGATCAGACGCTCAGTCGTGTACGACTTTTTGCGACCCCATGAATCGCATCACGCCAGGCCTACCTGTCCATCAACAACACCCGGAGTTCACTCACACTCACGTCCATCGAGTCAGTGATGCCATCCAGCCATCTCATCCTCTGTCGTCCCCTTCTCCTCCTGCCCCCAAACCCTCCCAGCATCAGAGTCTTTTCCAATGAGTCAACACTTCACAGGAGGTGGCCAAAGTACTGGAGTTTCAGCTTTAGCATCATTCCTTCCAAAGAAATCCCAGGGCTGATCTCTATCAGAATGGACTGGTTGGATCTCCTTGCAGCCCAAGGGACTCTCAAGAGTCTTCTCCAACAACACAGTTCAAAAGCATCAATTCTTCGGTGCTCATCCTTCTTCACAGTCCAACTCTCACATCCATATATGACCACAGCAAAAACCATAGCCTTGACTAGACGAACCTTTGTTGGCAAAGTAATGTCTCTGCTCTTGAATATGCTATCTAGGTGGGTCATAACTTTTCTTCCAAGGAGTAAGCGTCTTTTAATTTCATGGCTGCAGTCACCATCTGCAGTGATTTTGGAGCCCCAAAAAATAAAGTCTGACACTGTTTCCACTGTTTCCCCATCTATTTCCCTTGAAGTGATGGGACCGGATGCCATGATTTTCATTTTCTGAATGTTGAGCTTTAAAACAACTTTTTCACTCTCCACTTTCACTTTCATCAAGAGGCTTTTGAGTTCCTCTTCACTTTCTACCATAAGGGTGGTGTCATCTGCATATCTGAGGTTATTGATATTTCTCCCGGCAATATTGATTCCAGCTTGGGATTCATCCAGCCCAGCTTTTGTCATGATATACTCTGCATAGCAGTTAAATAAGCAGGGTAACAATATGCAGCCTTGACGTACTCCTTTTCCTACTTGGAACCAGTCTGTTGTTCTATGTCCAGTTCTAACTGTTGCTTCCTGACCTGCATACAAATTTCTCAAGAGGCAGATCAGGTGGTCCCATATTCCTATCACTTTCAGAATTTTCCACAGTTTATTGTGATCCACACAATCAAAGGCTTTGGCATAGTCAATAAAGCAGAAATAGATGTTTTTCTGGAACTCTCTTGCTTTTTCCATGATACAGAAGATGTTGGCAATTTGATCTCTGGTTCCTCTTCCTTTTCTAAAACCAGCTTGAACATCAGGAAGTTCATGGTTCACATATTGCTGAAGCCTGGCTTTGAGAATTTTGAGCATTACTTTACTAGCGTGTGAGATGAGTCAATTGTGTGGTAGTGTGAGCATTCTTTGGCATTGCCTTTCTTTGGGATTGGAATGAAAACTGACCTTTTCCAGTCCTGTGGCCACTGCTGAGTTTCCAAATTTTCTGGCATATGGAGTGCAGCACTTTCACAGCATCATCTTTCAGGATTTGGAATAGCTCAGCTGGAATTCCATCACGTCCACTAGCTTTGTTCATAGTGATGCTTTCTAAGGCCCACTTGACTTCACATTCCAGGATGTCTGGCTCTAGGTCAGTGATCACACCATCATGATTATCTGGGTCATGAAGATCTTTTTTGTACAGTTCTTTGTGTATTCTTGCCATATCTTCTTAATATCTTCTGCTTCTGTTACGTCTATACCATTTCTGTCCTTTATCGAGCCCATCTTTGCATGAAATGTTCCTTTGGTATCTCTGATTTTCTTGAAGAGATCCCTAGTCTTTCCCATTCTGTTGTTTTCCTCTATTTCTTTGCATTGATTGCTGAAGAAGGCTTTCTTATCTCTTCTTGCTATTCTTTGGAACTCTGCATTCAGATGTTTATATCTTTCCTTTTCTCCTTTGCTTTTTGCTTCTCTTCTTTTCACAGCTATTTGTAAGGCCTCCCCAGACAGCCATTTTGCTTTTTTGCATTTTTTTTTCCATGGGCATGGTCTTGATCCCTGTCTCTGGTACAAAGTCACGAACCTCATTCCATAGTTCATCAGGCACTCTATCTATCAGATCTAGGCCCTTAAATCTATTTCTCACTTCCACTGTATAATCATAAGGGATTTGATTTAGGTCATACCTGAATGGTCTAGTGGTTTTCCCTACTTTCTTCAATTTCAGTCTGAATTTGGCAATAAGGAGTTCATGATCTGAGCCACAGTCAGCTCCTGGTCTTGTTTTTGCTGACTGTATAGAGCTTCTCCATCTTTGGCTGCAAAGAATATAATCAATCCAATTATGGTGTTGCCCATCTGTTGATATCCGTGTATAGTCTTCTCTTGTGTTGTTGGAAGAGGGTGTTTGTTATGACCAGTGCATTTTCTTGGCAAAACTCTATTAGTCTTTGCCCTGCTTCATCTGTATTCCAAGGCCAAATTTGCCTGTTACTCCAGGTGTTTCTTGACTTCCTACTTTTGCATTCCAGTCCCCTCTAATGAAAAGGACATCTTTTTTGGGTGTTAGTTCTAAAATGTGGTCCACTGGAGAAGGGAATGGCAAACCACTTCAGCATTCTTGCCTTTAGAACCCCGTGAACAGTATGAAAAGGCAAAATGATAGGATACTGAAAGAGGAACTCCCCAAGTCAGTAGGTGCCCAATATGCTACTGGAGATCAGTGGAGAAATAACTCCAGAAAGAATGAAGGGATGGAGCCAAAGCAAAAAGAATACCCAGCTGTGGATGTGACTGGCAATAGAAGTAAGGTCCGATGCTGTAAGGAGCAATATTGCATAGGAACCTGGAATGTCAGCTCCATGAATCAAGGTAAATTGAAAGTGGTCAAACAAGAGATGGCAAGAGTGAATGTCAACATTCTA
Organism: Bos indicus x Bos taurus; assembly: GCF_003369695.1. Classification (NCBI taxonomy): domain Eukaryota; kingdom Metazoa; phylum Chordata; class Mammalia; order Artiodactyla; family Bovidae; genus Bos; species Bos indicus x Bos taurus. The sequence continues at coordinate 78,397,011 of NC_040081.1, read as the reverse complement.
GGAATCAGCGAACTGAAATGGACTGGAATGGGTGAATTTAACTCAGATGACCATTATATCTACTACTGCGGGCAGGAATCCCTCAGAAGAAATGGAGTAGCCATCATGGTCAACAAAAGAGTCCAAAATGCAGTACTTGGATGCAATCTCAAAAACGACAGAATGATCTCTGTTCGTTTCCAAGGCAAACCATTCAATATCACAGTAATCCAAGTCTATTCTCCAACCAGTAATGCTGAAGAAGCTGAAGTTGAACAGTTCTATGACGACCTACAAGACCTTTTAGAACTAACACTCCCCTCACCCCCACCCCAAAAAAAATCAACTATACTTATTAGTAAAAAAAAAAAAAAACTTAAATGTTCTTAACAAAGAGTCATGATGGTAAACTGGCTATCAGTTTCCTCATTTTACTCTCTAAAAGAATCTCAAGTCTGGGGAGATGGGAATGGGCCATCCTGAAAATGCATCTCTCCAGACACAATGTTCTGGAACCAGAGGGGTTGAGGAAGTGAGGAAGATGACATAATTCTGGCCAGTGAAGTATAGCAGAGTATGTTGGGGATTTCTGTAAAATAACTAAATTTTTGTCAAAAAATGGCAAAGATAGGTATTGCCATTTTTAAATCTTGTCTTAAACATGGGTGTGAGACTAAACCTGCAGTAGACATTTTTAATATAGGTAAATATATATTGAAAATGTATAGTAACCAAATTGATAAAAAGTAGATGGTGCTAGTGGTAAAGAACCTGTCTGCTAATGCAGGAGACATAAGAGTTGCAGGTTCAATTCTTGGGTCAGAAAGATCCCCTGGAGGAGGGCATGGCAACCAACACCAGTATTCTTGCCTGGAGAATCCCATGAACAGAGGAGTTTGGCAGGGTACAGTTCATAAGGTCTCAGAATTGGACACAACTGAAGCAACTTAGCAAGCATGGACACAAACACTAAGTAAGAGAACTTAAGGAAAATAATGAAATGCTATGAAATATCTAAATCACATATATAAGAATGTTTATTAGCAAGTAAATTATCACAAACCCTGCCAAAGTTTTAAATGGTATATAAAATATTCACAAAGACAGTACTATTTTGTAAATACATAGAGATGAAAGACTAAATTGTAAGGAATCTGGTATTCCCTGGCCATTGGAATAGAAATGGAGAGATAGAAACTGTCTATACCAAATATAGTCAACAATGAGGTTGTATTCTCAGTTATAGTACTTAGAACAGTGATAAAGCCAACCAAAAACTAATTAGTGAGTTAATATTGACATGTATCACTTGGGTTTTCTGTTTGTCTGCAGAAATAATACCTTCTATGTAAAGAAAACTTGGAAATAAAAATAAAACCATGAAAAAACATCTTTAATAATTATGTCACCATTTTTTCCAAACAATTCAAAATCAAATGGCTTAAAACAATTTATCATCATTTTGTTTCAGGGTTTGTGGTCAAGAATATGCATGGAGTTTAGAGGCTTATCTCAATTTATCAGTATCTGAGGTCTCTGCTGAGATGATTTGAATAACTGGGATTGAAACAGCTAGAGCTGGTGGAAACTATCACTTTGTCTCTGTCTTTCGCCTTACTTCCCTTCAAGGCCTCTCCGTGTTTACCATGAAGTGAAGTAAAAGTCACTCAGTTATGTCCAACTCTCTTTAACCCCATGGGCTATACAGTCCATGCAATTCTCCAGGCCAGAATACTGGAGTGGGTAGCCGTTCCCTTCTCCAGGGGATCTTTCCAACCCAGGGATCAAACCCAGGTCTCCCACATTACAAGGGGATTCTTTACCAGCTGAGCCACCAGGGAAGCCCATGTTTATCATAGGCTTTTAAAAATCTTGCACACAGAATGTCCTGACTTCTCAAATGAAAGTTGGTGCTCCAAGAAAAAGGAAACAGGAACTGAAAATCTCTTAAAGGTTAGGTCCCAAACTGGCAAGCATAGGTTCTGTCATGCTCCAAGCCTAGACTCAAGGGGATGGAATATAGTTTGCATCTTTCAAAAGAAGGGATGGCAAAGAAGTTGTGGCCATTTTAAATCTGTCACACTATTTATGTATGAATCTGTTTATGTGATTAAGTGGTCAGATATCTTTCTATTAAAAATGAAGCAATATAGCTTAGGGGAAAATGTTTTCTCTCTTTTTTTTTTAATTTAAATGTATTTATTTTAATTGGAGGCTAATTGTTTTAAAATATTGTATTGGTTTTGCCATACAGCAACATGAATCTGCCACAGGTGTACACGTGCTCCCCATCTTGAACCCCCTCCCACACCCCTCCCCATACCATCCCTCTGGATCATCCCAGTGCACAAACCCCAAGCATCCCGTATTCTGCATCGAACCTGGACTGGCGATTCATTTCTTATATGATATTATACATGTTTAAATGCCATTCTCCCAAATCATCCCACCCTCTTCCTCTCCCACAGAGTGCAAAAGACTGTTCTATACATCTGTGTCTCTTTTGCTGTCTCGCATACAGGGTTATCGTTACCATCTTTCTAAATTCCATGTATATGCGTTAGTACACTGTATTGTTTTTTTTTCTTTCTGGCTTACTTCACTCTGTATAATAGGCTCCAGTTTCATCCACCTCATTAGAACTGATTCAAATGTATTCTTTTTAATGGCTGAGTAATACTCCATTGTGTATATGTACCACTGCTTTCTTACCCATTCATCTGCTGATGGACATCTAGGTTGCTTCCATGTCCTAGCTATTATAAACAGTGCTGTGATGGACATTGGAGTACACGTGTCTCTTTCAATTCTGGTTTCCTCAGTGTGTATGCCCAGCAGTGGGATTGCTGGATCATAAGGCAGTTTTATTTCCAGTTTTTTAAGGAATCTCCACACTGTTCTCCATAGTGGCTGTATTAATTTGCATTCCCACCAACAGTGTAAGAGGGTTGCCTTTTCTCCACACCCTCTCCAGCATTTATTGCTTGTAGACTTTGGGTAGCAGCCATTCTGACTGGTGTGAAATGATACCTCATAGTGGTTTTGATTTGCATTTCTCTGATAATGAGTGGTGTTGAGCATTTTTTCATGTGTTTGTTAGCCATCTGTATGTCTTCTTTGGAGAAATGTCTATTTGGTTCTTTGGTCCATTTTTTGATTGGGTCATTTAGTTTTCTGGAATTGAGCTGTAGGAGTTGCTTGTATATTTTTGAGATTAGTTGTTTGTCAGTTGCTTCATTTGCTATTATTTTCTCCCATTCTGAAGGCTGTCTTTTCACCTTGCTTATAGTTTCCTTTGTTGTGCAGAAGCTTTTCATTTTAATTAGGTCCCATTTGTTTATTCTTGCTTTTATTTTCAGTATTCTGGGAAGTGTGACATAGAGGATCCTGCTGTGATTTATGTCAGAGAGTGTTTTGTCTATGTTCCCCTCTAGGAGTTTTATAGTTTCTGGTCTTACATTTAGATCTTTAATCCATTTTGAGTTTATTTTTGTGTATGGTGTTACAAAGTGTTCTAGTTTCATTCTTTTACAAGTGGTTGACCAGTTTTCTGAACACAATTTGTTAAAGAGATTGTCTTTTCTCCATTGTATATTCTTGCCTCCTTTGTCAAAGATAAGGTGTCCATATGTGCGTGGATTTATCTCTGGGCTTTCTATTTTGTTCCATTAATCTATATTTCTGTCTTTGTGCCAGTACCATACTGTCTTGATGACTTTGGCTTTGTAGTAGAGCCTGAGGTCAGGCAGGTTGATTCCTCCAGTTCCATTCTTCTTTCTAAAGACTGCTTTGGCTATTCGAGGCTTTTTGTATTTCCATACAAATTGTGAAATTATTTGTTCTAGCTCTGTAAAAAAAATACCACTGGGTGCTTGATAGGGATTGCATTGAATCTATAGATTGTTTTGGGTAGTATACTCATTTTCACTATATTGATTCTTCCGATCCATGAACATGGTACATTTCTCCATCTATTAGTGTCCTCTTTGATTTCTCTCATCAGTGTTTTATAGTTTTCTATATATAGGTTTTAGTTTCTTTAGGTAGCTATATTCCAAAGTATTTTATTCTTTTCATTGCAGTGGTGATTGGAATTGTTTCCTTAATTTCTCTTTCTATTTTCTCTTTATTAGTGTATAGGAATGCAAGGGATTTCTGTGTGTTGATTTTATATCCTGCAACTTTACTATATTCATTGATTAGCTCTAGTAATTTTCTGGTGGACTTTTTAGGGTTTTCTATGTAGAGGATCATGTCATCTGCAAACAGTGAGAGTTTTACTTCTTCTTTTCCAATTTGGATTCCTTTTATTTCTTTTTCTGCTCTGATTGCTGTGGCCAAAACTTCCAAAACTATGTTGAATAGTTGTGGTGAGAGTGGGCTCCCTTGTCTTGTTCCTGACTTTAGGGGAAATGCTTTCAATTTTTCACCATGGAGGATAATGTTTGCTGTGGGTTTGTCATATATAGCTTTTATTATGTTGAGGTATTAAGCAACTTAGCAGCAGCAGCAGCAGCATGCTCCTTCTTTTCCTGCTTTCTGGAGAGTTTTTGTTATAAATGGATGTTGAATTTTGTCAAAGGCTTTCTCTGCATCTATTGAGATAATCATATGATAAAATTTTTAAAACAAATAATGAAACATACAATAAATTATCAGATTGATAGAGAAGACCAAGAAAACTGGGCAAATATATTCTCTATTTTAACATTAAAAATTCAGTTGGTTTCCAAGAGAGGCTAGACATGGGGTCCAACTATGTTCTCTCTCTCACTAGCATTCTTTCATTTGTTCAAATGACCATGGGTCAACTTGAGTGGAAAGAGTTTGTCATATGACAGTATCTATATAACAATGCTGTAACTTGGAATAAAAGGCCTGGTTAGCCAACCAGAGTCATATAACCAGCCCTGTGGATGGACAGATGAGGCCATGCAATATCATTGCCAACTTCTTTAGGTAAAAGAAGTATATTTCTTAAAAGGATACATTAGACATTCGTTTCTACAAAAGTTTGTGTTCACTAACTTTAAAAGGAATATAGATAAAGATATCATAATAAGATTATTAATAATATAAGAAAAAATGTATACCGTCTGTAATACATCTGTTTTGTGTTTGAATTATTTGTGCTCTGAATTAATACCTGCAAATAATAGCTTTTTTTATATAAGAAAATTAATAGTAGTTATTACAGTTTAAATAGCAATAACTTGGACTTGAAAATGTGCTATGAAAATATATCTCAAGATTCTATATTATGTAATGATTTTTAAAATGCCATTATAATTAATTAACCATGCACAAAGAATTAAATCATAAAGACAGATGATAGTAGAGGGCAAGGCACATATTTCCCCATCTGAGCATTACTCAGGAGGCTGGCACACACACTGAATTTTCTCTATGTCAGATTTGAAACAGTCTCCAGAAAAAGTCAAAATACTCACTATCAATTTTCTATTATCACCAACATCAAGCTCAGGAAAGATAATTGTTAAAATGGGTGTCTTTGGATAGAAAGACACTTGCTGGGATATAGATAGTCTCAATATTTCCTGTAGAGGGATAACTGGAAAGTCCAAGGGTAGATCAAGCTTCTGAGACCAGTCCAACCAGCATTTGTCCTATATTCACTACTTTTTACATCAAGGGGACCTATATGCTAGAGGATTTCCAGAAATATCTTTCAAATGAAGGGAGGTCAGGAAATAAAATGTAGCATGCCTGAATTTGTCCTCATAATCTCTATACATGAGTATCCATTTTAAGAATGATAGCTGTGATCAAACTCAGATTTAGGGATACTAGTGAAGGTCAAAAGTAAAGCTTTTGCAGATTGTATGTGTTAAGACACTGTTGAGAAGAAGATGACTAAATTGTTAGAATAAAAGGGAGTAAAAATGCAGTTCTAGGTGTAGAAGATAAAACAGTACAACTGATAGAATGTGTCATATATATATATATGTGTGTGTATGTGTGTGTGTGTGTGTGTCTGTATACACACACATACACACACACACACACAATTACCCAAGGGAAAATAACCTTTGTTATTCAAATGAATGCTTTTCAAACTGTGCTGCCACAGCCCAGAGCATTTCAGATATTGAGAAGATAAAAGAAGAAGGTGCTAAGTGATTTGGATTTATCACAGATAATACAATATATGCATGCCAAGTCTCTTCTGTCAGGTCTGACTCTTTGTGACTCCATGGATAACAGCCCACGAGGCTCATCTGTCCATGGAATTCTTCAGGCAAGAACACTGGTGTGGGTTGCCATTTCCTTCTCCACAGATAATACAAAGTCCACAGCAAATCTATCCACATCATAATATATTTTGGTTTTTTTATTAACATATAAGCGTACGTTGGTCAAGAAGCAATAGTTAGATCCAGATATGTAACAACAAACTGATTTCAAATTGGGAAAGAAGTATGACAAGGATGCATTTGTCACTCTGCTTTTTTAACTAATATACAGAGTACAACACATGAAAGGCTGGACTGGATGAATCACAAGCTGGAGTCAAGATTGCTTGGAGAAATATCAATAACTTCAGATATGCAGATTATATCATTTTAATGTTAGAAAGTGAAGAGGAACTAAAGAAGCTCTAGATAAGGATGAAGGAGAAGAGTGAAAAAGTTGGCTTGAAAGTTAACATTAAAAAAAAAAAAAAGAAACTAAGATCATGTTATCCAGCCCCATCACTTCATGCCAAATAGAAGGCAAAAAATGATAATGACAGATTTTATTTTATTGGGCTCCAAAATCACAGTGAATGGTGATTACAGCCATGAAATTAAATGATTCTTGCTCCTTGGAAGGAAACCTAAATAATATTAAAAAAAAAAAAAAGAGATATCATATTGTTGACAAAGGTCCATATAGTTGAAGCTATGGTCTTTCCAGTAGTCATGTATGGATGTGAGAGCTGAAGCATAAAGAAGACGAGGGCCAAAGAATTGATACTTTCTAATTTTGGTGCTGGAAAAGACTGTTGAGAATCCCTTCGACAGCAAGGAGATCAAACCCGTCAATCCCAAAGGAAATAAACCCTAAATATTCATTGGAAGTACTGATACTGAATCTCCAATACTTTGGTCTTTGATGTGAAGAGCTGACTCATTGGAAAAGATTCTGATGCTGGGAAGGATTGAAGGTAACAGGGGAAGGGGGTGGCCGAGGATGAGGTGGTTTGATAGCACCACCAATTTAGTAGACATGAATTTGAGAAAAACCCAGCAGATAGTGGAGGGCAGAAAAGCCTGTTGTGCTGCAGTGCATCAAGTCATAGAGTCCAACTTGACTTAGCAACTGAACAACAAACAACAAATACATTTTGTTTTTTCACAAAGAAAAATTCTGAAAGAAAGAGTTCATTGCTATAAAGTATAGAAATTATTGAGCTAGACGTGTTGCCTCTTCAAATATTAATATGAATTTAGTTATAAATGTCATACCACTGTAGATATCATTTGCATTATAATCATGAATGACAGATATTTTTAAATGATACACAATATTTTAGCTTCAATTATTAAACAAGGTCTTAGTCCTCATTAAAATCTAATATTGATATATTAATGAAAGAAATAATTGATTATGCATGTCTATTTTTGAATATCATTATTTATAAACTTGTGGTAATAAATTTATGATCTTGTCCAATACACATATAATTCACAACTGTGTTTTAATGACCATCATACCTGAAAAATATACTATGAAAGATAAGATGTATAGATCTAAAAGAAAGCAACCCATCAAGGGTTGTGATGACTTATGCTGAGTAGCATGTTTAACCCAAACAAACTGTTCACACATGCTTTTACTGAAACGTTGCTAATAAACATTTAGTAACTAATAGGAATGTTTTTGAAACTGTTAGTAAATTGGCTTAAACCTCTTCTTAATCTCTTTACAAGATTTTTAAAAGAAAGAAAAAAATCCTATTTCCAATTATCTTATTTTTGGTTGTTTGTTTTTATGTACATTGAAAGTTAGTTGTTCAGTCTTGTCCAACTCCTTGCGATCCCATGGACTGGAATTCTCCAGGCAAGAATACCCCAATGAGTTACCGTTCCCTTCTCCAGAAGATCTCCTGACCCAGGGATTGAACCCAGATCTCCTGCATTGCAGGCAGATTCTTTATCCTCTGAGCCACCAGAAAGTCCTTTTATATGCATTATATAAGATTAGTTATGAAATCTCATTATGAAAATAAAATCATATGATAACTTCTACAATTCTACATACCTGTTTTCATATTGATGTTGATCATAGCACAAATTTCTTTTGAAAAGCATTAATTCTCATTTATTGTAAAAGGTTTATGTTGAAAGAACAAACATTTATATTCACTTTCAGTTTAATATTAGTTCATCAACAGGTTATTGGTTATAATCACTTGTCATTCAAGAAAACATCAACAAATTTAGAGCAATATATTATTTTTTTGTAAAAAAAATATTCATTTTAACTTTGACAATTCTCAAGGAATATATAGTGCTATGTTAGTGTGTACAAAGATTTTCATTATAATTTTTCTCAACACAAAAATAAACTCAAAATGGATTAAAGATCTAAACGTAAGACCAGAAACTATAAAACTCCTAGAGGAGAACATAGGCAAAACACTCTCTGGCATATATCACAGCAGGATCCTCTATGACCCACCTCCCAGAATATTGGAAATAAAAACAAAAATAAACAAATGGGACCTAATTAACCCTAAAAGCTTCTGCATATCAAAGGAAACTATTAGCAAGGTGAAAAGACAGCCTTCAGAATGGGAGAAAATAATAGCAAATGAAGCAACCGAAAAACAACTAATCTCAAAAATATACAAGCAACTCCTACAGCTCTACTCCAGAAAAATAAATGACCCAATCAAAAAATGGGCCAAATAACTAAATAGACATTTCTCCAAAGAAGACATACAGGTGGCTAACAAACACATGAAAAGATGCTCAACATCACTCATTATCAGAGAAATGCAAATCAAAACCACTATGAGGTACCATTTCACTCCAGTCAGAATGGCTGCGATCCAAAAGTCTACAAGTAATAAATGCTGGAGAGGGTGTGGAGAAAAGGGAACCCTCTTACACTATTGGTGGGAATGCAAACTAGTACAGCCACTATGGAGAACAGTGTGGAGATTCCTTAAAAAACTGGAAATAAAACTGCCTTATGATCCAGCAATCCCACTGCTGGGCATACACACTGAGGAAACCAGAAGGGAAAAAGACACGTGTACCCCAATGTTCATCGCAGCACTGTTTATAATAGCCAGGACATGGAAGCAACCTAGATGTCCATCAGCAGATGAATGGATAAGAAAGCAGTGGTACATATACACAATGGAGTATTACTCAGCCATTAAAAAGAATACATTTGAATCAGTTCTAATGAGGTGGATGAAACTGGAGCCTATTATACAGAGTGAAGTAAGCCAGAAAGAAAAACACCAATACAGTATACTAACGCGTATATATGGAATTTAGAAAGATGGTAGCAATAACCCTGTGTACAAGACAGCAAAAGAGACACTGATGTATAGAACAGTCTTATGGACTCTGTGGGAGAGGGAGAGGGTGGGAAGATTTGGGAGAATGGCATTGAAACATTTATAATATCATGTATGAAATGAGTTGCCAGTCCAGGTTCAATGCACAATACTGGATGCTTGGGGCTAGTGCACTGGGAGGACCCAGAAGGATGGTATGGGGAGGGAGGAGGGAGAAGGGTTCAGGATGGGGAACACATGTATACCTGTGGTGGATTCCTTTTGATATTTGCAAAACTAATACAATTTTGTAAAGTTTAAAAATAAAATAAAATTGTAGTTGGAAAAAAATTTTACATTTAAATGTATTTTATTATAACAATAACTATATTTGGGATATTTTGGTACACAAGTATGGTATGTTGAATCACCTGAAAGTATATACACAGTGAGAGCAATATGACAAAGTCTCTGCTTCCCTGAAGCTATATACTTTATGAAATGAGTTAGAATTCCAATAGCAAGCCATATATCAAGCTGTAAAAACTAAATGTTTTTATGACTTAGATAAAAATTTAAATAAAGACTATTAAAAATACTATTTCTTGCTGTACTTCTGCAGAACATATAATAAATACATGGATGTATATGCTTGTCAGCATGTTCTTGCTGTAGGAACTCTACTATATTGCTGGGAAAGATTGAAAGCAGGAGGAGATCTGGACGACAGAGGATGAGATGGTTGAATGGCATCACCAACTCGATGGACATGAGTTTGAGCAAGCTCCGGGATTTCCTAATGGACAGGAAAGCCTGGCGTGCTACAGTCCATGGGGTCTCAAAGAGTCAGAAACGTCTGAGCGACTGAACTGAACTGATCTTAAAGGGAAGGATCATGCCTTGCTCATGTTTATATTCTTAAAACAAATATCTGGAAATATTGAGCTTGATATTTTTGTTGAATTTAAATTTTGCTCATTAATGAGAACTTATGCTGAGACATCTGGATGGCATCACTGACTCGATGGACATGAGTTTGGGTGAACTCTGGGAGTTGGTGATGGACAGGGAGGCCTGGTGAGCTGCGATTCATGGGGTTGCAAAGAGTCGGACACGACTGAGTGACTGAACTGAACTGAACTGATGCATATTAATACAAGAAAAATAAATCAAAACCAGTTCCCTAATATTACTGAATCAGTAGTAAGTAAAGAGTAACTTGGCAATATCTTAGCTTTCTGCCAGTTCAGCTTCAGAAATTATACTAAATTGCATTGCCTTGCTTACTTCTTAACAAATGGTTGTTTTATTTATATTAACAATCATTCTGTATGACATTAATATTGCTTTTATAGCTCAGAAATGTAATTATTACTTTCCTAGACCTGTTACAGTTAACATAAGATAGTACAAATACTTTTATAATTTGAGACCATAAAGAAAAATACCTCAAAAATCTTAATTAGGAAATAAAATATTTCACTACAGTATTTACAGGAAGAATGAAAGAAACACTCTGTATCATAAATAATTACAAAGAAATTGATAAATTCAATGCATACTTTCCCAGTTATTCAACCACATAAAGTAAGTAAACCCTGAACTTGACATTCCAGGGACCTACTTAGAAAATTCTGGAAGATGATATATTTTTAAAAGCATTTAATAAGCTTTCACCTACATTTCTGTTTTGAAATAGTTTTTTCCAATTAAACTGAAAAAGTAAAAATGATTTAGGCTTTTCTTTGATGTTATAACCCCATATGTCAGAGTTATGGCATATAATTCCAGATAACACAAAGAAATAAAGACTAATTTAAGGGTATATTTTCTGATATACAATTGTATGATTATAATAAATAGATATGTACTAAAATCTCATGTTCTCTGTTGATTGAAATAGCATTAGATTATAAGCAGACATTGAAAACATGGCTATAGATTTTAAATTGGGCTGCTAACAAAGCAGTTCACTGACATGAGTACTGAATTCAGAGAATTACTTAAGAAACACATTGGAAAAATAATATTTAAAAATCTTTTTTTTCCTCAAGTGTCCCAATCACTTTTTATTAAGTGGTCCTTTCTATTGATTGAATTATTGCCCACTGGCTTATTATTTCTAAGGTCAGTATGTAGCATTTTTAAAAGCAAAATCGTGTGAATAAGAACAGTGCTTGGCCTCAATAACAGAATAAACTTCTTCCGGTGAAAAGTTATCAAAACATTTATTCAATCAGGAAAAAAATGGTTTGTTTATCATGGGGAGTTGTCTCTTTGTTTTGTGAATCATTGGAAAGCATAAAAATAATCTTCAGGGGATTTATTATTCAAAGTAAGAGATCTGAGTTCTAAAAACCATGGTTGTGACAAAGGGAGAGTCAGCTCTCAGCACTGAATGACACTGTCTGAAAAAGAATATCCTGAGAAGTATTAGTTAAATGTGTAAGGAGGCTTCCTAAAGCCCTTGAAAGTACCTACATGTTGAAATTTACAAAAGTCATTTATGGTGCTAGGCAAGTGCTTTCAGTTCAGTTCAGTCACTCAGTCATATCTGACTCTTTGCGACCCCATGAATTGCAGCACGCCAGGCCTCCCTGTCCATCACCAACGCCCAGAGTTCACCCAAACTCATGTCCATCGAGTCAGTGATGCTATCCAGCCATCTCATCCTCTGTCGTCCCCTTCTCCTCTTGCCCCAATCCCTCCCAGAATCAGTCTTTTCTAATGAGACAATTCTTCACATGAGGTAGCCAAAGTACTGGAGTTTCAGCTTTAGCATCATTCCTTCCAAAGAACATTCAGGACTGATCTTCTTTAGAATGGACTGGTTGGATCTCCTTGCAATCCAAGGGACTCTCAAGAGTCTTCTCCAACACCACAGTTCAAAAGCATCAATTATTCAGCGCTCAGCTTTCTTCACAGTCCAACTCTCACATCCATACAAGACCACTGGAAAAACCATAGCCTTGACTAGATGGACCTTTGTTGGCAAAGTAACGTCTCTGCTTCTGAATATGCTATCTAGGTTGGTCATAACTTTCCTTCCAAGGAGTAAGCGTCTTTTAATTTCATGGCTGCAGTTACCATCTGTAGTGATTTTGGAGCCCAGAAAAATAAAGTCTGGCACTGTTTCCACTGTTTCCCCATCTATTTCCCATGAAGTGATGGGACCAGATGCCATGATCTACGTTTTCTGAATGTTGCACTTTAAGCCAACTTTTTCACTCTCCTCTTTCACTTTCTTCAAGAGGCTTTTTAGTTCCTCCTCACTTTCTGCCATAAGGGTGGTGTCATCTGCATATCTGAGGTTATTGATATTTCTCCCGGCAATCTTGAATCCAATCTTGAATCCAGCTTGGGATTCATCCAGCCCAGCATCTCTCATGATGTACTCTGCATAGAAGTTAAATAAGCAGGGTGACAATATACAGCCTTGACGTACTCCTTTTCCTATTTGGAACCAGTCTGTCGTTCCATGTCCAGTTCTAACTGTAGCTTCCTGACCTGCATACAAGTTTCTCAAGAGGCAGGTCAGGTGTTCTGGTATTCCCATCTCTTTCAGAATTGTCCACAGTTGATTGTGATCCACACAGTCAAAGGCTTTAGCATAGTCAATAAAGCAGAAATAGATGTTTTTCTGGAACTCTCTTGCTTTTTCAACGCTGGCAATTTGATCTCTGGTTCCTCTGCCTTTTCTAAAACCAGCTTGAACATCTGGAAGTTCATGGGTCATGAACTGTGGAAGCCTGGCTTGGAGAATTTTGATCATTACTTTACTAGCGTGTGATGAGTGCAATTGTGTGGTAGTTTGAGCATTTGGGGCATTGCCTTTCTTTGGAATTGGAATGAAAACCTTTTCCAGTCCTGTGGGCACTGCTGAGTTTCCCAAATTTGCTGGCGTATTGAGTGCAGCACTTTCACAGCATCATATTTCAGGATTTGAAATAGCTCAACTGGAATTCCATCACCTCCACTAGCTTTGTTCTTAGTGATGCTTTCTAAGGCCCACTTGACTTCACATTCCAGGATGTCTGGCACTAGGTGAGTGATCACACCATCGTGATTTCTTGGTCGTGAAGATATTTTTGTACAGTTCTTCTGTGTATTCTTGCGACTTCTTAATGTCTTCTGCTTTGTTAGGTCCATATCATTTCTGTCTTTTATCGAGCCTATCTTTGCATGAAATGTTCCCTTGGTATCTCAATTTTTTGAAGGGATCTCTCTAGTCTTTCCCATTCTGTTGTTTTCCTCTATTTCTTTGCATTGATTGCTGAGGAAGGCTTTCTTATCTCTCCTTGCTATTCTTTGGAACTCTGCATTCAGATGCTTATATCTTTCCTTTTCTCCTTTGCTTTTCACTTTTCTTTTCACAGCTATTTGTAAGGCCTCCCCAGAGAGCCATTTTGCTTTTTTGCATTTCTTTTCCATGGGGATAGTCTTGACTCTGTCTCCTGTACAATGTCATGAATCTCCATCCATAGTTCATCAGGCACTCTACCTATCAGATCTAGTCCCTTAAACCTATTTCTCACTTCCACTGTATAATCATAAGGAATTTTATTTAGGTCATACCTGAATGGTCTAGTGCTGTTCCCTACTTTCTTCAATTTCAGTCTGAATTTGGCAATAAGGTGTTCATGATCTCAGCCACAGTCAGCTCCTGGTCTTGTTTTTGCTGACTGTATAGAGCTTCTCCATCTTTGGCTGCAAAGAATATAATCAATCTGATTTCGGTGTTCACCATCTGGTGATGCCCATATGTAGAGTTTTCTCTTGTGTTATTGGAAGTGGGTCTTTGCTATGACCAGTACGTTCTCTTGGCAAAACTCTATTAGCCTTCGCCCTGCTTCATTCCATATTCCGAGGCCAAATTTGCCTCATATTCTTGGTGTTTCTTGACTTCCTACTTTTGCATTCCAGTGCCCTATAATGAAAAAGACATCTTTTGGGGGGTATGCATTCTAGAAGGTCTTGTAGGTTTTCATAGAACCGTTCAACTTCAGCTTCTTCTTCTGAAGAGAAGATTTAAATATACAATATTTAAAAACATGACCATTTTCTTCCCATTTCTCTATAAAAGCATTTGAAACATTTGCAATGTATGTAGACATTCTGCTCCAGTGGGAAACATTGGAAAACTTTTCTTTAGCATATTTTACTTATTCATTTACTTATCCATTAAATAAATATTGTGTGTACATGTGCTAAGTTGCTTCAGACTTGTCCGACTCTTTGTGATCCGATGGACCACAGCCCACCAGGATCCTCTATAAAATGCCTAATATTCAACAGTTACAGGACTCAGTTCTGAAATCTCATTGCCTAATATCAAATGCAGTGATCACAGAGGGGTAAAGAGTATATAAACTGGAAGAAGAGACAGCTACTCCAAATTGCAGTTGATTAAAATCAACTTTCCAAAGGAAGTGACATGATGAATTTCAGTAGTGAAGTAAAGGAGCAACCCCACATCCAAGGAGTGGCGGCTGCATGGGTGCAGGAGGGCCAAGAGGAGCTACTCCACATTCAAAGTCAGGAGGGGCAGCTCTGAGAAGATACCCCTCATCCAAGGTAAGGAGCAGTGGCTGCGCTTTGCTGGAGCAGCCATGAAGAGATACCCCGCGGCCAAGGTAACAGAAACCCAAGTAAGATGGAAGGTGTTGCGAGAGGGCATCAGAGGGCAGACACAATGAAACCATAATCACAGAAAACTAGCCAATCTGATCACACAGACCACAGCCTTGTTTAACTCAATGAAACTAAGCCATGCTCGTGGGGCCACCCAAGATGGACAGGTCATGGTGGAGAGGTCTGACAGAATGTGGTCTACTGGAGAAGGGAATGGCAAACCACTTCAGTATTCTAGCCTTGAGAACCCCATGAACAGTTATGAAAAGGCAAAAAGATAGGATACTGAAAGAGTAACTCCCCAGGTCGGTAAGTGCCCAATATCCTACTGGAGATCAGTGGAGAAATAACTCCAGAAAGAATGAAGGTACGGGGCCAAAGCAAAAACAATACCCAGTTATGGATGTGACTGGTGATAGAAGCAAGGTCCAATGCTGTAATATTGCATAGGAACCTGGAATGTCAGGTTCATGAATCAAAACAAATTGGAAGTGGTCAAACAGGAGATGGCAAGAGTAAATGTTGACATTCTATGAATCAGTGAACTAAAAGGGAATGGAATGGGTGAATTTAACTCAGATGACCATTATATCTACTACCGTGGGCAGGAATCCCTTAGAAGAAATGGAGTAGCCATCATGCTCAACAGAAGAGTCCAAAATGCAGTACTTGGATATAATCTCAAAAATGACAGAATGATTTCTGTTTGTTTCCAAAGCAAACCATTCAATACTATGGTAATCCAAGCCTATGCCACAATGAGTAAAGCTGAAGAAGCTGAAGGTAAATGGTTCTATGAAGACCTACAAGACCTTTTAGAACTAACACGCAAAATAGATGTCCTTTTCATTATAGGGGACTGGAATGCAAAAGTAGGAAGTCAAGAAACACCTGGAGTAACAGGCAAATTTGGCCTTGGAGTATGGAATGAAGGGCAAAGGCTAATAGAGTTTTGCCAAGTGAATGCACTGGTTATAGCAAACACCCTCTTCCAATAACACAAGAGAAGACTCTACACATGGGCATCACCAGATGCTCAACACCAAAATCAGATTGATTTCTTTGCAGCCAAAGATGGAGAAGCTCTATACAGTCAGCAAAAAACAAGACCAGGAGCTGACTGTGGCTCAGATCCTGAACTCCTTATTGCCAAATTCAGACTGAAATTGAAGAAAGTAGGCAACAGCACTAGACCATTCAGGTATGACCTAAATCAAATCCCTTATGATTATACAGTGGAAGTGAAAAATAGATTTAAAGGACTAGATCCGATAGACAGAGTGATGAACTATGGATGGGCATTTGTGACATTGTACAGGGAACAGTGATCAAGATCATCCCCATGGAAAAAAAATGCAAAAAAGCAAATTGATTGTCTGAGGAGGCCTTACAAATAGCTGTGAAAAGACGGGAAATGAAAAGCAAAGCAGGAAAGGAAAGATATAAGCATCTGAATGCAGAGTTCCAAAGAATAGAAAGTAAAGATAAGAAAGCCTTCCTCAGCGATCATTGCAAAGAAATAGAGGAAAACAACAGAATGAGAAAGACTAGAGATCACTTCAAGAAAATAAAGTTACCAAAGGAACATTTCATGCAAAGATGGGCTTGATAAAGGACAGAAATGGTATAGACCTAACAGAAGCAGAAGATATTAAGAAGAGGTGGCAAGAATACACAGAAGTACTGTACCTAAAAGAGGTTCATGACCAAGATAATCACAATGGTGTGATTACTCACTTAGAGCCAGACATCCTAGAATGCAAAGTCAAGTGGGCCTTAGAAAGCATCACTATGAACAAAGCTAGTGGAGGTGATGGAATACCAGTTGAGCTATTTCAAATTCTGAAAGATGATGCTGTGAAAGTGCTGCACTCAATATGCCAGCAAATTTGGAAAACTCAGCAGTGGCCACAGGATTGAGAAAGGTCAGTTTTCATTCCAATCCCAAAGAAAGGCAATGCCCAAAATGCTCAAATTACTGCACAATTGCACTCATCTCACACGCTAGTAAAGTAATGCTCAATATTCTCCAAGCCAAGCTTCAGCAATATGTGAACTGTAAGCTTCTAAATGTTCAAGCTGGTTTTAGAAAAAGCAGAGGAACCAGAGATCAAATTGCCAACATCCGCTGGATCATCAAAAAAGCAAGAGAGTTCCAGAAAATCATCTAAATCTGCTTTATTGACTATGCCTTTGACTGTGTGGATCACAATAAACTGTGGAAAATTCTGAAAGAGATGGGAATACCAGACCACCTGACCTGCCTCTTGAGAAACCTGTATGCAGGTCAGGAAGCAACAGTTAGAACTGGACATGGAACAAGAGACTGGTTCCAAATAGGAAAAGGAGTATGTCAAGGCTGGATATTGTCACCCTGCTTATTTAACTTCTATGCAGAGTACATCATGAGAAACCCTGGGCTGGAGGAAGCACAAGCTGGAATCAAGATTGCCGGGAGTAATATCAATAACCTCAGATATGCAGATGACACCACCCTTATGGCAGAAAGTGAAGAGGAACTAAAAAGCCTCTTGATGAAAGTGAAAGAGGAGAGTGAAAATGTGGCTTAAAGCTCAACATTCAGAAAACTAAGATCATCACATCTGGTCCCATCACTTCTTGGGAAGTGAAGGGGAAACTGTGGAAACAGTGTCAGACTTGATTTTGGGGGGCTCCAAAATCACTGCAGATAATGATTGCAGCCATGAAATTAAAAGACGCTTACTCCTTGAGAGGAAAGTTATGACCAACCTAGATAGCATATTAAAAAGCAGAGACATTACTTTGCCAGCAAATGTCCGTCTATTCAAGGCTACATTTTTTCCAGTGGGTGAGATGACAGAGGATGAAATGGCTGGATGGCATCACTGACTCAATGGACATGAGTTTGAGTAAACTCCAGGAGTTGGTGATGGACAGGGAGTCCTGGCGTGCTGCGAATCATGGGGTCGCAAAGAGTCGGACATGACTGAGCGACTGAATTGAACTGACTGAAAGATCATTTAGACTCAGAGAGAAGAAAAGGATATTGCAGAAATAAGAGACAGTAAATGCTAATAAAAGTAGTACAGCTTACCAGGGTCGGGGGTGGGGGTGGGAGGGAGGACTAAACTAATTTGAATCTTCAGAAACAAAATACAAGGCACATCATGACTAAATATGTGCCTGGGAAACAGTCAGAGGCCATGTCATGGCCGCCCTTGAATATTAGGTGAACTACCCAGTGCTAAGTACTTCAGTTGTGTCCAACCCTTTGTCACCCTGGGCTGTAGCCCATCAGGCTCCTCTGTCAATGAGATTCTCTAGGCAAGAATACTAGAGAGGGCTGCCATGTCCTTCCTACAGAGGATCTTCTGACCCAGGGATTGAACCCATGTCTCTTATTTCTCCTGCACGGGCAGGTGGATTCTTTACCACTAACACCATCTGGGAAACCCAAAGTACGCAGTAAGTGATTAAAAAAATATGCTTGGATACTTTTAAGCAAAGGCATAATGTTGTTAAGCTGCATTTGACCAAGAACTTTTAAGCTATGAATTTGATGAGAGCAAGTAGAAAGCAGAAAGAATGCTAAAACAGAAAAATATAAATAAGGCCTTTTCTGTGTGTTTGTTGGGAATGTTGTACTTGTGTGTGTGTGTTTCTTTTACCCTAAAAGACTAGTTGTTAAACAATTACCAACACTTGACTGGCTGTATCCTACTAGTGAACATTTAAGGACTACATCCTGTTATTTTTAAAATGTTCAGAAGCAAAAGTAGGATGGTGTGATATTAGTAAAAACAAAAACTCCAATGCCTCATAAAATCATGCACATACAATATCAAATTAACCCACATGTTGAAATCAGTAAACAGCATGTGCCTTTCAGTTACATGAAGAGCTGACTCATTGGAAATTATCCTGATGCTAGGAAAGAGAGAGAGCAGGAGGAGAAGAGGATGACAGAGGACAAGATGGTTGGATGGCATCACCAACTCAGTGGACATGAGTTTGAGCAAACTCCAAGAGATGCTGAAAGACAGAAACCTGGCATGCTGCAGTCCTTGGGTTTGCAACGAGTCAGCCATGACTTAGCAACTGAGCATTTAGCTCAACTAAAACACATGTTAGAAGTTAAAAGAGTTTGCATGTTATAATCTGTAAAGGAATGGCTTTTGCTACAGAAATCACTGCATTCATCAGTCATACTTTTCTATCCGGGGACCTCTAATCACCCCAGTCCTGTCATGAATATTGGAAGTAGTTTCTTTTTTTTTTTTTCCCCCAGAGGTTCTCTTATGTCACAACCACTTTCAGAAATCTCTGCATAAAAAAGTGTCATCAAGGAGGAAAAAAATCTCACAGGCACATAAAAATAATTACATTTTTAAATGAAAAAATTCAAAATGCTAAACAAATGCTACATAATAATAAACATATGAAGTTTGACAGTGTGTAAATCACCATGGTAAATATTTGTATTAATATTTTACATATTATTTTACTGAATTATCATGCAAGATCTATTTTTTAAATTATCTTCAATTTCTGCTTATGAAAATTAGGACTTGGAATGATGGGGGTAGGTTGGGGGCTTCACAGTTGAAAACTGGTTGATGGATGACTGGATTCTTGACTTTCTCTTGTTTGGTTGCCTAATATACCCTAACATTCTCTATAGTAAGTCTCTTAAGAAAACAATGAAAGAGGAAACCATGTAAAAATCTCACAAAGTGCAAGCCAAATTACTGATTCAGAAAATGAATTTTAGGAGCTAAAAACCAGAGGCTCTCTTTAGTAATAAAAAGAGCATTGGTTTTAGAGTCACACAGATCTTAATGGGATTTCCTGTTTCAACAGTCAGATGAGCTGGATAAATATGGGAAAATTAGCCAGTGTGGGCCTCAGTGCTATCATCTGTAGCACAGTTATGAGAATTAAATATGAAATTGCCAATAAAGTCTCTAGTGCAGACCCAGGTAATAATGAGTGCTCATTAGCAGGTTAATATAATTGCACTGCTGAAGAGTAAGCCAGAAAAAGTGGAGAGAATAGAAATATTGATATTTCTTTTTTTCTCAAAAACAGCTTGCAACTTAGCCAACAATAACACTATCAGACATGGGGGTTGATTTCAATATTTTTTCAGAATTATATATGTGTGTGTGTGTGTGTGTGTGTGTGTGTGTATACACACACATACATATACAAGATCATCATTTTGTTTTCTGCTTAAATTATAAACTAAGGGTCAAGAAGGAAAATAAGATGAGAAAGGGAAGCAGAACTAACTAGCTTTATGTCATTCTAAAACTATTATAATTTCCCTAGGAAATTGTGGCTAAAATGAAAATAATGTAACTAAATTAAATTACAATCAAGTATTACCAAATCTATAGAGTTTATGTGACTATTAATGACATTGTTTTGAAAACTAGTAAGGAAAGAAAGGTTAAATGAGCCTGACATTTGTGAAGTATTAAAGAACTATTCTTGCTTCCTGTTAAGAAATACAAAATGAATTTATGGGCATGAATAGGAAAATGTAGCAAATCATAAAAGTAGTGTGGAGCAAGATAGAAAGTGCTTATTGTAACTCAGTATCTTCTTCACCTGCCTCAAAATTGATCTCAAAAGTTTAATATTCTGATACTTTTACTCATACATCACAGAAATTAATCATTCTTGTTACAGGTAGTACCACTTTCACTTTCCCAGAGACAACACTTCTTGGGTCATATCAGTGTCTGCAACACCAGTATCGCTTATTAGTTTTCTTTCCACACTGAAGCAATGGTCAGAGGGTGAAAGCAAAACTACTGTTGATAATTGGTAAGATATATTCAAGCCTCAGAAACTTGCTTCCTGGTATAAAACATTCATCAATGTCTCAAACACTCTTCCCTCTGTCTCCCTTTAAATGAATGTCTGAGAACTATTTTGATCTTTGATATTTAGAAATGCATATAATGCAAACAAAAATATCTTGATTTCATTCCTTATACTTTCATTATCATTGAAATTTGTAAATGATCAACATTGTGGTACTAACATTTATTGTCAATATAACTTTAATTTACTACTTAATATTATGTTTCTATAGAAAATATGAGGATTATTAAAATTATTGGAATTTCTTCTATGTATGCTAATCTAAAGCAAGCAAACATAGTTTTATCAGATCCTTAAATAATAAATGGGAGAAATTCATAACTGCTTCTTATAGTAATTAATAAAGACACACACACAGAAATATACATACATCCTTCTCCATAACAACACAGAAGGTTTTCAAAAGTGTCATCAGGCAAAAACTTTCACAGAGGAACATATTTGAGTAACATTTTTTTTAATTTTTTTTAATTTAAATCTATTTATTTTATTTGGAGGCTAATTACTTTACAATATTGTATTGGTTTTGCCATACATCAATATGAATCCACCACGGGTGTACACGTGCTCCCCATCATGAACCCCCCTCCCACCTCCCTCCCCGTACCATCCCTCTGGGTCATCCCAGTGCACCAGCCCCAAGCATCCTGTACCCTGCATCGAACCTGGACTGGGCATTTGTTTCTTATATGATATTATATATGTATCAATGCCATTCTTCCAATCATCCCATCCTCTCCCTCTCCCACAGAGTCCAAAAGACTGTTCTATACATCTGTGTCACTTTTGCTGTCTTGCATACAGGGTTATCATTACCATCTTTCTAAATTCCATAGATATGCGTTATTATACTGTATTGGTGTTTTTCTTTAAAACAAACATTGCCATTCATATCACTATGCTTAGTGAATATGTAAAATAGATTTCAGTAATTTCACCTAATTTTAATAGCAGTAATGGATATTATTTTTACAATGTACAATGCACAAAGTATCTTTATATATCTCATCACTTATGACCTTCACAATCTGGAAGTAGGCAGAGTAGAATCATTTTTCCACCTCTGTAGATAATGAATCTGGGTTTTACAGTCAGGTGGCTAGTAGGTGGTAGGGTTGAAATGATACTGCAGCACTTCTGAGTGCCCTTTCACTACTCATTTTCCTTTATGCAATAATCTGCTAAACTACAGTTACCTTTAAGAATACTTCAAATTAAAATATTTAAAAAAATAAGAAAATTTAACATATCAAAGTAAGAACATGTGAGGCAACGAAAGTGATAACTCGATCTAAGGATGAGTGTCATAAAATTCAAGTTCTCAATAACTTTGAGGCCTAAAATATGTGAAAAGTTATATTTAAAGAAATAATTACAATATAACATATTTAAGAAAATACAACAATCTAGAACATGTCTCACAGTGGCAAAAGATAAGGATTGATGCATAGCCAGGACATGGAAAACCCTGAATGCCAATCCAAACAGTTCCCCCCATTACAGATAATATAATATAAATAAAGTGTAAGCAGGATAGTAATGAAATAAGACTTGCATTTTGAAAGTCTATATTACCAATAATATAAGGAACAGATTGGAGGGACATCAGGAGAGAGTTCAGAGGCTATTTTTAAAATCTAGAAGAGTGAGAAAAAAAGAGAGATTAAATAAAGAAAGCATTTTGTGACATCTAATTCTCCTGAGTTTGAAAAGCAAGCATAGAGACAGTGAACCACAAACTCCCAATAAAAGGCTGCACTAGGGAAAGAAGGACCGCTGAGATACTGGCTTTAACAGAAGTAACTGTGAATCTGAAAATCAAAAGACTGGTTTCTAGGTCAAAAAAGCAGTAAAAGCAGAAACAGTAAGAATTTCAGTCAGATTCCTTGAGTGTCAAAACTATTAAGTTTCCAGTTAACTGCATTTTCAAATGGGAAATAGTGGATGACTTTTCCTTTACCATAAAAAAAATAATTTAAATGTGCAACATTTGATACTTGAAGAACAGTATAGTAAAGTAGCCATCTATCATTGTCACTAAGACATGCAGTAAAAAAAAAAAAAAAAATTGTAGAAAGTATGAGTCATTGAATCCTTCATGAAATCAATTAAGACAGATTATATTTCTTTTTCATCTCTTCTATGTCAGAACCCCAAAAGTCCAATTTACCTTAAATGAATCCTGTATTCACTATATGTGCAAGGAACACCATAAAATTGTCTTTTATTTTGTTGTTGCCTAGAATAATAATCAACAAAACATCTTATAGTTAGCTTCTTAAGGGTAAAGTGTATTTTTTCCGCAGATAGAAATTTGCTTTCTGTGAGTTTAACTGGTTTAAATAAATTTCACTTAAAGGATACCTTTAGCTATCTATTGTAATGGGGATAAGCTATTTTTCTGGTAAAGTACAAAATACAAACAAAAAACTTGAAATAGAATCAAACCATTAACCACATAAAACCACTATATCATATAAAGAATAAGTTTAAGAAGGGGAGTGGCCTGCATGGGACCTAGCTGGATGAGACTTACACTCCAATACATTATAAAGGCAACTGATTAATTGTACAAATTGGAAACACTTCATTTTCAAAATAAACATAGACAATTTTAAAAAGGGACATGATAATCAGTTTCAATTCTATTGCCAAGATGACTAATATCATCAGAAATATGAATAATATTCTCTACTTTACTTACCAAGTTAAAATACATAGAGACCCAAATACAGGATTTGTTTCAAAGCCATGGTATACTTTTGAATTCATATAGATGAAGACGAAATAAAAACCAAGGACTCTAAACTCTACTTACCCAGGGTGACTTGAATAAAATTCCTTTGACAAGTTTCTCATTAATGTATTTTAAAACTACTAAAAATAAATACTGAATTTTCTATGCAAAATCTGGTTGTCAGGGAAAAAAAGCAATATTCATAGGGTTTTATATAACAAAAAGTTCGCATAATGAGAAGAGTTCAAAATTTAAATAAACTCACATACACAATCATTGGACTCTGAGCCCTACTACTTACTCATTATGAGTGATTGAACTATCTTTCATTTTTCTGAGACTAATTTTCTCATCCGTTAAATAGGAACAATAGAATTATCTTGAAGGGTTGTTATTGGATTGGAAATCACAAAGTTGTAATACAAAGTGAATTTCCTTGCATTTAAAATACTCTCAAAAACAGACAGAAAATGTAAGAGTTTCACTTTAGAGTCTTGCTCTGTCATAGACATATCATTTCCCTTCAAATGGTTTGCATACAACAAGCTGTATGATCCTGTGTTATCCCATTTCCCTCTAAAACTGTTCCCCATAAATCCACATGACCAACTCAATCAGATCCTTCAAGTCTTTGCTCAAAACTGACCTTATCAATGTGTGTCTTGATTTCTGAAACTTACTGCCCATTTCCACCCTCAATATCCACCATCCCTCTTAAGTGAATCTACCTTTTTTTCTTGGTATTTACCACCATTAAACATATAATATTTTATCTATTCATTATATTTTAAATTTCTGTCAACACTTATTTATTACATTTCTTAATTTCTATCAAAGAATTTTCTAGACTAGAGACTTCAAGCAATCAGATTTATTTTGCTATTTGGTTTGTTCATAGATATGTCCCAACATTTAGCATAGTGCCTGACACATGATATGTATGCCAAAATATTTGCTTTTGAATGAATATGCTAATTAGATAATCCTTGCATTTAAAAAAGACACAAATTGCTATAAATATTGTCTAGAATAGGAAAAAGAGTGACCATATTCCAGTGTTCATGAATAAAGAAACAGTAAAATGATCAGAAATATTTCAAAAAAAAGAAAAAAAAAAAAAAGCATACTAATTTAATCTGAAATTGTTACCTATCCTCCAGAAGAATTAACCACATCCACTTATATACTACTAGGTAACACCTACATTTTACCTAACCCACTGAGTTGCTTTTTGGAAATTCTCTCTACATCTTTATATTTGAAGATACAATACATGTGTCAGTTTATCTTATCCATACAGTTGTTCAGAGTATTTTTTGTTAAATAAAATATTTAAAGTATTTTAATGACAAGAATTGTGTGCTTGAGAGCAAAAGATATAATATTATAGAAGGCTTTAGATATTCAAATGCAGACATTCATATTCATCTATCTTTCCAACTCATCTGTGAGATGTAAAACCTGTTCTCTCCTTGGATTCCATTGAATTTCTTTTTAGCTCAGTGCTGTATCTCAGATATGCAGTCCCTTTCCTTTGAAAAGTTGCCACAAACTGGGATGTGCTTTGCATTTACACAACGTTGGGGAAGAGGAACACTTAAAATGGTGAGAGACATTTACGTTTAGGGTTTAGATGCTTCATCAAATATTGCATTTAGGGTGACATTACTTCTTCTTGGACTAGGGAACAGCAACTCACAGCAACTCACTCCAGTATTCTTGCCTGGAGAATTCCATGGACAGAGGAGCCTGGAGAGCTAGTCTATGGGGTCTCAAAGAGTCAACACTACTGAAGTGAATTAGCACACAAACCATAGATATACTTCTTAGAGAAACAAATGTTTCACAAAGTTCCCAGGATTGGCAGACTCTAACCTCTTTATTCCCTGAAATGTGACAGAATTCAAGTCCAAAGAAATGAGAACACAATGCACAGCTTGTTTTATTGAGAATAACACAGAAGTTGATCTACGTCTAGTTTATATGTAACTATAAACACTGAAATCTGAAATAGCCATTCAGGCAATTCACTGTTTTAAATTCAATTCAACATAACAAAGTTTAAAAATAATGTATTTTACACACAAGAAAGCATGATTTAAGCTAAAAATAAGCAGTGAATGCTCACAACACAAAAGGCACTCTGGCTGTTCCCAGATAATAAAAAGTTAAATCAGAAACAATCCCAGTACTTACGAAATTTATTATTTTTGATAAAGCAAAGCAAAAATTAAGTTGATTGTAGGGATGAGTAAAACTTTTAAAAGAAGGTTGCAGTTGATGAGGCATTGAAGAAGCTTTCTGATTTTGCTGAAAGAGGTAAAAGGATTCTAACTAAAATAAATAACATGAAAGACACATATAAGCAAGAAATTACACAGATTTCTAGAAGATTCCATAAGTGGCTGTTGTGACCAGAAATTTAACGTCAATAGATCTATAGGTAAGAAAAAGTTGGTGGAAAAAAGTAAGAAAATTGTTAAAAGCCATGTATTTTTACTTCCCAGCTGGCGCTAGTGTTAAAATATCCACCTGCCAATGCAGAAGACGCAAGAGACAAGGTTTTAATCCCTGGGTTGGGAAGATCCCCTGGATCAGGAAGTGGTAACCCACCTTAGTATTCTTGCCTGGAGATGCTCATGGACAGAGGAGACTGGAATGTTACAGTCCTTGGGCCACAAAGAGTCAGACACAACTGAGCACACAAGAGCACACACATATTAACTAATACTGGAATTTTAATTAAAATGTTATTAATAACACGATTACATAAACTACAGTGAAGTAGTAATAGTGGCAGTGATGTCCTATTTTTCATTTTTGCACCCTTACTCATACTTAAGATCACTAAATTATAACCTGAAAGAATGATATTTTTTTAGTACACACACCCTTGACTCTGAAGTCACCCTGAAAATACTGCATTTTTTTTTTCTTACTTCAAGAAACTAGAGATATGACTTGGTTAATTACTCATGTGAGGCAATGACATTAAACTAGTGCTACAGTGGGAACAGTGTCAGACTTTATTTTTCTGGGCTCCAAAATCACTACAGATGGTGACTGCAGCCACGAAATTAAAAGATGCTTACTCCTTGGAAGAAAAGTTATGACCAACCTAGATAGCATATTCAAAAGCAGAGACATTACTTTGCCAACAAAGGGCTCGTCTAGTCAAGGCTATGGTTTTTCCAGTGGTCATGTATGGATGTGAGAGTTGGACTGTGGAGAAAGCTGAGCGCCGAAGAATTGATGCTTTTAACTGTGGTGTTGGAGACAACCCTTGAGAGTCCCTTGGACTTCAAGGAGATCCAACCAGTCCATTCTGAAGGAGATCAGGGCTGGGTGTTCTTTGGAGGGAATGATGCTAAAGCTGAAACTCCAGTACTGTGGCCACCTCATGCAAAGAGTTGACTCATTGGAAAAGACTCTGATGCTGGGAGGGATTGGGGGCAGGAGGAAAAGGGGACGGCAGAGGATGAGATGGCTGGATGGCATCACTGATTTGATGGATGTGAGTTGGGGTGAACTCCGGGAGTTGGTGATGGACAGGGAGGCCTGGCGTGCTGCGATTTTTGGGGTCGCAAAGAGTCGGACACGACTGAGCGACTGAACTGAACTGAAGAACCTAAAGTGCCCAAACTGGAGCAGGTAAAGTCGTATGTGAGTGGTGTATAAAGTGTTTTTCAACTAGGATGACAGCAATTCTTAAAGATAGATTACAAATTTCCAGTATGAAGTCAGACTATTAAAACTGGAATATATTTTAAAACACAATGTGCAATAGTGAGCGTTCTAAAATAGTGCTGTATTTTATAATACAATGTGAATTTTAAAATTTATTCCTAAATAGGAATAAGTCTAAAAATAAAAATTTAAGAAATATACTAAGATCTCTAAGGGCTACTAGAAAACTATGTTCAGAGAAATTAAAGAAATTCTTTAAACAATGGGAAAAAAAACATAAATAACTGTGAGGATAAAACAGTATTTCTGATTAGGTCTCAATATTGTAAAACACCAATTCTCTGAAATTGGTCTTTAGGGTCACTCTAACTCCAATTTAATGTAGTTCAATATAATGTAATTAAAACATCAGAATATATTTCTCTGTGGTACTAAACAAGATCATTTTAAAATTTAGCAATAGGAAAGTTTACTGTAAGAAGAAAAAAAGTGGGAAAAATGACTATCACATTTCTAGACTTAGAATAATGATCAGTTCAGTTCAGTTCAGTCGCTCAGTCGAGTCCTACTTTTTGCGACCCGATGAACCGCAGCACGCCAGGCCTACCTGTCCATCACCAGTTCCCGGAGTCCACCCAAACCCACGTCCATTGTGTTGGTGATGCCATCCAACCATCTCATGCTCTGTCATCCCTTTCTCCTCCTGCCCTCAATCTTGCCCAACATCAGGGTCTTTTCAAATGAGTCAACTCTTCGCTATACTTGGTACCACCTTTGTAATTTTCCTGTAAATATAAATGTATTCTAAACTTTAAAAGTCTTTACCATTTCACGCCAGTCAGAATGGCTGTGATCCAAAAGTCTACAAGTAAAAATGCTGGAGAGGGTGTGGAGAAAAGGGACACTCTTACACTGTTGGTGGGAATGCAAACTAGTACAGCCACTGTGGAGAACAGTGTGAAGATTCCTTAAAAAACTGGAAATAGAACTGCCATACGACCCAGCAATCCCACTGCTGGGCATACACACTGAGGAAACCAGAATTGAAAGAGACACGTGTACCCCAATGTTCATTGCAGCACTGTTTATAATAGCCAGGATATGGAAGCATCTTAGATGCCCATCAGCAGATGAATGGATAAGAAAGCTGTGGTACATATACACAATGGAGTATTACTCAGCCATTAAAAAGAATACCTTTGAATCAGTTCTAATGAGGTGGATGAAACTGGATCTTATTATACAGTGAAGTAAGCCAGAAAGAAAAACACCAATAAAATATACTAGCGCATATATATGGAATTTAGAAACATGGTAACGACAATTCTGTATGCGAGACAGCAAAAGAGACACTGATGTATAGAACAGTCTTTTGGACTCTATGGTGGTGGGGGATGATTTGGGAGAATGGCATTAGAACATGTTTAATATCATATAAGAAATGAATCGCCAGTCCAGGTTTGATGCAGGATACAGAAAGCTTGGGGCTGGTGTACTGGGATGACCCAGAGGGATGGTATGGGGAGGGAGGTGGGAGGGGGGTTCAGGATGGGGAACATGTGTACACCCGTGGTGGATGCATGTTGATGTATGGCAAAACCAATACAATATTGTAAAGTAAAAAAAAAAAATAATAATAATAATAAATAAATAAATTAGGCAGTCTTTTGGACTCTGTGGGAGAGGGAGAGGGTGGGATGATTTGGGAGAATGGCATTGAAACATGTATAATAGCATATATGAAATGAGTCGCCAGTCCAGGTTTGATGCGCGATACTGGATGCTTGGGGCTGGTGCACTGGGACGACCCAGAGGGATGGTATGGGGAGGGAGGAGGGAGGGGGGTTCAGGATGGGGAACACATGTATACCTGTGGCGGATTGATTTTGATATATGGCAAAACCAATACAACACTGTAAAGTTAAAAAATAAAAAAAAAAAAGGAAAAAAAAATGGTTTAGCGTCAGAGAAAAGGATGGACTTCCTGTGAAAAAGAACAACGTATGTAAAGACTAGAAGGAAAATGAAAATGTGTCTTGTTCATATAATCATGAGGAAAATGCTTTGTTGGAATAAAGAATGCATGAGAAATAGGTGCAATAGTTGAGATGATGGAGAGTTTTGAAGGCTAGACTGAGTAGAATGTGGCTGAGAGGATCAAACATTTTTCTCTGGGGAAGGCAGAAAGCAAGTTTGGGCCTGGCCAAGGAGTGAGATTTCTCCAGGTACCATAAATTTCTCAAGACAAAAACTTCCTATTCATCATTCAGCTCACCCATCCAAAGACACCTGTTCTCTATCATGTGCTCCAACTGAGCAGAGGGACAGAAGGACAAAGCCTTGTCCCCTGGAGCTACAATATCTTGGCAGAGGCACACAATCAGGTCTGAGTCAAAGTGACCATGATTGGGGTTTTCCAGGTGGTCCAGTGGTTAAGAATCTGCCTGCCAGTGCATGGGACACAGGCTTGATTTTGGTCGGGGAAGATCCCCTATGCCATTGAGAAACTAAGCCCATGTGCTGCAAATACTGAAACCTGAGCACCTAGAGCTGTGCTCTGCAACAAAGAAGCCACTGCACCACCCAAGAGTAATCTTCACTCTCCACAACTAGAGAAAGCCCGAGCACAGCAATGAAGACCCAGTGCAGGCATAAATATATAATTTTAAAAAATCAAATAAAATAGCAAAAATAAACATAGGGTCTGTCATCTTTATTTATAAAGAAAGTGACTGGGATGATGATGTGTGCATTAGCATAGGAGACAGAGGGGTGAGAAGGAGCCAGGCTGCTGCTCCCTCCTTCCCAGGGAAGTCTTCCCAGGGGAAGTGATGCCTGCACTGAGACCTGAAGGATGAGAAGGAATTGGACAGGTATACAAGAAGGAGAGGGTTCCTGAGAAGAAAATACTATAATGTACAAAGAATGGGGTTTGAGGTTGACTTGAGGAACTATAAGCAGTTTACAGAAGACTTTTACTATGATCCCATGAGACAAAATGACCCAGTCTCCCTTGATAAAGTAGAATGACGCAAAATGTATTGAATATTTTGTACAGGCTAAGAACAAAATTCCATATTTATCACCTGAAATAATGTGTTTTAATATTAGGTTTGGCAACCCACTCCAGTACTCTTGCCTGGAAAATTCCATGGACGGAGGAGCCTGGTAGGCTGCAGTCCATGGGGTTGCTAAGAGTCAGACACAACTGAGCAACTTCACTTTCACTTTTCACTTTCATGCATTGGAGGAGGAAATGGCAACCCACTCCAGTGTTCTTGCCTGGAGAATCCCAGGGATGGGGGAGCCTGGTGGGCTGCGGTCTATGGGGTCGCACAGAGTTGGACATGACTGAAGTGACTTAGCAGTAGCATCAGCAATCATTAGGAACATGGGGTAGCTCCTGCGCTGTGGCAACCTGGCACTCTCGGCCAGCACCCCTGACCTCAGACGTGGGGTAGCTCCTCTTGGCTGCAGCCCCTGACCTTGGATGTGGGGTAGCTCCAATAACCTCAGATATGCAGATGACACCACCCTATGGCAGAGAGTGAAGAGGAACTGAAAAGCCTCTTGATGAAAGTGAAAGTGGAGAGTGAAAAAGTTGGCTTAAAGCTCAACATTCAGAAAACAAAGATCATGGCATCTGGTCCCATCACTTCATGGGAAATAGATGGGGAAACAGTGGAAACAGTGTCAGACTTTTTGGGGGGTTCTCCAAAATCACTGCAGATGGTGACTGTAGCCATGAAATTAAAAGACGCTTACTCCTTGGAAGGAAAGTTATGACCAACCTAGATAGCATATTCAAAAGCAGAGACATTACTTTGCCAACAAAGGTCCGTCTAGTCAAGGCTATGGTTTTTCCTGTGGTCATGCATGGATGTAAGAGTTGGACTGTGAAGAAGGATGAGTGCTGAAGAATTGATGCTTTTGAACTGTGGTGTTGGAGAAGACTCTTGAGAGTCCCTTGGACTGCAAGGAGATCTAATCAGTCCATTCTAAAGGAGATCAGTCCTGGGTGTTCTTTGGAAGGAATGATGCTAAAGCTGAAACTCCAGTACTTTGGCCACCTCATGCAAAGAGTTGACTCATTGGAAAAGACTCTGATGCTGGGAGGGATTGGGGGCAGGAGGAGAAGGGGACAACAGAGGATGAGATGGCTGGATGGCATCACCAACTTGATGGACGTGAGTTTGAGTGAACTCTGGGAGTTGGTGATGGACAGGGAGGTCTGACGTGCTGCAATTCATGGGGTTGCAAAGAGTCGGACACGACTGAGCGACTGAACTGTACTGAGCTGAATCATTAGGGAAATGATCTGAATTTCACTGATTAAAAAAAAAAAAAGAATTCAAGAAATTTAAAAATCATGTTACAGTGATCTAAACAATGTGGTAGGCAGAGTAATGATCCCTTAAAGATTTTCGTGTTCTTTCAGGAACTGTGCATATGCTAATTTTATGGTAGAAGAGTTTTTTTTTGTGGTGTTTTTTTGGCGGTAGTTATGGTTAAGGTTAAGAATCTTAAACGAGGATGATAAACTCACTTGTATTATCTAGGTGGGTCCAATTTAATCATAATCCTTAAAAATGGTTGTGAAAGGCAAAAGAGTTAATAAGAGAAATGTAATGATAGATAACGAGACACAAGATTCAAAGTCTGAGAGAGACTCAATCCAACACTACTGGTTTTGAAGTTTGAAGCAAAGAAAGCAGGTAATTTCCATAAGCCTAGAGGGGCTCTCGGTCCTACAACCACAAGAAACCAAATTCTGCCAACAAGCTAAATAAGCAATAAAACAGCAATCCCAGAAAGAAATCCAGTCCTGCGAACTCCAGTTTTATGACAGTGAGAACAGTATCCTACTTTGACCCTCAGAATTGTAAGATAACCATTACCTTGTTTTAACCCAGTTAAGTATATGGCAATTTGTAGCAATAGATGGGGGAGAAAAGCTGGGGGAAAAAATGGAAACAGTAATGTACTTTATTTTCTTGGGCTTCAAAATCACTGCAGATGGTGACTGCAGTCATAAAATTAAAGACACCTGCTCCTTGGAATAAAATCTAAGACAAATCTAGATAATGTATTAAAAAAACAGAAACACCATTTTGCTGAAAAGGTCCTTCCTTTATAGTCAAAGCTATGATTTTTCCAGTAGTCATGTATGGATATAAGAGTTGGACCATAAAGAAGGCTGAGTGCCAAAGAATTGATGTTTTCAAACTGGTGCTGGAGAAAACTCTTGAGAGTCCCTTAGGCAGCAAGGAGATCAAACTAGTCAATCCTAAAGGAAATCAACCCTGAATATTTATGGAAGGACTGATACTGAAGCTGAAGCTCCAATACTTTGGCGACCTCATGCAAAGAACTGACTCACTGGAAAAGACCCTGATGCAGGGAAAGATTGAGGGCAGGAGGAGAGGGGTTGACAGAGGATGAGATGGTTGTATGGCATCATTGACTCAGTGGACATGAGTTTGAGCAAACCCCTGGAGATGATGAAGGACAGGAAATCCTGGTGTACAGCTGTCCATCGGTTTGCAAAGAGTTGGGCACAACTGAGTGACTGAGCAGCAACAAAAACAATAGTGACAAAAAGCTAATATAGACACCATAATATCAGAGGAAAACTAAGTAGATAATGAAACAAAGTAGAGAGCTCAGAAACAGTCCCATACATATGTCCACACTTCATATATGTAAGAGATAACTGGAAAAAAAAAAAGGAGAGAGACAGCAATCTTTTCAGTATATAAGCTGGGATAAATATGTTAACTGTTCAGGAAAATAATATTATTTAAATTTATAAATATGTAAAGCAAAGCAACAAAGATGTTAGAATATAATATAATATCTTCATAAAGTAGTTATCAAAAGACACCATCAAAAGTGTGGAAAGGCAAACCTGAGAGTGGGAGAATATACTTGCAACATATAGCACTATATAATATATACAGAACTCCTGTCAATCTCCAAGAAAGTTAGACCACTTTGAAAACTTGGCAAGAAACTTGAACTTCACCAAAAAATAAAATTAATTGTTCATTAAAAGGATGGGATAGTAATTGACATCATTAGTAACCAAGAAAATTCAAATGTAACCTAAAACTCCTCTTCAAAATGTATAGATGGGGAAAGAGGGGTGTAAGAGAGGGAGGATAAAGAAAGAAAAGAAGATGACTTGACTTTTTGTTTCTAATTCTGCATGGAAAAAGCTATGCCACTACCCCATACTAGTAAAAGTAAAAACATAAACAGAATAAAATATAACTTTTCTTGAATCTGTAAGAAAAGGGAAGACACAGGAAAAACTGCAAGCCCTGATATTTCAGAGACACACAGTTGAATACAGGGAGTTGTGACTCACTAGAGCAGAGACTCGGAGAAGGCAATGGCAACCCATTGCAGTACCTTTGCCTGGAAAATCCCATGGACGGAGGAGCCTGGGGGGCTGCAGTCCATGGGGTCGCTACCAGTCGGATATGACTGGGCGACTTCACTTTCACTTTTCACTTTCATGCATTGGAGGAGGAAATGGCAACCCACTCCAGAATTCTTGCCTGGAGAATCCCACAGATGGGGGAGCCTGGTGAGCTGCCGTCTATGGGGTCGCACAGAGTCGGACATGACTGAAGCGACTTAGCAGCAGCAGAGCAGAGACTTATGAGTGGAAACTGCTGTCAGGATAAGTGCTTTGGTAGGAAAAACTAAACTGGAAATGATTGATTGCTGGAGGCTTTCTGTGGATAATTCTGAGAATTAGAAACTCTAGAATGTCCCAGTCTTAGTGGTGGGAGTTTGCATACATCTATGAGTTTTACCTCCAGGAACTTAACTGGGTTCTCAGAAAATTAAGGAGGAAAATACTGTTATACTTCAAGCAGGAGGAACCACTTTGAAATACGATAGAACACTGTTCTTCTTAAAAAGGCCTGGCCTCAGTTGAAACTAACCAGAACCTAACTTGAGGGGATTATCACAGCCTACTTGACCTGGGGAAGGGGAATCCTGGACCCCAGCTGCCTCTAGCATTCCCTGTGGAGAAGTGAAAGTGAAACTCCCTCAGTTGTGTCTGACTCTGCGACCGCATGGGCTATATAGTCCATGTAATTCTTCAGGCCAGAATACTGAAGTGGGTAGCCTTTCCCTTCTGCAGCAGATCTTCCTGATCAAGGAATCTAACCCGGGTCTCCTGCATTGCAGGCAGATTCTCTACCAACTGGGCTATCAGGGTATGGAGAAGGGGAATATTCAAATCCAGCTGATTCCAGATATCCTGTCCCACATAGTGTGGGGAGAAAAAAAGAAAAAATCTGAGAAACTCTTGTGAAGTTTACAGCCGAGAGGAATGGGTTCTTAAAAGAATGAGACTTAATCCTGGGACTAAAGGATGATTCCCCTTCCCTAACTCCTCACCACTACACTACTAAAGCCTAATTTCAATAGTTCCTTTTATCACATATATCTGTCAAGAAAAAAATTGCAAGGCATACCAAAAGGCATGTCTCCTGAGTCTCCTGCATTGCAGTTCAGTTCAGTTCAGTTGCTCAGTCGTGTCCAACTCTTTGAGACCCCATGGACTACAGCACATCAGGCCTCCCTGTTTATCACAAACTCCTGGAGTTTACTCCAACTCATGTCCATTGAGTCAGTGATGCCATCCAACCATCTCATTCTCTGTCATCCCCTTCTCCTTCTGCCTTCAATCTTTCCCAGCATCAGGGTCTTTTCAAATGAGTCTGTTATTCACATCACATGGCCAAAGTATTGGAGTTTCAGCTTCAAAATCAGTCCTTCCAATGAATATTCAAGGCTGATTTCCTTTAGGATGGACTGAATGGATCTCCTTGCTGTCCAAGGGACTCTTGAGAGTTTTTTCCAACACCACACTTCAAAAGCATTCATTCTTCAGTGCTCAGCTTTTTTCATAGTCCAGCTTTCACATCCATACATGACTACTGGAAAAACCATAGCTTTGACTAGACAGACCTTTGTTGGCAGAGTAATGTTTCTTCTTTTTAATATGCTGTCTAGGTTGGTCATTAACTTTTCTTCCAAGGAGCAAGCGTCTTTGAATTTCATGGCTGCAGTCACCATCTGCAGTGATTTTGGAGCCAAAAATAGTAATAATAATGTCTTCCAGTTTCCATTGTCTCCCCATCTATTTGCCATAAAATGATGGGACCAGATGCCATGATCTTAGTTTTTTGAATGCTGAGTTTTAAGCCAACTTTTTCACACTCCTCTTTGCTTTCATCAAGAGGCCCTTTAGTATTCTTTGCTTTTTGCCATAAGGGTGGTGTCATCTGCATATTTGAGGTTATTGATATTTCTCCCAGCAATCTTAATTCCAGCTTGTACATCATCCAGCCCAGTGTTTCTCATGATGTACTCTGCATAGAAGTTAAATAAGCAGAGTGACAATATACATTGCATTACAGGTGGATTCTTTACTGTAAAGCCACCAGCGAAGCCCTAACAAAGGGCAAAAAACACAATTAGAAAATACAGAGTAAACATTAGGATCAGAGGTGGCAGAGGTGTTGGAATTCTCAGACTGGAATTTAAAACAACTAAGATTAAAATGCTAGGGACTCAAATGGATAAAGTAGACAACATTCCAGGACAGATGGGATGTAATCAGAGAGAGAGACATTCTGAGAAGAAAAGAATCAAAAAGGAATGCTAAAGATTAAAAAAATTAAAGCAACTGTAAGAGAAATTAAGGAGGCCTTTGTTGAGCTCATTAGTAGATAGGACACACTGAGGGGGAAATAAAAAGTCTGCACTACAGCATATTATGAATAGAAACTTTGAAAACCCAAAATAAAGAGAATAAAGACTAAAGAAAGAAGAATATAGTATTCAAGGACTTTGGGACAGCTACACAAATTATAACAAATGTACTAGGAATACCAGAAGAAGAAGAAAGAAAAGAAAGAAAGAAGAAAGGAGGCAGGGAGGAAGGGAGGAAGAAATGAAAGTAGCTCTTTTCCCCCTTTCCTGTTTGCCCATTTCTGTTCCCCTCTAAACCTGAAAGAACCTAATTAATCTGTTGATTCTTTTCCTAGATAAAAAGAAGAAGGGAGAATTAAGTAGTTAAAGAATGATTAGCCCAGTACCCAAACAGCCCCCTTAGTAATATCACAGGCAAATCACACAAGCAAGTTGGCTTCTGGAGTGTCAGCCAGCCTGGACACAGAGGAGAATAATGCGGAACCCAAACTCCTGCCTCAGTGATTCACTAAGATTCTTCCACCCCTTTTCTTTTTACAAACTATCATGACTGAGCAGAATCTTTAGAGCTCGTTTCAGGACATGAGTCAAATTTCTTTTCTAATTAAAGTACCTTTACTTTCTATTGACATTTACATCTTGAATTAATGGAATTGAGTGGTGAGCAGCAGAACCTATGTTTGGTGAAAGAAAGTAAAGAAAGAAATATATTTTCATGGATTGACCCTTACTTCCTCGAGGTCTTCGCTGAAGCTTCACTTTCTCAACTAACAACTTATTTAATATTGTAAAGTGACATCCTGCTGAAACTTCCTATTTGCTTTTCCTATTCTTTGTATTTCTCTTTAGTATCTATGATCATTTGGTCAATATATGTTTCACTTATTATCACAGTTGTTTGTCTTTATCATCTATGTAAAAAATGTTAGCTACATGAGAGCAGGAACTTTCTACTAAATCAGGAAGTGAATAATTGAGTGAACATTTTTGATATATAGCATTCTCATAGCTTCCAAGGATTTCACCTATGGTGAACATAGATTTGATGATCATTACACATTTATTTTAAAGTCCTACAACTTTTATGTGGCAGTATTTTTTAAGTATTTTTACAAGAGATTATTTTATGATCAACACCTTATTTTATTTATTAAAATGTGAATTTAATCATATGCCTTCGGAATCTAGGCTTGCATTAAAAAGCAAAGTTTTATTGTAAATAAGCCCATGGTCCTTTGAGAAACAATATTCAACAAGGCAAGATTGTGTTACTGCTCTAATAAATATACCATCTTAGGGTTTAGCAGAGCAAAGATTCCAATAGGCTGGTCTTCACCCAAAGAAGCCTACAATTTGAACACAATGGGAATGCTGTATATGCAAAGAAAAATTGTTAGTAATTTGAAAGGAAACTTAGCAGGTTTTGCCTGCTGAGGGAAGCTTTGGCAGCTTGACATATTTTAATTGGCTGTCTATTCCAGGTACTAAAGTGAGCAAAAGAAAATAAAATAATAAGAGGAAATTGAGAGTAAGAAGCAAAGATATTCAAAGAAATATTGAAGAAGACTTGAATGATTGATCTATGGGAATTGGCAAAAATATATATTAAATTATGAGAAAGTGCTGAGATGAGAATGCTATAATTCCCAAGAGTTGAAGGTTGAGAATTGGATAAATTGTGAACCAAGAAGCATGGATAACAAAAAGAGTACATATTTTTTTGTTCAAAAATATCTTCAAATAAAAATATTAGTGTTAGAATATTTGAATCAGAAAGTGAAGACTGGCTTGGCAGGAAAAAATAATCATCAGCTGTCACTTCCTTTGTTTTTAGAGTGATATATAAGAACAACAACAGAAATAGTAGAAAATAAGTGGCAAGTTACAGAAAAATCTAAAGGCCTGTGTTTTTGGTGAGTGTATAAAAGTCAAATGGTCAAAAATTATCTGTAGAGAAATGGTCTAAACATGGCAGTTTGAAAGTGCCATCTGAGTTAATGTCATGTGGCTTGGGCAAGCCTAACAGAAGATAAGGAAAGAAAACTCTGACACTTCAAACGTGAATACATGAATATCTGTGCCTTGAAGAGCCATTGGCTGATATGAAAGTGAGAAAGATCAAAATAGATTTTACACACACACACACAGAGGGTTGCCACATTTTGTTACCTACTGAGTTTTGGACTTTGAAAGATGGCAAATAACCAGGAGATAATGATGAAAAAAAAGTGCTGGACTGTAACAGTCAAAAGTATCAAAAAGCTTTCCTCTCGCTAAAAG
The DNA here is from genome assembly GCF_003369695.1 of Bos indicus x Bos taurus. NCBI lineage: Eukaryota > Metazoa > Chordata > Mammalia > Artiodactyla > Bovidae > Bos > Bos indicus x Bos taurus. Next base: position 78,358,567 of record NC_040081.1, on the reverse strand, counting down.
TATATGGTGAAAGTTTAATAAAATGAAGATGAAGGTTAAAATGTTGAGCAGTAATATTAAGTAATATTTGCAAAATTCCTTGATGGGAACCATCATACTTTTAAGGAACACAGACTAATAGTATAATAATAAAAGAAGATACCTAAAAAGTCCAAGTTGAATTTTTAAAATATTTAAAATCATTAAACACGCTAGTAAAGTAATGCTCAAAATTCTCCAAGCCAGGCTTCAGCAATATGTGAACCGTGAATTTCCTGATGTTCAAGCTGGTTTTAGAAAAGGCAGAGGAACCAGAGATCAAATTGCCAACATCTGCGGGATCATGGAAAAAGCAAGAGAGTTCCAGAAAAACATCTATTTCTGCTTTATTGACTATGCCAAAGTTTTTGATATGTGAATCACAATAAACTGTGGAAAATTCTGAAAGAGATGGGAATACCAGGACACCTGATTTGCCTCATGAGAAATTTGTATGCAGGTCAGGAAGCAACAGTTAGAACTGGACATGGAACAACAGACTGGTTCCAAATAGGAAAAGGAGTTCGTCAAGGCTGGATATTGTCACCCTGTTTATTTAACTTATATGCAGAGTACATCATGAGAAACGCTGGACTGGAAGAAACACAAGCTGGAATCAAGATTGCCGGGAGAAATATCAATAACCTCAGATATGAATGACACCACCCTTATGGCAGAAAGTGAAGAGGAACTCAAAAGCCTCTTGATGAAAATGAAAGTGGAGAGTGAAAAAGTTGGCTTAAAACTCAACATTCAGAAAAAGAAGATCATGGCATCTGGTCCCACCACTTCATGGGAAATAGATAGGGAAACAGTGGAAACAGTCAGACTTTATTTTTCTGGGCTCCAAAATCACTGCAGATAGTGATTGCAGCCATGAAATTAAAAGATGCTTACGCCATGGAAGGAAAGTTATGACCAACCTAGATAGCATATTCAGAAGCATAGACATTACTTTGCAAACAAAGGTCCGTCTAGTCAAGGCTATGGCTTTTCCGGTAGTCATGTATGGATGTGACAGTTGGAGTGTGAATAAAGCTGAGCACCGAAGAATTGATGCTTTTCAACTGTGGTGTTGGAGAAGACTCTTGAGAGTCCCTTGGACTGCAAGGAGATCCAACCAGTCCATTCTAAAGGAGATCAGTCCTGGGTATTCTTTGGAAGGAATGATGCTAAAGCTGAAACTCCAGTACTTTGGCCACCTCATGCGAAGAGTTGACTCATTGGAAAAGACTCTGATGCTGGGAGGGATTGGGGGCAGGAGGAGAAGAGGATGACAGAGGATGAGATGGCTGGATGGCATCACTGACTCAATTGACGTGAGTTTGAGTGAACTCAGGGTGTTGATGGTGGACAGGGAAGACTGGCGTGCTGCAATTCATGGGGTTGCAAAGAGTTGAACACAACTGAGCTACTGAACTAAACTAAACTGAACTGATAAGTTATAATAATAATAATATATAAATTATTTTTTATAATAAATAAATAATAAATCAGTGCAAGCCAAAAATGGCAGAAAATAATTATTGACTTATTCTATGATTGACATAAAGAGTTTATATTATACCTTTAAATCTATTGTTTTAAACAACAGTCTGTCCATGTTAACCTTTTTACAAAATGTTTCTCATTGTATTCTTACATATGAGTATTATGCATTACAAGACATAATCCCCTTTTTTGTTTTGCTTTATTGTACTTTGCTGATATTGCATTTTTGACAAATTGAAGATTTGTGTCAACCCTGTGTCAAACTAGTCTATCAGCACCAGTTTTTTCAACAGCATATGCTCACTTTGTGTCTCTGTATCACATTTTGGTAATTCTCACAATATTTCAAAATTTTTCATTATTATATTAATATTTGTTACGATGATCTGTGATCAGTGATCTTTGCTATTACCATTGTAATTGTGTTGGAGCATCAGGAAGTGTACCCAGGTAAGTCAGTGAACTTAATGGATTGTTGAAATGACAACAGAAGATTTACTATCTTACATAAACTTAGTTGATAAAGCAATAGCAAGGTTTGAGAGGACTGATTCTAGTTTGGAAAGGAGTTCTACAGGTAAAATGTTTTCAAACAGTATTGCATACAACAGAGAAATCATTCATGAGAGGAAGAGTGGTTGGATCCAGTAAGTTTCACTGTTGTCTTAACGTAAGAAATTGTCACAGCTACCCCAAACTTCAGCAACCACTACCTTGATTAGTCAGCAGTCATCAACATCAAGACAAGATCTCCTGTCAGCAAAATGATTACAACCTGATGAAGGCTTAGATGTTGGTTAGTATTTTTAGCAAAAATATTTTTAAGTTAAGGCATTTACACTGATTTTTTAGACAAATGCTATTGTATATTTAATAGACTAGAGTATAATGTAAATACATAGTTATATGCACTGGGAAATCAAAAAAATGGCATGACTCATTTTATTGTGCAATTTGCTCTACTACTGTGGTCTGGAACCAAAACCACAGTATCTCCAAGCCAAGATATGCCTGTATAGTGCAGTATTACTGAAAAGAAAGAGAAAGATCAATTATTTGATGACTTATTTATGATTGTAAAATGCAATGAAACAAGTGCCATAGAAGAAAAAAGCCTGACATACTAGTATGGGAGAAAAAAGGATTGATATATATATATACATTCTTAACATCTATATAAGTAAATTTATAATACATTAAGTGCTTAATAATAAGCTTTCCATGTAGGTCAGTCAGTCAAGCATCTCCCCGCAATGCGGGAGACGTGGGTTCAATTTCTGAGTCGGAAAGTTGCCCCAGAGAAGGAAATCACAACCCACTCCAGTATTCTTGCCTGGAGAATTCTTGCCCCATGGACAGAGGAGCCTGGTGGGCTATGGTTCATGGGATCGCAAGAGTTGGACATGACTTAGCACTATCTTTCTTTTTTTCTTTCTTTCAAGCGCTTAGTAAGTCTCAGGGATGCTATTAAGCATGTTACATACATTTTCTTATGTAAACACAAACACCCCTAAAAAAAGGTAAAGTTACTATAAGTTCATTAAAATAATATCCCAAAAGAGAACTACGAAAGTTCAGAAAAGGGAGCTATTTCTTTCTGCAGAAGTTTCTCCACAAATAATGTACTATGAAGATAACTTGCTTTAAAACTCAGCCTTGATGAGAAGATAGGATTTGGATGCACAGAATAGGAGAATACAGCATTCTATATGGGTGCAATATTGTAAAAAATATATCAAAATGGCAAAACAAAAGACACATGTGGAAAGAGAGGAAAGCAGTTGATGTGTAGCAGATGTGCATGGTGGGAAATACTGTAATGAGAGAAAGGAAAAGCTAAGCTGTATCACGTTTGCCATATGCCATAACAATATGTAAGATCATGGAACTAAATTTCTGGATATTAATTGGTATCACTGTAATTGTTCCAGTTATTTTGAATTCTTTGTCTTGATATAGAATTAATAATCTCATTGCTGAAAAGTAAAGTGAAAATACAGATAATGCCCTTTAGTCATTAATTCTACATATATTTGTTAAATGTTTAATTATAAGCAAAGATTAATGTGTATATACTGTTCATTTTTCTTATTTTTATCTTACCATTACAATTTTTGATAGAAATAAAATACATAGGTTTGTGATAGAAAACAGTGACATTTCTGAACATTCCTACTTGAAGATTCATTCTGTCAATGATGTAGTTTCTCCTAAGGTAACTGGAGACGGAAATGGCAACCCACTCCATTATTCTTGCCTGGGAAATCTCATGGACAGAGAAACTTGGCAGGCTACAGACCATGGGTCCCAAAGAGTCAGACATAACTGAGCACACTACTTGAGTCGAGTCAAGTAGTAGGTCATTGTAGTAGATGTATTCTAAGGTAACCTCAGTGACTCACAGCCTTGTATAATTCCTTCCTCTTGAGCAGGAACATAACTGTACTTACTGCTAGCCAACAGAATAGAGCAAAGGTGAAGGTATTTTGCAGATGAAATTAGTCTTAAACTGTTTGATTTTGAATTTAGAGAGATTATCCTAGGTGGGCCTAACTTAATCAGGTTAAAGCCCTTTAAAAAGCAACTGGTGGTTTTCCTGAAATCAGAGACTCACTGTTTTGCTGGCCTTGAAGAAATAAGCCACTATGAGTTCTACAACCACAAGGAAAATAAATTATTTCAGCAATCTGAGGTTACACTTGATGCTTCCTCTTAGTAATTTTCCATCTACTGACCCCTACCCTGCTTGTTGGCTATAAATCCCTATTTATCCATGCTATATTAAGAATTGGGTCCATGTCTACAATAAGGTCTCTTTTCCTGTATTGCAAAAGTCCTAAATAAAATCAGGGTTTTTTTGCTGCTTTAACTACTGTTTAGCTCTGGTTTTTTGTTACCAGAGCTAAGCCATGCCAGGACTCTGGATTCACAGCAATTAGTATGTTGTGTTAAACCATTGTTTGTGGTAATTTTTTATATCATAATAATAAATATAGCAGCCAACATAAAAGTATATCTTCTTCTTTTCAGTAATGGGAATGAAAAATTTAAAATTCTACATCTGAACACAGAGTTCCCCTCAAAATAACAGTAAAAAAAATTGCATATGAGGAATAAACAGTGTTCTCCCAAGCACGTATTCATGGTTCCTTAAATCTTTTGTGGATCATGGGGTTAGTAAGTATTTTCTTTCCTACTGTTTTTACAATCTTTTCAAAGTATTGCAAAGAGTGAAAAAATATTAACAAAACAAAAGCAGCAATCAAGAACACTTGTTTTGCTAACAATATTTTGACAATGTTGATAAATATGCCTTTGGAGATTTGAGAATGGACCGCAAAGATTTCTAGAGATAAATTCTAATATCTTTTCAAAGTGCATAGGAATTATTCACAAAGCCTTGTTTAGCCATATTTTTAAAAGGATTTAGATTGATAAGAATCTGGAGATTTTAACGCTATTTTTCTTGACTTATATATATTGACTGATTTGGTTTTAACTGGAATGAACCACCAAGAACAGTTAAATAATTCATATGGAAGTATGTTAACTCTAAGTGGCAAGAGACTCCAGGAGAGTCCTGAATAATAAATAAAAGCATTTCTTCTTTGTTAGCCTCTCATATCTATGCTTACCGAGCATCACGCTGAGTATCCAAAGAAAGTGTGTGTGTGTGTGTGTGTGTGTGTGTGTGTGAAAGAAGCAAGATACTACAGAGCCAACTTCAGGCTATCTTCAGAGCATCTCTTGCTGTGCCAGCCAGACAATTAAATCACCACATTCCCTTGGTGAGCTACCTGGAACACAGCAGTGCACAGAAAGTGAAATTGAATTTGTCTAGCTTTCAACCATTTTCTTAGAACCATTTCAAGTGGAATTTTGAAGGACTGATTCTTAATGGTTGTTTGCTTACTATACTATTATATTTTATGTAAGTGAATTTTTCCAACAAAGGATTTTTCCAACAATTTTCCAACACATTTACTAACTGAATACATCTTAAATGGAAATACAATTAAATAACTGTATTGATAAAACACAGAAAATAAAACAGAGTTTTAATGGCCACATAAAAAAGGTGGCCCTGTATTATTAATCAGCTGCTGTGGTTTCACAGTATGAAGATATGACTAAGATCAAAGAAAAAGCAAAACCAAACAATAATGCTGAAATAGTCTTTTGTGCACTACAAAACTGAAAGAAAGAGATTAAACATGTAAAAACCTAACTCTGAATACAGGACAAGGAATCTTATACATACTACTAATACCACAGCTTAAGAAATGATAAACATTCATGTCATAAAGAACACTGTCCGAGTATGAAAGCCATCTACTTTCCTTTTAAATTGAGTAAACCTAATCAACTGTTATACCAGTAACAATGTAAAATCTTATACACAGAATGATTATTTCAATAATGATGAGAAATGATTTATGGATTCTGTATCTAAGCTCTTCATATTACCTCATCTTCAATTCTTTTAAAATTCAGTGGAATTATACAACTCAAAGAAAATGATCACGTTTTATGTAATATGAAGAAGAAAAAAGATTAGCATAATTCTTTTTTGATATTTAGGAGATCATTCTTGTAGCAAAGACATCTCTTTTCCATATATTCTTATATTTACTATATATAGATTTATTTACTATATATTAAAGGTAGTTAAATTTATGTTGTAAATTATTTCCTTATAACAATATCCCATATGGAGTTATCCTTTGATGAAAATCTGTTAAATATCTTTCAGATTTCACAGATTTTGCTTAGAAATTCTGACTCTCTTAAAATATTCATATTAGAAAGTTCAGGTGTTAACTTTTAATGGCTGCCATAGTCTGAACATTTGCATCTTCTTAAAATCCATTTGGTGAAAACCTCATGTCCAAGATGATTGTATTAGGTGGTGAAGCTTTTGGGAGGGGATTTACTCATGAAAGAGGAAGCTGTCACGAATGATATTAGATTTATGAGAGCAAGCTAGGGCAGCTTTCCCCTCTCTGTTCTCTGTCCTGTGTGGATACAATGAGAAGACAGCAGAAGAAAGGCCTCACAAAAACTCGACCATGCTGGCACCCTGATCTCAGGTTTCTAGTCTTTAGAAATATGAGGAATCAATGTTTATTACTTAGAAGCCACCCACGACTACTTTAACAAGATGCCACAGACTGATCATGTAAAATTATTTAATTTTGCTCCAAATATTTGTGTTAGAGATTCTGGAAGAGAATTATTCAGATGGTTTGTCTACATGATGTTGGTTGGCAATTGAACCTGGATCTCCCCCAGTGCAGGTCTGTCTGGTTCAGTCCCTAGGTTGGGAAGATCCCCTGGAGAAGGGAATGGCAACCCACTCCAGTATTCTTGTCTGGGGAATCCCATGGACAGAGGAGCCTAGCAGGCTATAGTCCATGGGGTCGTAAAAGAGTCAGACACTACTGAGTGACTAATACACAGATGAAAACAGTTGTCTATCTTAATATTTTATTATTTTTACACATGAGTTACATTAAAGGATGATAATTGTGAGAGATTATACTCTCTAAGGAAGGTCACAAGGTTATCCTCTATCAGACATGCTTGTCTATAATGTGGCATTGTTAGTCTCTCATGAAGAGATGGAGTTCCCTCTATACATCACTTTTAACCTGGAAGGTCCTATTACTGCCTTGACTATAGAGTACAACAGAATTGATGTGGTGCCAGTTCCAGGGGTTCACATTAACTAGCCTGGAAGCTTCTACTGCCTGACATTTGAAAGCTGATAAGCTTTATGACGTGCAATTACACTGACACCAACATGCTGTGAAAAGTTCAAAGTTCATGCTCATAGAAGGTGAGCTATCTTGTAGAGACAGACAGAGACAGAGACAAAGAAAAAGAGATCAGAATCATCAAGATTCCAGACATTTGAGTAAAAAAAAAGTACATCATAAAAGTGAGAGTTCAATTCCCAACCAACATCATTTAGACAAACCAGCAGAATCTTTCTCTTCCAGAATCTCTAAAACAAATATTTGGAACAAAATAAAATAATTTACATGATCACATTCCATAGTGTTTGCTATGCATTTTTTTTTTCCCCACAGGGATTTTGTTAACTGGAAGCAGGATACAGATATAATAAGAGAGAGGAACCAGGAATGATCTTAAAAAGGCTATAAGGAGAGACTGGAAAGACAATGAGGGAATTATATTCAGACTAGATCATGTACTGGTGAAAAGTTTAATGAAACTGGAATCGTTGATAACACAGAAAATGTTTTATAATGAATTCAGAGAAGGAGATATCCAGAGAGGATGTGGCCAGTAGTAACTGGTTTCTTTCAGCTTTAGAAGGCCCAAGCCAACTTCAAAGGCCATGGAGGATGGAACCACATGGAAAAAGAGAGATCAAGTCCAAGGAGCTCCAAGGTGCCTAACATGCAATCAATAGGTCATCTTAAAAGTGCTTCTTTCAGCTTTAGCAGCCCCAGTGACAGATACTACATTCAGAGGCACACCATTTGACCAATCACCTTCCAAATTCTTACATATTAGATTGTGAGCAAAATAAATTGTTTATTTAAGCCAGTCTCTTTGGAATGGTTTTGTTACGAAGCAATAAATAGTTAGAATCTAAAAATTGCTTTCTTTTTTTTGTAACTATAATTTAAATAAATTTCACCATTCCTGTTTTTCATTTGCAGAAACTGTTAGAATAATGGCTCTAAATATGTCATTTAAGGCTATAGAAATTTCTAAACAATAAATGGCATTTTGACTTAATAGCTGTGTAATTGGATTTTTAGAATTGTTTTTTATTTTCTAAAATCTACATAAAAGGATTAATTTTTAGTAAATGTTATTTTCAATATGTTTTATTTTATTTAAGGGAAGCCAACTAAAATAGGTAAGTTTAACTATTTAGACATCCAGAAATAATAGTGTGTGTCTCAGTTTTTTTAATGTAATATTTCATTGCTGTATGCCATCCATTTTGGTTGATAAGAAGTTTGTTTTCAGACTATTTGTCATTCTTGTGTAATCAGTTTCTCTTTTCTCTCTCTTACAGCTTTAAATAAGTTTTTTCTTTACTATGTTCTGCAGTATCACTATAATGGAGTAGGTATGGATTAACTGTATTTATCCTTTTAGCAGTCTGTGTGTATTTCAATCTGAAGACTAAGATAATTCTTCAATTCTGAAAAAAAAATCTTAGGCATTTTCACTTAGGATAAGCTTTCCATCTACTCTCCTTTCACATTAGCTATGGTTGAGTTCTAAGTATATTTTCTGTACTCTCAATTTCTCTTCCTCATCTTTAATTTCTTTATTATTCTATGCTGAATTCTATGTGAACTTCTCAGTACATTCTTCTTGTTTGTTACGAGGACAGTTATAGTGCCATAAGAAGTTGTATTTTTATGTTACTGTATTTTAACATCCAGGATCTCAATTGAATTTTAATATCCAGTAAGTCTTACATGATTCTTTGATTTATAGTTTCTTACTGTTTTTAAGAATGTTATATGTTTTCCATTGTCTTTTTAAGATTGTCAATGTACTTTAAAATCATTTTGAAAGTTCTCTAATGTTTTCATTCCATCACTTTCCTCCTATTTCTCAACTGTTGATTTTGCTGGTCAATTTTTTCAGTGTTTGCACTCATATGCTTGAAATATTTGCAAAAGGCTCACATATAAAGCCTCTATCCCTCCCTCCCTCTCTCTCTCCCCTCCACCCTCTATCTTTGTCCAGTAGTTTTGGATCTGCCTCCACCTGGCCTCTCCGACCCAATTCTGGAATTAGGAATTACATCAGCTCTCATACAGCAACAACCCAGGGCTACTTCAGATCCAGTCACTGGGCTAACAGGCAGTTCATCCCAGACCCCATCTGCAATGATTTCTTCACTTTCCCCATCCTTTCAAAATGAGTAGCTTTATAAAAGTGATAGCTCTTGGAAATGTTCAATTCTTTTTAGGTCTCCTTTCCTGCATGGATGCATAGTCTTATTCCAGCTTTCATATCCGTATCAAGTAGATGGTTCTTTTCCTCTGTCCCAAGTGATCTGCCAATTCAATATCTTCACTCCACATGGGGTGAAATGTGATGATGCCTCTGCTTACTTAAAGTTCTTAACATTCAGTTCAGTTGACTTCAGTCGCTCAGTCATGTCCGACTCTTGGCGATCCCATGAATCGCAGCACGCCAGGCCTCCCTGTCCATCACCAACTCCTGGAGTTCACTCAGACTCACATCCATCGAGTCAGTGATGCCATCCAGCCATCTCATCCTCTGTTGTCCCCTTCTCCTCCTGCCCCCAATCCTTCCCAGCATCAGAGTCTTTTCCAATGAGTCAACTCTTTGCATCAGGTGGCCAAAGTACTGGAGTTTCAGCTTCAGCAACATTCCCTCCAAAGAACACCCAGGCCTGATCTCCTTCAGAATGGACTGGTTGGATCTCCTTGAAGTCCAAGGGACTCTCAAGAGTCTTCTCCAACACCACAGTTCAAAAGCATCAATTCTTCAGCACTCATCCTTCTTCACAGTCCAACTCTCACATCCATACATGACCACAGGAAAAACCATAGCCTTGACTAGACAGACCTTTGTTGGCAAAGTAATGTCTCTGCTTTTAATATGCTACCTAGGTTGGTCATAACTTTCCTTCCAAGGAGTAAGCGTCTTTTAATTTCACAGCTGCAGTCAGCATCTGTAGTGATTTTGGAGCCCCCAAAAATAAAGTCTGACACTGATTCCACTGTTTCCCCATCTATTCCCATGAAGTGATGGGACCGGATGCCATGATCTTCGTTTTCTGAATGTTGAGCTTTAAGCCAACTTTTTCACTCTCCACTTTCACTTTCATCAAGAGGCTTTTTAGTTCCTCTTCACTTTCTGCCATAAGGTTGGTGTCATCTGCATATCTGAGGTTATTGATATTTCTCTCAGCAGTCTTGATTCCAGCTTGTGTTTCTTCCAGTCCAGCATTTCTCATGATGTACTCTGCATATAAGTTAAATAAGCAGGGTGATAATATACAGCCTTGATGTACTCCTTTTCCTATTTGGAACCAGTCTGTTGTTCCATGTCCATTTCTAACTGTTGCTTCCTGACCTGCATACAGATTTCTCAAGAGGCAGGTCAGGTGGTCTTAACATTAGTATGCTAATAATATTTTTACCAACTTATGAAAATATTTTCTAAATTTCAGTTATGTCATGTTTGGAATAAAGGGAAAAATGTGAATTCACAAAGCCATCTTAATCAGGAACCCCTTGAGAGCTCACTATTGCTTATGTTCCTCATCAGCATGTATTTCCCTTTCATCTAGACACCAAAGCTTCAACCCTAAATATCAGGCAATATCCATCTTTTCCAGATATCTAGATACTGTAAAAAATATTTAGCTATGGGTGAGTAAAGACAATAAAATTGTTCATTGAAAAGAAAAGAGATTAAACCCAGTTTTTAAAATATCTAAATTTTACTGCATAAAATCTATAAATAACTAAAATATACTTTAATAACAGCTTCTCTTTCTTTCTTATCCCAAAACAGGGAATAGATCTAGAATAGTTGAATTAAGAGTTTGCTTCAGACTATGACTAGTTTCCATTTTGTATGTATTTGATCCTGTTTTATATACCTGGCTGCCTTGCCAAACTTACATTGAGTCTTCCATCATTAACCATTGCCCTTTTTTTTTATTTTTTAACATTGTAAGTCTTGTTAATGATTGTGTAATACTTCCTTTTCTATTTAACCAGATCCCTGGAAGTGTATTTCTCTCAGTGGGGTCTATGTTCTTGCTCTACTCAGGCTAGGGTAAAAGACTTTTTTTCTAGTATCCGAAGTATAGTTAGTTAACAACAGTATGTTAGTTTCAGTTGTACAGCAAAGAGGTTTAAATATATATATAATATAATGCTATTTTTCAGATTATTTTCTATTGTAGATTATTATAAGATTTTGAATATAGTTTCCCGTGCTAAATAGTAAGACCTTGTCATTTACCTATTGTATATATAGTAGTGTATATCTATTAGTCTGAAAGTCCTAATTTATCCCTCCCCCACTTTTCCTCTTTGGAAATCATATTTGTTTACTATGTGAGTTTATTTCTGTCTTGTAAATAAGTTCACTGTATAATATTTTTTAGATTCCACAAAAAACTGATATTGTATGACATGTGTCTTTCTCTCTCTGACTTACTTCATTTAGTATAATAATCTCTGGGGCCAACCATGTTGTTGCAAATGATATATGTCATTTTTATGGCTGAGTAATATCCCATTGTATAAATTAATCACATCTTCTTATGCATTCATCTAGCAAAGGACACTTAGAGATAAAATTGTTACTACATGCAAATGACATGATACTGTATATAGAAAACCCTAAGCCTAGAGACAAAAACTATTAGAACTGATAGATGAATTCAGCAAGGTAGCAGGATACATTATTAAAAGAAAAATCTATTGCATTTTTTTCAGTAACAACAAAATACTCAAAAAAGAAAGTAGAAAAGTAAAATAAATAAATAAAAATCCCATTTAAAATCACATCAAAAAAAAAAAAAAACTAGAAATAAGCCTGACCAAAGAGGTGAAAGACTTATACACTGAGAACTATAAAACACTGATAAAGTAAATTGAAGATAATTCAAAGAAATGGAAAGATATCCCATGCTTTTGGATTAGAAGAATCAATATTTTTTAAAATGCCATATTACTCAAAGCAATTTATAGATTTAATTCAATACCTATAAAACTACACATGATATTTTTCACAGAACTAAAGCAAACATTCCTAAAACTTGTATGGAGCCAAAAAGACCCAGAATTGCCAAGCAATCTAGAGGAAAATGGACAAAACCAGTAGCATAACCTTCCCAGACTTCAGACAGTAGTACAAAGCTACAATAATCAAAGGAAGGTGGTACTCACACAAAAACAGACATATGGTGAAAGAATTTTTAAACCAACTTTGTTGAGAAAAAGCTGACATAAGTTTACATCTAAAAAGAGAAACCTCCACTGACAAAATGATGTAAATTCCATGAATCTTTCCACCTAACACCACTGAATTTTAATCATAATCAGTAGTTTGCTTTGTATTAGTGCATAGCTTGACCATGGTCACGTTGCTATTCCTGATGTTACCTGGATCAAATAAGTACACACAGTGTCAAGTACCAACAGTATATACAGAAAGGCATGGTTCTTACCTTTAAGCAATCTGTTTGGAAGGACAAGAAGAAATATTTTTAATGTGTAAATTTTATTCTGTATAGGTTGGATTGAAAGAAGATGGAACAATAGAGAGATTAAATGGGAGAAATTTGTAATAGCAATTTGAGGTAACAAGGGCCTAGGTCACAATGATGGTATGGGAATAAAAAGAGCAAACCAAGAAAGACGCACAACAGAAGGAGTCAACATACCAGAAGACAAGGCCTAAGAAATAAAAGAGGAGTAAAATTGATAATGATGATGATGGTAACAAGGGTAAGAGCAAGAAGAACAAAAGCAGGTTACATTTGCTAAGTGCTGACTGAAATATTTCAAGTGGAAGACAATAAAGCCATATTAGTGATAGGGAGAAAACCTGAAAAGAGAATAAAAGAGGAAAATTTATGAGTTTATAGAAACCCCAAATGTGATGTGACTGTAGGTTGTACAAAGAAGCAGCCCTGAGTTAGGAGAAGGCCATGGGTATATATTTTCAGGCAACAACAGAGACAAAGTTTTTAAAGGCAGCAAGATAAAGTGGAGCAGCACATTAGAGAACACTCAAGAAACTAAGTAAAATGAGAAGGGTTTTTTGCTGAGAAGATAGAGTTACTCTTATCAAATGTATATAAGTTCTGAGGACTTAGGAAATTTTATATTTTCTTTATCACTATAGCAAATAAGTAATGAAGCAATGTCTTTTTTATTATGTTTTATTTCTACATCTTCCTGAATATGAATATTTATGTTCTAATTGTTTTGCTTAATTGCCAATAGCATCTCTCTAAAGCATCAAATCCCTGCAGTAAAAGTCAGTATAGAAAACTAAAAATGCATTCATTTTCATCTGTAATTTAATTCAAAAGAAAAGTTATCATTTCATACATGCAGAAACATGAAGTATGAGTGAATCTACAATGGCTATTGGAATTATCTCTTTGGAATGTCTTAAAGTATCTTGAAATACACCGTGAATTAATAAAACTGCAACAATTTTCATGGACTTTTTCTCTTTCAAGAAACAAAGATCCAGAAAGAGAATAATTACTAGGATATAGAGATTGGAGTGGCCATTTCAGTTTGTTTCATATTGCTTTTGTTTTTTGACTTAATGTTTTTTGATCAGTCAGCATGTGCAATGTCAGTAAAAAACACTAAAATGACATATTAATATGAAGCTCACATAGAGTGGTTTGTATTCCTTTTTACCTGGGCACGAGAGCCTCCTCTGTAGAGTGCTCCATAGAGAATTCTGTAACACTGGGTGGCGCTATATACTAACAGAACAATATTTGCTTGCACATAGGCTTTTCTAGCTTCAGGTCATTTTTGCAGTCTAGATATCAAGCATCACTAGATATTATTTTTCTGGTCCTTCTGATATTCCACTCACACAACCGTCTGCTGCAAATTGGCTGACTAACAAGGAAGTGTCAACTATGTTGCTCCAACTAGGTAATATGTTCATGATAAAGTATTATGACCAATAAACTGGAAGAAAATAAAAACATTTGATAGAGAAGCATTTTTCCCATGTTAATGACAGGATATTTGTTGCAGGGAAACAGCAAACAATTTACAAATTTGCATAGCCAATGAATTCCTAATTAGTATCACGTTTTCTATGACTTTTTTTTTTAACTGTGATGTAATAACACATTAAGTATAATATTAATATATAAATTACTCATTTGGATTTCCCAGTTACTTATACAAACTGAGCTATATTTTTAGTAAATTGGATACCAAAGCATTTATATTCAGAAAGGATAAATATAAAAGTGTTCTGAAATGTTAACAGAACATTTGTTTTACAGTTGAAGACCAAAAAGTTCATTGGAAGAAGATATTAATTAAATATTAGAATTCCTGATTAAAATGAAAACAGAATATGAAATATATTTCTGAAAGCAGGAGTGTATAATTTTTACTCTTAAAATTGATATATAACAAATACACTTTTTTAAATTATAAAATAAAGAATACTATTAGGATCTGAAAGTCCTCTTTGATCAGCACCTCCCCAGTCCTCACCATTCATGTATGTGTGTGTGTGCTCAATCACTCAGTAGTGTCTGACCCTGCAACTCTCATAGGCTGTAGACCACTAGGCTCCTCTATTCATGGGGTTGTTCAGACAAGAACACTGGAGTGAGTTGCCACTTCCTTCTCCAGGGGACCTTCCCCATCCAGGCATTGAACCAGCATCTCCTGTGTTTCCTGCATTGGCAGGTGAATTCTTTATCACTGAGCCAACTGGGAAGCCCCTCCTTATCATTCATGCCCCAAACCAAGAGATAAAACTTGATACATCTAACCATTCCTTTTTGTATGGTTGAGGTGTGTATATATATATATATGTATACACACACACACACACACACATATACACACATACACACACATTTTGTATTTTAAACTGATAGGATCATATTATGTATATGGTTCAGGGGGATTGGGAAAATCAGGTGTAAACTAGTATATATAGAGGATAGATAAACAATCAGGTCCTATTCTATAACACAGGGAACTATATTCAATATCATGAAAAAAGAATATATGTATGATTCAACAATTTGCTTTTAAAATTTAAAACATTATAAACATCTTTATGTATCAACATAAAGGTTCAATCAATTTTTTTAAAGCAGCATGATATTTTACACCATAGATAATGTCCTAAATTCTTTAACCACTTTTCTAATTGAATTTTCAGTGTTTTTCCCCCTTTATTACAAGAAATATTGCAATAAACATCCGTGTGCATGTATCTCTGTGCATGTACTGATATTACTGTTAGATGGATTTTAGAAGCAGAATTGCTGAAGCAAAAGGGATGCATATTTACTTAAGTCTGTCTAATTTTAAATTTCCTCCAACAGTGTTAAGAGAGTGTTTTGCTGGAATCTCAGCTCCAACTCTTGGCAAAAATAAACACCATTGAATTTTAAAAGATTTTCTTATATTTAAACACTGGAATGCTATGTCTCTCTTCATTGCTGAATAAATGTGAAATTGTGGATTATTTTATTTGTATTAGAATTTATGGGTTTTCCACTTTAGTATTATATATTCATATCACTTTAGCACATTGGCAAGTTGAGTTAATACTTATTTTTGTACAACATTAAATGAGATTTTATATTATGGAGTTTATTTTTTGTTAATAATATCCATCATAAACATTTATTCCAGCCTGTCATTTTTCCACTAGCTCTTCAGTGAATATATGCTATAAGATAATAGTCATCTCCATTGCTTTTTTTTTTTTAAGAGTTCTGATTTTATGTTTTACTTAAGAAAGCATTTCCCACTCCCAAATTTTCAATATATTTGCATTTACTTCATTCCTTTTATATTTAAGCTTATTGAATTTCTCTTTAATTCTTTTAAAATTCAGTTTTCACATGGCATGTGGGAGGGAGTTAAGCTCTTTTCTCAAGTTTATAGCCAATTTTCCAGGCCATTTATTAAAGCATTTATCCTTTCCCCATTGATTTGAAATACTGCTTTAATTATAAACTCAAGATATCGTTTCTGAGGTTTTGAATAAGTGTTTATGTTCCTTTGGTTTTATTGTTTGTACTTTGTCATATTTTTTATAAAATGTCTATCACTATAATCAAATAATATCAGTAACACTCATAAGTTGATTTTGAAAACATTTGATTACAAAAGGTTTTACTTCTCAATAATACAACTGAGTTAAGCTAAAAAAAGACTGATATTCTCCTTCGAATAATGTTAAAATAAGTTATTTTTATTTTTAACTTTGTTCCTTAATTCACATAGTGACTTCTGAATATTCATCAATTTTTTTCTTAAGAGATTTAAAGATGACTGTCCTGGACTTGGAAACTAACAGTCATATATTTGATCAAGGTATGAATCAATTTATGCTAAAAAGAGATGAGATAATGATTAAGTAATTTTGCAATTATTACATATGTACTTCATTGGGCATGCTAAAATGTGTCCATGTAAGCTTGACTTTTTTGTAGTCTAATGCTAGACAAACTAAACATTTCTCCTAATAAGTTAATTGAAGCTTTTTTGGACTAGATATTTGGTCTTCTGAGACACTTTTTAAAAACATGATTTTTTAATAATTCCTTGAACCAAGGCTTTCTTTTTCACTTGGAACATCTTAAATAGCAAAAACAGGGCTCCACATCTAACTGATAAAAGTACAATGTTTACATTAATATAGTGTGGATGCTACAAACTGTATTTATTCACATTTTTGACACAAATGTGTGGATTTTTTCATCACCCAACAAATTCCCCAACTTTCTGGACACCAAATGAGTGTCCTACAATTCAACTCAGTACTGACATTAATTACCTGGAGTTAACACTCCATAGGTTAAGGGGTCAGTCTCACAAAGCTACACCCCCTTCCCCCCCACAAACACACACACACTTCAGATGCCAATCACAAGTTTTAGGCCTCCCATATTTCTGACTGACTGTTATAAATCAGTTTGATATTTGCTAGAATGATTCACAGAACTCAGGAAAATGCTTTACTTACTGTTAATAATTTATTATCAAAGATAGTACTCAGAAACAGCCAAGTGGAAGGGATACAAAGTAAGAGGGAAGGGCAAGGGTTTTTTCATGCTTTCTCTAGGCACATCACCTCTTAGCATCTCAGTGTATTCACCAACCGGGAGGTTTAGTTACATAGACTGTTTTTCAGTTGCCAAGTTGTGTCTGACTCTTCACAACCCCATGGACCACAGCACACCAGGCCTCCCTGTCCCTCACCATTTCCAGGATTTTGCTCAAATTCATGTCCATTGCATTGGTGATGCCATCCAAATATCTCATCCTCTGTTGCCCTCATCTCCTACTGCCATTAATCTTTCCCAGCATCAGGGTCTTTTCCAGTGAGTTGGCTGTTCACATCAGGTGGCCAAAGTATTGGCGCTTCAGCTTCAGCCTTGTTCCTTCCAATGAGTCTTCTGGGTTGATTTCCTTTAAGATTAAGTAGTTTGATGTCCTTGCTGTCCAAGGGACTCTTAAGACTCTCCTCTGGCACCACAGCTTGAAATCATCAATTCTTCAGCACTATGCCTTCTTTATTGTCCAGATCCCACAACCATATGTGACTACTGGGAAGACCATAGCCTTGACATTATGGACCTTTTTTGGTAAAGCGATGTCTTTGCTTTTTAACACACTGTCTAGGTTTGTCAGAGCTTTCCTGCCAAGAAGCAATCAACTTCTAATTTCATGATTGCAGTTACCATCCACAATGATTTTAGAGCCCAAGAAAAGGAAATTTGTCACTGCTTCCAACTTTTCCCTTCTATTTGCCACAAGTGATGCGACTGGATGCCATGATCTTAGCTTTTTTAGTATTTAGTTTTAAGCCATCTTTTTTACTCTCCTCCTTTACCCTCATTAAGTGAAGTCACTCAGTCATGTTTGACTCTGCAACCCCATAGACTGTAGCCTACCACACTCCTCTGGCCATTGGATTTTCCAGGCAAGAGTACTGGAGTGGGTTGCCATTTCCTTCTCCAGAGGATCTTCCTGACTCAGGTATTGAACCTGGGTTCAACATTGTAGGCAGACTACCTGAGCCACCAGGGAAGTCCTCTCATTAAGAGGTTCTTTAGTTCCTTTTTGCTTTCTGCCATTAGAGTGATATCATCTGCATAACTGAGATTGTTGATATTTCTCCCAGAAATCTTGATTCCAGCTTATAACTTATCCAGCCTGGCATTTGTCATGATGTGTTCTGCATGTAAGTTAAATAAAAGGGTGACAATAAACAGCCTTGTCATACTCCTTTTTCAATGCTGAACCAATCTGTTATTCCATATAGGGTTCTAACTGTTGCTTCTTGAGCCTCATACAGGTTTCTCAAGAGACAGGTAAGATGATCTGGTATTCCCCTCTCTTTAAGAATTTTCCACAGTTTGTTATGATCCACACAGTCAACAGCTTTAGTATAATCAGTGAAACAGAGGTAGATTTTTTTTTTTTCCTGCAATCCCCTTGCTTTCTCTATGATTCAGCAAATGTTGGCAATTTGATCTCTGTTTCCTCTGCCTTTTCTAAACCCAGCTTGGACATCTGGAAGTTCTCAGTTCACTTAATGCTGAAGCCCAGCATGCAGAATTTTGAGCATAATCTTACTAATACAGGAGATGAGAACTGTATGGTGATTTGAAAATTCTTGTGCCCATCTTGGGAACTGGGATGAGGATTGACATTTTCCAGTCCTGTGGCCACTGCTGGATTTTCAATATTTGCTGATGTATTGAGTGCAGCACTTTAATATCATCATCTTTTAAGATTTTTTTTAAATTTTATTTTATTTCTAAACTTTACATAATTGTATTAGTTTTGCCAAATATCAAAATGAATCTGCCACAGGTATACATGTGTTAAGATTTTAAATAGCTCTGCTCAAATTTCATTGCCTTCACTAGTTTTATTGACAGGAGTGCTTCCTAAGGCCCATTTGACTTCACATTCCAGAATGTCTGGTCTTACCACCTCTCGTCATGGCAAAGGGGCTTGTGTAACTCAATGAAGCTATGAGCCATGCCATGCAGGGCCACCCAAGATGAACGGTTCATAGTAGAGAGTTCTGATCAAACATGATCCATTGGAGGATGGAATGCAAACCACCCCAGTATACTTGCCATGAGAACCACATGAACAGTATAAAAATGAAATTACATAGGTATGATTGATTAAATAGGTGATGGTTGGTGATTAACTCAACCTCCAATTCTCTCTCACTCTCACCCGCAATTATGTGGTGGGGCTGAACCTTATAACCCTCTAAATATGCCTTCATCTTTATGGAGACCAGCATCTATTCTGAAACTATCCAGAGGGCCCTAAGATTCTGTCATCTTATTCCAAAAACTCAAGTACATGCATACTCAGTTGCTTAGTCATGTCTGACTGCTAGTGACCCAAAGACTATAGCCCACCAGGCTCCTCTGTCCATGTAATTCTCCAAGCAAGAATACTGGAGTGGGTTGCCATTTCCTTCTCCAGGGGATTTTACCAACTCAGGAATCAAACCTGCATCTCCAGTGTCTCCTGCATTGCAGGTGAATTCTTTACCACTGTACCACCTGAGAAGCCCTTTATGGATAAAAGGGCTTATTATAAACATTAAACAAGAGATGCTTCTATACCTCTGTCACTCAGAAAATTCCAACGTATTTAAAAGCTTTTTTAAGCACTGAGGAAAAATACCAACTATGTATTTTTTATTTTTCATTTTATTACAGATGTTTATATAAGAAAAACAATGTAATTTTGGAATACACATTTTTACACTTCTTATATATGTTTTAATGAGAAAAACATTAAATTTTGCAATGTTTAAGAATTATTCCACATATTAAAGCATTAAAATGATTTCTTATAAGCAAAATTTCACTGTAGTCATAATGAAACATTGTAATAATCTTTATGGTAGAATGTATTGATTAAGCAATGAAATCTAGGTATTGTCTGAGTATTTTTCAAATATAAAATACATTCATAAGCAGTGTAGACTATAATTCTGCCATAATACATATATTAATGACTCATAGTTCAGTTTCCTTCAATTTGGTTTCTTTTTGTTTATAATTGGAACCATTAAACTCTACATTTAAAATCATGATGATGACAATCCATGTGTCCTAAAAAAATCAAGAAGCATTTATTATATCAGGTTACTTTGATTCAACCAAATACACCATTTAAAATATGCCTAATTGACAGTAATTAATTACACCATGTTAGTGTTTTTTCTCCCCTTAGTATATTTTTGCCTTCAGCTTGAGATTTACATACCTAGCATTCAAATATCAGCAGTAAGAACTATTCAATGTATCTGTCATATTTATTATAGTTGTTTTCTAAACTAGCATGCATGTAAGATCATCATTAAAAATCTAGTCTATCTTCACACTACATGGGTGATTATAAAATCTATACTTTCTTATTTTTAACTTATAAATCAATAAATGATTACTTAGATTTCTTCATAACAATATCCCTTATTTCCATTTTGTTTAAATGTATAAACACCATGAAACCACATTATTTTAATTTGTGTACCTGTCTTTCATGGTGGCTCAGCAGTTGACAATCCCCCTGCTAGAGACATAGGTTCAGTCCCTGGACTGGGAAGATTCCCTGGAGGAGGAAATAGCAACTCACTCCAGTATTCTTGCCTGGGAAATCCCATGGAGAGAGGAGCCTGGTGGGCTACAGTCCACGAGGTCACAAAGAGTCAAACAAGACTAAATAAACTACAACAATACTAAAAATTTGATAAATAATTCATATTCTACAAAGAAAGGAAAGAGGTAAGATTATTTATTATTTGTATTAATTCAGTTTTTGTAAATTAGTTTCAAGACTAAGATTATATCTTACTACTTTCTGAGCAATATGATTTCATGCATGAAAGATTTTATTACAGTGAGAGATAGAGGTGGTTTGTACTAAGTGGTAATACAGGAGATGGTGAACACATAGGTGGAGCTACACTGAAAGTACTCACTGGTGGGGTTTTAAACTAAGAAAGTTGATTAACACAGTTTGTCATTGACTGAGGAGTAGAAGTAAGATCAGATCAGATCAGTCGCTCAGTCGTGTCCAACTCTTTGCGACCCCATGAATCCCAGCACGCCAGGCCTCCCTGTCCATCACCAACACCCGGAGTTCACTGAGACTCATGTCCATCGAGTCAGTGATGCCATCCAGCCATCTCATCCTCTGTCGTCCCCTTCTCCTCCTGCCCCCAGTCCTTCCCAGCATCAGAGTCTTTTCGAGTGAGTTAACTCTTCATATGAGGTGGCTAAAGTACTAGAGTTTCAGCTTTAGCATCATTCCTTCCAAAGAAATCCCAGGGCTGATCTCCTTCAGAATGGACTGGTTGGATCTCCTTGCAGTCCAAGGGACTCTCAAGAGTCTTCTCCAACACCACAGTTCAAAAGCATCAATTCTTCGGCCCTCAGCCTTCTTCACAGTCCAACTCTCATATCCATACATGACCATAGGAAAAGCCATAGCCTTGACTAGACGAACCTTTGTTGGCAAAGTTATGTCTCTGCTTTGGAATATGCTATCTAGGTTGGTCATAACTTTTCTTCCAAGGAGTGAGCGTCTTTTAATTTCATGGCTGCAGTCACCATCTGCAGTGATTTTGGAGCCCAGAAAAATAAAGTCTCTCACTGTTTCCACTGTTTCCCCATCTATTTCCCATGAAATGATGGAACCAGATGCCATGATCTTTGTTTTTTGAATATTAAGCTTTAAGCCAACTTTTTCACTCTCCTCTTTCACTTTCATCAAGAGGCTTTTAAGTTCCTCTTCACTTTCTGCCATAAGGTTGGTGTCATCTGCATATCTGAGGTTATTGAGATTTCTCCCAGCAATCTTGATTCCAGCTTGTGTTTCTTCCAGTCCAGCATTTCTGATGATGTACTCTGCATATAAGTTAAATAAACAGGGTGACAATATCGAGCCTTGACGTACTCCTTTTCCTATTTGGAACCAGTCTGTTGTTCCATGTCCAGTTCTAACTGTTGCTTCCTGATCTGCATACAGGTTTCTCAAGAGGCAGATCAGGTGGTCTGGTATTCCCATCTCTTTCAGAATTTTCCACAGTTTATTGTGATCCACACAGTCAAAGGCTTTGGCATAGTCAATAAAGCAGAAATAGATGCTTTTCTGGAACTCTCTTGCTTTTTCCATGATCCAGCGGATGTTGGCAATTTGATCTCTGGTTCCTCTGCCTTTTCTAAAACCAGCTTGAAAACCTGGAAGTTCGCGGTTCACATATTGCTGAGGCCTGGCTTAGAGAATTTTGAGCATTACTTTACTAGCATGTGAGATGAGTGCAATTGTGCGGTAGTTTGAGCATTCTTTGGCATTGCCTTTCTTTGGGATTGGAATGAAAACTGACCTTTTCCAGTCCTGTGGCCACTGCTGAGTTTTCCAAATTTTCTGGCATATTGAGTGCAGCGCTTTAACAGCATCATCTTTCAGGATTTGGAATAGCTCAACTGGAGTTCCATCACTTCCACTAGCTTTGTTCGTAGTGATGCTTTCTAAGGCCCACTTGACTTCACACTCCAGGATGTCTGGCTCTAGGTCAGTGATCACACCATCATGATTATCTGGGTCGTAAAGATCTTTTTTGTACAGTTCTTCTGTGTATTCTTGCCATCTCTTCTTAATATCTTCTGCTTCTGTTAGGTCCATACCACTTCTGTCCTTTATCGAGCCCATCTTTGCATGAAATGTTCCTTAGGTATCTTTGATTTTCTTGAAGAGATCCCTAGTCTTTCCCATTCTGTTGTTTTCGTCTATTTCTTTGCATTGATCACCAAGGAAGGCTTTCTTATCTCTTCTTGCTATTCTTTGGAACTCTGCATTCAGATGTTTATATCTTTCCTTTTCTCCTTTGCTTTTAACTTCTCTTCTTTTCACAGCTATTTATAAGGCTTCCCCAGACAGCCATTTTGCTTTTTTGCATTTCTTTTCCATGGGGATGGTCTTGATCCCTGTCTCCTGTACAATGTCATGAACCTCATTCCATAGTTCATCAGGCACTCTATCTATCAGATCTAGGCCCTTAAATCTATTTCTCACTTCCACTGTGTAATCATAAGGGATTTGATTTAGGTCATACCGGAATGGTCTAGTGGTTTTCCCTACTGTCTTCAGTTTAAGTCTGAATTTGGCAATAAGGAGTTCATGGTCTGAGCCACAGTCAGCTCCTGGTCTTGTTTTTGCTGACTGTATAGAGCTTCTCCATTTGTATATAAATAGGTAAAGCTACACCTGATATGTAATGAAGCAACTTCATGAAAAGTTCAAGAGCCATTTCATGGTTATGATTATAGAAGATGAATCCAGATTATACTCAACACAATAAAGAAAAAAGAAATAACAATGTCTTTCTACACTTAACAAGTCTGGCTTTCCCAAGATTAATTGCCCTCAAGTCTGCTCTTTCATCTACCAAAGCTATCATAGTCTATCATTTTCCCTTATTAGTAATAATTCCCTTACTGGATTCCTGTAAGAAATAACTCAGATAAAAACAGACTTTGTACAGTCAGGTTATATGAAATAGCCCTTTATGGGAACATACTGACACAACTATATATTTCAATACTGTTATTGTTGTTGTTTAGCTGCTAAGTCATGTTGGACTGTTTGCAACCCCATGGACTGTAGCCCGCCAGGCCCTGTTCATAGGATTTCCCAGGCAAGAATATTGGGGTGGGTTGCCAGCAACCAGAGAAGCCCATGTTTCAGTATACTAATATGTAAAATGTCATATAAATGCTGTAATTATTATTAAGTAGTATATATTTATTGAATGTATTTTGATTATCATTTGTGATGTGCTAAATGTTGACCTACATGCATTTAACACAGAAGTAAACATTATAGATGGCAATTGCTCTGATCTCATAGAGTATAGTATTAAGCATTCTATTAATATTAGATAGGAAAGCCAAACAAATAATTTACCCAACAAAGATTCATATTGAGCACCAAAAACTTCCTGGGAACTACTGTAGGAAATATAGAAGTGGAACATAACAGATAGAAATCTCTTCCTTCCTGGAAATGACAGTGAAGCAAATAAGAACAACAACATAGAAGACAGACAATATTAAATTCTGGGGAAATGTTTACAATAGAGTTATGTGATATATTTAGTGAGTGGCAACTGTGATTGCTTAGAGAGCAAGTCACACACTTCACTCATTCTCAAAAAGCTTGTGTCTATCACAGTCTCCAAACACTGAACTTGGTAAGTTTCATAGATTCTAAAACATACAAAGATGCTGAAAAAAGGCTGATGTATTTGCAATAAAGTTCTAATTTTTATGCAATTTCCACAAATAACTTACAAACTGAATATTAATAGTATTTATGGATACTGAGTCATAACATACCTTTTTTTTTCAATTTTATTTTATTTTTAAACTTTACAATATTGTATTAGTTTTGCCAAATATCGAAATGGATCTGCCACAGGTACACATGTGTTCCCCATCCTGAACCCTCCTCCCTCCTCCCTCCCCATACCATCCCTCTGGGTCGTCCCCATTTCTCCAAATAAGACATACAGATGGCTAACAAACACATGAAAAGATGCTCAACATCACTCATTATCAGAGAAATGCAAATCAAAACCACTATGAGGTATCATTTCACGCCAGTCAGAATGGTCGCGATCCAAAAGTCTACTAGCAATAAATGCTGGAGAGGGTGTGGAGAAAAGGGAACCCTCTTACACTGTTGGTGGGAATGCAAACTAGTACAGCCACTATGGAGAACAGTGTGGAGATTCATTAAGAAACTGGAAATAAAACTGCCTTATGATCCAGCAATCCCACTGCTGGGCATACACACTGAGGAAACCAGAAGGGAAAGAGATACGTGTACCCCAATGTTCATCACAGCACTGTTTATAATAGCCAGGACATGGAAGCAACCTAGATGTCCATCAGCAGATGAATGGATAAGAAAGCAGTGGTACATATACACAATGGAGTATTACTCAGCCATTAAAAATAAAACATTTGAATTATTTCTAATGAGGTGGATGAAACTGGAGCCTATTATACAGAGTGAAGTAAGCCAGAAAGAAAAACACCAATACAGTATACTAACGCACATATATGGAATTTAGAAAGATGGTAACAATAACCCTGTGTATGAGACAGCAAAAGAGATACTGATGTATAGAACAGTCTTATGGACTCTGTTGGAGAGGGAGAAGGTGGGAAGATTTGGGAGAATGGCATTGAAACATTTATAATATCATGTATGAAATGAGTTGCCAGTCCAGGTTCAATGCATGATACTGGATGTTTGGGGCTGGTGCACTGGAACATACCTTTTTAAATGTAAGGTATCATTCACATTGATAATAATAGTACACTGCTTTGGAACAAACTATCTTATATTTAAAAAGATCAAGTTGTATGTTAGAAAATTAATTCTCTTGAGCCTTACCTAAATAGAAATCACAGTATGAAAGTAAGAAAGAACCTGAAGGCTCATGAGTAGCTCATTATCATTGCTTCCTCGCAAGATTAAAGACAACACTGCAGCTAATATCTTCTGAACCAACTCTTTTCACTGACACTCTTTGAAATGTCCAGACTGGTGTTACATATGTCTCTCCACTAAGGGTGTCTGAGTTATAATCCTCAATCAATTTAGGGATGCAAGTCAAAATAACCTAAGTGCCTTTCTCAAGAGGAGGAAGGTAGAGTAATTGAAAATGAAGGAACTTTTAAGTCAGATAGATATGACTGGAATCCTACTTAATAGCTGAGAGAACTTGGTTAAATTCTTGAATCTCATTGAGATTTAAATTTCCCATCTGTTCAATGGAGCTAACTACATCTCTTTTGTAGAATTATGGTAAGGCTGGAAGAAGAAAATATATGCAATTCACTGAGCACTCTGCCTTACACATAAAAACTCAGCTCAATAAATTTCTGATTTTTCAGAATTAATAAAATTGTTGTTATACTCACTCTAGTCTTAATCTTACTATGTTCCTAGCAACAGAAAAATTTGATGGTCAGTTAATTAAAAATTTTACTCACAGATGGTATATCAGACCCATTATACCTCATCATCTTTTAATTACTATAATAACTTTTAAAGTGAATGATCAGTTATAGAAACACTAGAACAATTCTTTTGTTTAGGTACATTTATTACTAGATTCCAAGATAAATGGTTTTCCACAACTCCTGTTAAAAAGAGAAAATGCAAAAACTTGGTAGATAACTCTTTTCATCAAATTGTCCTGCAATATTTTCTTAGCAACATTTTTCATCATTTTTCCACAGTCATCACAAATTAGTTAGATTCTCCTTATTGCACCATCACTATCTTTTATCTCTGAAAATGCTATTTCCTCTTCCTCCTACTTCTCCACTTCTCTTTAGCGGTTGAAAGCCAACTCTGCTCAATGTGTAGTGCAGGTGCCAATCTGTGTTCCGACTGAAACATTCACATTTTCATCTTGTAACAATGTTCACCAGGAGTTCCTGGAGATGGAATTAACTAATCTCGGTTCTCTCACATGAGGATATGTATGTTAGTTGCTCAGTTTTTTCTGACTCTTGACCAACCCATGGATTGTGTAGCCTTCCAGGCTCCTCTGTCCATGGAATTCTCCAGGGAAGAATACTGGAATGGGTTGCCATTTCCTTCTCCTCACATTAGGATAGAGCCTGGATAATCAACACTAAGTAAATAACTGATGAAATAAAAATGAAACCCAAAGTGTTCAAATACACAGATATAAACTGACACACTTTAATAGTATGTAGAATCACAATGGATTACTGAAATCTCTAATGGACTGAATGTTTGTGCCCACTCTACCACCTCCTGGTAATTCATGTGTTGAGGTCCTAACACTCATGTGATTGGACTGTATTTGGAGAAGAGGTGATAAGGGTGAATGAGGATATAAGGTCAGGACTCTAATCTAAAGGGCTGGTACCCCACAAGAAAAAGAAAAGGCACCAGAGCTCTTTCTCCAACATGTAAGGATACAGTGAGAAAGCAGCACTCTGCAAACAAGAAAGAGACTTCTCACCAGGAGCTGAATGGGCCAGCACCTTGATCTCAGATTTCTCAACCTCCAGAACTGTGGGAAAATAAATTTATGGTGTTTAATATAGTCTATAGTATATTTTTTATGACAGGTGGAGCAAAGACAATTACACTTTATTTAATATAATGGATTTTATACTCTTAAAATATTCTTTAAGAATAACTCCTCATCTGAATAACTCTGCTAGTAGGATGTGTATAAATAGTTTTTCAAAGCAAAACTAATATTAATAAATTGTGGAATATAAGACTGCATTTGACATTTTTGACTTAACTAAATGATATGCAGATGTAAAAGCAAAGAGTCTATTAAAAATCCCATTCACTGCCAAGAATCCCAGATAAAATTGAGTTGCCTCTAGTTTTATACATCTATTACAAAATTTATTCTCCCTTGGGTATTTTAGGCAAATGGGGTACATTTTTGAGACCCAAATAATATCATTTAATAAAGCTTTGAACCATGGAAAAGATAGTTACAGTTTCTCTAAAGAATTTACAGTAAAAACTGCAGATAAAAATATTTCTTTTGTTAATCTACTCTGATATCAAATATTTTATTGACATTAAAGTTTGGACTTCAAATTTTAAAATAAACTAACAAAAAAAACTTAGTAGAAATTTTTTGAGAAAAACAAATCTCTACTTTTTAATCTATACCTCTTCTGTTATATGAGAGAATATGGTTAATCTACCCTTATCTCAATATTTTTCTGTTTATCTCCATAATATTTAAAATAAACAGGTCAATAAGTTAGAAAGTTTTTGGTTGTACAGCTGATTTAATGAAGGAAACATCCTTTATCATAGCTTCTCCTTAATGATTTGGAGTTGAAAGAAACTCATGAATATGTATAATGGAAAGTACCCTCATAGTAATTCAGGGAACTCTGGAAGAGTTACATATGGCAACTGTTGTCTTTTCATCTTCACTCAACCTTAAAACATTGGTATTACTCTTGTTTTATAAAACAATAAATGAAGCAAAAGAATTGATATATAACTTGCTCAAGATCACATTTGTCATTAAGCAGTAGATGTAAGATTTGAATTGTATTTACTTTAGAAATTCTGAAAATATTTTTTATAAAATTGATGAGTAAATAATGATGATGATGAATAATTTTAAAAAATAATAAATAGTTTCTTCCTCAAAGCTCTTATAATTGACATATAGTCTCTCAACTAAACACTTGAAAATAATTCAAAGATGTCTACAAAAGATATTAAGTTACAAGTGCCTAAGTAGAATATAAGTCAAAGTGAGGGAAAATAAGCAATACTAAAAGCATGGAAGAGTTTACAGGCAAAACCATCTATTCAACATAGTTTATTTTCTGCCTTAAGTATAATATGTTATATGTAGTTATTTGTCCCTGGAGGAGGGCATGGCAATTTGCTCTAGTATTCTTACCTGGAGAATCCCACGGACTGAGGAGCCTGGTGGGTGACAGTCAATAGGATCACCAAGAATTGGACACAACTGAAGCAACTTTGCACACAAGTATTTATCTGTAGTATAAGAATATTTTTTCCTTGAATTCTACAGTGCCAAGATATGTTATATATGAATATGTTAAGTTTTACTTTAATTTCAATTCTGAAATGAAAAGAGAAAATTGAGTTTAAGGACAGAGTGACTTACTAAGGCGATTTAGCCAAAAGATGTAAGTGCTGGGTCAAGAATACAACTTTCTTTACTCCTGTCCCAGAAACACTTTCTTTAAATCCTCAAAGCTAGAACAAATGCCACTTCGTTTTCCATAAAACTGTGCTTAAAATTGCCTTCAAGCTATAAGGAATCCATACATCTTACAATAAGAAGTGCTAATATTCATTAATCAAAGCACTTGTTTATTGGTTTTGTTATCAGGGGAAAAAACATACTTTGAATAAATATTTAATTTCCCCTGAAGGGCACCAAGTAAATAACACCATTCATCTTCTAAACCTTGTACATACAGGCAAAGAAAGGTGGCTGAGGAATAAAGTCCTTGCAGGACTCAATATTAGACAGTTAAATTTACAAATTATTGGTGATAGTAATGTTAGTAAATATAGCCCATGTATCACTTTTTTTTATTTTAAACTCAGAATGGAAATAACATAATCTCTAACTCACAGCATCTACTGAGTTATTAAACTAATAAAATTTAGATCAAATATTAAGTAAAAGAGATGACAGGCAGAACAATGGGTACAGATTGATATCAGTACAATTCAGTTCAGTCCCTCATTCGAGTTCGACTTTTGCAACCCCATGAACTGCACCATGCCAGGCCTTCCCATCCATCACCAATTCCCAGAGTCCACTCAAAACCATGTCGATCGAGTCGATGATGCCATCCAACCATCTCATCCTCTGTTGTCCCCTTCTCCTCTTGCCCTCAATCTTTCCCAGATTCAGGGTCTTTTCAAATGAGTCAGCTCTTCACATCAGGTGAAGAGTATTGGAGTTTCAGGCTCAACATCAGTCCTTCCAATGAACACCCAGGACTGACGTCCTTTAAGATGGACTGGTTAGATTTATTTGCAGTCCAAGGGACTCTCAAGGGTCTTCTCGAACACCACAGTACAAAAACATCAATTCTTCAGTGCTCAGCTTTCTTTATAGTCCAAGTCTAACATCCATATATGACCAATGGAAAAACCATAGCCTTGACTAGATGGGCCCCTGTGGTCAAAGTAATGTTTCTGCTTTTTAATATGCTGTCTAGGCTGGTCATAATTTTACTTCCAAAGAGTAAGTATCTTTTAATTTCATGGCTTCAATTGCCATCTTCAGTGATTTTGGAGCCCAGAAAAATAAAGTCAGCCACTGTTTCCACTGTTTCCCCATCTATCTGCCATGAAGTGATGGGACCAGATGCCATGACCTTAGTTTTCTGAATGTTGAACTAGGGAAAGTTATGACCAACCTAGATAGCATATTGAAAAGCAGACATTACTTTGCCAACAAAGGCCCATCTAGTCAAGGCTATGGTTTTTCCATTGGTCATGTATGGATGTGAGAGATGGACTGTGAAGAAAGCTGAGCACTGAAGAACTGATTCTTTTGAACTGTGGTGTTGGAGAAGACTTTTGAGAGTCCCTTGGACTGCAAGGAATTCCAACCAGTCCATTCTAAAGGAGATCAGCCCTGGGCGTTCTTTGGAAGGAATGATGCTAAAGCTGAAACTCCAATACTTTGGCTACCTCATGCAAAAAGTTGACTCATTGGAAAAGACTCTGATGCTGGGAAGGATTGGGGGCAGGAGGAGAAGGGGACAACAGAGGATGAGATGGCAGGATGGCATCACCGACTGGATGGATGTGAGTCTGAGTGAACTCCGGGAGTTGGTGATGGACAGGGAGGCCTGGCGTGCTGCAATTCATGGGGTCGCAAAGAGTCGGACACAACTGAGCAACTGAACTGAACTGAACTGAAGCCAAAATTTTCACTCTCCTCTTTCACTTTCATCAAGAGGCTTTTTAATTCTTCTTCACTTTCTGCCATAAGAGTAGTGTCATCTGCATATCTGATATTATTGGTATTTCTCCCGGCAAGCTTGATTCAAGCTTGTGCTTCCTCCAGCCCAGCATTTCTCATGATGAACTGTGCATATACATTAAACAAGCAAGGTTACAATATACAGCCTTGACGTACTCCTTTTCCTATTTGGAACCAGTCTGTTGTTCCATGTCCAGTTCTAATTGTTGCTTCCTGACCTGCATACAGGTTTCTCAAGATTCAGGTCAGGTGGTGGGGTATTCCCATCTCTTTCAGAATTTTCCACAATTTATTGTGATTCACACAGTCAAAAGGTTAGTCAATAAAGCAGAAATACATGATTTTCTGGAACTCTCTTGCTTTTTTGATGATCCAGCAGATGTTGGCAATTTGGTCTCTGGTTCCTCTGCCTTTTCTAAAACAAGCTTGAACATCTGGAAGTTCATGGTTCATGTATTGCTGAAGTTTGGCTTGGAGAATTTTAAGCATTAGTTTACTAGTGTGTGAGATGGGTGCAATTGTGTGGTACTTTGAGCAATCTTTGGCCTTTCTTTTCTTTGGGATTGTAATGAAAACTGACCTTTTCCAGTGCTGTGGCCACTGCTGAGTTTTCCAAATTTGCTGGCATATTGAGTGCAGCACTTTCACAGCGTCATATTTCAGGATTTGAAAAAGCTCAACTGGAATTTCATCACCTCCACTAGCTTTGTTCGTACTGATGCTTCCTAAGGCCCACTTGACTTCACATTCCAGGATGTCTGGCTCTAGGTGTGTGATCACACCATCGTGATTATCTGGGTTGTGAAGATCTTTTTGTACAGTGTATTCTTGCCACCCCTTCTTAATATCTTCTGCTTCTGTTAGGTCCATAATATTTCTGTCCTTTATTGAGCCCATCTTTGCATGGAATGTTCCCTTGGTATCTCTAATTTTCTTAAAGAGATCTCTAATCTTTCCCATTCTATTGTTTTCCTCTATTTCTTTGCATTGATCGCTGAGGAAGGCTTTCTTATCTCACCTTGCTATTCTTTGGAACTCTGCATTCAAATGGTTATATCTTTCCTTTTCTCCTTTCCTTTTCACTTCCAGTCTTTTCACAGCTATTATAAGACCTCCTTATACAGCCATTTTGTTTTTTTGGATTTCATTTTCTTGGGAATGGTCTTGCTCTCTGTCTCCTGTACAATGTCATGAACCTCCGTCCATAGTTCATCAGGCACTCTGTCTATCGAATGTAGTCCCTTAATGCTATTTCTCACTTCCACTGTATAGTCATAAGGGATTTGATTTAGATCATACCTAAATGGTCTAGTGGTTTTCTCCATTTTCTTCAATTTCAGTCTGCATTTGGCAATAAGGAGTTCATGATCTGAGCCACAGTCAGCTCCCAGTCTTGTTTTTGCTGACTGTATGTAAGTTTACTAAAACTAATTTGGAAAAAAAGAAAACAAACAAGCAAAAAAGAGCTACTAAAACTGTTTAACACTCTCAGAGTGTCATCTCATTTTCAATTGCATGATCAACTATGAGACTACCATGAATGCAGCATTAATATCAGTCCAAGACATATTTGAAAAAGACAGTAAAGTCATATATGATATAGACAGCTTTAAGCAGTTTAAAATATTGCCAGTTTGTTAAATGAAAAAGAAAAAATTAAATGTAGAAATAGCATATCATATAATATAATGACTACTTATATTACTTATAAGCTGAAATTTTTTCACTAGGTCAACACTAGAAATAATTAGTAATTAGGGTACAATAATTCACATTTTGATTAATAACCTTTTCTTTCTTTTTGCTGCTTTTATTACACAGAAGAATGTCTTATCATTATGTATTTTCAAATAAGAGCAGACTAAGAGGAATTCATTCATATCCTTCTTTCACAGGTTAATATTTGTAAATTTAAGTAACTTCATTACCGATGACAATTCAGCACATTAGGAGGCAGGATTTAATTTGATCTTAGCTACTTTAAATTTTAGCTCATTGAGTTAAGAAATACATTTAATCAGTAATAATGCTTGTTGCTGGCAAGACAACAAATCACAGAATTTCAAATAAATATATGTTCAGTTTTTCTGATTAGGTTGACATGTTTTTCTTTGTATGTACATAACTACTTTTTTTAAAATTATAATCATTTTATCTTCCTTGTTTTCTCAGAGAAAATCAATCAATAAAATATGAAAGATGATAAAAATCCAGGTACCTCATCTTACTAATTTCTAGAGAGCACAATGTTGTCATTTTAAATGGATGTTTACATATTTGCATGCAAAAATTAGTGCATTTTAAGACATTGGTTCATTTTTAGACAGATTCTATTAACATTTTCTTCCCTGGAACTTAGAACCAGTCAGACTTTAGACTTTCATTATGTAAAATAATGAAGTTAAAAATATTCAGATAGCAATCTCAAATAAATACAAAATTTACACTTCAAAGAACCAGAAAAAGAATAAATGAACCCAAAAGTTAGTAGGAAAAGGATCAGCATAGAATTTAAATAGAGGCTGAAAAGACAATGAAAAAAAAAAAAAAATCAATGAAACCAACACCTGGTTCATTGACAAGATAAACCAAATTAACAAATCATTAACTAGACTCACAGGAGAGAGAACTCAAATTAATAAAATCAGAAATAAAAGAGGAAATGTTAAAAGTGAGATCACAGAATGACAAAGTATCATAGAAACTGCTATGAACAAGTATATGCCAACAAATTGGACAATGTAAAAGAAATGAATAAGTTCCTAGAAACAAACACCTTTCCAAGATTGAATCATGAAGAATAGAATTTCCAAACAGACCAATTACCAGCAAGGAGACTGAAACCAGAGATCAAAATTCCCCAACAAAGAAAATTCCAGGACTAGTCGACTTTGATGACGAATTCTATCAAACATTCAGGGAACAATTAAAACCTTATCCTCATCAAACTCTTCCAAAAAAAAAGGAGGGAAAACTTTCAAATAAACCTAAACAAGACAGCATTCAGTTCACCTCAGTTCAGTCACTGAGTTGTGTCAGACTTTTTGCGACCCCATGGACTGCAGCACGCCAGGCCTCCCTGTCCATCACCAACCCCAGGAGTTTACTCAAAGTCATGTCCACTGAGTTGGTGATGCCATTCAACCATCTCATCTGCTGTCATCCCCTTCTCCTGCTTTCAATCGTGCCCAGCAACAGGGTTTTATGAAATGAGTCAGTTCTTCGCATCACATGGCCAAAGTACTGGAGTTTCAGCTTTAACATCTGTCCTTCCAGTGAATATTCAGGACTGATTTCCTTTAGGATGAACTGATTGGATATCCTTGTTGTCCAAGGGACTCTCAAGATCTTCTCCAACATCACAGTTCAAAAGCATCAATTCTTCAGTGCTCAGCTTTCTTTATAGTCCAACTCTCACATACATACATGACTACTGGAAAAATCATAGCTTTGACTAGACAGACCTTTGTTGGCAAAGTAATGTCTCTGCTTTTTAATATGCTGTTTAGGTTGGTCATAACTTTTCTTCAAAGGAGCAAGTGTGTTTTAATTTCATGGCTGCAGTCACCATCAGCAGTGATTTTGGAGCCCCGAAAAATAAAATCTGTCACTGTTTTCACAGTTTCCCTATCTATTTGCCATGAAGTGATGAAATGGGTGAATTTAATTCAGATGACCATTATATCTACTACTGTGGGCAGGAATCTCTTAGAAGAAATGGAGTAGCCATCACGGTGAACAAGAGTCTGAAAGACAGTACTTGGATGCAATCTCAAAAATGACAAATGATCTCTGTTCATTTGTAAGGCAAACCATTCAAGATCACAGCCTATGCCCCAAACAGTAATGCTGAAAAAGCTGAGGTTTAACAGTTCTATGAAGATCTAAAAGACTTTTTAGAACCAACACCAAAAAAAGATATCCTTTTCATTATAGGGAACTGAACTGCAAAAGTAGGAAGTCAAGAAACACTGGGAGTAACAGGCAAATTTGGCCTTGAAATATGGAATGAAGTAGGGCAAAGGCTAATAGAGTTTTGCCAAGAGAACGCACTGGTCATAGCAAACACCCTCTTCCAAAAACACAAGAGAAGACTCTACACATGGACATCACCAGATGGTCAACACCAAAATAAGATTGATTAAAGTCTTTGCAGCCAAAGATGGCGAAGCTCTATACAGTCAGCAAAAACAAGACCAGGAGCTGACTGTGGCTCAGATCATGAACTCCTTATTGCCAAATTCAGACTTAAACTGAAGAAAGTAGGGAAAACCACTAGACAATTCAGGTATGACCTAAATCAAATCCCTTATGATTATACAGTGGAAGTGAGAAATAGATTTAAGGGACTAGATCTGATAGACAGAGTGCCTGATGAACTACGGATGGAGGTTCATGACGTCCTACAGGAGACAGGGATCAAGACCATCACCACGGGAAAAAAAAAAATGCAAAAAAGCAAAATGGCTGTCTGAGGAGACCTTACAAATAGCTGTGAAAAGA
The DNA here is from genome assembly GCF_003369695.1 of Bos indicus x Bos taurus. Classification (NCBI taxonomy): domain Eukaryota; kingdom Metazoa; phylum Chordata; class Mammalia; order Artiodactyla; family Bovidae; genus Bos; species Bos indicus x Bos taurus. Next base: position 78,323,200 of record NC_040081.1, on the reverse strand, counting down.
AGAGAAGTGAAAAGCAAAGGAGAAAAGGAAAGATATTCCCATTTGAATGTAGAGTTCCAAAAAATAGCAAGGAGAGATAAGAAAGCCTTCCTTCGAGATCAATGCAAAGAAATAGAGGAAAACAACAAAATGGAAACTAGAGATCTCTTCAAGAAAATTAGAGATACCCAGGAAAAATTTCATGAAAAGATGGGCTTAATAAAGGACAGAAATGGTATGGACCTAACAGTAGCAGAAGATATTACGAAGAGGTGGCAGGCATACACAGAAGAACTGTACAAAAAAGATCTTCATGACCCAGATAATCACGATGGTGTGATCACTCACCTAGAGCCAGACATCCTGGAAAGTGAAGTCAAATGGGCCTTAGAAAGCATCACTATGAACAAAGTTAGTGGAGGTGATGGAATTCCAGTTGAGCTTTTTCAAATCTTGAAAGATGACACTATGAAAGTGCTGCACCCAATATGCCAGCAAATATATAAAACTCAGCAGTGGCCACAGCTGAGTGGCCACTGGAAAAGGTCAGTTTTCATTCCAATCCCAAAGAAAGGCAATGCCAAAGAATGCTCAAACTACTGCACAATTGCACTCATCTCACACGCTAGAAAAGTAATGCTCAAAATTCTCCAAGCCAGGCTTCAGCAGTACGTGAACAGTGAACTTCCAGATTTTCGAGCTGGTTTTAGAAAAGGCAGAGGAACCAGAGATCAAATTGCCAACATCCGCTGAAACATCAAAAAGCAAGAGAGTTCCAGAAAAACATCAATTTCTGCTTTACTGATTATGCCAAAGCCTTTGACTGTGTGGATCACAATAAACTGTGGAAAATTCTGAAAGAGATGGGAATACCCCACCACGTGACCTGCCTCTTGAGAAACCTGTATGCAGGTCAGGAATCAACAGTTAGAACTGGACATGGAACAACAGACTGGTTCCAAATAGGAAAAGGAGTACGTCAAGGCTGTATATTGTCACCCTGCTTATTTAACTTCTATTCAGAGTACATCATGAGAAACGCTGGGCTGGAAGGAGCACAAGCTGGAATCAAGATTGCTGGGAGAAATATCAATAACCTCAGATATGCAGATGACACCACCCTTATGGCAGAAAGTGAAGAGGAAATAAAAAGCCTCCCAATGAAAGTGAAAGAGGAGAGTGAAAAAGTTGGCTTAAACTTAGCATCACAAAACTAAGATCATGGCATCTGGTCCCATTCCTTTATGGGAAATAGATGGGGAAACAGTGTCAGACTTTTTTTGGGGGGCTCCAAAATTACTGCAGATGGTGTTTGCAGCCATGAAATTAAAAGACTCTTACTCCTTGGAAGGAAAGTTGTGACCAATCTAGATAGCATATTCAAAAGCAGAGACATTACTTTGCCAACAAAGGTCCGTCTAGTCAAGGCTATGGTTTTTCCAGTGGTCATGTGTGGATGTGGGAGTTGGACTGTGAAGAAAGCTGAGCACCGAAGAATTGATGCTTTTGAACTGTGGTGTTGGAGAAGACTCTTGAGAGTCCCTTAGACTGTAAGGAGATCAAACCAGTCCATCCTAAAAGAGATCAGTCCTGGGTGTTCATTGGAAGGACTGATGCTGAGGTTGAAACTCCAATACTTTGGCCACCTCATGCGAAGAGTTGACTCATTGGAAGACACCCTGATGCTGGGAGGAATTGTGAGCAGGAGGAGAAGGGGGTGACAGAGGATGAGATGGCTGGATGGCATCACCGACTCGATGCGTATGAGTTTGGGTGAACTCCAGGCATTGGTGATGGATAGGGTGGCCTGGCCTGCTGAGAATCATGGGGTTTCAAAGAGTCGGACACAACTGAGTGACTGAACTGAACTGAACTGATGGGATCAGATACCATGACCTTAGTTTTCTGAATGTTGGACTTTAAGCCAGCTATTTTACTCTCCTCTTTCACTTTCATCAAGAGGCTTTTGAGTTCTTCTTCACTTTCTGCCATAAGGGTGGTGTCATCTGAATATCTGATGTTATTGATATTTCTCCCAGAAATCTTGATTCCAGCTTGTGTTTCCTCCAGCCCAGCGTTTCTCATGATGTATTGTGCATATAAGTTAAATAAGCAGGGTGACAGTATACAGCTTTGATGTACACCTTTTCCTATTTGGAACCAGTCTGTTGTTCCATGTTCAGTTCTAACTGTTGTTCCTGACCTGCATACAGGTTTCCCAAGAGGCAGGTCAGGTGGTCTGGTATTCCCATCTCTTGAATAATTTTCCACAGTTTGTTTTGGTCCATCGAGTCAAAAGCTTTGACATGGTCAATAAAGCAGAAATAGATGTGTTCCAGAAGAACACTCTTGATTTTTAATGATTTTTAATGATCCAATGACTGTTGGCAATTTGATCTCTGGTTACTCTGGCTTTTCTAAATCAAGCTTGAACATCTGGAATTTCGTCTTTTACCTACTGTTGAAGCCTGGCTTGGAGAATTTTGAGCATCCCTTTACTAACATGTGAGATGAGTGCAATTGAGAGGTAGTTTGAGCATTCTTTGGCCTGCCTTTCTTTGGGATTGGAATGCAAACTGAACTTTTCCATCCTGTGGCCACCTCTGAGTTTTCCAGATTTGCTGTCTTATTGAGTGCAGCACTTTCACAGCATCATCTTTTAGGATTTGAAATAGCTCAACTGGATTCCATCACCTCCACTAGCTTTGTTCATACTGATGATTCCTAAAGCACATTGCCTTTGCATTCCCAGATATCTGGCTTTAGATGAGTGATCACATCATCGTGATTATTTGAGTCATGGAGATATTTTTTGTATAGCTCTTCTGTGCCTTCTTGTCACCTCTTAATATCTTCTGCTTCTGTTAGGTCCATACCATTTCTGTCCTTTATTGTGCCCATCTTTGCATGAAATATTCCCTTCGTATCTCTGATTTTCTTGAACAGATCTCTAGTCTTTTCCCATTTTATTGTTTTCCTGTATTTCTTTGCATTCATCTTTAAGGGAGGCTTTCTTATCTCTCTTTGCTATTCTTTGGAACTCTGCATTAAAATAGGTATATCTTTTCTTTTCTCCTCTACCTTTAGCTTCTCTTCTTTCCACAGCTATTTGTTGGGCTCCTCAGACAACCATTTTGCCTTTTGCATTTCTTTTCCATGGGGATGGTCTTGATCCCTGCTTCATGTACTATGTCAGAACCTCCATCCATAGTTCTTCAGGGACTTTGTCTCTCAGATCTAATGCCTTAAATATATTTGTCACTTCCACTGTACAATCATTAGGGGTTTGATATATGTCATATGTGAATGGTCTAGTGGTTTTCCCTACTTTCTTTAATTAAATCTGAATTTGGCAATAAGGATTTCATCATCTCTGCCATTCAGCTCCAAGTCTTATTTTTGCTGACTGTATAGAACTCCATCTTTGGCTGCAAAGAAAAGAACTGTTTCTACACTTTCAAAATTGATTTTATTTTGTATTTGATTGTACTAAATGTATTTTTCTCAGATAATAACAAATGACTCTTGTAGTTTTATAATCACTAACTAGATGGAGTTCTTCCAATAGTTTTTATGCTACTAAGAATTTTATGATTATAATTTTAAGTTGTGCCAAGGCTATTCTGAATACATTCTAAGACCTTGCTTTCTATAGAAAAAGCCCAGTAGTAAAGGAAGAGTTTGTTCCTTTGTATTCTGATTTAATACAACCTATTAGTCCAAATTACAGAGTTACAATCTATCATTTTGCCATCATTACTCTTTGGAGACTTAAAATAAATCATTATTTTAAAAGCACACTATATGTATAAAACCCATAGAGAATCCCAGGCTGACCCTTGGAAAAATAGTAAAATAAGCACTAATTTTCAGAGTACTTGGCTTTTCCTTCCCCTGCAACTATTTTACCATTTGGATTCCATCCAGAGGTATAAACAGTCTTGTATTATTTCCCTCTTTTTTCTCATCAAGGACTTTGTTTAAAATGAAGTCAACTTGGTAATAAGGATATATTAATTTAATATGAATAACATTCTAGGCTCTGAGAAGTTGATATTACTACCATTCTCATAAAAAAAAGTAGATGCCCAAGGAGACAGCTGATAATCAGCAAAACAAGCACTGGAACTAAGGTCTCCAGTTCATTTAGCTGAAGAATTGAATGTGGGTTTTTTTTTTTTTTTTTCATTTTCAGAGAATTCCTAACATTATCAAAAATACAGAGTAAAAACTAGCAAATCAGTCTCTCTCTGAGTATCCATAAACTTCTACTACTAATTTGTGTGAATGTCACACACACATGTGTGCATTCACACACAATCCTGGAAGGGAAGTGTTCTTGTTCATTTTAAAGGCATGTATGGGTGCTCAGTTGGACACTCAGTTGTGTCCAACTCTTTATGATCCCATGGACCATGGTCTGCCAAGTTCATCTGTTCATTATATTTTCCAGGCAAGAATACTGGAGTACATTGCCATTTCCTACTCCCGGGGATTTTCCTGAACCGGGATCAAACCTGTGTCTCCTGCATTGGCAGGTGGGTTCTTTACCACTAGTATCACCTAGGTCACTAAATGTCAAGTGCATAGTAACTAATGAATCTCCTTTTTATCTTAAAAAGCACTTGGAGAGATAAATTTCTGATTCATTCATAAATGATAGATGAAATCAGGAAACACTGAGAAAAAGTAATGACTAAGTGGTTAAGAAACTGAAAAAAAACTTTCATCAGCTTCAGACCAGAATGGAAAATAAAGTTCAGAGCTTTATTTTCAGAGCTTAAAATACAGTTCAGAGCTGCACAGGGTGGAAGGTGCAGTCTTTAAACTACGACCAACTTCATTAGTACACCTAGCACCTAGATGATATTCAAACGCTGTTCTCCACTGAAAACACTAGAACTCCTTAGAGAAGTAACTAATTTAGGACTGGGGCAGGGAAATAAAAGATGACCCTGGAATATCTAATGTCCCAAATTTAGGAAGTGCCTGAGGAAAGACAAAAAATGTTCAGAATGATACTGAAACTAGCTAAAAGATGATCCCACTGATGAAATCTAGGACAAATTTATCCTTAAAGTATCTTTGAAATAATAGCAGTTTATAGCACATTGAATAAAATTGGAAAACATGAATCTATATTGATAAAAATAAATGGACAATATGAACATTTGGAAAGGACCAGGATACTTTTAAAGATTCACAAGCTTACCACAAAGTTAAAAGGTAAGTAGTATGTCTGTATTGTAGACTCCTCTTTCATCAAGCGATGAAAGCATGAGTGCAAAGCAGTCTACTGAGTGACATTCTAGGTCTCTTTCTGGCTGACTGTGAGGAGGAATTCAATTAGATAATTCATTGTGTCACATTAACTTGAGGTTTTGGTGTCTGTATTTCTCTTTCTTTCTTTCTTTTTTTTTTTTTTTTAATAAACTTCACTGCTCAGTCTTAAATCTCCTTAGTAAAGCTTTAGCATTTTGATCCTTGCTTTAGTCATTGCTATTTTAGGATATCATCTAAGATATTTGACTGTACACTTGAAATTGAAACAATAAAATAACCATAACAACAGAATAAAATTGAAAAATCCCTACAATCATCAAAACAGATACAGAAGAAGAAAATAGTAAAATTCAAAATTCAGTTTATAATAGAACTTTTGACAACCAAGTAATAGAAAAAACTTCATTAGCTTCATAATTAATACCTACCAATAATAGCATGTGGTTTTTCCAGTGGTGTGTGAATGTGTGAATGTGAGAGTTGGACTGTGAAGAAAGCTGAGCACCGAAGAATTGATGCTTTTGAACTGTGGTGTTGGAGAAGACTTTTGAGAGTCCCTTGGACTGCAAGGAGATCCAACCAGTCCATTCTAAAGAAGATTGGTCCTGGGTGTTCTTTGGAAGGAATGATGCTAAAGCTGAAACTCCAGTACTTTGGCCACCTCATGCGAAGAGTTGACTCATTGGAAAAGACTCTGATGCTGGGAGGGATTGGGGGCAGGAGGAGAAGAGGACGACAGAGGACGAGATGGCTGGATGGCATCACTGACTCGATGGACGTGAGTCTGAGTGAACTCCAGGAGTTGGTGATGGACAGGGAGGCCTGGCGTGCTTCAATTCATGGGGTCGCAAAGAGTTGGACACGACTGAGCGACTGAACTGGACTGAATAATAGCATAAAGATTAATCAATATATATAGCATAGTTACTAATGAAATAATGAAATATATTTTTATCTGAGCTGAAAATATAAGAATGTCTTCAGCATTTATAATCACTATTAAATTTTATTAAAAGTGAGAAAAAATTACAAGAGTTTGAAAGAAAGAAAACTTCATTGTTTATAGAGGACCTGTTGAGTTACATAAAAATTCATAATTGACTATGCCAAAGCCTTTGACTGTGTGGATCACAATAAACTGTGGACAATTCTGAAAGAGATGGGAATACCAGACTACCTGACCTGCCTCTTTAGAAACCTGTATGCAGGTCAGGAGGCAACAGTTAGAACTGGACATGGAACAACAGACTGTTTCCAAATAGGAAAAGGAGTATGTCAAGGCTGTATATTGTCACCCTGCTTATTTAACTTATATGCAGAGTACATCATCAGAAATGCTGGACTGGAAGAAACACAAGCTGGAATCAAGATTGCTGGGAGAAATATCAATAACCTCAGATATGCAGATGATATCACCCTTATGGTAGAAACTGAAGAGGAACTTAAAAGCCTCTTGAAAAGGTGAAAGTGGAGAGTGAAAAAGTTGGCTTAAAGCTCAACATTCAGAAAACGAAGATCATGGCATCTGGTCCCATCACTTCATGGTAAATAGATGGGGAAACAGTGGAAACAGTGAGAGACTTTATTTTTCTGGGCTCCAAAATCACTGCAGACGGTGACTGCAGCCATGAAATTAAAAGACGCTTACTCCTTGGAAGGAAAGTTATGACCAACCTAGATAGCATATTCAAAAGCAGAGACATTACTTTGCCAACAAAGGTCCGTCTAGTCAAGGCTATGGTTTTTCCAGTGGTCATGTACGGATGTGAGAGTTGGACTGTGAAGAAAGCTGAGCACTGAAGAATTGATGCTTTTGAACTGTGGTGTTGGAGAAGACTCTTGAGAGTCCCTTGGACTGCAAGGAGATCCAACCAGTCCATTCTGAAGGAGATCAGCCCTGGGATTTCTTTGGAAGGAATGATGCTAAAGCTGAAACTCCAGTACTTTGGCCACCTCATGGGAAGAGTTGACTCATTGGAAAAGACTCTGATGCTGGGAGGGATTGGGGGCAGGAGGAGAAGGGGACTACAGAGGATTAGATGGCTGGATGGCAACACTGACTCGATGGATGTGAGTCTGAGTGAACTCCAGGAGTTGGTGATGGACAGGGAGGCCTGGCGTGCTGCGATTCATTGGGTCGCAAAGAGTCGGACATGGCTGAGCGACTGATCTGATCTGATCTGAAAATATAAATTGATAGGGTTAAAATGAAACATAGTAAGATAATTTAAGCAAATTTTCCATGTATAAAAATCCATTATATTTGAAGAAATAATAATATCTAATTTAATAAAATTTATTTAATATGTTAAATAAATGTCATTTATAGTTACTTTGAAAAGATTATTATGAATTAATCTAGTTGTAAGAATTTAAAAGAATAAGACAACACTGCACAGAAATGCATAAATGCTATTGAGAAAAATTAAAGGAGCTCCTTAAACATTTAAGAATATACTATGTTCATGAATAAAATGATTCAATACCATAAAGAACTGATCTATAGTTTTGAGTCACTGCACACATAATGTAGGAGTGTTTTGTGTGTCTATCTGTGTGTTCAGAGTTGTTTGGTTTATTTTCGAGTTTAAATGGAAGTTAAATGAACCAAGAATAGCCAAGACAATACTGATGAAGCAAAAAACTGATGGAAAATTTAACCTAGTGGTTAAATTTATTTTAAAGCTTCATGCGTGCTATCAGGTACTAGGAGAACCCAAATAAATTAGTGAAACACAACAGTTAATTTACATCCAATGTGGCATTTAAGTGAAGTGGGTAAAATCTTTAAAACAAATTGTATCAATGAAATATATATCCATTGATCCCTATCTCATACCACACACACACACACACACAATTGTATGTGAATTGTATATATAAATGTTAGAGGTAGAGCATTATGCTTCTAGAAAATCATTAAAAATAAGATAGTAAGTAGGTATACACAATTAACATATATGAGAGGAGTGGGAATTTATGGAAGAATTCATATAGAGTAAAATTTACCTTTTTAAGATGTACAGATTTAGAGTTTAACAAATTTTAAGCTTACTTTGCAAACAGAAATTTGTAAGGAAAATAATATTATAAATAGGATTATATCAAAATTTATGACATTCTGCATATCAAAATATATTAGAAAGTGAAAAGTTAAGCCACAGAGTAGACAAGACTATTTGAAATTCATATTACAACAAATTATTTGAATAGTAAATATATATGCTGCTGCTGCTGCCAAGTCACTTTAATCGTGTCCTACTCTGTGCGACCCCATCACCAGCAGCCCACCAGTCTCCTCTGTCCCTGGGATTCTCCAGGCAAAAATACTGAATTGGGTTGCCATTTCCTTCTCCAATGCATGAAAGTGAAAAGTGAAAGTGAAAAGTAAAAGTGAAGTCGCTCAGTCGTGCCCGACTCTTATCAACCCCATGGACTGCAGCCCACCAGGCTCCTCCGTCCATGGGATTTTCTAGGCAAGAGTACTGGAGTGGATTGCCATTGCCTCCTCCAAATATATAGAGAAAACCCAAAAAAGTAAAAAAGAAAAACCCTATTAAAAATGAAGAAAATATATGAATAGACATTTCAAGTGAAAAAAATTTTTAAATGAAAATCAAATTAAAACATGTTACAATTCATGTGTATGCATGTTAAATCACTTCAGTAGTGCATGACTCTTTGCAACCCTATGGACTGTAGACCATCTCTCTGTCCATGGAATTCTCCAGTTAAGAATACTGGAGTAGGCTGCTGTGCCCTCCTGCAGGGGATCTTCCCAACCCAGGGACTGAAAACATATCTCTTAAGTCTACCTGCAATGGCAGGCAGGTTCTTTACCACGAGAGCCACCTAGGAAGGGAAAGATTAATAATTAACATCATACTTTTGACCCAATCTATATTCATCAATGCAAAAATAGACTTACACGTCAAGTGTTAGCAAGAATGTAAAGTAACCAGAACTCTCATTCATTGATGATTTAAGAATAAGGTGATAATAAAGCTTTGGAAAGCTGGTAATATATTATTGTTCTTGTTATTTAGTCACTTAAGTCATGTCTGACCCTTTGAGGCCCCATGGACTGTAACCTGGCAGGCTCCTCTGTCCCTGGGATTTCTCAGGCAATAATATTGGAGTGGGTTGCTATTTCCTTCTCCACAGGATATCCTCAACTTAGAGATTAAACCCAGATCTCCTGCATTGGCAGGCAGATTCTTTACCACTGAGCCATTGAGGAAGTTTCCAGTAATATCTGTAGCTCAAAATATGCATGTTCTATGATCCAGCAGTTCCACTGCTAATATATGTGCCAAGAGAAATATATTCCAAATGGCATACCTAGAATGTACATAAAATTATTATCCATAAAAACCAAAAACTGTAAAAATACTTCCACAACACAAGGGGTAAGCAACCAAAAACTGATATGCTTATAGACAAATGCCTATTGTTATATAATACCAATAAGCAAACCATATTCTATGCCAAAGCCTTTGACTGTGTGGATCACAATAAACTGTGGACAATGCTGAAAGAGATGGGAATACCAGAACACCTGATCTGCCTCTTTAGAAACCTGTATGCAGGTCAGGAGGCAACAGTTAGAACTGGACATGGAACAACAGACTGGTTCCAAATAGGAAAAGGAGTATGTCAAGGCTGTATATTGTCACCCTGCTTATTTAACTTATATGCAGAGTACTTCGTGAGAAACGCTGGGCTGGAAGAAGCACAAGCTGGAATCAAGATTGCTGGGAGAAATATCAATAACCTCAGATATGCAGATGACACCACCCTTATGGCAGAAAGTGAAGAGGAAATAAAAAGCCTCCCAATGAAAGTGAAAGAGGAGAGTGAAAAAGTTGGCTTAAAACTCAACACTCAGAAAACCAAGATCATGGCATCTGGTCCCATCACCTCATGGTAAATAGATGGGGAAACAGTGTCAGACTTTATTTTTTGGGGCTTCAAAATCACTGCAGATGGTGATTGCAGCCATGAAATGAAAAGACGCATACTTCTTGGAAGAAAAGTTATGACCAACCTAGATAGCATATTCAAAAGTAGAGACATTACTTTGCCAACAAAGGTCTGTCTATTCAAGGCTATGGTTTTTCCTGTGGTCATATATGGATGTGAGAGTTGGACCATGAAGAAGGCTGAGCGCTGAAGAATTGATGCTTTTGAACTGTAGTGTTGGAGAAGACTCTTGAGAGTCCCTTGGACTGCAAGGAGATCCAACCAGTCCATTCTGAAGGAGATCAGCCCTGGGATTTCTTTGGAAGGAATGATGCTAAAGCTGAAACTCCAGTACTTTGGCCACCTCATGCGAAGAGTTGACTCATTGGAAAAGACTCTGATGCTGGGAGGGATTGGGGGCAGGAGGAGAAGGGAACTACAGAGGATGAGATGGCTGGATGGCATCACTGACTCGATGGACATGAGTCTGAGTGAACTCCGGGAGTTGGTGATGGACAGGGAGGCCTGGCGTGCTGCGATTCATGGGGTCAAAGAGTCGGACATGCCTGAGCGACTGAACTGAACTGAACTGAACTTATTCATATTGAGTAACTTGTATGAACCTCACTAATATGATGTTAAGTTTAACAGGCCTGTCACAAGTGAATTCACACTTTTATACCATATAAATAAAATGCAAAAGAGAGAAAATAACCTATGATTTGAGAAGTGAGGTAATACTCATCTTTGGAGAGACTATATGGATGCCGTAGTGAATGGGTAAGATTCAGTTTCATAGAATTTAACAGATGATTCACTTTTTGATAATTCATCAAGATTTACACTTAGGATTTGTTTGCATTTCTGTATGTATGGTAGGGAGAAGGCAATGGCACCCCACTCCAGTACTGTTGCCTGGAAAATCCCATGGATGAAGGAGCCTGGTGGGCTGCAGTCCATGGGGTCGCTAAGAGTCAGACAAGACTGAGTGACTTCACTTTCACTTTCCACTTTCATGCATTGGAGACGGAAATGGCAACCCACTCCAATGTTCTTGCCTGGAGAATCCCATGGACAGAGAAGCCTGGTAGGCTGCAGTCCATGGGGTCGCACAGAGTTGGACACAACTGAAGCGACTTGGCAGGCAGCAGCATGTATGGTATACTGAGATAAAATATTTATTAAAATTGGTTGGTACTTTTAGTATGTCTATTTTTAATTATGATATAACCATATTAAATTAATAGCTATGAAGGAAATTTGATATTCATATATTATGTACTGGGTTTATTTCATAGCCCTGAATACTCCCTGGAACATGACTTCTGTAGTTTCCAAATTATGTGTACAGCATGAGAATACGATCACCAAATTGCCTTAATGAATCAAAAATTGCTAGCTAATAAGCCCTGTAAGCTAATAATGTAATGGCAAATTGTAGGAAATTCAGTGGGCACTAATCTGAGTGTCAATCTGGTCTTCTTTTAGGGCATTGCCTGCCTACCCACAGGTTTACTTCCTTGTATCATTGTTTCTTTTCTATAATTTGACTCTCCTGGCTGCAGGCTACTGAACAACACCTAAACTGGAATATTTTCATTCTATCTTTTGCAAGCTTGGAATTTAAGTTGAAAATAGCTTACCATGAACTGGCCTATTTAAAAAGAGGATATAAACCTAGAAGCCATTAATGCACCAATTTCCATTCTTTTGGACAAATAAGCAAAAAAATGCTGGCCTACAGAGAAAGGAAAACAGAACAAATATGCAGAAAGTGGAAAAATGAAAATTCAGGAAGAGAGTGCTACTGGCTTTCCAGTACAAAACTGCAGTTTCTTGCTTCAGTTTCTTGCTGCAGTTCAATGTCATTTCTACTTTGGATTACACAAACATTCCCCCTAGTCCTATAAAAAGTATATTTCTTTCACTCCTATTGTTTTTTTTTTTTTAATTTTATTTTATTTTTAAACTTTACAATATTGTATTGGTTTTGCCAAATATCAAATGAATCCGCCACAGGTATACACGTGTTCCCCATCCTGAAACCCTCCTCCCTCCTCCCTCCCCATACCATCCCTCTGGGTCGTCCCATTGCACCAGCCCCAAGCACCAGTATCGTGCATCGAACCTGGACTGGAGACTCGTTTCATACATGATATTATACATGTTTCAATGCCAAACTTCATCTTCCTGGTAATTTTATCTAGGACATTTTGTATTTGCATTGTATGTGCATGAGAATTAGTGGGAGAGGGAGCTATGTAAGTTTCCCCAAGGTGAAAATATTTATGATGGGATAAGATGTATTTTGGGGGCTTTCCTGGTGGCTCAGAGGTAAAGAATTTGTCTGCACTGCAGAAGACATGGATCTGATCCCTGGGTTGGGAAGATGCTCCGGAAAAGGAAATGGCAACCCACTCCAGTATTCTTGCTTGAGAAATCCCATAGACAGAGTTACTCAGCAGACTACAATCCATGGGGTCACAAAGAATCAGACACAATTGAACACAACACAACAACATAAACTTAAGATAATGTGTGTGTCACAGGAACTATTAACTGTGAATATAATGTTATCTATAAATATAACACACGGAGAAGGCAATGGCACCCCACTCCAGTACTCATGCCTGGAAAATCCCATGGACGGAGGAGCCTGGTAGGCTGCAGTCCATGGGGTCACACAGAGCCGGACACGACTGAGCGACTTCACTTTCACTTTTCACTTTCATGCATTGGAGAAGGAAATGGCAACCCACTCCAGTGTTCTTGCTGGAGAATCCCAGGGACGGGGGAGCCTGGTGGGCTGCCGTCTATGGAGTCGCACAGAGTCAGACATGACTGAAGCGACTTAGCAGCATAAATATAACACAAGGGCTTCCCAGGTGGTTCAGTGGTAAAGAATCTGTCTGCCAATGCTGGAGATGCAGTTTCAATCCCTGCATTGGGATGTTCCCCTGGAGGAGGAAATACCAAATCACTCCAGTATTCTTGCCTTGAAAATCCCAGGGACAAAGGAGCATGGCAGGCTACAGTCCATGGGGTTGCAAAGAGTCAGGTATGACTGAAACAACACAACAACAACATAGGATAATGTGCATATAACAGGAGCAATAGTATAGTAGAAACAATCAATTCTTTATATTTCTGTGCATTAAAGAAGTATAAAGGTCAATTTTTCTAGAAATTAAAACAGTAAAACCCTAAAAATTCTTGTGCATTGAGGGAAGGAATTAGGGAGGATGGGATGTGGGTGTATGTGTGCTTGTGTACAAATAAATTTGCTCCAGAAGATAAATGGATTTAAATTTCTTAAAAGAAATATATCATATATGAAACGAGTCGCCAGTCCAGGTTCGATGCATGATACTGGATGCTTGGGGCTGGTGCACTGGGACGACCCAGAGTGATGGTATGGGGAGGGAGGAGGGAAGAGGGTTCAGGAAGGGGAACACATGTATACCTGTGACAGATTCACTTTGATATATGGCAAAACCAATACAATATTGTAAAGTTAAATAAAATAAAATTTTTAAAAAAAGAAACACAAAATGAGGGCATTTTATATTAAACAAAATTATCAGGTAAATTAAATAACCTTGGTTTTACTATAGTTTCTTGAAGAAAAATATGACCAACCAAGTAAGACTTAGATTGCCCTTTTAATTGTGATGTTATAAATCTTTATTTTTGTCAGTTCCAAAATCACTGTGAACTGACTGCAGCCATAAAATTAAAAGATGCTTGCTTGTTGGAAGAAAAACAATGACAAACCTAGTGTTTTAAAAAGCAATGCGAGACAGAAAAAGAGACACAGATGTATAGAACAGTCTTTTGGACTCTGTGGGAGAGGGAGAGCGTGGGATGATTTGGGAGAATGGCATTGAAACATGTATAATATCATATATGAAATGAATCACCAGTCCAGGCTCGATGCATGATACTGGATGCTTGGAGCTGGTGCACTGAGATGACCCAGAGGGATGGTACGGGGAGGGTGGAGGGAGGAGGGTTCAGAATGGGGAACATGGGTATACCTGTGGCGGATTCATGTTGATGTATGGCAAGACCAATACAATATTGTAAAGTAATTAACCTCCAATTAAAATAAATACATTTGTATTCAATAAATAAATAAAAAGCAGAGATGTTACTTTGCCAACAAAGGTATGTTTAGTCAAAGTTATGTTTTTTTTCAGTAGTCAGGTACAGATGTGAGAGCTGGATAATAAAAAGGGCTGAGCACCTAAGAATTGATGCCTTTGAACTGTGGGGCTAAATAAGACTTGGAGAGTCCCTTGGACAGCAAGGAGATCAAACCAGTCAATCCTAAAGGAAATCAACTTTGAATATTCATTGAAAGGACTGATGCCTAAGCTGAAGCTCTAATACTTTGGCCTCCTGATGCAAAGAGATGACTCATTGGAAAAGACACTGGTGCTGGGAAAGATTGAAGGCAGGAGAAGGGGATGAGAGAGGATGAGATGGCTGGATGGACATGACTCAATGGACATGAGTTTGAACAAACCGCAGGAGATGGGGAAGGACAGAGAAGCCTGGCATATACTGCAAACCGTGGGGTCACAAGAGTTTGACATGACTGAGTGACTAAACAGCAACAACATAAGTCACAGGGTAAACAACAAAAGCTAAATTTCAATGTTTTGCATCCCTTGGATAAATTGGGCTATCAACTAGTGGTTACTAATGGCTCGAATAGAAACATTTCCCCTGCTTTGCCATCTAATAATAGAGCTAAATTTTTATGTTCAACAATTGGATGCACAGGTTCTAAGTCAGTATTGTTTAAAAAAACACTGTATTTATGGTTAGATGGCGGAACTATATTATTGCTGTCTGAATGTGAAACTTTGTGACAAAGGGGAACTATTAGGTTCTTTGAATGTCATTTTCATAACTTAAAAACTGAAGATAATGCTGCCTTTCCTGCAGAACTATTATAACAATAAGCTAAAATGCTAAATATAAAGTTCCTGACATAAAAAATATGCTTGTAGATAATCTTTTCTTTTCATATTTCCAGAGAAGCACTTGAAATCCTAATTATATTATCAACATTCATTCAACATTTTTAATATATATTGAATGCCTTCTCTGATTTAGGATGTAGGATTACAGTGGTGAACAAAATCTATTTTCTTGAAATGTGCATTATCTGAAGCACATATGTAATTGAAGAGAGACTTGAAATAAAAGAATTTACAACAAATATTGTAAAATAACAAGCAGGACAAGGTCATAGAAAAATGAGTAGAATAAAATGATTTAGGATGGCCAGCCTTCCTGAGTAAATGGGTATATATGTATATATACATATATATAAATATATATATATATGTGTGTGTGTGTGTGTGTGTGTGTATAAAGAGTGGTTTATTTAGGGCTTAAAGCAATGAAATCATTACAAAGGAAATTACAGATGTATGGCATTATCATAAAAATTAAATGTCTGCCTATGATAAAACTTTCTAAACAAAAGTAAAGGACAATATATATATTTTCAGGAGATATTTATACAGTGTCAGTGGCAGCAGGGTTCTTCTGAGTAAGGTATTTCCATCAGTTCAGTTCAGTTCAGTCGCTCAGTCGTGTCTGACTCTTTGCGATCCCATGAACTGCAGCACGCCAGGCCACCCTGTCCATCACCAACTCTCGGATTTTGCCCAAACTCATGTCCATTGAGTCAGTGATGCCATCTAACAATCTCATCCTCTGTCGACCCCTTCTCTTCCCGCCTTCAATCTTTCCCGATATCAGAGTCTTTTCAAATGAATCAGCTCTTCACATCAGGTGGTCAAAATTTTGGAGTTTCAGCTTCAACATCAGTCCTTCCAATGAACACCCAGGACTGATCTCCTTTAGGATGGACTGGTTGGATGTCCTTGCAGTCCAAGTGACTCTCAAGAGTCTTCTCCAACACCACAGTTCAAAAGCATCAATTCTTCGGGGCTCAGCTTTATTTATAGTCCAACTCTCACATCCATACATGACTACTGGAAAAACCATAGCTTTGACTAGATGGACCTTTGTTGACAAAGTAATGTCTCTGCTTTTTAACATGCTATCTAGGTTGATCATAACTTTCCTTCCAAGGAGTAAGCGTCTTTTAATTTCATGGCTGCAATTACCATCTGCAGTGATTTTGGAACCCAGAAATATAAAGTCAGCCACTGTTTCTACTGTTTCCCCATCTATTTGCCATGAACTTATAGCTTCCCTGGTGGCTCAGAGGTTAAAGCGTCTGCCTGCAATGCGGGAGACCTGGGTTCGATCCCTGGGTCAGGAAAATCCCCTGGAGAAGGAAATGGCAACCACTCCAGTATTCTTGCCTGGAGAATCCCATGGACAGAGGAGCTTGGTGGGCTACAATCCACGGGGTCACAAAGAGTCAGACACGAATGAGCAACTTCATTTTCACTTTCATGATGGGACCAGATGTCATGACCTTAGTTTTCTGAATGTTGAGCTTTAAGCCAACTATTTCACTCTCCTTTTTCACTTTCATCAAGAGGCTCTTGAGTTCTTCTTCGCTTTCTACCATATGGGTGGTGTCATCTGCATATCTGAGGTTATTGATATTTCTACGAGCAATTTTGATTCCCGCTTGTTCTTCATCCAGACTAGGGTTTCTCATGATGTACTGTGCATATAAGTTAAATAAGCAGGGTGACAATATACAGCCTTGACCAATTTTGATTCCTGCTTGTTCTTCATCCAGACCAGGGTTTCTCATGATGTACTGTGCATATAAGTTAAATAAGCAGGGTGACAATATACAGACTTGACGTACTCCTTTTCCTATTTGGAACCAGTCTGTCATTCCATGTCCAGTTCTAACTGTTGTTTCCTGACCTGCATATAGGTTTCTCAAGAGGCAGGTCAGGTGATCTGGTATGCCCATCTTTTTCAGAATTTTCCACAATTTGTTGTGATCCACACAGTCAAAGGCTTTGGAATAGTCAATAAAGCAGAAATAGATGTTTTTCTGGAACTCTCTTGTTGTTTCGATGATCCAGAGGATGTTGGTGAATCTCTGGTTCCTCTGCCTTTCTAAAACCAGCTTGAACATCTGGAAGTTCACAGTTCACTTATTGCTGAAGCCTGGCTTGGAGAATTTTGAGCATTACTTTGCTAGAGTGTGAAAGTGAAAGTGAAGTCGCTCAGTCATGTCCGACTCTTTATGGCTCCTTGGACTGTAGCCTACCAGGCTCCTCCATCCATGGGATTCTCCAGGCAAGAGTAATGGAGTGGGTTGCCATTTCCTTCTCCAGGGGATCTTCCCAACCCGGGGATCAAACCCGGGTCTCCCACATTGGAGGCAGATGCTTTAACCTCTGAACCACCAGGGAGATGAGTGTAATTGTGAGGTAGTTTGAGCATTCTTTGGCATTGCCTTTCTTTGGGATTGGAATGAAAACTGACCTTTTCCAGTCCTATGGCCACTGATGAGTTTTCTATATTTGCTTCCATATTGAGTGCAGCACTTTCACAGCGTCATCTTTCAGCATTTCAAATAGCTCTACTGGAATTCCATCACCTCCACTAGCTTTGTTCACAGTGATACTTCCTAAGGCCCACTTGACTTCACATTCCAGGATGTCTGGCTGTAGGTGAGTGATCACACCATTGTGATTATCTGGGTCATGAAGATCTTTTTTGTATAATTCCTCTGTGTATTCTTGCCATCTCTTTGTAATATCTTCTGCTTCTGTTAGGTCAATACCATTTCTGTCCTTTATTTTGCCCATCTTTGCATGAAATGTTTCCTGGGTATCTCTAATTTTCTTGAAGAGATCTCTAGTCTTTCCCATTCTATTGTTTTCCTCTATTTCTTTGCATTGATTGCTGAGGAAGGCTTTCTTATCTCTCCTTGCTATTCTTTGGAACTCTGCATTCAAATGGGAATATCTTTCCTTTTCTCCTTTGCTTTTCACTTCTCTTCTTTTCACAGCTATTTGTAAGCCCTCCTCAGACAGCCATTTTGCTTTTTTGCATTTCTTTTCCATGGGGATGGTCTTGATCCCTGTCTCCTGTACAGTGTCATGAACCTTCATCTATAGTTCATCAGGCACTCTGTCTATCAGATCTAGTCCCTTAAATCTATTTCTCACTTCCACTGTATAATCATAAGGGATTTGATTTAGGTCATACTTGAATGGTCTAGTGGTTTCCCCTACTTTCTTAAGTTTCAGTCTGCATTTGCCAATAAGGAGTTCACGATCTGAGCCACAGTCAGCTCCCAGTCTTGTTTTTGCTGACTGTATAGAGCTTCTCCATCTTTAGCTGCAAAGACTTTAATCAATCTTATTTCGGTGTTGACCATCTGATGATGTCCATGTGTAGAATCTTCTCTTGTGCTATTGGAAGAGGGTGTTTGCCATGACCAGTTCATTCTCTTGGCCAAACTCTTTTAGCCTTTGCCTTGTTTCATTCTGTACTCCAAGGCCAAATTTCCTGTTACTCATTTGAATCACTTCTAATGAGGTGGATGTAACTGGAGCCTATTATACAGAGTGAAGTAAGCCAGAAAGAAAAAGACCAGGTATTTCTTGAATTCCTACTTTTGCATTCCAGTCCCCTATAATGAAAATGACATTTTTTCTGGGTGTTAGTTCTAAAAGGTCTTGTAGGTCTTCGTAGAACCATTCAATTTCAGCTTCTTCAACATTACTAGTCAGGCCATAGACTTGAATTACCATGATATTGAATGGTGCATGAGAAAAATGCACTTGAAATTATCGGTTAAGGATGTAGAAAGAATAACATAAATCTTTGAGTGACTAAGAGAGTTGCTATGGCACAGAAAATAAGCCTTAGTAGCCAGGTAGCAGTCAAGAGGTTATACTAGAAAATCAGCTAGCTGATCTGATTCAATTCCAACATGTCATGGCTAATAAAGTTACTTTATATTTTTTGAGTAGATCTTTAGTAATTTTTAAATGAACAATTTTTACTTTTTTATATTTTATAAATTTATTTTACTAACCTTATTTATTCAGAAAGCTTGCTTTATATTTTGAAATAATCAATAATGCATTACTTTTATTTATCTTATTTTCTCAATGTTTATGTAAGACCCCTTTAAAAATGGTCTCTTCTTTAAAGAGTTCTGATCTGACAGTAGAAAAAATGTTTATGCTGAACAAAGGGAAAAAAGAGTTTTATATCCTTTGGAAAGGTATAGTGGGAATAGAAAAGTATAGAACTTCAAGAATGAAATGAAAACAAGATTTGCTTACATTATGGTTCTTTTCTGAAAGTAATTTCTTTGATGGCAATTGGAATTTTTAGGGCATTACCTGAAAGGTGGTAATTCCCTTTACTATTTAGTATAGAAACTGTAAATTTTAAATCATTTATATTTTGCTTATGAATAATACCTTTTACCAAGATCAGAAGCTGGTCCTCACATTATACAGGGCATTTATAAGGAATGTTGATGAAAAAGTATTGAATAAAATCCAGGTATGGTGGTATGAAATTGATTCTGATGTTGAAAAGACTATAATTACATGCTAGGTTATTAAACATCATTTCAGTTTTTTAATTTAATTAAGAATTCATATTAATTTTGAATTATTATTAGAGTAAAGGCTGTGTTGCTTAAGGTAAGCTTCATCTCTAACAGATTGAATGTTTCCCATGTTCTTTCTCAAACTCCTATCTCTACAATCCCAAATCTTCAGTAGTTATTTGAAGAACTCAGATTCCATAGTCAGACATTACTGTTTCTCACAAGGAGTCCTCATTGGGTTGAGTTTAAGAAATATGTGGATAGAATTTTTTTCCAAAACCTTACAGGTGCCTCTAGTCACCCTCAAGCAATAGCCAATCTGAAAGAATGGCATTAGATAATTAGGATTTCTAAAAGTGCATTTAAAAGCTTATCTACCAGATATGTGACATTTTTTTCTCTGCAAACTTTTGCCCCATGTTCAAATACAGGGTAAATATAAGGGCTAAGAGAATTCCATTTGGAACTCTATAGACCTGGGTTTGAGTTCCAGCTCTATCATTTAATAGCATTAGTTAGCCATATTACTCAAACTTTTAAATCACAATTTTCTACATCTACATCATAGATAAAACAATTGCCCTAGTTGGAATGTCATCATTAAGTTCAGAGTAAATATTTAATGGATATGTCTAGTGGATTTGTAGCTATTATTGTAGTGACAATAATAGTAGGAGTAGTAATAGTATTTTATTACATTGAAAATTCATCTCTAGCATATTTGAATTAGGACCTATTGGACTAACAGTAGCACATTCAAGGCCCTGCTTTGTACCACCATTATTACAAGAAGAAAGTAAAATATAGAAACTTGATTTGTAGATGAAGTTCATTAAAGTTCTACAAAACCACAGACATGGGTTTACTAAGAACCCATTATTTAAAATAAAAAGTACAGTGAAGCCTATCTAATGAACTAAATATGACTACTTGAAATAGTGACAGTAGATAAAATTTATGTTTAAGTCATTAAAACTTTTCTCTACCCTATGGTCATAAGTTTCTAATTGAAAACCAGTGAGAATAAAAGGGGAAAATTGCTCAAAAAGGAGGAAAATTAATTTAAAACTGTGTAAACTCATCAAAATAAACTATAGTTAACACTGAGATAGAGAAATGGCTACAAAATCAGTCAAAAAGACAGCCAAATCATAAAGGTTAGGATCAAAACAGTTTTTTTTTTTTTAAATTGTACTTATCTCTTTTAAATTCGCATACAAGCCACAAGGTATGCTAGAAAATTAAAAAGTGATCATTGTTGTTAAATGGTCTGTAAATAGTAACTAGATAAGTATCATTATCTTAATCAAAACCATTCATTAAACCTACCTGTAAATTGGCTGGTGGTTCAGTGTTGAACACTGGGAACAAGGCCAGTTAAAATTCAGTGATCTTTATCCTGGGTGGTGGGGGAAGGTGAGAGAAGAAAACTATATTTGACATAAAAGACAAACGAAGTAGCATTAATCAAATACACAATAATAAAAGTATATATATTAGGTTTACAATGGAAAGAAATAAGGGAGTCCTTGTTTCTAAACGACTCTACATGAAAACTATCTCATTCCTTTGAACAGAGAGATTCATCAGTGCACTAACATCACAAGAAGACTGACTGACTTAATCCTAATTTTAAAGGTCACAGTAATTACATATATTGTGGCACATTTAACAGATATCATCTGGATATATTTGCAAAAGACAAAGGGTGTATCCAATGTAGGGTACACTCAGCAACCCACAAATCTCAAAATCATCACCTTCAGAATTATCGTGATAGAAAAATCTCTCTACATGCATTTTTCCATAATGAGTTTTCATGTAAGTAGTTGCCAGCGTTTTACCATATTATAGCTAATGTGTGACATAATCAGGATATTGTAGCATGTGTGTTTGTGTGTGCACGCACCTGCCTGTATTGCAGTAGAGAGGGATACCATCAGTGTATTCAAGAAGCAGGAGATAACTATAGAGAGCATTCAGAATTCCTCACCCTGAACTTAAAATATGGCTCTAAGTAAAAAAAACTGCGTATCATTAAAAAGCTTCCCTAGTGGCTCAGATGGTAAAGAATCTGCCTGTAATTCAAGAGATCTGGGTTCAATCCCAGGGTCAGGAGGATACACTGGAGAAGGAAATGGCAACCCACTCCAGTATTCTTGCCTCAAGAATTCCAGGGATTGAGAGCCTGGTAGGCTACAGTCCATGGGGTCTCAAACAGTTGGACAAGATTGAGAGGCTAACACTTTCACTTTATTTTCACAAGAATTACTAAAAAAAAAAAATCTTTTTGAAATCATGATTTTTTAAAGAATAGTCTAATTAGATTTGGAGAATACTTACTTCATTTCATTTGTACAAGCCTTGTTGTGCACTGCAAACCTACAGAAAATGTGCAGATGTTTTATAAATGGACACACTTAAAAAATGTTTCTTTTATCCTCAGGTAAAGGAAAGATAACATCAGCCAATCAAAAGAAGAAGCAAGAGCGATTCAAGGGGAGACTTTTTTCATTGCTAATTTCCAGAGGGAATTAACCAATTTTCTGTATTATGATAGAATCAGCATATTGAGGATTGGACCTATAGATAATGTCAAAGCAGAAGAGGTGCTTTCAGCTTTGTGTGCCTGCTGAATCTTAACTATGAATGGCTGCTGTGCTTCTGTTTGCTCCACGATTACT
The DNA here is from genome assembly GCF_003369695.1 of Bos indicus x Bos taurus. Classification (NCBI taxonomy): domain Eukaryota; kingdom Metazoa; phylum Chordata; class Mammalia; order Artiodactyla; family Bovidae; genus Bos; species Bos indicus x Bos taurus. The sequence goes on along the minus strand of NC_040081.1, from coordinate 78,300,757 downwards.
GGTCAGGTTTCATCAGATTGGAGCCTGCTGTTTAAGCTGTATTTAGGACACGACCCTAGCAGCTGGCTCCACTGAATGAGCCGCTTCAAGGTAGTTATTACTGTGCATGTAATAACTAAAGAATTTGGAGGAGCTAAGGAAAGCACTAATCCTTGTGTACTCTATTGAATATTTCGGTAGATTAGTAGATTTGAAATCCAACTAAGCAAAGCGCATATGAAAAATAAAAGTATGGTAATTTACACTACAAATAGCTTTAATATTACCATCCAGATGACAGAAAATGCCATATGACTTTGTCAGAGTAAGGAGAATATATTTTTTAAATGCCCATAACTTAAAAAGATTTTGAGAGTTTTTACAATAAATTTACAAAAGCATTGTTTAAATGATTGGTGTTTGAATAATATCTTGAAAAATGAAAAATGTCAAAATACATTTACTTTTATATCCAAAATCTATAAGGATGAAGACTATATCTTATTTAGTCGTATATCCCATAGGATATATCATATTGCAATCATCCATGAATGTTTCTTGAATTAAAAGTTATCTACCAACATTTGAAAATGTAAGAATGAGAGCTTTGGAGAAGTCTATAGAAATTTCAAAGCTACCAAAAAATGTACATTGTAATATGAAAAATCCTAAATGTCCAGGAGAACTAAATCTTCTATTATCCCTGCATAGGACTGAAAACAAAAATAAGGTTAATGATAAATATATTTCAGTTTTATAAAGATCAAGAAAGGAAAGTATTAAGTATATTTTTAATAGGTTTTTTATTATCTGACTCCAGAAAAGATAAGATGTAAAAAGAGCTGTATCATTTTTCACAGGTAAACAGTTTGGATGTGGTCAATATAGTCTTTTACCTAAATTTGTCTGCGTGTGTGCTATGTTGTTTCAGTCGTATCCAACTTTGTGTGACCCTGTGGACTGTAGCCCATCAGTGTCCTCTGTCCAGGGGATTCTCTAGACAAGAATACTGGAGTGGTAGCCATGTCCTCCTCCCGGGGATCTTCCCGACCCAAGGATCAAACTTCTGTCTCTTGGTGTCTCCTGAATTGGCACGCAAGTTCTTTACCACTAATACTACCTGGGAAACCTTGACCTAAATATAATGGTTATGAAATACTTCAGTAACAGTTACCATTATCAGAGTTACCAGATCATTTGGAGTTAGGAAATGACATACACTGAAAATGATTGCTAAGTGTTTCTCTTTTTTTTAATTTATTTATTTTAATTAGAGGCTAATTACTTTACAATATTGCATTGGTTTTGCCATACGTCAACATGAATCCGCCACGGGTGTACACGTGTTTCTATGCAGTTTGCTAAATAAGTTTCTTTTAGGGCAACAATCTAGGGTTGCTTGAACACTAAAATATTCATTGAAACCTCCGGGAAAAATTGTAGCATTAGAAATCCCTGAACTCTAGGACCTGACCAAAATACATAATGAAAAATTAAAATGTTGGGCATGAGGGCATCCCTCTGAATGTGAGATAAAGTGTCAACTATATTTTATAACATTATGAAACATTACAATGTAGTATTGTTTTCACTGTTTAAAAAAAAAGCACATACAATTAAAATATTTTTTCTTCTTGCTTCTTTCCTAAGGCATAAGTAAAATTTCCCCTCATCTCCTTCATTCTTTCTGAATGACATTCTCCAGCTAAATTATATTGAATCAAAGAAGATTGTTTAGATGGCTCTCTGATGGTAGGGTCAATTTCTTGATTCACAAGCATCTCTGTGACTTTCTTCTCATCTCCCTGAAGTCTATTATGCCAGCAGAGTCACACTGGGTGGGGTTCTGTAACCTCCCTCTAGGGAACTACCATGACACAAACATTTATCTCCCCAGGACATCTGGGGATAATCTTTCAGGTTGTATAAAGTTAACCTCTCTTTTTGCTTTACCTGGAAGGTTCAAAAATGAACATTTTATACAGTTATATAAATAAATGTTTTGAGTTAGGACTTCTCTCTATTGACCTGCCTCTATTCAACAGAGGCTTAATGGATTCATTTTGCTTTCACTCAATTCTTTCCTATTCATTCCAAATGTTTAATGCAATTGTAGGCCCTTATATTACAATTACTCAATAAGAAAATACTTTTAAATGGGAGCTTATGAAAACATTTTATAGCATTTCAATTGGAGCCAAAAAATAACTGCAGGTACAATTATTATAAGAAAAAAACAACTACTCAGTAAATAGAAAAGCTACTCTAAAATATTTCTCCTCATGCAGGATGCTAGATCTGAAATATGTAGACTTAAAAAAAACTACATTTTGTCCACTATATTAAGTTTGATATGAAGAGTTTGACTGGCAGATGACAATGAATTCAAAGTCATTTATTCTGCAGTTACCAGCAATTATATATTAACATATTTATATACACTAAAGTACTTTGATTTCCCTAGAAATGTATTAGGGTGATTTTAAAGGCATTTTTTTTAAAGAAAAATCATTCTAAAACATTTACATCTTATAAATTAGATGGCACTAAAAGCAAAGAACCTGCCTGCCGCTTCCAGAGACATGAGAGACCTGGGTTTGATCCCTGGGTCAGGAAGATCCCCTGGAAGAGGGCATGGAAACCCACTCTCTTGCCTGGAAAATCCCCCTGGACAGAGGAACCTGGTGGATTACAGTCCATGGGGTCACAAAAAGTCAGACATGACTGAGTGACTAAGCACAGCACAGTACAGCATACTGAGTGTACACTGAAACCAATAATGAACATGAACTTGGGCAAACTCTGGGAGATAGTGAGGGGCAGGGAGGCCTGGTGTGCTTCAGTCCATGGCGTCACAGAGTTGGACACAACTGGGCACAGAACAATAACAACAACAACATATTGAAACCACATTAGAGTAACTTATCCTTAACAATGCATTTAAAAGTCAATAAAAAAAAAGTGGAGCAATGCTAGTTGTTCACTTAATAAGATCAAATTTGTAAGGAGAACATATAAGAGCATATAAGAGCATAGTTTTTAGTTTGTATTCTATATGTTAACTATGTAAGTTAGCTAGTAACTCTATGTCATAGAAGATCGTTAATACAATTTAAAATAATTTGAACGAAGCTCAAAGTAACATATTTCATTTTTTAATATAAATTTATTTATTTTAATTGGAGGTTAATTAATTTACAATATTTTATTGGTTTTGCCAAAGAAATATATTTTAAATCTGAGATTTACTTTTTTAAAAAATCAGTACTGAAGGGTGAATCAGCAAGGACAAAACTTACTTGGAACATTATAGTAGTCAGAGGCTACAAATAGCTATATGTTATTTATCTGTTTAGTGCAAATAACTGTTTTCTGTCATTTAATTATCTCTAATCCGGAAGTAAACACACAATAATTTGAAGAAAGAAAATTTAACATAAAGAATTATTAATTATAGCAGGAGACTGGAGTAACAAGGGATTGGCTAGTAAGACATAAAGAAAATTCAGAATAAGATAGGAGGCACAGATATAATTAATAATTTAATAGCAAAGATAATATCACATAATATGGTAGGAATAAACATTTCTCCTTTTCTCCCTCCAGAATTAATGTACTGAAACCGTGAACCCTAGTGTGATGGTATTAGGAGGTAGGGCCTTTGGGAGGTAATAAGCGTTAGATGAGGCCACAGGAGTGAAGCCCGCTTGAATAAATTTTTGCCCTTATGAGAGTCATGAGAGAGCTTGCTTCTCCTCTCTGCTCTCTGCCATGTGAGGACACAAAGAGAACTTAGCAGTCTGGAACCTAGGAGAAGGGCTTTTCTAGAACTTGACCTTGCTGGCACCCTGATCTCAGACCTCCAGTTTCCAGAACTTCCATTCTATAATAAATAAATTTCTATTGTTTAGGGCACCTAGTCTATGATATTCTACTATTGTTACCCAAAGTAAGACAGTCATTACTCCTGTGGGCAAGAGAGAACACCCAAGGAAGTGTTCCCTCCTTAATTACCCCTCCTCCTCCAGCCCAAGGTTGAGACCCAGACCTCCCTGGAAAAGGCATAACCATGACTTGTTTTTAATGGCAAAGCACTTGCTCTGGTGATGTGTAGGAGCAACTAGCTGGAAAACCTTGCTCTGGAACTTTCTGGAAACTTGCCCTCTTGGGTGCCAGGAGAAGCCTCCCTCTGGGAGGTGCTGTTCCTTAGAATTTGTTATGAACCAAACCAAAGGATTGCCAGGGGAAGCTGCTTGCTGCTGAGTGCTGCTGGCTGCCTTGAACTGCAGAGTCAGGAGCTACAGCAGCTACAAGGTAACAGGAATACAACAAAAACTAGGAAGAGAAAACCCTTCCTCCTTCTGCACCTCTACCAGCAAAGCTTTATGTTAGTTCAGCTGACAAAGAAATTATGCCACTGAGAGGCAATAAACTGATCAATTGATCCTTATCACAGTTATTTATCTTACCAACAAGTATGTCTCTTACCACCTCATCTCTTCTAACTAGATTTGTAACACTGATTCTACTAGCTTTGTTTCTCTTTCTTTACAGAATATAAAAAGTATCCACTACCTCAAGATATTAAAAATTCTATATTTTGATAATAGTAAGTATTTTATATCACTATATGGATTTAAAGTATCTTTTTCTTAACATATAAAACAGTCAAAAGATGGAAAAAACTGTTAACAACATTACATAGAAGACAAATCTAAAGCAATCAACCCAGTCCACTTCTACACTCTTCTCAAAATAAGCTCCTATGTTAGAATACTGCATAAAAACATGTTTTGATTTCCTTCTTTTTACAGAATTAAATTTAAATTCAATTGGCCACATATTCACATTCTGAACCCAATTTAATTTTCATCCTTTATTTCTTTTAATGTATCACACTCAACATTCACTCTGAAGACACAACATAGCTTTCTCTTTCCTCATAAGTCATGTTCCTTTTTGGCAGATATATTACTCAGTATAGTGTATTTCTTCTCCTGGCTCAGAAAGCCAAAGTCAATAAGTGGAGTAATTATGTATACTTGGTGGAAATGGAAGAATCATATTACTTAATTACTTTTAAATATAGTAAGTTAATACATATAATGTGTTCAGAACATTGCCTGCTGCTGCTGCTGCTGCTGCTGCTAAGTCACTTCAGTCGTGTCCAACTCTGTGCGACCCCATAGATGGCAGCCCACCAGGCCCCGCCGTCCCTAGGATAGCACATTCTAAATGCTCTGTAAATGTTAGCTGTTTTGTATTTTTTGTTAATTTCAGTTTATTCTCACCTTCAACATTGGTGAAATAGCTCTATTAGAACTACTACACATTCAGATTTCCCAACTTCTGGTGTGAACAGAAATCTAAGAAAATACTGCACAGTATACCTGACTAAATGGTAGGAAAAAATCAAGTGGATTACATGGTAACTCCCACATCCAATTTCCCATGGCCAGAATTTCTTCCTAATCTTTGCCATTGCTGTTGCCTTTCCATCATCATCATTGTCATATATAAAAGTACAACAGAATGAGTCATTGTGGTCAAGTAACATAATCATAAATGGGCCAAGAGCAAAACCCTGGACCTATGGAGAGTAAATGAGCGGAGTGAAGTGTGTAAGCAGACAAGGCCTTTTGGGGAGAAATCACATATTATTAAAAGGAGGATGAATGAATGCTGAAGAAAATCCGAAAGATGCCTACTCCATACATCCATTAAATTTTATTTTTTTTAAAATAATTCCAAAGTAACAGAAAGCCAGATATACATCAGAAATGCAGTTGCATTGATAATTACTTCCAATTCTGCTATTTTAGAGGCAAATATATCAATGGTCCAGAGAATGTCAAACCTGGGAAACATCAGAGCCTGGAGTAGAAACAGCTATTTTAATCAGGTGAGTGTTCTTACAAAGATGTATGCTTTGGAATGTGCTCTAACATAAGCCAAGAAATATAACTAAATTAGAAACATCAGCAAGGAAAACTAATAATTTGCGAACTGCTGTATATGAGATAGCAAAGTAGGAGTATTCTGCTGAATACTGTATCGACCCTTCAGATCTAACCAAAACTCACAAAAATTCCTAAGAATGCATTTCTTTAACTTTTCTTCAAAACCATTATTTGATATTTGCTCTTGGCTTCATGTTTCCCATTAGCGGAGTTATTATTCTAGTGTTGTGCAGATTTAGCATATCTGTCTGTGCTGTGCATTTCAGCACTTCTAAGGAATGCTGATGTTCCTTGCTTCCTAATAGCATCCTCTTTTTGATATTGATCATGTTATATAAGCTGTATGGAACTGAGTAAGCAACTAAAAATTGAGTATTACAGACTCAAATTCTCAGAGATAACCTCCATCAATTTTGTGTTATTCTGTAATACAGAAGCTGCAATATTTATCTCAGGACAGAAGATCTGAGTTCAAATCCCAGCTGGAACCTACAAGCTGTGTGTCCTGTAGCAATTTGCTACTACCTTGGATCTCAGATTCCACATCTTTAAAATAGATATAATATTGATATTCAACCTACAGTGTTATTTTTATGATTAAATTAAATAAAAATATATAAGGCACTTAACACTGCCTTGCTCACAGGAATCACACAATTAATTCCATGATTGTTGCTACTGTGGCTATTGATGGAGTTCCAAATTCTGGAGGAAAAACTAATTTTTTCCTAAACTAATTTCACTATGAACAGTAAATGAACTGAAAATGAACTGCTGAACTGTTGGGCGGAGGAGGGGGCGGGGAGCTTAAACAGAAACAGGGACACCAAACCTTTATAGCAAAGATAGAAAAGTCAGCATCCAAATGAGCCAAATATTAAAACCTGGAAGGTTTGTGACGGCATTTATTGTAAGGAAGGTCTCAAATATAGATTAATTACAGTAGCTAGCTACATTACTTTGGGCAATTCTTCTCCTCTAAAGTTCAGTTTCTTCCTTTTAAAAATGACATTTGTGGCTTACATTCACTGAAGAATATTTTTTGCCAGGCATTGTTTAAACATTCAAAACAATCAATCTTAAGATTTAAGTTTAATTATTATTTCCCTTTCAGAGAAGAGGAAATAAATTCCAGAGAAATGACATCAATTGCCCAAGATCATCCCAAATTTACTGGTGGAGCAGAACCATGCAGTTTGGCTCCAGAGTTTCAGCTCTTAGTTACTCGGCAATTCAGCTTCTACTACACAATTGCAGAAACTGTGTGTAAGGTCTGTCTAAAGATGAAGTGAGGTATGTATGTGAAACAATAAGCACAAATTCTATCACACAGACAAACTGCAATAAGTTTTAGCTGTTACCATTAATATAATACTATTGTAATGAAGAGTCTGCTAAAATCTGAAACAATAAAATCTTTATTATGCAGAGATCACTTAAATGTACAGTTGACCCTTGAACAAAATGGATGTGAACTGCATAGGTCACTTGATAAGTGGATTTTTTTCAATAAATACTACTAGAGTATGACACAATCTGCAGTTGGTTGAATCCACAGATGTGTGAACTATGGATCCAGAGGGCTGACTGCAAAATTATACTTGAATTTTCAACTGTGGGGAGGATTGGTTCCCCTAACTCCCATATTGTTCAAGGGCTTACTGTATTTTACCCTATATAAAGGGAAAAAAAAAAAAAAGATTGAAAGTTCAATTCCATGATTCAAAGAAGAAATTGTATGCTTATTTGTGTGAACAGCTCAAGAAACCACATTTTCTATGCTTTCATATCTATTATTGTATTTTAAATGGTTATGAAGTTTTCCATCACATATAGTTATCTCTCCATTTTTCGTCAAATTTGTTTTCTGTTACAAGAGTAATAAAATAATATATATTTTAAAATGTAATATCACTCAAGCTTTGGGGGCCATTTTCTTTATGTAACCTAAATTAATGATAATTAGCACAAATTTGTAGACTTATAAATCATATTCAACCTTTTTGAGCTTTTTTCTAAATTCTATAAACTAGATATCATGATAACTGACCACCCTAAGTAAAAAATGTTATAATGAATTATGGAAAAAGAAAGGTCTTGAAGACTATAAAACTCTTTTAAAAAGTAGAGTAGTTTATTTCTCTTCATTTTTAGCAAGATAACTCCAAAAGATCTATTCCAAAAAGGAATGTTAGCCAAGGTTTGTAATATAAGATTTTGTATTTCAACTGAATGTTTCCATTATCCTAATCTGTTAAATATATCCACAGCCAAATACATCATTTCCTTCTCATTACGCCAGCAGCTTCTTTTAATGGGTAGAAAAGTGTAGTATTACACGAAACAATACAACTTCTAGGTCATAGTGGATTCATGGAAACCAGAGTCATGATATTCTAATTTAATATACTTCTAGATAATTGAAGGGGAGTAGAAAATGTTAAAGACAGTATAGCATGGTGTTTAAGGTATTCTGTATCTGCACTATTGGGTGTGATTCTATGTTCTGCCACTTCCTGCTTTATGACCTTAGGAAGTTACCTAACCTCAGGGGATTTTTTGTTTGTTTGTTGTTTGATCTTACTCACTTGAACCCTATATATTTCAAATGGCTACTCTGGAGACTAAATATATTAATTTATGTAAAGTGCTTAAAAGAATCTGACATATACTGCACATTAAATAAGTGTGAGAAATTATTATATACTGCTTGTAGTTTGAACATGTTAATTCATCTTCCCTTCTTCCTTTCAAGTTCTGATCAAGTGACAACAGACTCAAGAATTCAAATGGGAATTAACATAAATATCAATTCTCACTTGTAGAGCTAGACTACAGAATATGATGGTATCTTCTATCCCACTTGGGACTGAAACTTCTAGACCCACATAAGCCTATCTTATTCAGGTAGAAAGGATAGAGAAGCATAACACACTTCCTCAGGACCCACTTCATCCACTTGGAGGTTTGGGCCAGAGGATATGAATCAGAGGAGGTGGGAGAGCACAAGAATGAGAATGCTATGATTGCAACTGATACATTGAAAAGGGGAACCAACAGATATGAAATTCAGAAATCAGGTAAGTCTTTCAGTATCAAAAAGGAGAGGTGAGTAAGGTGACAGAAGATGGCTTATAAACATTTAGAAGACTACCCCTTCCTTGAGAAAAGAAGCTGAGCTCTTTTCTCTTTTATGAAAAACAAAAATGTGGTGAGGGAATAAGTATTTTCTGACTGGAAATTACATAAGTGTTGGAACTTCAGTTGCTTAGGAATACTTTAAGCAAGTATTTGTTCTTTTAACAGACTGATTAAGACTATATTATATGCCAGGTATTTGTGCAAGCAGAGTGAAAAAAAAATAGCCAAAATTAATAGTCAGATTAAATGATATATGGATTATAGGTCTCATTAAGCAAATGAGTAGAGGTCCTTGATTAGAATCTCTATAGAACATTGTGTACTCCACAATGAATATGTAATAATATGTCCTCCCAATATGTCATACTGTCCAATACAAATTATTTGTAATATGCCAGAATATATTCTTAAGCATTCCACAATTGTTTGGTCTAGTGCTAAGGAAGGTGGACTAGATAAATGACTCTCAGTTTTTTTCTTAGCCCAGATAAGCAGGATAATCTCTTATTTAAAACCTTGAAATGTAAACTAATAACAGATTCTCTGTTTGGTTTTGCCATTAACCACCTTTAGCTTCCCCGGAGGACTGATGAAGAAATTTCACCTCTAAAGGACGTATCTGAAAACCACTGAACTCATGAGCAACAAGGATCTTTTTTCCAGTTTATTAAAGTGTTAATTCTAAGAAACTCTATTTTTATCATATGTATGTATATAGTCAGAAAGCTAAAATGAAAAGATGCTGCTAGGAGAACTGAAGCCTCTGGAGGCTCAGACAGTGAAGAATCTGCCTCCAATCCGGGAGACCTGGGTTTGATCCCTGAGTCGAGAAGATCCCCTTGGGGAGGAAATGGCTACACAGTCCAATATTCTTGCCTGGAGAATCCCATTGACAGAAGAACCTGGTGGAGTACAGTCCACAGGGTTGCAAAGAGTTATATATGACTGAATGACTGAATGACTAACACTTCTTTCAAAACATTTTCTTTAAATGTAAGCAAAAAATAGGAAAAAAAAAACTACTTGTTTCTATGAATGTCTTAGTAAACACATGATTTTTCTGAATCACAATCAAAGTTATTAATTATAAGGATAGCTCCATATAAGTAAATTAAAATAGTGTTTTTGCTCTAAGCTTCTCTAAAAATGTTGTTTTTGCCTAAGTGTAAATTATATTAACAAAACATTCGTATAAGGTAATGTTTAGCAGATTTTCCTTCTTATAGGGTTTTCATTTGTCAAGTTCTCTGAATATAAGCTATTGCAATCACTCTCTACTTCTATGTATTTCTAAGTATTTATAACAAAACATGCATATATATAGATACACATATTAAAATATGTTCTGTCAAGTATTCCTTTGCCCTCAAATGTAATATAGTAACATATATCAGTCCAGTAGCTTGTAATGATAGCTCTAGCTGTTTTCTTTTTTTCTGTACCTCTGTTCTTCCTGCTTCTTTAAACTACAGACTATTGAGAAGAAGTGAAATAATCAGAATACCCACTTTATATTAGCACTCATAGTACACTGTGAAGTTGAAGGAAGAAATTGGCAAAGGACAAGGGCTTGACAGGGTTTTTTCTGTTCTTTGCTACTTTTCTTGGGCACATGCAGATGTCTGTTTAAGAATGGGCACAGTGTTCAGCCTAGGTTTGCCAACAATGTAGACTTAGAGGGTAGAATAAAGAAAGTCATCAATGAGCACAGTAATGGCAGGAAATGGTTCAAAAGAGAGCCCTGTGTTGCATACAGAAATATCCTAAAAAGTCTAAAAGTAACTTCAGTAATCACTAATGATAAAATTTAGGTTTTCAATTTTGGCAGACTGTACATGGCCAAAAAAAACAATCTGAGCTGAAAAATGCAGTTACATAAAAACTTTGGGAAGCTAATCTATATAACTAGGAAATCATTAATGCATTCAGTTTCATTTATAGCATCAACAAATATTTATAGCTTGTTAATGATATGCCATTCACTACACTACAAACCAGAGATAAAATGCTGGGCCAGAAAGCCTTCGTTATGCTTTCACAGAACTTTCATCTGAGAAAAACAGACGTACAGTTAAATCTAATTAAGAGTGATATGTCCTTTAAAGCATTTTGTCTAGGCAGCTGAGTGGAATAGTGGAGAGACCATGAGCTTTGTGGTCCTAGATAGCTGCTTTCAGGATTCTTACTCAGACACATGGTAATTTTGTTAGTTTAGAAAAGTTACATAACTTGTATAAGACTGTTTTACTCACTGAACAATAAATAGCTAAACTTGCTTCATGGTTTTGACTCAAATGTTAAATGAAACAGTAAATATAAAGGACATTGTAGCTAGCACAATGCAGGTATCTGATGTTTTGTACCTGTTGTCACAAGTTTTCAACAATAAAAGTACAGATTAAGGAGGCCCTAAGCTTTTACCAAGGCAATGGCAACCCACTCCAGTACTCTTGCCTGGAAAATCCCATGGATGGAGGGGCCTGGTGGGCTGCAGTCCATGGGGTCGCTAGGAGTCGGACATGACTGAGCAACTTCACTTTATTCTTTCACTTTCATGCATTGGAGAACTAAATGGCAACCCATTCCAGTGTTCTTGCCTGAAGAATCCAAGGGACGGGGGAGCCTGGTGGCTGCCATCTATGGGGTCGCACAGAATCAGACACGACTGAAGCGACGCAGCAGCAGCAGCAAGCTTTTACCAAAGTTAGTCTCAGAGAAATTCTGTGGGCCATTCCAAAGTCATTACTGTAATTGCAGAGAATACTTTGATTTGGGGGTATGTGTAACATTATTCTAAGATAATTAATTTTGAACTTTCTCTTTATCATATCCTGCTTTAATTTGTCCTACATATATTTTTATTTACATAACCCAAGAAGGAATACTAAAAAGCAGAATTGACCCTCATTATTTACTGATCCTGTATATGTCAGTTTGTCTAAAAGCTGACATTTATTTATAACCCTTAAATCAATATTTGCAGTTTTGTGGGATGGTTTGCCTACATGTGCAAAATGAAGGGAAAAGATTGAGTTGCCCAAATGTCATGTTCCCACTTGAGGTGGCAGGAAGCAACACTGTCCTCTTCTTTGGCTTTCATACATATGTTGTCAGGGATTGTAGTGGGGAGTATGGTTAGAGCAAGAAACGCTTGCTCTAGGGGCAGTCAGATCAGGTTAGAAGCCCAATTCTGGCACTTGTTCCTATGGGGAGGGGATCCTCAGGCAGGTGACTTACTCAGAAACTTTGTTTTCTCTTCTGTAAAATAAAAACATAAAACCTACCATAATAAGTTGTTTTTATAATTTGATTACATTCTATGCAAGATAAATCTGTTTATTTAGGTAGGCAGATCAATAGATATGAGTACATTTCCACTGAGTTTCCCAGGTGACTCTAGTGGTAAAAAACCTGCCTCCCAAATGCAGAAGACACAAGAGACATGGGTTTGATCCCTTGGTTGGGAAGATCCCCTAGAGAAGAAAATGGCAACCCACTCCAGTATTCTTGGAAAATACCATGGATGAGGAGTCTGGGTGGGCATCGACAGTCCATGGGGTTGCAAAGAGTCAGACATGACTGAGTGCGTATGCACACGCACACACACATGCACACACGCACACACATTTCCACTAGGAGCACTGATTCAGTGTTTGCTAATTCAGTGTTTGTGAGACTTTACAGAACTTAACTACCATGGATAACAGAATCAGATGTAATTTTTTTTTTTTATTATGTTGTTGACCCTTAAACAACACAGGTAGAACTATATGAGTCCACCTATATGTGGATTCTTTTTTTCAATAAATACTTAGTATAGTACTAGAGGATCTGCAGATGTGGAACCATGGATAAGGGGGCAGACTGTAAAGTTATACCCAAATTTTTACTGCCTTAACATCGATGCACCCTAATGCCACCCATTATTCAAGGGTCATCTATAGATAATTCAAACTTCATTTTCAACTCGGTGTGCTAGCAAAGTAATTACTAAACAAAAAAGCTACACTCTGGAACATAATCTAAATATTCTAGTTAATCTCTTTTGGAATAGAAAACATCATTAATATTAGTATTGGGAGGCAATGAGATTCACACAGGAAAAGAGAAGGTTACATTTCATTATAAAGTGCTTCAATATCTCCGTATTTATGACATGGTAAAATAATTCAGAAGGCATTTGCTGCTTCTACAGATGCAATTTTTAAATGTTAACATGGTAGGAAAGTTTATTGTTCCATTTTGTGAAAACAAGTTATCAGATTATCACATTTCAATCTCTTAAGTAAACTGAGTTAAACAGTCAAAATCATGAATGAAACTATGAGCATAAGACATCCTCAGCAGTCTGTTAAAATATATTTTGTGTAGACAATTCAATATACCTATGTTTAGACTGATTACCAATAATTATCTTTATAATTAGATATAAAACTGCAAATTTTAAAAATCCCACTATTTGAAATTAAATATTATAGAAAAATTCTATGAGGTTTCTATAAGTTAAAAGTATAAACTTTCAAAATCTGAAATATAGCTGAACACAATGTTCTTACTTTGGCCTTTATGATCCAAACACTACAGACAAAATAGCTTAAACTTAAGCTTTGAATACTCAAGACTTTGATCAAACAATATATTGTGAAAAATAACCCACAATAATTTTAAAGCAGTCTTTCCATGAAAAGCGTAAACTTCTTCCAGAAAAGGTTTTAAAGAGATTTGTCAAACAATGCAGACTGCAGTTGAAATGATCTCAAAACATTCCAAATATGTTAAGCAAAATCAGCTGTCTAGAACTAATGTTCATATATTATTATGTAAGTTAAACTAAGTTCATGCTTAAAGGACTAATGGAAGAAAAGGAATTTCAAAATACTTCTCATTTGGACAAAAAAGTTTCCACAAATACTGGAGAGATGCTAGTAGAGGTCGTAGTTTTATTCTTTTTGCTTTTCTGCCTAAGATAGCTAATTTACAAAGTCCATTAAAACATGCATTGTATACAGAAATGTTTTTGTAAAATAATAAAATTTTATTAGTGAGAATATGTATCCTACTGTTTCTTTGAAAGATAGCCTAAAATCAATTTGCATTTTTCTTCAAACTAGTATGTAATAGTGTTGTGACCTCAAATTTACCAACTTATAATTTGCCCTGCAAGTACCTGAAAATAGCTAAAGTAATCACTTTTTGAAATGGTAAAAGTCATAATTACAATACAATTCTTATTCTGTCACAATATGATTTCTATAACAAAGACATAAAATTAAGCAGGTAACTGAATAAAATTCTGTATTTTTTTCAGTGTCACGTAACCTGAGAATAATTTCTAGGATTCCTGTCTTTTTTTTTTTTTCAGTATGAACACAAATTGTTCAGGGATCACAGAGACTAATTTCTTTTCAGAACTTAATCATACAAATATAATTCTATAGATATTAGTGCAGAAATTAGAAGTTGGCAATGTTTAAGTAACATCAGTTGAGTCTAGCTGTGTAGATTTGACACAGAATTAGACAAAATGAAAATGAGAAGAAAATATCTTAATAGTAAATAAGGATGAGATATTTTAAGGGGAAATTCAGCATTAGGAATTCTAGCTTCATTAGTGGTAAAAGTAACTAATAGCTTATTTGAACCCTGGTGCCGAGTTATTTCTATTATGCTACAGTGCTTCCTTAAAATGGTTTTGAAACACAATTACACACTTCATAAATATATTAGCATTCCATTATAGCTGAGCTTATTATTAGCTATACTGAAATATACCTTGGATCAAGTCATGTTCCTTAAACCACAACCTCCACCAAAAAGTCTTATAAATAAAATGATAAGCCTATAAGGTGAGCATTCAATTTGTACCTTCAAGCCAGCAGAAGTAGAGACTATATCATTTATTTTTCAAAATCATAAGCCAGGAAATATCAAAGAAGAAGGAAAAAAATATTATACTTCCAGAAAACCAGATAATGTAAACTATCCTGTAATAGGCAGAATAAGGTCCCCTCCAAATACATCTACATTCTAATATGCAGAATCTATGAATCTTACCTTACATGGTAAAAGTCATTTTCCAGATGTAGTTCAATTAAGGCTGTTAAACTTAAAAGGTTTTGCACAATGAAGGAAACTATAAGCAAGGGGGAAAGACAGCCTTCAGAATGAGAGAAAATAATAGCAAATGAAGCAACTGACAAAGAATTAATTTCAAAAATATACAAGCAGCTCATGCAGCTCAATTTCAGAAAAAAAAATGACCCAATCAAAAAATGGACCAAAGAATTAAATAGACATTTCTCCAAAGAAGACATACAGATGGCTAACAAACACATGAAAAGATGTTCAAGGTCACTCATTATCACAGAAATGCAAATTAAAACCACAATGAGATACAATCTCATGCCGGTCAGAATGGCTAGTATTAAAAACTCTACAAACAATAAATGCTGGAGAGGGTGCAGAGAAAAGGGAACCCTCTTACACTGTTGGTGGGAATGCAAACTAGTACAGCCACTATGGAGAACAGTGTGAAGATTCCTTAGAAAACTGGAAATAGAAATCCCATACAACCCCTCAATCCCACTGCTCAGCATACACACTAAGAAAACCAGAATTGAAAGAGACATGTGTACCCCCGTGTTCATTGCAGCACTGTTGACAATAGCTAGGACATGGAAGCAACCTAGATATCCATCGGCAGACAAATGGATAAGAAAGCTATGGTACATACACACAATGGATTATTCAGCTCTTAAAAAGAATGCATTTGAATCAGTTCTAATGAGGTGGATGAAACTGGAGCCTATTATACAGAGTGAAGTAAGTCAGAAAGAAAAACACCAATACAGTATATTAATGCATGTATATAGAATTTAGAAAAATGGTAACGATGACCCTATATGTTAGACAGAAAAAGAGACACACATATAAAGAACAGACTTTTGGACTCTGTGGGAGAAGGCAAGGGTGGGATGATTTGAGAGGATAGCTCTGAAACATGTATATTACCACATGTGAAATAGATCACCAGTCCAGGTGCGATGCATGAGACAAGGCACTCAGGGCCGGTGCACTGGGATGACCCTGAGGTATGAGATGGGGAGGGAGGTGGGAGGGGGGTTCAGGGTGGGGGACACACGTACATCCATGGCTGATTCATGTGAATGTATGGCAAAAACCACTATAATATTGTAAAGTAATTAGCCTCCAATTAAAACACATAAATTAATTTACAGAAATTTAAAGAAAAATAATGAGATTATTCTGGATTAATCAAGTAGGCTCAGTGTAATCGCCAGGCCCTTTGTAAGACTGAGGAGGGAGGCAGAATCAGAAAGACAATAACATGAAAAGGATCCAGCCCAATCTTGCTGGTTTTGAAATTGATGAAATAGAGACATGAACCAAGGAAATGCAACTAGTCTATAAAAATTAAAAGAAGGCATGGTGAGAGAGTCTCTCTTAGAACTCCTAGGAGGAAAACAACCCTACAACGCTTGGATTTTTGCCCAGTTAGGCAGACCAGACCCATTTTGGATTTTGGACCTCTTAATATATGTGTGTGTGTGTATGTATTAAAGAAGATTACTTTGAGGTGATGGATCTATTCTGTACCTTGATTGTGTTTGTAATAATATGTCATCATGTGTTTGTTAAATCTCACAGAAGTGTGAAATAGGAGTACTAAATTTTACTCTAGGTAAATTTTAAGTTTTTAAAAGCTAACTTTAATTCTGCAGAAGTGTTTCAAATTTGTACTTAGAAAATTCTGATTTCCTTTGTTTCTCAAGTATTTATTTTAAAATAAATCTCTAAAAGTAAATTAATGGATTCTTTTTTCATTAAATACGTTTGAAATACTGGTATTGATGGACTGGAATCTTACATGTGACCTTTGACACTCTTTAAAAAAAATTCAATTATTCCTTGAATAAAAAATTTATTAAGTGTTTATTCTGTGTAATACATTTGAATTGAGAAGAGCATAAATGGAAAGATTATAGGGTAATCTAAGATACCATATCAAGCAAAATATTTGAAGAAATAATGCTATTTTCTGTATTTGCTGAAAAATATAAACTCACAGAAGTTAGAAGCTCAGAAAACTCCAAGAAGCATTAATGCAAAGAAAATTACAACAGAACACGTCATTCAAAATTTTGAAAACTGATGATAGAGGGAAAATCTTTGAAACGTGATAGTTTCGGTTATGAGTCTGCAGAGTTTTATTCTATTTCATAGGCTTTATGGTCATATCATTATTTTATTTGCTTGAAAAAAAATAATCTGGAAGCACTTTGTAAAACACATCACACTTGAAAGAGACTGATTACAAGAACAAAAGGAAGGAGAGACAAATTGGGAGGTTGTGATCAACATAAACACACAACTACATTTAGAAAAATAGCTAATAAAAACCTATTGAATAGCACAGGGAACTCTATTCAATACTTGGTAATGATCTATATGGGAATACTCTAAAAAAGAGTGGATTTATGTGTATGTGTAACTGATTCATATTGCTGTTCAGCAGAAACTAACACAACATTGTAAATCAACCATACTCCAATAAAATAATTAAAATAAGAATGAAGACTGTGAAAGAGATGATTACTAGCACAAATGTGAGTTAATGGTGATGTATATTGTCAGTAGAAATAAGAAAACATGCTCAGTTTCTTTAATAAAATCGTGTATATCATTTCCTTAAACCCATTTGCAGAATGTCTGTTATAAACTGTGTACTGTACCAAGAGCTGAAAGAGTGAAAAACATAAATAAGATTATTAAGACAAAAATGAAAAAGTGTTATAAAAAATGGTAGTTGCCAGATAATGATTTGGGGAGATAATTCATATTCCTGCATATCAATAACAGTCAATTTCCTCCATACTGTTTTTTCAAGAATATTGTTCTAAGTGAAAGATACTTACAATTGGTGTCTCCTAAATGCCATATGGGCTTTCCTGGTTGCTCAGACAGTAAAGAATCTGCCTGTCAATGCAGGAGACCTGGGTTTGATCCGTGGGTCAGGAAGATCCCGTGGAGAAGGGACTGGCTATCCATGCCAGTATTCTTCTCTGGAGAATTCCGTGGACAGAGGAGTCTGGCAGGCTACAGTCCAAGGGGTCGCAAAGAGTCAGACAAAACTGAACGACTAACACTTTCACTTTTCTCCTAAATTCTATGGTAAGAAAGAGAGATATCTCCCATTGCCCAAAACCCCAGGTTTATTTCCACTCTAGGACAAGGAAGATAGATATACATTCCTCTCCTCCTTAGCAAAGATAATCCCTGTATTCTGGTAAAATAGGATAATCTCTCTCTCTACAGGAGAAGGTGGACACTTTTCCAGCAGCCCATTCACAAGATTGAGGTTTCCTAAATGCCACATGGACAGGCAACACTGAGCCCTCTTTTCATCTCTCCAGGAACTGGGGCTCAGAGAACTGGCACTATATATAACTCTGGCTACTGTAATTGTACTAAGAAACTTTCCTGTATTTTGGACCAAAAATCTTGGATTTTCCACCATAATTTATGAAATTCTGACAGACTAACTTGTTTACCTTGAGGTTGGGTAAAGTCTCACACTGTTTACAGTTTCTGATTTTTCAATGAGGGTATAAGCAAGAGAAAGGATTAAATATACAGAGAAGTCACCTAAAACTTCATTATCACAACTGACATCACACTGGATCTTTAAGACCAAGTAGAGGTGTTTGAACTTGTAGGCAGGGAAAGCTGCTTGTCTTTTAATATAAAGAGAGCTTTTGTGAACTGGAGTACAAAGCTGTATTTTCAATTTGGTAAATAATGACTAATACTTAGCATGTAGAACTGGAAGGATTTTTTAAAATATGCAAAATCCTTTCCACAAACCCCCAGAATGCAGGTATACACCCTCAAGACTCCCCGTCCTGCCTCTGGGATTCCAGATCTTTAGAATCAATGATAATGAATCACTTTTATAAATGTGTTATATCTACTCTTGTTCAGGTGGGAGATAACAGTCTTGAAGGTATTACACAGGTAGTGTTAGTTAGCTAGTCAATTATTTAGTTAGTTATTTGTTAGTTAAATGTATTGTGAGAAAATTTCCAAACTTAAAAAAAAATTAAAAATACAAGAGAAAGTTTATAAGCAGAAAATAAATAAGATGAAATGACTCTTCACTTACATTGCTGATTTTCAGTAGAGGATGGCATTCTAGAAACAGGAAGTTGCCTGGCATTTAACCAAGGGCAAGTTTTTGTACTTATAAATGCTAACTGAAGAGAACATTACAACCATTGTAGTATTTTGCTGCAAAATTTATTAAAAACAAAATATTGCATATGTCTACTATACAACTGGTAGAAAATAGTAGGTGCTTACATGAAATCAATGCATTTCAGGTCCCAGTTGGGGATCCTTCAGTGACTCAAAATCCATGTAAAATTGACTTATTTCACAAACCACTTCCCAGTCATTACTTCTCTGTGTGGTAGAGCAAAGTCCTATACAAGATTTTCAGTAAATTCCCAAGAAGCTTCCATTTTCATATAAGGTTCTCCTTTTGTATATGTAGGAAAAGGTATACTTGCCTTTTTTTTTTTTTTTTTGATAGAGTCTTCCTGAAAAGAATGCTAAGTACATTACATTTTATTCAAAATTACACATTTGTTTTACATGAAAGGAAAATATCTATGAACTAAATAATAAAAATTAATATTGCTACCATGCTTTCAATCTTTACAAGGCTGAGAACACTGTACTTAAACTGGTGTCTCTAAGTAACTGAAAACAAGTTTATTAAATGTCAATGCTTATTTATTTAGGTATTTTTATAGAAAACATGGATGTGCCTTTGAGATGACCAGCAAGAATTATTGCTGTATTATCAGTATCTTTTATCTGGGAAAATGTAACAAAGAAAAGGGAAAGAGGTTATACATATATAATAAAAATTTCATAAATGGATGGCTTTAAGGAAAATTTCTGGTTTAGCAAAGTCTAGAATGAAGAGTTAATCCACAGGCAAAACAGTTTCAGAAAGCATCCATGGTCTTGCTACTGCAGCATAAAGTTTTCTCCTTTAAGGATAGGATCAGGTACATTTAACACTTAAACTTGTATAGAAAATTGCTGAACTCTTTTCAGGGTTGCTGAATTGTTCAAATTAATGTGAGGCAGGTGCTAAGGTATGCAATGCTGATGCCTTCCAGAAACTTAGCAAGTAGAAAAGATATTCTGCTAGTATTTGCTGAATTAGACAATCGACAAATACATTATTACTAACTTGTGTGATTGAATATGTGGTCACAGTATTTTCTATGGCTAGACGCGTGTCCCTCCATAATTCATGTGTTGTAGCCATAACCCCCAGTGGGACTGTGTTTGGAAATACAGGGTCTTTAGGAGGTGATTAAGGTTAAATGAAGTCAGAAATGTGTGTTATTAATCCAATAGGGCTGATAGCCTCATAAAAAGAGGCAGAGAGAGAGGCCACTTTCTATCTGTGTTCACATGTGAATGGAACATCCCTTGTGGCTCAGTTGGTAAAGAATCCGCCTGCAATGGGGCAGACCTGAGTTCCAGCCCTGGGTTGGGAAGTTCCCCTGGAGACGGGAAAGGCTACCCATTCCAATATTCTGGCCTAGAGAATCCCATGGATTGCATAGTCCATGGAGCTGCAAAGTGTCAGACACGACGGAGCAACTTTCACTTCACTTCACATGTGAATACACAGCAATAAGTCAGGTTTCTTCACAAGCTCTCACCAGGAAGTGAGTCAGCCAGTATCTTGATGGGGAACTTAGAGATGCAAGGAAATAAATATCTGTTGTTTAAGCAACTCCGTGTAAGGTATTATATATATATATGTGTATATATATATATATATATATATATAAGCTAAAGCAGATTAGGACAGTATTTATTTCCGATTTAGGAAACCTAACCTGTTGCCTCATAGACATGTATCAGTTTCACACTAAGACAGCATTAACAGTGAGATCATAATTTTTAACAGTCCATAGAAAAGAAAATCATAATGTCTTAACTCAAACTGAAATTCATGGTATGCCCGGAGTTATTGCCATGGCTTTATTTAGTTTTCTGTTGCCTTAGATAAATTTCTTTCTATTCTCCATTTGGATATGTTTTCTTTTGTTCTTACTAATTTAACATTCAATCTTCATAAGTTAAGTTGGATCTGTTGCCTTAAAACCCAGCTTACATATTTGCTTTCCATATTTAGAATGATAGACATACTCATATTCTTCATATGTAAAAGACTATTCTTCATTTTAGAAGAATAGAAATGGTTTATATGCATAAAATAAAATTTTATTTTATAGTAAATATTACTAATAAAAAAATGGACTATTTCATTTGCTATTCATCAAAGACCCCTAAATATTGGTCATTCAAAGCACCAGAGAGATATATATTTACTGACAATAACAGGGGCTTAATTCAAAGTGGGGCTATATTCTAATTCTCCATTACTAAGTTCTCATAAACTAAATATTTGGAACAATGAGAAAACTTAATAACAAACACTGAATATTTTAGTATCATGTATTCTGAATATTTTTATAGTTAAATCTAAATCCCAGAAGCCATTTGTTAACATAGAATCTGTCTCATCATTATTCAACTAACTTATAGTTATGAAAATTTTTCTTTATATAAAATAGCTAATTCTGATTTTGCTTGTAATATCCAATAAATTATTTCATTTTACAGCATTTATTTTATTTTTATGAAGATATTGAACTTCATTTTCACTTAGGTAGCTGATGTTCATAAACTTTATGCACAAATATTTTAATTAAGAAAACTATGCTACATAGGACAGGTATTATAAGAATTAAAATGTCTATATTAAAATATTTATAAATGCAATTTCTAATTAAATCATCAGCATAAAATTATTTTTTTCAGTTTGCAGTTCTCTAAGTTATTTTATTTCCCTTCATGAATAATTTCATTCACTGTTCCAAACAAAATGACAGTAAAAAGTTAAATTTGGAGGAAAAAACTTTTAAGTCTAATAATCTTGCTTTCTGAAAACTGAAAGCTAAACTAGTATTTTCCTCTAGAAAGAAGAAAATTGAGCCATATACTGGAACATTATAGAATTTTTAAAACAAGTTAAGTACATAAACATACTACCCAACATCACCTCTTATGTTTATTTCTACCCAGAGGATATGAGAATAATGACTTTTTCGTATACATGAATGAATATATGTATGGATGGCTGAGTCCCTTCACTGTTCACCTGAAACTATCACAGAATTGTTTATTGGCTATACCTCAAATACAAAATAAAAAGTTAATAATTATACCATGAAATTAAACAATATTATGAATATTTTGGAAAAAGATTAAAAGGTAAAATGAAAGGTGAAAAGTTTCACATGTTTTTCATACTGTCTTGAACATTCATCCAATGTGTACTTTAGACTTCCAGCACATCTCAATTCAGATACTAATCTTTATTGAATATAGTTCAACTGTATTTAGATTTCATTCTTTTCATTTAATCTCATTTTTCATTCCAAGTTTTCAATAGCCACATGTGACTACTGATTATTCTACTGGATAACATAGAGTTAAAAACTACTAATGGCAGAATCTGTGTTATTTCTCAAATCCACTTGGTAGATTTCTTCCCAACACACTCTGTTTTTAAAAGGTGCCTCAGGGATATGGCTTGCTTTTTCAGTCTTGAAGAACCCATTTCAAAGAGATGGAAGGTAAACTATTTGCAAAATTGTGCTACTGAATATCAGCAAATGGAGTGCAACAGAAAAAGGAAAAAACAGAAACCATATCCTGAGCCTGAGAGTGGAAAGAAAGGCATCAGGAGTAACAAAGCAAGGGTGCAAATCGAGGAATATGACTGATATATATCAAGAATGAAGGGAGAGGAATTGGACAGATATTAAGAGAAAAGTGTATAAGAGATTGAAATAAATTCAAATTATTGTGAGAAATTATTTAAGGATACAAGCATTAAGAAAATTGAAAAGAGAAAAAAAGATTAGAAATTGAATTTGCCAACATCTCAGTTCAATTCTCCCATCCACCTCCCCCAAAATGAAAGACTAAATGACTACAATTCTAAAAGGAATATAATCATAACCTTAATATTTTGTTATTAGCTTGGAAGTCAACTACTACAATTGTGAATACTGAGTTAAGATTATAATAATTGCAATACTGTTATAATACTATGTTAACATTGCACAGTAACTATGAACTTAAATAAATTTTAATTGAATATTGAAATATCTTATTAATCTTTCATGATATGTTATGAATCAGATATCTAGATAAATTCCTAAGGAAAGATTTTATTTTTAATAAAACCAACATAAAACCACGTACTTAAAATGTTAATATGCAGTCTAAGACTTGCCACTCTACATAATTTCATTTTCTAAAATTCCCTATTTATTGACTATTTGTTTTATATTTCGAATTCTTCACTTTTCTAGAAATATAAAGAATGTTAATAATACATATTGCATGGAGACAATTTATTGGAGACATGTTACAAGTAGATTTACCCTTGATTTACACAAATGTTTAAGAAGGAATATTTTATTTCTTTTTAAAGATATTTAGGTACTGAAAGTGAAAGAAAAAGTACAATGAAATGTAAAACTGAGGTTACTCTTATTTAAGTGAGTACCAAGTAGCATAGACACTACAATATGAATATTTTAGTACATATATCTATAAATACCCTTGGGAAACACAAATCCTAGCCTAATGATAGAACACTTGCAAGTGACAATCATATTATTTTAAATACTTTGAAAAGATAATAGATGCAGGGAAATTAATGCTATGTGTTGACAACTCCTATGATGCTCCTTAGAAGTCATTGAATGCACCATTGATTTGTCAATATCTGTTAATATCACTATGAATAAAACTATATGGAAGCCAGTGTAAATTGGTAAGACTACTGAATATAATTTTATAACCTCTTTTGTTTTTCTGAGCATTGGATCTTTGTTACATGCTCTCTTTTTCCTTTATTTGATTTTTACTTTTCAAAAAAATTTATTTCTCATGCTGTCAGAGCTACTACGGGATAACTTTAAAACATGATTGTAAAAAAAAATCTCATTGTTTAGATATGCTCTTTCTTACTGTTCTCAAATTCAGGTTTTGTATTTAAGAGACAATGGTATCAGCTAAAGAGTCTCAAAGCCATGTCTTCATGACATTATCTTGTGATGTGAGCAAAGAAGAAACAAAATGTTTTGTTGTAACTTTTTTGCTATGTAACTATGGATGAGACATTTTCCCCCAAGACAGTTCATTAAAAAGGTCTCAGAGGCTGTTTCCTCTCCTTGTGATGGATGTTTTGCTCATGTAGAGTAGGAAATAACTGCTATTAGTTTTTGTTATGTCTTTCAGAGGTTCCTCTGCTTCAGAAACTAACAATTCTGGATTTGTCAGTCAGATACCTCAGGTGTGCCATATTTAATTAGGCTATATGGAGGCATTGCTAGTTAAATAATACACATTGCCATGAGCTATAGCATTTTTCCCTCTGAATTGTTTTGAATATGCCACACTAAAGAAAGGCTATGAAATACAGCAGAGTTAACAATGCCTTGTCATAAAATAACTTTGTTATATCACAGAGCTACTAATGCTGCTGCTGCTGCTGCTAAGTCGCTTCAGTCGTGTCCAACTCTGTGAGACCCCAGAGACGGCAGCCCACCACGCTCCCCTGTCCCTGGGATTCTCCAGGCAGGAACACTGGAGTCGGTTGCCATTTCTTTCTCCAATGCATGGAAGTGAAAAGTGAAAGTGAAGTCCCTCAGTCATGTCCGACCCTTGGCGAATGGATGGACTGCAGCCTACCAGGCTCCTCCATCCATAGGATTTTCCAGGAGTGGGTTGCCATTGCCTTCTCCACTGTATTATGCTAATGCCCTTCTATTTTCTTTTTTGTTTTCAGTGCCTAACATACAAAGCACGCTCTTTCTTGCTATCTCAGAAACAGGCAATTTTGATCAAAGACATCACTGGATAAGTGAGGGCATACAGATAAGTCATTTAACTTACTTAGGGAAAAAATGTAAACAGGGAATAAATAATAAGTAGTTTCAGTTCAGTTCAGTCGCTCACTCGTGTCCGACTCTTTGCGACCCCATGAATCGCAGCATGCCAGGCCTCCCTGTCCATCACCAACTCCTGGAGTTTACCCAGACTCACGTCCATCGAGTCAGTGATGCCATCCAGCCATCTCATCCTCTGTTGTCCCCTTCTCCTCCTGCCCCCAATCCTTCCCAGCATCAGAGTCTTTTCCAAAGAGCCAACTATTTGCATGAGGTGGCCAAAGTACTGGAGTTTCAGCTTTAGCATCATTCCTTCCAAAGAAATCCCAGGGCTGATCTCCTTCAGAATGGACTAGTTGGATCTCCTTGCAGTCCAAGGGACTCTCAAGAGTCTTCTCCAACACCACAGTTCAAAAGCATCAATTCTTCAGTGCTCAGCCTTCTTCTCAGTCCAACTCTCACATCCATACATGACCACAGGAAAAACCATAGCCTTGACTAGACGGACCTTTGTTGGCAAAGTAATGTCTCTGCTTTTGAATATGCTATCTAGGTTGGACATAACTTTCCTTCCAAGGAGTAAGCGTCTTTTAATTTTATGGCTGCAGTCACCATCTGCAGTCATTTTGGAGCCCAACAAAATAAAGTCTGACACCGTTTCCACTGTTTCCCCATCTATTTGCCATGAAGTGATGGGACCAGATGCCATGAGCTTCGTTTTCTGAATGTTGAGCTTTAAGCCAACTTTTTCACTCTCCACTTTCACTTTCATCAAGTAGTTTAAAAGTAAGCTAAACCCAAGGAGAGCCAACCAGTCCATTCTGAAGGAGATCAACCCTGGGATTTCTTTGGAAGGAATGATGCTAAAGCTGAAACTCCAGTACTTTGGCCACCTCATGTGAAGAGTTGACTCACTCGAAAAGACTCTGATGCTGGGAGGGATTGAGGGCAGGAGGAGAAGGGGACGACAGAGGATGAGATGGCTGGATGGCATCACTGACTTGATGGACGTGAGTCTGAGTGAACTCCGGGAGTTGGTGATGGACAGGGAGGCCTGGCGTGTTGTGATTCATGTGGTCGCAAAGAATCGGACACGAGTGAGCGACTGAACTGAACTGAAACCCAAAGTCAATTAATTCATCTTTTATGCAAATAAGAATTTTTCCTTATTATGCCTACCATTGTGTTATATATAACATTTTTGGCTAGGAAAACAAAACTTGCTATGATAGATGAACAAAACATCCTGTCTCCCAACCTCCCTCTAAACCTAAAGAAATAGTATTTTTTTATTGTTCCTTAAAGTATAATAAAATTGTATTTAAATAATATTTCATAAAAATATTTATTGTACAAGTTACTACATGCTAAGCACTTAGGTCATCAAGACACACCCCAGACCAGCTACCTTAGAATGTATTGGGAAAGTGGGGTTGTTTTTACACTTGGCTTGTGGTAATTGTTCTGCCAAAACATTTAAATTATATTTTACTTTACTTCCTAATATCTTACTTTTTATTTTAATACCTCACTAACAGAATGTCCAAAGCCCAGTTTTATCATATTATGCAGGCATTTTGGACTTGTATATTAGAAACAGAGGATATCGTACCAAGAAACAAAAAAAGGTAACACCCATAAACTGTTGGAATAAAGATTATCTTTATTCTCCTTCCAAAGATTTCCCTCACATCAGAAATTAACCCAATAATTCAATTAGGTTTGTACAAAAAGAATAATGCAATGACCTTTGTTATCATTATGTTGTGACATTTAAAATACTCTCTAAGGGGCTTCCCTGATGGCTCAGACAGTAGTAAGCAGTCTGCCTGCAATGCAGGAGATGCAGGTTCAATCCCTGGGCTGGGAAGATCCTCTGGAGAAGGGAATGGCTACCCACTCCAGTATTCTTGCTGGGAGAATTCTATGACAGAGGAACCTGGTGGGCTACAGATCATGCAGTCGGAAAACGTCAGATACGACTGAGCGACTAACATAAGGCAAACCACAGATATTAGACATCATAATATATAGATTTATTATATAAACTAGAGCTGAGTACTATTTTTTCTATTAATGACAGAAATAAACCTAAAAGTTCAAAATATTTTTAAATTATTTAGCACTTGAGTTACATCTTTAGATTTGAAAGAGAACTTCAAGCCTAAATAATCATGGTCACTAAATATAAAGCTTCTATCTACCAAAGGGGGAAAATAACTTGACCAACCTAAACAAGGCCATGTCTAATTCATTTTTTAATAAATAGTTGATGCTTGTTGTTTTAGTTACAGGTGGCAAGAAATAATAGACAAATATCTGAATCTAGTTCCTTTCTCTGAACTTTCAGTTTTCTCTGTTTTTGACTATTAAACTTGACCATTTCTCCCACCCTAGCTTCTCCCATATGCATTGAGAATTGAAAAAAAAAAAAAAGGCAAAAAGGAAAGAAGCATTCTTTTGTTTCCTTCACAAGACTCTCTCTTTTTTTTATTTTTTATTTTTAGCAATGTGTCATAATCCCAGATGCAAAATTCTAATCCTCTAATATGATGCATCTTTACGATATAAATCTACAGACCTTTGTAAGTCTTTAAATAGAAAAGAATATGAGACAATCTTACAGAATATTTTGAAAGGAAAAGGGAATAATAATAATAAGATTCTGAACATGAAAGTTTAATTGGCAAAGGAAATCATTTGCTTATTAAACAGATTTTAAAGTATGAATGGTTCATTTTATTGTTACTAATTTGGGAATTAATTTAATGTTTGTTTCTATATATTATTTCAGTAAAAGTAAAATCAAACAGCTAGATGATTTTATAGATATTAAGTAAATGATTATTAGTTTTTTGTCTTTTTTTCTCTTTGACAGAATCAATCTGACATAATGGATATATCACTTTTGGAGAAAAAATGGAATGACAACACAAGAGGTTTTCTAAGCAGCAAACTTAGAAAAAGCTAAACCTCATTTAATATAAATATTACAATCAATGTATTATACTTATAAAAACTGGTACTAGTTGTTTAGAGTTAAAAGACAAGCTTTGGATCCTTTACTAGAAGTTTTAAGTGGCCTGGACTTCAGTAAGATGCTACTTTTTTTTCTTTCTGAATTTCTATGAATAAATCTCAATCTTCGCTCATGCTTTGTTCAAATTGCAATTTTGTTAATCCCAGAGTTGACTCCATAATGAGACAATGTTTTCTCTAATCCAGGTATTTTCTATAAGGGTATTCTCTTTTGTATTCTGTCTGCTCTATCAGCATCTTGAGTCTATTTTGTAAAGGAAGGGCTTCTTAAGCTCTTTTAGAGGAAAAAAATCATTCCTAGATGAACTGAAACAGAATCAATCATTTCTGAAGCATAGAAGTCTGGGTTCTTCAGGATGACATGAACAAAGCTCTAAAAGGAAAACTAGCCAAAGAGGAGAAAGATATACTTGTGTTTAAACACCTCAAGAGTCAAAGGATCAAAAGAAAAATAAGATCAAATCTAAAACCAAATTGTGCGTATTATCTCCAAAACAGTTCTTCACTTATTGAATATGAATGTTTATATAGATTCTCCTTTAAAATTAATACTGCTAGTCAAATTTCTGCATAAAGATTCAACTTGAATGATTCTAAGAATTGGTTCTGATAATAACAAAATATGGCAACCATTAATTTAAAAATTAAAACCATTTTTATCTTTAAAACTGCTACATAATTCTATATTCTGTATATTTGATTTAGAACTAATACATGAGTGATTTATAAAGCCACCTCATCACATTATGCAAAGTATTTGTGATTTTTAATCTGCCATGCTCTTTTTATTTGTGCAGAAATAAACTTCCAAGCTTGTGGAACTTTCTACTCTCTCTCAAACAAACTTTTGACTCCTGAATAACTCTGAGATCTTATCTCAATTTCACTATATTATGAAAGTCTTTGCTCTTTTAAACCCAATTCATTCCTCAGTCTTTTATTTAATGTGTTCACACAAATACATGTATATATTCATTACTCTTATGAGGCAATGATGCAAATATTTACTAGACCATCAGTCCCATTAAGTGATAGAAACAAGAAGACAGATGCTGCCCTTTTCATTGTTCATGACCACTATTTACCACAATGCCTACCACAAAATATACACTCAGTATTTTTCAATAAGTGAATTGTTATAATGTGAACTACCAGAATACTATTGATGGTAGGAACAAGCATCTCAATTCTCTTTTTAGACTGATTTTATTCAGGTATTTTAAGGGTTACAGACAACAGAACCAGTTCAATTTAATCCAAGTTCTATATAAAGTGACAACGTTGAATTCAATGTACTACAGCATCATTGAGAGGAAAACTTTTAATGCATTTCTGGCTTTTTTTTGACCATAAATAAATCTTGCAAATAAGACTGAATACTTCTTCAATTATCTGGCTTAATTTTTTTCCACCTTATTAACAAGACCACCTCTCAAGCTTGTTGCTTCTTTTTTAAGTTGATCCACCTATTTTTCCTTTATTATTTAATACTTTTCTTCATTGCTTGTTGTTTTTCTTATCTGTGGTTGTTGCTGTTTCATCTGCTGCTAAGTTCTTACTCAGAAGGTTCTTTGATATTGGGTATCATGAGAAGCTTGAAAATTAGAACATATACATAAAATATGGGGACGCTTCCTAGTATTTTCCATTTCTCTACTTTAGAGCAGAATTTACAGTCTCTCCAAAATCCAACTTGACTTGGTATTTCTATGGGGGTGTTTATTTAAGGTCTGTAACATACAAAGCCACAGTGTAAAATAGCACATTAACAATTAGCGCCAGGTTGGGTTTTCAAATAGGCAGTGATACAATTTTAAGAGTTCCCCAAAGTATTTTAAAGACTGAGAAAACATTTGTGTCATTACAGAGCCATAGTTTAAAGCTTATGAGCTTTCCACCCTACTAAGAAAAGCATTTAAAACAACCCACAGAGGATACGGTAACACAAAAAATAGGTGGATCTGTAATTACCAGGAGCATTATAATGTTTCAGCAAAGAAAAGAGGATCTCTCCTTTACTTAAAAATATTTAATGGTAGAACATGGTTTCTTTAGTAGTTAGCCACTAATAGTCAAATTTTATAAATTTACCATGCCTTAGAAATATAGAATTTTTCTATTTCTTATGAGAAGTAAATTTAAGTCATAGTCACTCTGCACTTATGTTTGTACTTCAAGCCAAAGCCGCTTTTATGAACAGTATTTCTGCTTCAAAACTCAATTGTTCTGATACAATTTTCTACTGTTATTGCCATAGGTTGCTTGTGTCTTTTACTTGGACAATTTTAATAGCCACTAGAGACTAAACTAATTCACCCTAAGCACTCCAATGAGAGTGTTCTTCATAGAATGCAATTCTGATCATGTTAAAAGGCATTGTTGTATACGTACAAAAATTGGGAATTCAGATCTTGGTGTCCCCACAAATTACCAATATGTTTAAACTATCCACGACTCAGTTACCTTCTCTGTGAATTGGGAATAATAATGTAGCCTACCCCATAGGACTATTGAAGGAGTTAAGAGTTTCTTCATGTAAGACACTTACCTCAGATCCTGAAATATTTAAACACTCACGAGATGTTAGGTATTAGTACTCGCACCATGTTTTAAAAATGTGCAATTGTTCCCTGCTGAATACAGAAGTAATAAATTAGGGATCCCTGCATGGCATCATGAAAATTTGCCTTAATCTACTTTCCTACATTTGAAAATAAAAACTTGAATACCAATCTATATTCTATTTTTACACAGCATTATTAGGATAGAATTTACATACCACAAATTTAACCCTTTTAAAGTATACAGGGCAGTGGTTGTTAGTTTATTCAAAAATTTGTGTAACTATAACAATGATTTAATTTTATAACATTGCATCATCCTATAAAGAACTTTCATACTTCTTGTTAGTCATTCCACTTCCCATTCACTACCTTTTCATAGTCCTTTGCAGCAACTAATATACTTTCTGTCTCTCTTGATTTGTCTTTCTTGACCTTTTTATATATACTGAATCATGCACATCTGGCTTCTTCCAATTGTCATAAGACTTTCAAGTTTCATCCATATTGTACAATGTGTGAGTACTAGATGCATTTCTTATGGCCAAATAATATTTTGTCCATCTGTTAATTAAAATGGAAATTATTTCCAGTTTGTAACTATCAAGTATAATGTTGCCATAATTGGGTAGACATTTGTTTTCATGGGTATGTCTGCTTTTCTCCTTTGTCTTTTACATCTTTTCTTTTCTCAGCTATTTGTAAGGCCCCCTCAGATAACGATTTTGCCTTTTCACATTTCTTTTTTGGGGGGATGATTTTGATCACTGCCTCCTGTACAATGTCATGAACCTCCATCCATAGTTCTTTAGGCACTCTATCAGATCTAATCCCTTGAATCTATTTGTCACTGCCACTGTATAATCATAAGGGATTTATTTAGGTCAAGGAAAGATATACCCATTTGAATGCAGAGTTCCAAAGAATAGCAAGAAGAGATAAGAAAACCTTCCTCAGTGATCAATGCAAAGAAACAGGGGGAAAAAATAGAACTGGAAAGACTAGAGATCTCGTAAAGAAAATTAGAGATACCAAGGGAATATTTCATCCAAAGATAGGCCCAATAAAGGACAGAAATTGTATGGACCTAAAAGAAGCAGAAACTGTATGGACCTGCCTCTTGAGAAACCAATATGCAGGTCAGGAAGTAACAGTTAGAACTGGACATGGAACAACAGACTGGTTCCAAATAGGAAAAGGAGTATGTCAAGGCTGTATATTGTCACCCTGCTTATTTAACTTATATGCAGAGTACATCATGAGAAACGCTGGGCTGGATGATGCACAAGCTGGAATCAAGATTGCCAGGAGAAATATCAATAACCTCATATATGCAGATGACACCATCCTTATGGCAGAAAGTGAAGAAGAACTAAAGAACCTCTTGAAGAAAGTGAAAGACGAGAATGAAAAAGTTGGCTTAAAACTCATCATTCAGAAAACTAAGATCATGGTATCCAGTCCCATCGCTTCATGGCAAATAGATGGGAAAACAATGGAAACGGTGACAGGCTTTTTTTTTTATTGGGCTCCAAAATCCCTGCAGGTGGTGACTGCAGCCTTGAAATTAAAAGATACTTGCTCCTTGGAAGAAAAGCTATGACCAAATGAGACAGCATATTAAAAAGCAGAGTAATATCTTTTTTTTTTACTTTGCCAACAAAGTAATTACTTTGCCAAAAATATTACTTTGACAAAAAATATTACTTTGCCAACAAAGGTGCATCTTGTCAAAGTTATGGTTTTTCCAGTAGTCATGTATGGATGTGAGAGTTGGGCTATAAAGAAAGCTGAACACCAAAGAATACATGCTTTTGAACTGTGGTGTTGGAGAAGACTCTTGAGAGTCCCTTGGACTGGAAAGAGATCCAACCAGTCAATCCTAAAGGAAATCAGTCCTGAATATTCACTGGAAGAACTGATGCTAAAGCTGAAACTCTAATACTTTGGCCACCTGATGTGTAGAATTGACTTATTGGATAAGACCCTGATTCTGGGAAATATTGAATGCAGGAGGAGAAGGGGATGACAGAGGATGAGATGGTTGGATGGCATCACCAGCTCTTTAGACATGAGTTAGAATAAGCTCCAGGAGTTGGTGATGGGCAGGGAAACCTGTTGTGCTGCAGTCCGTGGGGTAGCAAAGAGTTGACACGACTGAGCTACTGAACTGAACTACATTTGTTTTCATATTCATTGCAGTATGTACCCAGTACTAGGATTACAGGACATAGTTCCTCCATGTTTAACATTTTGAAGCATGCCAAACTGTTTTCTAATATGGCTGCACCATTTTACAATCACACTAGCAGCTTTTGGGGGCTTCCAACTTCTTCACATGCTCACCAGCATTTGTTACTGTGTCCTCTTTTAATTTTAGCCACTTTCATGGGTGTAAAGTTGCATTACAGTCTATAATGTTTAGTTCTCTCCATACTCTCACACCTCTGTTCATTTATTCTTGCTGTTCTCTGTTGACAACAGCCCCCCTTTCTCCAACCCAATCTCCTGTTGTGGAGTTGAACCCCTATTCTTCATTGAAGGCCTAAAACCTCACCTATTCTAGGAAGTATAATCCAATGCACCACTAAAATAAGAAATCATCTTCCACCTACTCAGATAGCAAATTAATCTTTATTACAGCATCTTAAATGTTTTGCTTTATAACAAAAGCAAATACATTTTTATTGATTTTCTCAACTGACTCTGAAAAGAAATTACCTTACTTACCATAGTGTTTCACACACAGGAAACACTTATTATTTCCCAGATTCACATGTGCCCAGTCATTCGTTTTGATTACTAGAGAAATGAGCCTTTTGACTAAGGCACCTCAAACGTTCTTAAATAAAATATTAAGACTAAAAGAACAAATGCACTTCTTAGATTACCTAGAGATAAATTGAATTGATATTTTATAATATTTGTTAATAATATGTTGACCCTTTAATCTCCCTCAACTGATTTCAATTCTTTCGAGGACAGATATCACCCTAGGGCCTAGAACAATTGAGAAGAGCTATATGAGGCTGCAGACTTCTGCTTACTCAATATACTGAATTACAATGAAATAATAGTTATCATTTCTGTTCTCTCTCGGCAAAGGACAATGACACAAGTGCTAAAATATCATTTATTTCTCTGGCTGTAATACTCTCACAAATTCAAGTATGAGTGTGAGTCAAAATGATATGTCTTTTAAAATTAATTAGGTTACTTGTGAAAATTCTGTAACCACTAAAGGGTTGATATATACAGATATATTCATATTAAGTATAGAGATGTGGGTCTTGATGAAAGTTTCTTGGGTAGAAATAGAAAATAATTGATGATACATTTTTTTTTATTGATTACTGTTTTTACTTTACATACATCATTCACACTGAAGAAATATAACCATGAGGAGCCCTGGTCTTCATATGGGATACCCAAGCTGTTCTGCATCAAATGTCCTCCAAAATATTCTCTAATCATTCTCCTCCCTTTCAATAATGATAGCTATTATTACATATTTATTCATCTCTTACTCTGGACCAGATGCTGTATCAATCCCTTCATATAGATGATCTCATTACAAAAAACCCAAAGAAAGAAATAGTATAATTAATCTCATTTTATACATGTGCAACTGAGACAGAGTATAGAAGTAACTTGTCTAATATCCCACCACTAATTAGTGATAGAGCTAGAGTTAGAACACAGGCAAACTGTTTTCCTGGAAAACACTGTCCCCCTTTTATTAATTCCAAATTTTATGTAAATATCAAAATGCACAGCATGCGAAATAAAAGCAGTGCTTTTTAGAAGTACTCCAAGTTCAGGACTCTATAGTTAAAATTACTCATCATCTTTGTCCACCCAACTCCTCAATCTTCTCCTGCCTCTCTCATTTTTAATGTTAAATAATTTAATTGCCTTTTAGAGCTTTACAGTATAAATGTGGCAATTGATCTCCCTTGGGTTATCTCAAAGTCGTGGCTAAGAATTACTTGAAATTTTACCAAAGTAATTATGACACGTTACACAGTTGTTAGAGAACCGCTGAAGAATATGAATAACACCTACATCCATGTGAGACAGAGAAATAGAACTATCTACTAGGTGCCATGTTTGAATACAACATATTGCATTTACTCTAGATACGTAGAACTGCATGTTGCAGTCTACTCTTTCCAGTCCTCAGTGTGATAAGCTCCAATTCCAGAAACTGCTCCATAAAGAACCATTCTTGGAAATATTATTACTGGAAAGCTAATCAAGTGGACAAGGTTGAAAGAAAAAGATAATAAATGGCATCCATATATCTTTAAGGATATATGGATTTCTTTAAGGAATACTCTCTTAAAGTGTAGCATAGACAGGCTGGTTGAATTCTAACTTGATCATTCATCCCCAGAGTTTGTGGTCTGCTTGCTTAGAACAGTAGTAGCACCACCACAAGAAGTCAGAGTGAGCTGGAGGCATGGCATGAGCAATATTTTTTTTTTTCTCTCAACACTACTTACTGTATCCACATTTTAAAAGAATCTTGAAAGAACTCTTCAGCGTTCATCAATTTTATTTAGACACACAGACCCCTACTATTAAAATGATCAGGTAGTTTTTAGACTTTTTAAGGAACAATCATACTTTGTGTTGTGCCAGTGGGTTAGCACAGAGATAAATTTTGGAAGACTGCACTAATTTTGAAACAGAACGATATAAACATGGGTAATGTATTAGTTTATCAATTTGTCTCCACATATTTTCACAGTAGCCATTTCCCTACTGAACCACGTTTATTAGTTCACCCCCTTTCTTATTCCAACTTCCATTTCTTAGCAAAAAAATTTTCTCTGGGTTGATTTAGTTTATTCTCTAACATAATGCCTCTTCCCTAAATATTAAGAAAAAATAGAAAGAAAGAAAGAAAAGAAAAGGCTGACAAAGATCAAAAAAAGTAGCAAAACACTTATTTCAGATGCTTAGAAATTCTTGGAAAGTAGAAACGATACATGACTATATGCAGTCATTCATTCAACCAACAAATATTTATTGAGTCAGACACGTACTAGCTATCAGAATATCTTTCTGAAAAAGACATGAATCTGTGAAACCTTAACCCTAATTTACCAAACACTGAATAGTGCATACCTTCCATCATTATCCAGACACTAGTTGTTCTCTTTATTTTTCAATAATTCTTATTTCTTAGTGCAACTACACACTAAAACTCTTGTATTTTCTATGATCTACAACAAGCAAGACATACTATTATTAATAGGAACAAAGTAGTAATAAATTTAACTTCTTAACTGTCTTAATCAAATCGCTAATATTTTTCTTTAAAAATAAGGATTACAGATAATTTTAGCACACTGCAATTATATTATCAACTAATTACTTTAAAATAAAAAATTTTGCATAAGTCCCAGCTATTTTCAGCACTTGAGGTTCATATCTTCTGCATCAGTGGCAACATAACAGATGGTATGTTTCCTTAAAGAGTTTTTTTTAATATGAAAATAAGTGCTAAATGTGGATAACCTGCTTATTCTCTTCTAAACAACAGTTTTATGAGCTTTCTGTCCAAAGTTTAATTAGCTCTTCCACACACTGTCCTTTTTTCAAATTGTAGTTATTTCCATTTTAATTTGGGTTAAGAAAAAGGTTGTGATGTACAATATGTTTAAAACATTAGCTAGTCACTGAAGAGTAGAACTGTCTCATGTGTTCTGCCAAGGAGAGTAAATTGCTTGGAAAGATATCAACAGTGAAAAACTGTCAATAACTTTTTTGGCTGCTGTTGTTCAAAACATTTTATTAGTATTTGATCTGTGTTTTTAAAACAGATCAAAATACACTCAGGATTTATAGACTTTGGAAATAAATGATTATATGTTGAGCCAAAATCCTTTTCTTCCTTACTATGTTGTTCATTCAAAAGTATGAACCCATATTTGAACTTCTGACGTTTTTTGAGGATATGATATATGTTCCATTTGGATTCCTTCCAGAGAGCTTTTAATAATTAAAGTACCAGTGAAGTATGGTACATTATCTCTTAATGAAGGAAAAACATACAATTAAGATTCAGGAGACCTAGATCCAACCATCATAGTAGTCAGATTCCCTAGGTATTAGTTTTGAAAGACATAGAGAAAACTTCTGCCTACCCATTTCAAGGGGTTGTTGTTAATATAAAATAAAATTGGCATCTAAATGAACTTTTCTAAATTATAAATAAGTGCTTTGGGGTTATAGACATCTGATAGTAATAAAAATGTACCAGAGAATCTTAAGATAATTGGGCAATTTTATTGAAACCAGTCAAAATGTTTTAAGTGCAAAGAATAAGAGGGAAAGTGTACATACAATACATATGCTTAGAAATACCAGGAGGAAGTATGCTAAAATGTTATCCATATTCCTCTCTAGTTATAATACCTATAGGCAAATATTACTTTCTTTTTAACTCGTATCCGTTTTTTCAAATTTTCAGTATTGAGTATACATTAATTTTATAAGAAAATATCAATGCAAAATGAGAATTACCTTTTTCATTATATTTCAGTTGACTGAATAAGACATTTAAATTTTATATCTATATTACTGAAAATTGCTTTAAATAATCAAGATTGGGTTATTTGCACTGTTGTATAAGCATTCCTACCTCTGGAATTCTCTTTTCAATACATTATATCTCCCATGTATTATGAAATGAAGAGAGATATCTTCTATCTTACATAGTTTTTAAGAAATAGCTTTCATGAGTATTTCTTGTTCTTTTCCCTTCCTGTTTTAAAAGTTTTATACTCATCTAATTTTCCATGTGAATAGATTATTTTTATCTAGAGTTTTTTTCTCCAGAGTGTGCCATGCTTTTCAGCTCCTTGTACCATGCCTGAACTCTAGCCAGGAAGAGTATCTGATGCTTTGCACGCTCTTAGGATCCACAGACAAGGTAAATTCAGTGTTTTCATTTCTGCAACTCATGGATAATGACAAAATGACTCAAACTGGGGAACAATTTAAAAAGGGGAATTGAACACTTAATTTTGTATATGATTCCTCCTAAAAAGTAGGTGTAACAGGGTGAAATGTTTGTAAATAGTTCTATAATACTAATAAAGTTGAAAATTGAAATTAATCTTCTTCCTATATTATTTTTGCCTTATAATAATATCAAACTCCAAAAATGTTGTAGAAATTAAGGTTTGGTGCTGTGTATTTCAGGTTCTTTTCTTATAATCTTGTATTAGGAGTTCAAGGTTTCAAAAGCAAAAATAAGTTTGGGAAAGAAAATGTTTGACCATAAGAAAGATAATTTTTCCCTAGTGTCTATCAGATAAAATATTATAGAATAATAAAAGAAAATCAAAAATTGGCTCATGCATTCCTTCTATTAATACTCCTCTTCCCTCCCATATAAGTTCCATGAAAGGCAATGGATTAACTCTCTCAGTGGTACCTGTGTTCCCACACTAAAGTTAATTGAACTTAAAAGACAAGTCTTTCAATACTCTGATCTCATTCAAAGATCATAAGGTGCACTGACTAATGAATGAATAAGGCATTTTGAAAACCATCTAAAATATAATATATAATTATCTACCATTAGGGGAACATATCAGAAAGTTTTACTTTCATTTTTTAAACAGTTGACTTCAGGCCAGATCCTCATTTTGCTTTATTTTTCTCATCTTGCTCTGGCTTGTGTTCAGAACTCCCATTGACTTCCAGAAGGATCTTTGCATTTGGCTCAGTTTCAGTAGTAGAAAACAAGACATTGAACAGACTCTTACTGTTTCTCAATATCTCTAAAATAACAATGTTCCACCTTCAAACTAGCTATTCCAGAATGGATTTTTTCCTCATCAACATCAAACAGTGCAAACAATTCTGCACAAGATAGTTTATAAAATGAATTCAAAGAGTATACAGAAGTTTTTTTACTTTTTTGTGGAATGTTTCATCTTTTCTGTTATTGTAAATGCATTATTTCAGGTAATCTTTACAATATTTTGTGAAAATTTAGGGTAGATACAAGTTTATCCATTGTGCAGAAGGGAACACATGGAATAGAATTATTATCTATTTAAAAATATCTCCTAGCTCTGTACTACAGCAGTCTCTGTCTACAGATTTCTGAAAGGTTTTAGCACTAAAGGGACAAGAGTATAGCACAAAATAAATGACAAAAACAATATGACTTTTCTTACGGTGTTTTTTTTTTTGGGGGGGTGGTTAAGAATGCTAAATTGCAACATACATTTTATGTACATTATTTGTGTCTAAAAATTCCTTTCTAATAAGAATCTAGAAAATGATTTTAGGAATAATCAGAGAAATTTTGTAACCTTTCTTATCATGACAGTTTAGGTTTCAATATTGTTATTTTTAGAAACTTATTTAAGGACTGCTGCTTTGTAGAACAGAGAAGGCAATGTCACCCCACTCCAGTATTCTTGCCTAGAAAATCCCATGGACGGAGGAGCCTGGTAGGCAGTCCATGGGGTTGCTAAGAGTTGGACACGACTGAGCAACTTCACTTTCACTTTTCACTTTCATGCATTGGAGAAGGAAATGGCAACCCACTCCAGTATTCTTGCCTGGAGAATCCCAGGGACGGGGGAGCCTGGTGGGCTGCTGTCTATGAGGCCCCACAGAGTCGGACACGACTGATGCGACTTAGCAGCAGCAGCAGCAAGGGAGTTTTACACATCATTATGTACACCAACCATTGTCTCTAGAATGGAAGCATTTCTCTCACACATGTATGTACTCTAGTTTTAAAATATGTTTAGGTACCATTTGATTAATAAACCACATGCCAGTTATATAATATTATAATAGTACAGTAATATTTTTCATTGTGTACAATATCATTCAGTGGCTATAAAAGAACAATTTTCTTATATACAATCACACTCAAAATTATTTTCTAGTATTAAATAATTTCAATATGTAAAGAATTTGAAAAATACTGAGCTTCATTTATGGTGCTAGAGATAGTGTCACTAGGGAATAAAATAGATAAACTGGATAGAGTCTAACTATTGAGGCTGTCTTGGTGACAGAGCTGATAAAGAATCCACCTGCAATGCAGCAGACCTGGATTCAATCCCTAGTTTGGAAGATCCCCTGGTGAAGGGGATGGCTACCTACTCCAGTATTCTGCCCTGGAGAATCCCATGGACTGTATGTGGTCACCAAGAGTTGGACATGACTGAGACATTCACTTTCATTGAGGCTGTCAAATGAAACTCTACATTTTAGAAAACAAGTTTACAGTTATCAAGGTGGAAAGAGGGGGCAGAATGAATTGGGAGAGTGGGATTGGCATATATACATTATTATGTATGAAAAGGATAACTAATGAGAACCTACTGTATAGCACAGGGAACTGTACTCAATAGTCTGCTGCTGCTGCTGCTAAGTCATTTCAGTCGTGTCCGACTCTGTGCGACCCCATAGATGGCAGCCTACCAGGCTCCGCCATCCCTGGGATTCTCCAGGCAAGAACACTGGAGTGGGTTGTCATTTCCTTCTCCAACGCATGACAGTGAAAAGTGAAAGTGAAGTCACTCAGTCGTGCCTGACCCTCAGTGACCCCATGGACTGCAGCCTTCCAGGCTCCTCCGTCCATGGGATTTTCCAGGCAAGAGTACTGGAGTGGGGTGCCATTGCCTTCTCCAACTCAATAGTCTATGACAACCTAAATGGGAAGGAAATCTACGAAAGAGAGGATATATGTTTTAAGTTTCTGATGTACAGCAGATACTAATGAAACATTGAAAAGCAACTACAGTACAAATTAATAAAGGAAAAGAAACTCTACATTCAAATGTACTTTTATTAGTTCTTATTTTTTTCAATAAGAGATGTCTGACTCTTTGTGACCCCATGGATTATAGCCCATCAGGCTTCTCTGTCCGTGGGATTTCCCAGATGAGAATACTGGAGTGGATAGCCATCCCCTTCTCCAGGGGATCTTTCCAACCCAGGGATCGAACCCTGGTATCCTGCACTACAGGAGGATTCTTTACACTGAGATTTTCCCAAAAACAAACTCCCATAGCCCCAAACCAAGGTAACTTAGCCTTGGAGAATAAATTTAAGCAAGACCCTGATGCTGGGAAAGATTAGGGGCAGGGGGAGAAGGAGGTGACCAAGGATGAGATGGTTAGATAACATTACCAACTCAATGGACATAGACTTGAGCAAACTCTGAGAGACAGTGAAGGACAGGGAAACCTGGCATGCTGCAGTCCATGGGGTCACAAAGAATTCGACACAACTTGGCAAGTGAACAACACAACAAATAGACCCTACCTTTAGGTTGAAATTGCAGAGACTGATCATAGAGTTCTAAAAGGTACCATTCTAGAAGCCATTCTTCACTGGTTCAAGACAAGCTGTAGAAAGAAGAGGACTTTTCTCATTATATTTGCAGTATCTTCAATGACATAATACAAATAAGAAACCATTATATTTATGAGTGAAGAAAGGAATCATATTTAAAAGAATTTAGAATTCTCCAATTTATTAATAAATTATTAGATCAAACAATTCTAATTTCTACTTATAATATTATAATATTAATTATTGTCTTAGAATTATGGGAAGAAAGATGACATGTTAAGTGATGAAAAGAGAGAAAATAGAATTTAGAGAAAAACATTTTAAGTGAATACCAATATAGTAAAACAGAAGAGTAAGATCAGAGGTCCATCAGGCCTTGAAAGGAGAATACCTATAAATGGGAAGAGACAATGTGAAATAAAGACAATGGATGTTGATTATTTTCCATAGAAGGAAACAATATGCCATTAGTTTCCATTTCGATTCAGTTCTATCTTTTGGTCCTAGCACCATCTCATCTCATCATTAAACTGGCCTCTGATCATACTTAGTCCCTAAAAAAGGGATAATACTTCAGTTCATATTTTATGCTGCTGACAAATGTTTCTCAACTTCAAAATTTGCAGTATTACAAATCATTGTTTTGTTTTTTTATTATTTTCTTCAAGATGTGATAGAAATAATACAATAATTTACCAGTGTCTTCAGTAACTTTGGATATAGATCTTTATCAGATGGATGGGAATTAGATGAAATCCATTTTCACATTTAAGATATGAAAAAGAGAGGATTATCTGAGTAAGACTTAGTGACTCTTTTCCGTCAAGTAAAAAGTTAAGTTCGTAGAAACATAATAAATATTGTAAGTCTAAAACTGCCACTTAACATTTAGTCAGTGCTATAGACATGAGGTGACTCTTACAGTACCATGTTAAAAACAATATTATTATCATTATACCACATCTATAACAGGATCTACTAGGCCCTGCAGTTGTATAATGAGGTCATAATGACTAATAATAATAATAATCACAGTTAATATATAATTTCAAGAGACAATCATGCCTCAGTTCATGCTGTGGCATTCTTATTAAAAAGGAAGTCCCAAAATAATTTAGCAATTATAAGGTGGATTTGTAGAAATGACAGGGCATGAATTACTTCATTGGCAGTAGAGCACACGCCAGTGATTAACATGTCTGCTTTTTCCATCATAAATATTATCAGATTGTTGGTTTTTCTTCTTGTTCAATAATTATTAGTAAAAATGTGAACAAGAAGCATGTACAGAAAGTGTGACATTTACAATATGACACTGGACTCACAAAAACAATAGGAAACTGATCTGGGCAACTGATCTGGGCATTTATCACCTATCTTCTCTACAAAATAAAAGCTTTAACACATAGTTTGTTGTTAAAGCGTCTTCTAATTTCATGGCTGCAAGTCACCATCCACAGTGATTTTGGAGCCCAAGAAAATAAAGTCTGTTACTGTTTCCATCGTTTTCCCATCAATTTGCCATGAAGTCATGGGACCAGATGCCAAGATCTTAGATTTCTGAATGCTGAGTTTTAAGCCAACGTTTTCACTCTCCTCTTTCACCTTCATCAAGAGGCCCTTTAGTTCCTATTCGCTTTCATACATAAGGTGGTGTCATACGGAAGGAAGGGCAATGAACACCGCTACCATAGTGCGTAAATAAAATTTCACTGCACCAGTGAGGGGAAGAGGAAAAAGACCCAAAATTTAGAGGAAAAGAAGAAATACATGCTAGGTTCAGAAGTATGCCCAGAATCAGAATCAGTACGCTACACACCTATGTCTGTAAAATACAGAGATTATCTGACACAGAGGCTTCATGAGAACAGTAGAGAAAGTCTCTCCCTCTTTTATAATGTATAGAATATAATTTGTGAAAGACAGAGACTATCTGAAGCCTAGTACAATGAGAAAACTTAGAGCAGAAAGGAGAGCAATCATCAGGAAACAAAATATTCTCCAAGCAAACCATCTCCAACACTGAACACAAGGTACCACCAGAGGTAGCTGAAGCCAGTGTTGTAATGAGAGAGGATAATTAGAAAAGCAAAAAAAACCTCAAACCTAATTCCAAATTAGATGATCACATACTCTGAACTAGAAATGTAGCAAAAGGAAAATATTGCCAGATGCAATATCTATTTACAATACTTCTTTCTAACAAATGATGTCCAGTTCTCAAGGAAAATATATGAGATACATTAAAATGCAAGGAAAACAATACTACTAAGAAACAGTCATCAGCACCAGATCCATATATGTCAAATTATATTATACATGTAGTTTAAAAAAATAATATGTAATAGGCAGAAGTATATCCAAGAGATGAGATTTAAATGAAGATATTGGTAACACATGCATAAAGTACAATTTCTTTATATAATCTCTATTATATACATACGTACTATATTTGTAAATGTGTGTGTGTGTGTGTGAACATGCTAAGTCACTTTATTTGTGTCCAACTCTTTGTGACCCTATGAACTACTAGTAGCCCACCAGCCTCCTCTGTCCAAGGGATTCTCCAGGCAAGAATAGTTCAGTGGGTTGCCATGACCTCCTCCAGGAGATCTTCCCAACCCAGAGACCAAACCCATGTCTCTTTACATCTCCTGCAGGTTCTTTACCACCAGAGCCACCTGGGAAGCACATATTTATATAGAGGTATTAGCAAAATCAATCTATATATAGATAAAGAGATTCAGTACTTTAAAATTTGCTCTTGACATTCTTATAGGTGTTACTTATAAAGACACTCACAAACATATAGGTATATTATACATGTTTACACACACATGTTTATACAATTACTCAATAGATATCATATGAAACACATTTTTCTCATTTTCTCATTTTTGCTTTGATGAACAATTTGCAGTAAATATTCTTATGCATATGTGTGTGAGAATGTGAATTTGTAAACAAATATACCTATACATGTATACAAATGGTAGAGCTTTTTGGATATTAACATCCTAGAATTTCTGGGTAAAAATGTTCGTGATTTTAAAATTTTTTAAGATATTTATAGTGTAGGCCATTGAAATTTTGGGAAGGTCCTAAAAATTTCAGGGACTGTGCAACCAAAAAATATCTGTATAAAGTCATTTTCTTTTGCAAAC
Organism: Bos indicus x Bos taurus; assembly: GCF_003369695.1. Taxonomy (NCBI): domain Eukaryota; kingdom Metazoa; phylum Chordata; class Mammalia; order Artiodactyla; family Bovidae; genus Bos; species Bos indicus x Bos taurus. The sequence continues at coordinate 78,256,490 of NC_040081.1, read as the reverse complement.
GGACGGCAGAGTGTAGTGACAAAATCTTGACACCAGAGCTAGAATGCTGTTCCTAGCAAAGTGCTTTCCAGAAAAATTTTAGCAATTTATTTTTTTAACAAACTGTCTCACAACCATATTTCAATGTCATACATACCTCTTATGAATATCAGTTACAATGTTAGTCATGTTTTGAGAGAAGATGAATGGTACTTCAAATTAAACTATCTTGCAAACTTCTACAATGCACATGTTATTTGCACCCAATTGTAAACAGAACTACATAACACGCACACTTTGTTACTCAGTCGCTCAGTCATGTCCAACTCTTTGCAACCCCATGGGCTGCAGCACGCCAGATTTTGTCCTTCACCATTTTGCAGAGTTTACTCAATCTCATTCCACTGAGTTGGTGATGCCATTCATCTATTTCATCCTCTGTCTTCCCCTTCTCCCCCTGCCCTCAATCTTTCCCAGCATCAGGGTCTTTTCCAATGAGTCAGCTCTTCATATCAGGTGGCATACTAGGTCAAGGCAAACATATTTTAAGCAACTTGTTAAATATAGCTTATATTCTTGCTCAAGAGAGGAACCACCCTACCTATAAAAGAATGCCTCCTGGAAGGGTAATTTTTTTTTTTTTTTTTTTCCCTAAAGATGAGAAAATACTTAGCTTTCTCCAAACACCCACATACATAATTGATTTCCAGAGTTCTGCACCACAGAGCATGGAGGATAAGATTTTAGCCATGAATGTTTTTAGAACAGATGTTGTCAGTTGTCTACTTTGAATTTCTCTATCAAAAGTATGATTTTGAATAGTTATGCTCCTTGAAGAGTCCTGCCAGAGTGCATCAGCTGTAATATACAACACTTAACTTAGCAAATTGACCTAGTAGGTAGTTTTGATTGCATTCTGCATTTAAGATTGCTTGCTACCTTCCAAATGCAGCAATTTTCTTTTTCCATAGTTGATATCAAGCTTAACTTTCTGGCACTAGTTAAGAAAAAGATCAAATGATTTTTCAAACAACTACTAGTTTAGAATAGAAAAGCCATCTATTTAATACAGAAAGATACTTTCATATTTACTATAGCAACAACATCTGGATGCAGTTTTTTTCTAAAAGCTTATCAATGTGTTCATAAAAATATGCTTTAAATGAAAATGTGTTTCCTTGAATGCAAGGGAAGCATCCTCATGTTTGCCAGACTGGCGTTTATCACAGAACTTGAAGAATAGTAATATCTGAAAAAATTGCTAAAATATAGATGAAAGGAGGACTTCATTTTTATACATTGCATTTGAATCTTATACTTTCAAAGACCATTTTTCACTCAGCCTAATCTCATGGTAGTTTTTAAACTGCAAACTTTGAAGCACTTTTGTCAAACTTGGATCAATAAGGAACTGATATAATTTGATCCATAAATACTTTCTAACCATAGTAAAATACTGATAGCAGATTGATGAATGTCATGAAAGCTCGTATGATCTTGGCTACTATCAATGTAAACTGAGAACACAACGAAGACAGCACAACAGTACTGCTTTAAACCAACTGGGCCTCTCACAGATGTGGTACATTTTTAAACCCAAGTTGGGAACTTATTATGGAAGAAATAATCCTGGGAATTAAGCAAGCTAAAATTTAAAATACCATCATCTATTAGGGTTTGCATTATGCCAGAAGCTCTACTAAGAATGTTATCTATATATTGATTTTACCCCTGACAACAACCAAAGTGATTGGCACTAATACCAATCTCTTTCTGCACATAAAAAATGGTAGATCTATATATCTGGACAACGTTCTCAATGGAATTCACAAAACTAAAATACAAACCAGCATCTGTGTGATTTCAAAACCTATGCTTTTTTTAAATAACAACACAAAGTATATATTACCTAGAGTATTTGTAGTATGTTGTTGCTAGATTTGTCATGTTTCTTATGTGATTTTTTTTGTTTTATTCATAAGCTTTCTTATAAAAAAAAAGAATTGCAAATTTTAAATTATGCTAACAGAGGGCAGAAAAAAAAGCTTCTAATATTTGTATGGTATATAGTTGAGAACAAAGTTTCTCTCAAAAACTGTTGAAAAGAAATGTTTAGTATTTATAGGTCTAGAAAGAAAATATGAAAGTAATTTTTCATAAACTAAAGAAGAAACAGACATTCAGAACAAAAATGTAAGTTTTGATTTTAAAAGCCTCTCTATGAGATTAGAACAACTGCATACCATCATAATCATAATCTTTTTGTATGTGTTCATTCATCCTTCATTTATCCATTTAAAAAATGTAGGGTAGGGCTCTGCTAAAAAATGTGGACATAAAGCTATTTAAAGCTATTTGCTTGTCTTTAGAAAGATATTTTTAGTCTAATTATAATACAGTGAGATAAATGTTTTAAAATAAATAAAAGGCTATTAAAAACAAAGTGCTGTGGTATAAATAATGAAATGACTACTTCCATATAATACATTTGAGGACTTCTTTATGAGTGTTAGGAGAGAAAAAACTTCAATGTTCATAAACGAGAGACTATTTTTTAAATAGGAAACAATATAGTCACCTAATGTTATATATTAAAGTCCACTGTCACAGACCACATTTTTATCACCTCTACCTAAAGCCCCACAAATACACTCAATCTGTCACCAAACTGCACTGTTTCTATAAGAAAAAATGACAATGCATTACTCTACAAAAGTAGGAACTTCAAAAGAATGTTAATATCAGTGAAATGCTGTTATTTAGTATGATTTGCACTCAAAAAATCCTTATTTTGACTTTTTAGTAAGTCATTGATAAAAATTTAAAATAATAAAAAAGACTTCTGCTTTAGTAACACAGACTGGGTTATTAGTACCAACCCTCCTATGGAGTCACAAAATATAAACAAAAGAAAAATTGTCTTCTTGAAAGCTTTAAAAAGTTTAGGAAACAGTGAAAGTTATAGGGTCAAGATCCAAAAGAATAAATAAATGCAAAGAGGAAAACCTAGATTTTTTTTCACTATTTCTTAGGGGTATATGTGGATTATAGAGATGAAAGACTCTGTGATGCTGTTCCACTTGGAAGAGTGTTGCTCAGGATGTATATTCCTTCAATTGGGTAGTAATGAAGTAGGAATGGCTATTGGTTCCTGTTGTGGAAGTATTTCTCTTTTCCCCAGAAGGATTTAAGGAGTCATCTCATGTATCTTCTTTGGGCTATCATTCCTGTCTCTCCTTTAACACTCTTGCTCTCTAACTAGAGATATTTTCAATGAAAATCAGTATCTTGCCTTTCTAAAAGTTCCATATATAAAAATCCACACTCTTAAACAAAATATTCATCTCAATCAAAAGTAGAAGTCCTTGCTAGGGAAGTAGAAACATAGTAGTTCTCCTTATTAAATATCTCCACTGAATAGGTGGATAAAAAGTTAACAAATAAGACATGAATTCTAAACTCAGTCCTATCACTATCTACTGATGTGATTCCAATGTGTCCTAGACTCTGAACCTCAATTTTCATTTGAAATTAGGAATTCTATTATCTTTCTACCTGAGTTTTAAACAAGGATCAAATGAGCTAATGCAAAGGAAGTCTTTTGTCAACCATAGGTCATTTTTCCCCCAAATTAAAAGATACATGCATTGAATTTAAGGGAAAAGAAGTCTCTACAGGTGAGAAGTGTGTTTAAGTCATTTCTGACTGATATCTGATTTTTAAGCAAAAAAAATTAATAATAATAATTTGCCATTTTTAAGCATCATATGTTTGACACTCTCCTTTCCTTGAACTTTCACAGTCCAGTTATGAATATTGTTAGTCTATGTTGATAAAGAACACCCTGTTCATAGCAAACATCCTTTTCCAACAACACAAGAGACAATACATGGACATCACCAGTTGGTCAATACAAAAATCAGATTGATTATATTCTTTGCTGCTGAAGATGGAGAAGCTCTACAGAGTCAGCAAAAACAAGACTTGTAGGTGTCTGTGGCTCAAACCACGAGCTCCTTATTGCAAATTTCAGGTTTAAATTTGAAGGAAGTATGGAAAATAACTAGACTATTCGAGAATGACTTAAATCAAATCCCTTATGATTATACAATGGAGGTGATGAATAGATTCAAGAGATTAGATTTGGTAGACAGAGGGTCTAAAGTACTATGGACAGAGATTCTCAACATTGTACAGGAGGTGGTCACCAAAACCATCCCAAAGAAAGATAAATACAAGAAAGCAAAGTGGTTGTCTGAGGAGGTTTTACAAATTGATGAGAAAAAAAGAGAAGTGAAAGGCAAGGGAGACGGAAATATATACCCATCTGAATCCAGAGTTCCAGAGAATAACAGAGAGATAAGGAGGTCTTCTGAGTGAACAGTTCAAAGAAATACAGAGAAACAATAGAATGGGAAAGACTAGATCTCTTCAAGAAAATTAGAGATATCAAAGTGAACATTTCATGCAAGAATGGGCACAATAAAGGATAGAAACAGTAACGATCTAACAGAAGCAGAAGAGATTAAGAAGTGACAAGTATACACAGAAGAACTGTACAAAAAATGTTTTAATGACCATGATAACCATGATGGTGTGGTCACTAACCTAAAGCCAGACATCCTAGAATGTGAAGTCAAGTGGGCCTTAGGAAGCATTACTGTGAACAAAGCTAGAGGAGGTGATGGAATTTAAGCTGAGATATTTCAAATCCTAAAAGAGATACAACAATTCCACAAAAGTGCTACACTTCAACATGTTAGCAAATTTGGAAAACTCAGCAGTGTCCACAGGATTGAAAAGGTCAGTTTTCATTCCAGTCCAAAAGAAGGGCAATTCCAAAGAATGTTCAAATTACAATACAATTGTGCACATTTCCCATGCTAGCAAGGTAGTGCTCAAAATCCTTCAAGCTTGGAATCAGTAGTATGTGAACAGAGAACTTCCAGATGTAGAAGTAGAATTTAGAAAGGGTAGAAGAACCAGAGGTCAAATTGCCAGCAACATCCATTGGATCATAGAGAAAGAAAGGGAATTCTAGAAAAGCATCTACTACTGGTTCATTGACTAGGAGTACATCAAGGCTGTATATTGTCACCTTGATTATTTAACTTCTATGCAGAGTATATCACGTGAATCTCCAGGCTGGATGAATCACAAGCTAGTATTAAGATTGCTGGACAAAACATTAGTAACCTCAGATATGCAGATGAAACCACATCAATGGCAGAAAGCAAAGATGAACTAAAGAGCCTCTTGAAGAAAGTGAAAGAGAAGAGTGAAAAAGCTGACTTGAAATTCAACATTTAAAAAACTAAGGTCATAACATCCAGTCCCATCACTTAATGGCAAATAGATGGGAAAGCAGTGACAGACGTTATTTTCTTGGGCTCCAAAATCACTATAGACAGTGACTGTAACCATGAAATTAAAAGACACTTGCTCCTTGGAAGAAAGCTATGACAAATCCAGAGCATATTCAAAAGCAGAGACATCACATTATCAACAGTGTTCTGTATAGTCAAAGCTATGTTTTTCCAGTAGTCATGTACAGATTTGAGTGTTGGACCATAAAGAAAGCTGAGCACCAAAGGATTGATGCTTTTGAACTGTGGTGTTGGAGAAGACTCTTGAGAGTCCCTCGGACTGAAAGGAGATCCAACCAGTCAATCCTAAATGAAATCAACCCTGATTATTCAATGGAAGGACTGATGCTGAATCTGAAGCTCCAATATTTTGGCCACATGATGCAAAGAGCTGACTCACTGGAAAAGACCCTCATGCTAAGAATGATTGAGGGCAGGAAGAGAAAGGCGTGACAGGATGAGATGGTTGGATTGTATCATTGACTCAGTGGATATGAGTTTGTGCAAACCCTGGAAGATAGTGAAGGACAGGGAAGTGTGGCATGCTGCAGTCCATGGGGTTGCAAAGTGTTAGACATGTGACTTACCAACTGAACAACAACAAATGCTGACAGTAGGACTAACAGAAAAAAGTTTTCAATTAAAATAATTTAAATTATTCTTATTTAAAATTAATTTATATTCTACTTAAATGTGAACATTCCATATGAAACATCATGAGTTCTTGTTTGGAGATCTAAATGTATCTTTGAATATTGAACCAAAGTGACATCATTAGAATACTATATTATTCTTCTTGCTACATTTTTCTCACTGTTTCCTGCCTTGATTTAGGATATCATTTCTTAAATAGGTCTCCTGGAAAAACAAATTTATGAATCACATTATCTGAGGAGAAAAAATAGTAAGTAATATTATCATTTGGCCTACCATTCACAGAGTTGCATAAAGTTATAGAATTAACTATAAATCAAAAAATTAAAGATCAGATTCCTAATAAGTCTTAAAGAAAATCAGTAAGAAAAATATAAATGTAAAAAGGTATCCCCTGTATCCATTATCAGAATAAATATAAGCAAGAGTGGGTAGAGAAAGGATTTGTCATAAAACCAACTGTCTGAAAAGATCTGTCTGAAGAAATGCCAGCTGTCCACAGTAACTTTTGCCACTTGGCAACTGGTGAGGTGAAAGGGGAAGACAGGACTTGGAAAGTTTTCATTTCTGCGTCTGGTAACGTTTTTAACAATTACTGTCATTAAATTCCACTGGAATTTGGTGAAAGGTTGCTATATCACAGACACCAATGCTATTCATCACTTTTGCTACTCTGCCGCAAATTTTAGGCACCTTGGTCAGCAATTATATCCTGTTGCTTCAAGCTCAAGGATACATTTCTGGTTTAAGGCAGCCCTACCATTTCAAGTAGAAGCATTTCCATGCCAGGCATCTTAACTCATTGTTTATCTTTGACTCATTCCCAGTTCTTTGGGGTCCAGAATTGTAGTTTCTTTATTTTACCTGAATAGCACCTGGACACTAACTCCAGGCCTATACAGTATATTTATCTCCTCATCAGACCATGTCAGGGTGTCTGGGTTTTATAGAATATATTATTTTCCTAGGAAAGCCATAACATACTACCACAAATGGTGTGGTTTGAAACAATAGAAATGTATTATCTCACACTTCTGGAGGATCAAAGCTCAAAATCAAGGTGTTGTTAAGGCCAGGCTCCCTCCGAAACCTATAGCAGAGAATCCTGTCTTGCCTATTCTAGATTCTGGTGCTTTGCAAAAATCTTTTTATTTCTTGCCTTGCCCCAGCAGTACTTCAGTTTCTACCTCTGTCATCATGTGGCCTTACCTCCACTTTGTCTCCATTTGGCATTTTCTACTTCTTGTAGGGACACCAGTCATAATAGATTAGGACCCACCCTAATGACCTTAGCTTAACTACATCTGCAAAGATGCTATTTCCAAATAAGATCACATTCCCAGGTTTCAGGGACTAAGACTTCAATAAACCTTTTAGAGAAACACAATTCAACCCAGAACTAGGGACTTGGGATGCTTTTCCTCAGCCCTTGGTGCCATGTCCTTTTCAGGTTTGCAAACCTTTCATTCTTATGAGACAGCTAAATAATTACACTCCTCAATTCTCCTCAATTATTTTGGGTTAAAGGAGGAATTCTAGATTATTCGCTTTTCTTTAGTAAAGTATATATGCACAGACTTTGCTGTGTAATTTTTCAGTGCCATCTCACTGTGGATGGTGTATAATTTTCCTGCCCCAGTGTGGTAAGACTTTCCCATAGGACATGCTTGGCCAGTGAAGTTTAGGACATTTGTTGAAAGACTAAACTGCACTTGCTTGACTTGGTTCTTGGTCTCTTGCTATAACTCATAAGAACATGGCCCAGGTATCCTCTAGGTCAAAAAAGAGTGAGAAAGATGTGGAACTATCTGATCCAAACTTTACCTTGTAAACAAGTCTGATAGATCTGCAGATTAAAGGAAATTTAATTCTGCTGATTCGCAAAACTCTGAGCAAGAGAAATAAGTATTTGCTTTTGTAAGCCACTGCATAATGGGGTGGTTTGTCTCAAAGCATTATTTTAATAATTGCTGACCAATGTGTTCTGCTGTGTTTTGATGATTTAAGAACTATGCTCATTTTATCGCTCCCTCTTCTCTAAAATTTCTGATTGATTTTTCAGGTTCTGTCTACTGAAAATTATTTCAGGCTTAATTTACTAAGAGAACTACTCACCATTAAAAGAAATGTTTATGTGCCATTTATTTTAGAAATTATGTTTCTGATATTATCTGTGATTATCACAATTGGCCTAGCTTATATTCTACTGAAATTAACTTCCTACAGAAGGTAACAGAAAGAAAAGGCTAAAGTCTTGGGCATATGTGAAATAGTTTCAGGGACCTTTTATAGATAAGGTGACCATATAATTAATCATGCACTCTGGAAATGCAAATGAAAACTACAATGAGGCATCACCTCACATTGGTCAGAATGGCCATGATTAAAAAATCTACAAACATTATATGCTGGAGAGAATGTGGACAAAAAGGAACTTTCTTACACTGTTAGTAGGAATGTAAATTGATACAGCCACTATGGATAACAATAATGAAATCCCTTTAAAAAAACCATAATAGAACTACCAAATGACCCAGCAATCCCACTAGTGGGCATATACCCCAAGAAAATTATAATTTGAATAGACATGTGCACCCCAGTGTTCACTGCAGCACTATTTACAATAGATAGGACATGGAAACAGCCTAAATGTTCATCAACAGAGAGAGGAATTGATAATGAAGACATGGCAAATATATACAATGAAATAGTACTTAGCTTAAAAAAAGGATTGAAATTGGGCCATTTGTAGAGATGTGGATGGACATAGAGACTGTCATAAAGAGTGAAGTCAGAAAGAGAAAAACACATACTGCATATTAATGCACATATGTGAAATCTGAAAAATTGGCATAGACGATCTTATTTACAAAGCAGAAATAGAGACACAGAGGCAAACAACAAATGTAGGGACACCAAAGTTGGGGGAAATAGGGGATGGGGTGGATGAATTGGGAGATTGGGATTGACATATATACACTATTGATATTATATATAAAATAGATAACTAATGAGAACTTGCTATATAGCTCTGGAACTTTGTGCTCTGTGGTGAAGTAATTGGGAAGGAAATTCAAAAAAAGAGGCGATCTATGTATATGCATGACTGATTCACTCTACAGTTTAATTTTATTGTACAGTAGAAACTAATGCAACACTGTAAAGCCAATAAAAATCAGTAAAAATAAAAACAAACAAAAAATCAAAATCATGCACTCTGAGACCCAGGTCTCTCACCTTTCAGGCAGATTCTTTACCAGCTGAGCCACAAGGGAAGCCCAAGAATACTGGAGAGGGTAGCCTATCCCTTTCTCCAGTAGATCTTCCCAACCCAGGAATCAAACTGGGGTCTCCTGAATTGCAGGTGTATTTACCAACTAAGCTATCAGGGAAGCCCAACTATATGCCAATCAAAATCAGTAAAAATAAAAATAAACAAATAAAAATTATACGTTCTGAGACACCTTTGAGAATGTAATAGAATGCTCTAATAGTTATGCTATAATCTGTCATAAACCAGACTTGTTGAGTATTCTGGCATCTATGGTTGTTATTCTCATATAGTAAAACAACATTGTTGCTCAATTTTAATCATTGCTCATTCAGCATCTTAACATCTTTCATATGAATGCTGGCTAATAAATTTGCATTTAGATTTGCAAAATAAGAAATCATAAAAAGTACAGAAAACTCACAAAGGAAAAAGCAGCCATTTACCTTCTTTTGTACAGGTTAACAGAGGCTGTATTTATTTTTACAGCAATTCCTACTGCAGAAGATTCATGAAGAAAATGTTCTAGAAAGAGTTTGGACTCTTCAGGAAGCAGGTTAATTTCCTGTTGACATTTCCAATTCCAGGAATACAGACAATTGATTTCCTTATTGGACAGGATAACAAATCCAAATCACATACCTTTTAGCCTTATTATGTCCCAATTATTCTCAAAGACTTCAACACTAGTTTTCAGAATAAAAAGATGATTCAGCTAGATGGCTGAATCATTTTTTTCTGTTTTCCTGCTCTAAAGCAGCAGTTTCTCAGAATATGATTTAGAGAATCTTAGGTATTCCTTATACTTTTTCAGGAGGTAGTTAAGACCGAAATTGTTTCAATGACAATACTAAGAAGTTATTTATCACTTCAATGTGTTGACATTACAATGATGGTAGAAAAGCAAAAACAAAAGTGGTAGTTCCTCAGTCCTACTGTTTAGGTGGGCAAAAGTGGTGGCATCTTAACATAAATCAGGGGACTAATTCAAGCCTTTATGAGCAGTTAAGCATTCTTCAATACCATGCACATGTGATTAAAAAAATGCAAATCTCAACTAAGAATGCCCATGAGGAAGCAGTGAATATACTGATTTTATTAAATCTCAGCCCTTGAGTCGGAGAAGGCAATGGCAACCCACTCCAGTACTCTTGCCTGGAAAATCCCATGGACGGAGGTACCTGGTAGGCTGCAGTCCATGGGGTCGCTAGGAGTCGGATATGACTGAGCGACTTCACTTTCACTTTTCACTTTCATGCATTGGGGAAGGAAATGGCAACCCACTCCAGTGTTCTTGCCTGGAGAATCTCAGGGATGTTGGAGCCCTGTGGGCTGACATCTATGAGGTTGCACAGAGTCAGACACGACTGAAGGGACTTAGCAGCAGCAGCCCTTGAGTATGGGTATCTTTTAAATTTTCTGTGCAATGATATGAGAAAAACACAGGAAACATTTCTATTATAAAATTAAATACAATGATTGTCTCACAGAAAACTTGCATGAAAATTTGTTTCCTTGTGTCACTGAACCAAAAGCAAGTGCATTTTTTCATAAAACACCATTGTCATTTGGAAGGCTGTCTGACACAGTATATGGTTATTGAGATTTGGGTGCTTGGAAGACATTTTCTCAAAAATAAACAAACTCAGCCTGTCATGCCGAGTAAAGCAAATGACAGGTATGCTGTCAAGAATTCAAGCAAATTGTTGAAGCTGGGAAAATGCCTACCCACTTCTATGAACTTAAAACCTCTGAAGAAGTAAAGAATCTTCTGACATAATCAGAGGTAATATTAATAAAGATTATATTTTGATATTTGATTTATATAATGAATTTGCCAATTTATACAAATTATAAAATGAATAAAATCATGTTTAAATAAAATATATAATTTAAATAAAATCTGTAATTATATTAATCAGTTCAGTTCAGTCACTCAGTCGTGTCCAACTCTTTGCGAACTCATGGACTGCAGGATGCCAAGCTTCACTGACCATCACCAACTCCCAGAGCTTACTCAACTCAGGATCAAGTCGCTGATGCCATCCAGCTATCTCATCCTCTGTTGTCCCCTTTTCCTCCTGCCCCCAATCCCTCCCAGCATCAGGGTATTTTCCAATGAATCAGCTCTTCGCATTAGGTGGCCAAATTATTGGAGTTTCAACTTCAGCATCAGTCCTTCCAATGAATATTCAGGACTGACTTCCTTTAGAATGGACTTCCGGATCTACTTGCTGTCCAAGGGACCCTCAAGAGTCTTCTCCAACACCACAGTTCAAAAGCATCAATTCTTCAGTGTTCAGCTGTCTTTATAGCCCAACTCTTACATCCTTGCATGACTACTGGAAAAACCATAGCTTTGACTAGATGGACCTTTGTTGGCAAAGTAATGCCTCTGCTTTTTAATATGCTGTCTAGGTTGATCATAGCTTTTCTTCCAAGGAGCAAGTGTCTTTTAATTTCATGGATTCAGTCACCTTCAGCAATGATTTTGGAGCCCCCTAAAATAAAGTCTGTCACCGTTTCCATTGTTTCCCCATCTATTTGCCATGAAGTAATGGGACTGGATGTCATGATTTTAGTTTTCTGAATGTTGAGTTTTAAGCCAACTTTTTCACTCTCCTCTTTCACTTTCATCAAGAGGCTCTTTAGTATTATAAATTATAATACTCTACTAATCATAAATTATATTTATAACAATTATATAACTATAAATTTAATTATATGAATACTGGAGTGGGTAGCCATTTCCTTCTTTAGGGGATCTTCCTGACTCAGGGATCAAACCCTGATTTCCTTCATTTCAGGCAGATTCTTTACCATCTGAGCCATCAGAGAAGCCCTATATTTATATATAAGTACACATAAATTACATGTAATAATATATAATAATTATATAAATATATAATACATAAATGTTTTAAATAAAATATAGTTTTATATATTTCTATAATGAGTTATAGAAATTTTTTATAACTCAGTAGACAAATATTTTCCAAATGGCCATAATATGATGTTATAAAACAATGCATAGAAAAACGATCTAAGTACAGTGCAAAAGAGATGATAATCTTTAAGGTAAGAATGTATATTTCATTGATATTATTTAATATTATTTACTGATTTCTAAGAAATTACTAATGCTGAGTTTTTATGTAGAATCAATACCTTTTTTACTTGTTTTAGAAGAATCAAAGAATATTCCAAAACAAGTAAAAAAGGTATTGAAACATTTTTTCCCTTTCCATTTATAAATCTGTGTAAAGCCAGATTTTCTTCCAGTTATTCAACCAGAGTAATATAGTAGGTTGAATTCAGAGATATATAGAAAAATATTATCTTCTACTCTACCGTAGATTAAAGAGATTTGCAAAACTATTCAAAAATCAATTTACCACTTTTTTATTTTGAAGATTGTAGTTATTTAAGGAATGTTTTATGCTATCACAGTAAAATTACTATTATTCATTCTTTAAAATTTGATTTTTAACTTCCAACATAATAAATATTGGTAGATATAACTCATGTGAATACAAGCTTTTTTGTGGTACTCAACAATTTTTTAACACAATAAAAGAGTCCTAAAAGCAAGTTTTGAGTATCATTGCTCTAGTCATAGCCTTTCTGTCTCTTCGAGTTCTGTTTTTTTTTTTTTTTAATTGATATAGATACAGAGATAAAAATCACCTTTAATTTCCTAAAAACCCTGATTATGTATGATCCGTATTCTAGTCAACTTGCGTTGTTGACTATTTTAAGTCTTTAAGTTGACTTCTATTTTAAGAAGAACATTTATAAAACTTACACCATAAAATTATCTGTTGGAAATACTGCACTGCTGGTATAAAAATCAATTTGTTGAGGTGTATGTAAAGTACAGCCCAAAGTAAAGAGGCAATGATATGATTATGATTCTTCTGTTGTGCCTTTTCCATGAAGTATTATGTGAAATTAGAAGAGTTATACTGCAGATTTCTCCTCTGGATGAGATTATACACCCATTTCCATCTCCTTATCTATTGTGAGCTTCTTTCAAACTGTTTAAGTAATGGGTGGCATAGCTAATGTATTTGTTTAGGAAGAAAAAAAATCATTTTGACATACATTAAGCAAAATAGCTCTGATGTTTTCTTAGGATTAAACTTATTTTGTCCCCCTAGTTTGGTAATAGTGACTTTTCAACCTGTTTGCTCTTTTGTTTTATTTTATTTTTGAAATTTTTGGACTGAAATATTTTTAAAAACTCTCACTTTCTTTGTGTTCTGATTTAATGTTTAAGGATTTCATTAAGGAATTTACTATTCCCTAATGAGTTACTGCAGAGCCAGTTTCAAGGGGAAATGAATTAACTTCAGTTCCCTAATCTTAGGCATATTCTGTTCACTATACCCCTCATTATGACTCCCTATGTATGCTACAAAATACAAAAGAGCTTTAAAAACATTAGAAGAACTAGCATAAGAAAAATAGGTAAAATGAGTTTTTAAATGAGTTATTAAAGTTTAAGAATAAACTTTTATAGATCAACAAACATATCCCTTGACAAATTGAAAGGCTAAAAGTGTATGGATGGTGTTCGTTATGTTGGAAACTTCAGCTCTTATACTCAGGACAACAGATGCTTGAGGAAGAAAGACATTGGATGTGTCTTGCCAGAATAGCAAAGGATTGTTTTCTTATTCTGTAACTCAAACTTGTAAATCATGTTGGAAATCAATATCTAGATATGTTCAAGATATGTCCTATTCTGACAACTTTTTATTCAGTATCTATCCGAGTTCCTGGCACACACTAGACCTGAAACGTGTGTTTGCTGAACAATAATCATGATTTAGTTCCATGTTAATTCTCTTAGATAAATTTCAACAGGCAAAAATTAAAAAAAAAAAAAAAAAAAAGCACCCAGTATCCAGACACTTTATTTTGACTTTCCCAGTCCAACTCTGATCCTGAAAACATCCCCAATATTTTCTTTTTTCAGCTCCAATTCCATATATTGAATGCAAAAATTAAACATGTGTGTGATCTGGAAATATACAAGCAATGAACTTTGGCTGCTCTACTTAGATATGTGAGTATTTAAGTAAAAGGTTGATACTATACCACAAGCAGCCAGGGAGTCTTTTCTGCCTGCTTAGTATAGAAGAGTCAAATGACAGCATGTGGCAGAGTACAACTCAGAAAGGAATGTTTGAAAGAAGTTTACAGAATAAAATATCCAAAGCCTGACATGTACAATAAAAGGTGCCTAGAGAAAGAGGAGGGGGACACAATTCCCCTGAAATCTTTTTAAATTCTTCCCCTTAAATCTTTTGTGGGACTTTGGCTGTCAAAATGGCAAAGTAGACAGAGCATAGGGGAAAAAAAAAATTGATAGAAGAGTTATATTTTTTATACTTACAACTTGGGTTGCTGTAAAGCTTTGGGTAAAGAGCGAATGAACTTCACAGCAATCCAGGATAGATATTGCTTGCTGTAAGATGCTCCCATTTCCAAGCTCAATAGAAGGTGATTATTGGTATAATGGTACAATGCTATAGATATGATGTGCAAGATTAGAACGCATTCTGTATTTCCATTCAACAACAAACTGTGAAGGTACAGCTCTATGTCTTGCAATCTCACATTATAAAATAAGAAAAATTATATTATACAGTTGATTCTATCAATGAGATTGGGAAATTAAATCAGTTTGTTCAGCTCAGAATGAAAAAAGATCTACTCTGGGGAGCCAGTAAATGCAATCTGAAAGTAGACAATACCTTACAGTGGTTGACCTAGGAGATACTGAAGACCATGAGTAAAGAAAGACCAGGGAGTGCTGAAATGAAAATCTTGGAATATTCAGAATATCAAAATAACTTATAATAACTGTAGGGCTAAATTGTTGTTTTTCAGTCACCCAGGTGTGTATGACTCTTTGTGACCCATGGACAGCAGCATGGCAGGCTTCCCTGTCCCTCACCATCTCCTGAAGTTTGCCCAAGCTCATGTCCATTGCATTGGTGATACCATCCAGCTATCTCATCCTATAACTCTTTTTCCTTCTGCCCTCAATCTTTTCTAGCATTAGGGACTTTCCGATGAGTTGACTATTCACATCAGATGACCAAAATATTAAAGCTTCAGCTTCAGCATCAGTTCTTCCAAAAAGTATTCAGGGTTGATTTCCCTTAAGGTTTGATTTCTTTGATACCCGAGGAACTTTTCAGGAGACTTCTCCATCACCATAGTTTGAAGGCATCAATTCTTTGGCATTCTGCCTTCTTTACAGTCCAGCTCTCACAACCATACATGATCACTGGGAAGACCATAGCCTTGACTATACAGACCTTAGTCGGCAGAGTAATGTCTCTGTTTTTCAATACACTGTCTAGGTTTCTCATTGCTTTCCTGCCAAGAAACAATCATCTTCAGATTTCATGACTGCTATCACCATCCACAGTGATTTTAGAGCCCAAGAAGAGGAAATTTGTCACTACTTCTACCTTTTCCTCTTCTGTTTGCCATGAATTAATGGGTTAAATTATTTAGAGTAAAAATATATTTAGGAAACTAAAAACTTTAAATTATTTGAAATACTACCATTAATGACTATAAATTATACTTTTTAATTTAAATTTATTTATTTTAATTGGAGGCTAATTACTTTACAATATTGTATTGGTTCTGCCACACATCAACATGAATCCGCCATGGGCGTACACGTGTTCCCCATCCTGAACTCCCCTCCCACCTCCCTCCCCATACCATCCCTCTGGGTCATCCCAGTGCACCAGCCACAAGGATCCTGTATTGAACCTGGACTGGTGATTCGTTTCTTATATGATATTATACATGTTTCCATGACATTCCCCAAATCATCCCACCCTCTCCTTCTCACACAGAGTCCAAAAGACTGTTCTATACATTTGTGTCTCTTTTGCTGTCTCGCATGCAGGGTTATTGTTATCATCTTTCTAAATTCCATATATATGTGTTAGTATACTGTATTGGTGTTTTTCTTTCTGGCTTACTTCACTCTCTATAATAGGCTCCAGTTTCTTGCTGACCAATATATTCCACTTCAAAATTTCCTCACAATTCTAATTTAAAAATTCTCTTTTCTTGAAGGTTTCTGAAGTTTCAAGACAATTTTATCACCATGAACTTTTGGTCACAGATTTTCTTTCCCTCATCTAACTACATTTTGTTTAGCCTATGTAATCAAAGACAACATTGAGTTCACATTTCATGAATTCCCAAAGTTTGCTTCATGTTGTACATGATGACTATATTTAAATACTTAAAATTGGAAAATCACTTTAACTTCTACAAATGAATGAATACCTGAAAGCAAAATCACCTCAATTATATGCTACTAGTTTCTCCTAATGGAAGGCTTGCTTGAGGAATTTTATTTGTATTAGTAAACTAAATTTTACTTAAATGACAATGCATTTACTTTAAACCAATTATCATATGTACTATAACCTAAAATATATCAATGCATATTAGGTAGTACCTTACATTTTTTTTTTTTTTTTTAAACAGAAAAGGCAGAGGAACCAGAGATCAAATTGCCAACATCCGCTGGATCATGGAAAAAGCAAGAGAGTTCCAGAAAAGCATCTATTTCTGCTTTATTGACTATGCCAAAGCCTTTGACTATGTGGATCATAATAAACTGCGGAAAATTCTGAAAGAGATGGGAATACCAGACCACCTGACCTGCCTCTTGAGAAATCTGTATGCAGGTCAGGAAGGAACAGTTAGAACTGGACATGGAACAACAGACTGGTTCCAAATTGGAAAAGGAGTACGTCAAGGCTGTATATTGTCACCCTGCTTATTTAACTTATAGGCAGAGTACATCATGAGAAATGCTGGACTGGAAGAAACACAAGCTGGAATAAAGATTGCCGGGAGAAATATCAATAACCTCAGATATGCAGATGACACCACCTTTATGGCAGAAAGTGAAGAGGAACTAAAAAGCCTCTTGATGAAAGTGAAAGAGGAGAGTGAAAAAGTTGGCTTAAAGCTCGACATTCAGAAAACGAAGATCATGGCATCCGGTCCCATCACTTCATGGGAAATAGATGGGGAAACAGTGGAAACAGTGTCAGACTTTATTTTTCTGGGCTCCAAAATCACTGCAGATGGTGATTGCAGCCATGAAATTAAAAGACGCTTACTCCTTGGAAGGAAAGTTATGACCAACCTAGATAGCATATTCAAAAGCAGAGACATTACTTTGCCAACAAAGGTCCATCTAGTCAAGGCTATGGTTTTTCCAGTGGTCATGTATGGATGTGAGAGTTGGACTGTGAAGAAGGCTAAGTGCCGAAGAAATGATGCTTTTGAACTGTTGTGTTGGAGAAGACTCTTGAGAGTCCCTTGGACTGCAAGGAGATCCAACCAGTCCATTCTGAAGGAGATCAGCCCTGGGATTTCTTTGGAAGGAATGATGCTAAAGCTGAAACTCCAGTACTTTGGCCACCTCATGGGAAAAGTTGACTCATTGGGAAAGACTCTGATGCTGGGAGGGATTGGGGGCAGGAAGACAAGGGGACGACAGAGGATGAGATGGCTGGATGGCATCACTGACTCGATGGACGTGAGTCTCAGTGAACTCCAGGAGTTGGTGATAGACAAGGAGGCCTGGCATGCTGCAATTCATGAGGTCACAAAGAGTTGGACACGACTGAGTGACTGAACTGAACTGAACTGAAAAATAAAATAAAATTTTTTGCTTGGGGCTGGTGCACTGGGACAACCCAGAGGGATGGTATGGGGAGGGAGGAGGGAGGAGGGTTCAGGATGGGGAACACATGTATACCTGTGGCAGATTCATTTTAATATATGGCAAAACCAATACAATATTGTAAATTTAAAAACTAAAATTAAATTAAATTAAATTTTAATAAAAGAAAATAAAATAAAATTT
The DNA here is from genome assembly GCF_003369695.1 of Bos indicus x Bos taurus. Lineage (NCBI taxonomy): Eukaryota > Metazoa > Chordata > Mammalia > Artiodactyla > Bovidae > Bos > Bos indicus x Bos taurus. Next base: position 78,238,291 of record NC_040081.1, on the reverse strand, counting down.
TAAAATTTTAAAATACAATTTCCATATAATATATATTACTTTAAAGATTGAATCTTTAAACTTTAGCAGAACCTTGTGGGCTGCCATCTATGGGGTCTCATAGAGTCGGACACGACTGATGCGACAGCAGCAGCAGCAGCAGTCATTACTAATGACAATATAGATACCATTAATCACTATTATATAATAGAAAGACTGTTATTGGTAGAGTATTTTTTAGTTAGAGAGGGAAATGGCAACCCACTCCAGTATTCTTGCCTGGAGAATCCCAGGGACAGGGGAGCCTGGTGGGCTGCCGTCTATGGGGTTGCACAGAGACCGATACGACTGAAGCAACTTAGCAGCAGCAGCAGTTTTTAGTTTACTTTGGGAAGATCATAAATATATATAACTTTTGAACAAAGTATAAAAGGCACTACAAAATAAACAAATTAGACAGAAATTCAAGTGAATTTGACTGTTGAAAAAAAGGAATCGGATTGGATTAGATCCATATTTATACAGATTTCCCCCTGAGACGGTTCCCACATCTGAAGGTCATGGAGTAGCTAAAATTCAGGTAATAGTCACAGACTTTTTAGATTGAGGTTATCACAAGATAAAGTTTAGAGCTTCCAGACTACTGGCAACTGAAAGAATAAAACAAACTGAAAGAGAAGAGCACACAGAGAGAAAACCACAAAACAGGTATATAAAATGCTTAGAAAGTATGCATGCATGAGGAAGACTGTAAGAAGTCCAATAGAAAATATTTAGCTAACATTGGTATATTTTAGATGTTTGGTAAACACATGGGTGTTCTACTGAAATCTAAGAATGGTGAAACCTTTTTCTTAAGTTTAGGGAATTCACTCTGAGACTACAGGCAAAACAAATATAGATCTGTTCAAAGAAATCATACAATCAAGACTTCAAGACTGCAAGTTAATCAGCAAGTTATATAACTGTCATCTAGAATGCAAAATTTCCAGAGGAAAGTAACAGGAACTAGTGTATCTAAAATAAATCATTCAGATAACAGTAAAAATTAATAAATGTGAATGGAAATATCTAGCCCACATTCAAGAGAATAAGCAGCACACAGAAGCATACACTTAAATAAAACAGAGGTTAGATGAATAAGCAAGGAATTTAAAGTAGCTAACACAAAATATTCAAGGAATTAAAGGAAAATCTGGTCATAATAATCAAACTGATGGATAATTTCAACAGAGAAATGGAAAGTATAAACAGAAACTGGAAATTCTGAGACAGGAAATACAATATCTGAATTTAAGAATTTGCAAGCTTTAGAGAACTTTGAAGTTGGTGATGAGAGACAAAGAGATAGAGAGGAAATGTAAAGATAGTAGAATAAAATTTATCTAATATATAAAATAGAGAAACAAAATTTTAAAAATTGCCCATAAGAATAGGATAAAGAAAGGAAAATAAAAAATAGTAATGCTTGAAGAAATGCTGAAAGAACATATAATTTATAAATCTAAGAAACTCAGAGAACTCCAAACTTTATAAATACAAACAAACCCACATTCAGTCTCATAATAATCAAACTAAAGAACACCAAATATGAGTAAAACTTGGAAAGATGCCAACAACAGCAACAACAACAAATATTTTATTTACAGGGGAATATTGATAATAATGCTAGCTCGATTCTGATCAGAGTAAGCGAAGGAAAAAGACAATGGTGTAATTTTTTTAAAGTATTGAAATATATATATATATATATATATATATATACACACACACACACACACACATACATAAATCTAGAATTACCTATCCAGTTTAACTATACTGCAAAATTGGAGAAAACATTGAGACATTTTCAAGCAAACATATGCTGAGAGACTTTATTCTCATAAAAACTAAACTACAAAAACTGCTAAATGAAGTTTCTGAGACCGAAGGTAAATGGTGTATAAAATACACTCTCTCACTCTTGATGAAAGTGAAAGAAGAGAGTGAAAAATCTGGCTTAAAACTCAACATTCAGACAAATAAGATCATGGCACCTGGTCCCATCACTTCACAGCAAATAGATGGAGAAACAATGGAAACAGTAACACACTTTACTTTCTTGGGCTCCAAAAGCTCTGCAGCTGGTGACTGCAGCCATGAAATTAAAAGACGCTTGCTCCTTGGAAGAAAAGCTATAGCCAACCTAAACAGTATATTAAAAAGCAGAGACATTACTTTGCCGACAAAGGCCTGTATTACTATGGTTTTTCCAGTAGTCATATATGGATGTGAGAGTTGGATCATGAAGAAAGCTGAGTGCTAAAGAATCAATGCTTTTGAACTGTGGTGATGGAAGAGACTCTTGAGAGTCCCTTGGACAGCAAGGATATCCAACCAGTCCATCCTAAAGGAAATCAGTCCTGAATATTCATTGCGAGAATTGATGCTGAAGCTGAAGCTCCAACACTTTGGCCACTTGATGCAAAGTACTGACGCAGTGAAAAAGACCCTGATGCTGGGAAAGATTGAAGGCAGGAGGAGAATGGGATGACAGAGGATGAGATGGTTAGATGGCATCACTGACTCGATAGACATGAGTTTGAGTAAGCTCCAGGAGTTGGTGATGGACAGGAAAGGATGGCTTGCTGTAGTCCATAGAGTCACAACGAATCGGATTCACTGAGTGACTGAACTGACTGAAATTATGAGTTAGATATCATTAAATTTTTGATATGATGAAACAAGAGAAATTAAATGATTCACTCAATGTCTGGAAATATTTAGTAGCAGAATCAATATTCAAAAGGTCCTTGGTGTTTATTCAACTATACCATATTCTAAGGCCTTCCCTGGTGGCTTAGTGGTAAAGATTCCACCTGCAATGCAGGAGGGTGGGTTTGATCCCTGGGTTGGGAAGATCCTCTTGAGAATAAAATGGCAAACCATCCCAGTATTTTTGCCTGGGAAATCCCATGGACAGTGGAGCCTGGTAGGCTGTAGTCCATGAGGTCACAAAAAAGTGGGACACAACTTAGCAGTTAAACAACAACCATATTCTAATTAAAATCATTCTATGTAACATAAGCATTATAGCCTCACTTATAAAATCATATGTTACTAAATTTTGGTTATGTTTTTCTATTTTTTCCTTTGTTAATGTTCATTTTACTGGAAATTACTACCTGCTATATGCTCGCTCATTCTGCCTTGACAGTAAGACCACTGTCAAAAGGGTCTTTGTTAGGAGCAGAAAAGTTAAAATAGCAGAGATAAACTTCTCAGTGACTATTAATATGTAGGTCTTTCCAAGAATTACAAAGTTCTACCAACTATGTCATTTGAATAGAAATTAATCATAGGTGTAAGATAAGCCATACATAGACACTATATTCCAACATTATTATCATACAAATGTCAGCAAAATTGTCTTTCTGTCAGTGCTCAGAGTATTTTTTCTTCTTTTGTTTCTTATTTCTAATTTTTTAATCAACAAAAAGTTTTCTTTCAAATGGTAACATTTTTAATGTAATTCATTATTAAAATGTAAATTAAGTGATTCAGAAGTTTAAAACTGAAGTCCTTGCCTTTTTTGAGATTCACCATCTCCTGGGAGACAACTAAAAATTAACAGGAGTGATCAAGCTTTATTTCTGAATACTAAATTTCCCAGAGGGAAATTTCTGCAGCCTTGAACTGCAGAGAATTTGTAATTCTGGATTTAACAAATTTTAAAATATAATAAAATACAATGAACAACAGTTAAATTATACAGAATTCTCCTTATTGACTTAGAAAGCTCTTGAGAATCTTGCAATATGTCAGAGTCAATCAGCACTGTGAACATTGTGATTATCATTGCTTATCACAGACTAATAAACTAGTCATTTGAACTTCCAATTGAATTCTACATACAGGAAGTCTTTTATGTTTACAGAAGTCTTATGTTTTAATTCAATCAATAATATTGTTGCTTTGTGTTTATCAGTACTTTATACATATTTCATCTTATAGAAGTTTAGTCAGTATTTTTTAAAATTTAGTGCATTTTTGACACTCATCACTAATTTAGTATTTATTCAGTCACTTATTCGTTCATTAGCTTCATTCATTCTCAGATGATGCCATTATTAAAAAAAAAAAAAAAAAAAAGATACAATCAGAGATCTTCCTCCTCAAACACCAAATCAGTGAATGAACTTCCATTAGTGCCCACATACTCTATCTATACTCCAGATGAAATCAGCAGTCACCCTCATGTATGATTTGGATCCTAAAAACAAACTCAAAGACATTGCTCCTACAGTTATGGACTATCTATTGTATCATTGCCTTTGCCCTCACATCTGAATCATAGCTTAAAGATAAATCATGCTTTAACAGCTCCGATATTAAAACCCTAGATAGCATGTTCAAAAGCAGAGACATTACTTTGCCAACAAAGGTTCATCTAGTCAAGGCTATGGTTTTTCCTGTGGTCATGTATGGATGTGAGAGTTGGACTGTGAAGAAGGCTAAGTGCCGAAGAAATGATGCTTTTGAACTGTTGTGTTGGAGAAGACTCTTGAGAGTCCCTTGGACTGCAAGGAGATCCAACCAGTCCATTCTGAAGGAGATCAGCCCTGGGATTTCTTTGGAAGGAATGATGCTAAAGCTGAAACTCCAGTACTTTGGCCACCTCATGGGAAAAGTTGACTCATTGGGAAAGACTCTGATGCTGGGAGGGATTGGGGGCAGGAGGAAAAGGGGACGACAGAGGATGAGATGGCTGGATGGCATCACTGACTCGATGGACGTGAGTCTCAGTGAACTCTGGGAGTTGGTGATGGACAGGGAGGCCTGGCGTGCTGCGATTCATGGGGTCACAAAGAGTCAGACATGACTGAGCGACTGATCTGATCTGATCTGATCTGATATTAAAACCAACCAAACAACTCTCCTTTATCTTATATCCTTCTGCTGATACTGTCCTTTCCTATCTCACTGTTAGGACTGAATGGGTACTCCCAAGATTCTTATGTTAAAATCTAATCTCCATATGATGGTATTCAGAAGTGGGTCTTTTGGGTGAGTAAGTCATGAGGTCTTTATGATGGCATTAGTGTCCTTATAAAAAGAGACCAGAAAGCTCTGTTGTGTCTTATTGTCACGTGATACAACAAAAATTCAATTGTCTGAAACAAAGAAAAGAACTCTCAGCAGAATTTAGCCACATTAGCACCCTGATCTCAGACTTCCAGCCTCCAAGACTGTGAGACATAGATTTCTGTTGCTCATCATGATTCTTTGTTAAAGCAGCTAAAACAGACCAAGACACTCTCCTCACAATGAAATCTTCAAAGGAGTTGTCAATACTTAGTTTCTAATTCCTGATCCTCAATTCCTGAACTCTCCCAGGTCATCTGTCACCCGTATTCCCTTAACATCTTTGTTATCAAAGTCACCAGTAACCTCCTCTGTGCTAAGTTCCACCATAAAATATTTCTTGACTTTTCCTCTGGAATACCAGTCTTTCTTGGCTCTCCTTTGTTTCTTTCTTAGCTGTATCTACAATTTGTAGATGTGTGACTGAAATGACACAGGCAATCATTAATAACTTTTGTATGAATAAATCAATGAATACTTGTTTTTTAAAACCACTCTTTCTTTTCCACTAAAGGTAATTATAGAGACAAGTATTGTGTTGTTGTTCAGCTTAACATTGTATGACCTTTTGCAGCCCCATGGGCTGCAGCATGCCAAGCTTCCCTGTCCTTTACTGTCTCCTGGAGCTTGCTCAAACTCATGTCTATTGAGTCAGTGATGCCATAAATGAGTGCCATTATTTATCTCTTTTAACAACAGTACCACATGAAGAGAAAATGTTCCTATAAAAATCATAAAAAAGCCTAATGACAACTGTCATGAAGCTTTTCTTGTATATTATTAAAATAACATGTTTTTTTTTTTTCAATTTTAGCGTTGTCTTTCAAATCAGTCTAATTAACATTACTTTGGATTTTTGTGTATAACTGTATCACATTTACCTATATTGTATACATAAATGTCATAACTATACATTTTCTTCTACATGTAAGGTTTTCTGTGCATATTAAATTCTTGTCATTAACCTTCCCAAATTAAATGATGAGAAATGATAGTCACTTAGAAAATTTCTGTTTAAGTCCACTGTGAAACTTAAGCTTTCCATTTAAATAAAATAACAACAGACAAAAATTAAAATGTCCAAGAACTATTAGTTTCTTTAGCATGACCCCTAGAGGCACAGCAGGGTCACTATAAAAGAAGAACAAGTAGAATAAAAAAAACATGAAAATACTACATAATTTGGCATGCATATTTATATTTATACTTTGGTTAGAAACAGTTCATTATAATTGAGGAGATTATTCAAATAGAGCTATTACCATCTAAGGAGTCAAGAGATTAAAAAGGAGCTATTAATATTTTTTCAGAACAGACATACTTGAAGTATGCTCAAGTAGCATAATTAGCCTATTCAGGACTGGCTTACTGTTTTACCGATCAACTGAGTCTCCTTTATGTGAAAAAAGAATCATCATATAATGATTAGCAGACAGATGTGATTTAATAAATATTGAGAATAAAAGCACTGCATAATTTTGATGGGTCTGTAATTGTAATTCCCAAGTATCTTTCCTTCCTCAACTAATTGGGTAATGACATTGCTTGAATTAATCCAAGGTCATCAGCTTGCACACAGTGCAGATGGTTTCTCCACTTTACGGGTATACAGGGGATTCGAGATTACTGTTGCCTGCTGCTTTTCAAGCTAATTTTTATTCTTAAAAATCCACATTTTCACTGTAGCTGAACAGCTAAGCCATATGTTACTTTGTGCATACTTTAAAATATCTGGTGCATGTAATTATTACACCAGAACTAGCATTCATTCCTACTTTTCAATTTTTTAATAAGGAAAAACAATATTATGCTATGTGTATTTTGGGTTTTGTCTTGTTTTTTTCTATGTACCTAGCTTTAGTTCAAATTATGGTTCCAGTGAGAATTTTAACTTAAAATACATTGGTCAGTTAATCTGTTTCCTCATGTGTAACATAACCCAGCATAGTTCAGAATTTGCCTAATACTGTTTGATATACTATGGTAATCCATCTAGCTACTAGAAAGTCTGACTTTGAAGTATCTTTCTAAGTGCTCCTGTGGTAGTTATGATAAATAGGAATGAAGTATTTCTATGCTTTTTTAATCCTGACATGCAAATGGCAGGGTTGACAATTTGGGCCTTTTTGCATACTGCATGGGAAAAATAGTAATAGTAATCATACTTATTTGTTAGCCTGCCCTGGTGGCTCAGAGGTTAAAGCGTCTGCCTGCAATGCAGGAGACCTGGGTTCAACCCCTTGGTCCGGAAGATCCCCTGGAGAAGGAAATGGCAACCCACTCCAGTATTCTTGCCTGGAGAATCCCATGGATAGAAGACCCTGGTGGGCTACAGTCTACTGGGTTGCAAAGAGTCGGACACAACTGAGCAACTTCACTTTCTTTCTTTGCCAGTGGCGGGGTTGACAATTTGGGCCTTTTCATGTTCAGCTCAGTTCAGTTCAGTGGCTCAGTCGTGTCCAACTCTTTGTGACCCCATGAATTGCACCATGCCAGGCCTCCCTGTCCATCATCAACTCTTGGAGTTCACCCAAACTCATGTTCATCAAGTCGGTGATGCCATCCAGCCATCTCATCCTCTGCCATCCCCTTCTCCTCCTGCCCCCAACCCCTCACAGCATCAGGATCTTTTCCAACGGGTCAACTCTTCGCATAAGCCTTTTCGTGTACTGCATGAGAAAAATAGTAACAAAAAAGCAAGAGAGTTCCTGAAAAACATCTATTTCTGCGTTATTGACTATGTCAAAGCCTTTGACTGTGTGGATCACAATAAACTGTGGAAAATTCTAAAAGAGATGGGAATATCAGACCACCTGACCTGCCTCTTGAGAAACCTATATGCAGGTCAGGAAGCAACAGTTAGAACTGGACATGGAACAACAGACTGGTTCCAAATAGGAAAAGGAGTACATCAAGGCTGTATATTGTCACCATGCTTATTTCACTTCTATGCAGAGTACATCATGAGAAACGCTGGGCTGGAAGAAGCACAAGCTGGAATCAAGATTGCTGGGAAAAATATCAATAACCTCAAATATGCATATGACAACCCTTATGGCAGAAAGTGAAGAGGAACTAAAAAGCCTCTTGATGAAAGTGAAAGAGGAGAGTGAGAAAGTTGGCTTAAAGTTCAACATTCAGAAAATGAAGATCATGGCATCCGGTCCCATCACTTCATGGGAAATAGATGGGGAAACAGTGGAAACAGTATCAGACTTTATTTTTGAGGGCTCCAAAATCACTGCAGATGGTGACTGCAGCCATAAAATTAAAAGATGCTTACTCCTTGGAAGAAAAGTTATGACCAACCTAGATAGCATATTCAAAAACAGAGACATTACTTTGCCAACAAAGGTCCGTCTAGTCAAGGCTATGGTTTTTCCTGTGGTCATGTATGGATGTGAGAGTTGGACTGTGAAGAAGGCTGAGTGCCGAAGAATTGATGCTTTTGAACTGTGGTGTTGGAGAAGACTCTTGAGAGTCCCTTGGACTGCAAGGAGATCCAACCAGTCCATTCTAAAGATCAGCCCTGGGTGTTCTTTGGAAAGAATGATGCTAAAGCTGAAACTCCAGTACTGTGGCTACCTCATGCAAATAGTTGGCTCTTTGGAAAAGACTGATGCTGGGAGGGATTGGGGGCAGGAGGAAAAGGGGATGACAGAGGATGAGATGGATGGATGCCATCACCGACTCGATGGATGTGAGTTTGAGTGAACTCTGGGAGGTGGTGATGGACAGGGAGGCCTGGCGTGCTGTGATTCATGGGGTCGCAAAGAGTCAGACATGACTGAGCGACTGAACTGAACTGAATTATACTTATTTGTTAGTATATAACAGTCACCAAAATGTTTACATATGAAATATATTTTTACAACACGGAAATAATCTGAGCTTAGAAGGCAGATGAATCATTATTTTGCATATGAAAAACTAAGAGATTTTAAATGATTCATTCAAAGGTCCTACAGCAAGTAAGTGAAAAACAAGGTTGGGACTTGCTGCTACTGTGGTCTTTGTAGAGCCTATTCTGCCCCAAAGGGTAGATCCAGGGTTCTCTTTCATTTTCCTCCTACTCATTCAGAGAGTAGGAACTAGCTGTGTAAGAGAGATGCTGCGTGCTGTGCTTAGACACTCAGTCATGTCTGACTCTGTGTGATTCCATGGACTGTAGCCTGCCAGGCTCCTCTGTCCATGGGGAGTCTCCAAACAAGAATACTGGAGTGGGTTGCCATTTTCTTCTTCAGGGGACCTTGCCTACAAGGGGATCAAACCCACATCTCCTATCTCTTCTGCATTGGAAGGCAGATTCTTTGACACTGAGGCACCTGGGAAGCAGATGTATATGCATGTATGTATGTATGTGTGTGTGTGTGTGTATTCAAAAGTTATCAATATAGCACAGCAAGAAACCTAAAAGTTTACATCATACTATCTGAAAGATATCACATAAATAACTGATCCTCTATGTTCCTAAGGGGAATATATCATAGGACTTGAATATAAAGTGTGACCTTAGATGGCCTCTGAAAGATTATAATTAGTTATATTAAATGAACAAAGAAGGCTATTCCAAGCCTAGGAAAGCCTGAATAAAGTGAAAAGTGACAAATTTAGTGAGAAAATTTTGAAAAATGTGTTGAGGACCATCAAAAATCAAATAAGAGAGACGAATTAGGAGGCTTATGGGTAATATGAAATTCTTCAAATAGGAAGGATTTGATTCAGTGAAAAATGGGGTCAACTGATGATTTTGAACTAAGAGGTAATATGATGAAAGAAGTCATGTTTCTGAAAAATTTGTTTGAGGTACTGAATAAAATAGATTCAAAATGAAGGCATAGACATAAGGAAAACAAAAATTAAGAATCTTTGGCACAAGTTCATGAGTATATATAACAGAGTAGCTGCAGAAGGATTTAAAAAGGAAGGAAACAAAACTAAAAGTAAACAACCATTCTCTGGTGGTTCAGACAGTAAAGAACCCGCCTGCAATGCAATAGAACTGGGTTAAATCCCTGGGTTAGGATGATCCCCTGGAGGAGGGCATGGCTATCCACTCCAGTATTTTTGCCTGGAGAATCCATGGACAGAGGAGCTTGGCAGGCTACAGTTTATGGGGTCACAAAAAGTGGAACACAGCTGACTACTAACATTGTGAATACATGAAAAAGGAAAATTGAATGATGTATCAAGATTTTAAGAAATGACAGCTTGGGGAATGATAGTATCTCTGATATATTAATATATTGAGAACCAGGGCTAAGACTCTGGCAACACTATCAGCCAAGGATACATAAGAACAACGAAAAACCAAGTGTGAAGAAGGAAATGGCAACCCACTCCAGTATTCTTGCCTGGAGAATACCATGGACAGAGAAGCCTGGTGGGCTAATGTTTATGGGGTCACAGAGGGTCAGGCACAACTGAGTGACTAAGCATAAAAAGTTAATGAAGAAAGAAAAGGAAAAAGGATCATAAGGAAGAGAGAATCAAATTGGAAAATTTACCAGGAGGAGTGTGTGTCAAAAAGACTAGATGCTTCAGAGGGATGGAAGAAAAAAATATAACAGGCTTACATATACATAGATGGCAGATTAGTATGAGGTTCTAAAAGGGAAATAATTCGTGGAACTGTTTAGAGTCCTTCTACTAGATGAACATTGCGTACACTAATCAATTGCAGAGAAAAACATTGTCACTGAATTCTAATTACTAACTTTCACTGCTTAATCTCTCTGTGGAGATAAGAATTAGTTATGGAATTTTTATGGAGATGGCAGTCATCCTGTTTGCCACAAACTCATTTGCATGGAAAAGTGCACATCAGTTAGACCCCTGTCAAAATAATTAGCTAAGCATGAGATAAGGCCTTTTAGATTTCAGCATGTTCCACGCATTAAATCTTTTTTTTAAAAAATATATGAAACCAAAAGACTGTTCTATACATCTGTGTCTCTTTTGCTCTCTCGCATACAATATTGTAAAGTAAAAAAAATAATAGTAATAAAGAAATGATAAATGGTTAAAAAAATATATGAAACCAAATCAACACATTTTACAGAAATAATAAGCACTGTATATAATTCTATAATTTTTGTGTTATTTTTATTTGGTTTCTCTCTTATCTATTTAATAAAACATCTAATTTAGTAAAATATAACATTACCAGCTGGTAATCACTGAGATAATGAGAAATGGAATTTCTTCTTACTGTTCTCATCCCTCTCATTCTATATTAGGCATTATGAAATTGAAATAAAATCCATTTCAATTAAAAGAGCTCTGTTCTCTTACCTTAGAGCCTGATAAACAGCATTACTGAATTCAGGTCAGTCATAATCTAATCACAATGTATCCATCATTGGACACAAAGTTCACAAGAATATATCCTTTTCTCTTCCTACACAGCATAAAACCAAGGTTGAAGTATACTTGAAAGCAGCTTGTTACTAAGGACTCTTCCTACCTTATTCTTCTTCTTGAGCATGGAACAGGAAGCCAAAGATCAGAGCTTGTAAGTCTGGAAGATAAGATATGATTTGTCGCTTTTTAAATTTTTTTAGCCTGCATCTTACAGTAAATTTATTGCCCACTATTGAAAGTTTCAAAATATGAAGTTGATACTAGTGCTTTTTATTATTTACCTTCAGATTAAGTCACTTAATGGCATAGTGACCATTTAGGTAGATTAACTCCAATGTCCATGTTCTCAGGCTATTTTAAAAATTGAATAAAACAAACTACTTAATATCCTAAGTTTTGTAGATATGAAAATGAATGAGAAGCAGTTCTTGTCCTCAAATATGCTCCATAATGGCTAAATATTTGTAGTTATGGCTCTATTAATAAAGGTAAAAAAATAAACATTTGTAAGTCACTTCACACACAAATGCTTGCCTTTTTTACCACTTTGTATTAGTCAAAAATGATCCTAAGCACACAAACATTACATTCTTCTAATTCAAGGTGTCCTGTTTGTCACTATTAACATTTAGTGACATTTAGAAAGTCTTTGTTATGGGGAGAGTCCTGTGCATTGTAGGGTGTTTAGCAGCACCCTCAGTTTCTACTCACTGGATGCTAGTAGTGAACCCCTAGGGGTGACAATGAACACTGGGTCCTGATGTTGTACAATTGCTCCATTTGAGAACCACTGCTCTCAGTGTAGTTGAGGACACCTACATTTAAAAGGCAAGTAGAAGTGTACCTTCTTTGTTTTATTCCATATATAAGTGATATCATATGATATTTGTCTTTCTTTATCTGGCTTATTTTACTTAGCCTGATAATCTCTAAATCCATTGATGTTGCTGCAATAGCAAGCCAGAGAGAGAAAGACATATCATATGATATCACTTATATGTGGAATTAAAAAACAAAACAAATGAACTTATTCACAAAACAGAGCCATAGACATAGAAACCAAACTTATGGTTACCAAAGGGAAAAAGGTGGAGGGATAAATTAAGAGGTTGGGATGAATACATACACAATACTCTATATAAAGCAGGGAACTATGCCCAGTATTTTGTGATAGCCTATAATGTAAAATAATCTGAAAAATTATGTTTGTTTAACTTAGCATTATGAGAAATGCCAGGCTGGTTGAGTTACAAGCTGGAACCCAGATAGGCAGGAGAAACATCTACAACCTCAGATATGCAGATTATACCACTCTAATGGCAGAAAGTGAAGAAGAAATAAAGAACCTCTTGATGAGGGTGAAGGAGGAGAGTGAAAGAGCTGACTTCGAATATTAAAAAAATCTAAGATCATGGCATACTACATGGCCAATAGAAGAGGAAAAGGAGAAAGTAGTGACAGATTTCCTCTTTGGGGGCTCTAAAATCACTGCAAATGTTGACTGCAGCCATGAAATCAGAAAATGATTGCTTCTTGGAAGGAAAGCTATGATAAACCTAGACAATGGGGGTGAAAGCAAAGTTGAAAAGCAAAGACATTATTCTGCCGACCAAGGTCCATATTGTAAAGGCTATGGTCTTCCCTGTGGTCATGTATGGTTGTGAGAACTGGACCATAAAGACAGAAGAATGACAAAGAATTGACACCTTCAAACTGTGGTGCTAGAGAAGACTCCTGAGAGACACTTGGACAGCAAGGAGATCAAATTAGTCAATCTTAAGGGAGATCAACCCTGAATACTCACTGAAAGGACTGATGCTGAAGCTGAAGCTCCAGTGTTTTGGTCATCTAATGCGAACAGATGATTCATTGGAAAAGTCCCTGGAGCTAGGAAAGGAGGGCAGAAGGAGAAGAGGGCATCAAAGGAGATGGCTGGATGGCATAACTAGTGCAATGGACATGAACTTGGGCAAACTTCAGAAGATAGTGAGGCACAGGAAGCCCTGGTGTGCTGCAGTCCATGGGGTCACAAAGAGTCAGACAGGACTGGGCAACTGAACAAGAACAATATATATGAAAGTGTTATGTTAGCTGCTCAGTCCTATCTGACTCTTTGTGACCCTATGGACTATAACTCACCAGGATCTTCTACCCATGGAATTCTCCAGGCAAGAATACTGAGTGGGTAGCCATTCCCTTCTCCAGAGGATCTCCCCACCCAGCGATTGAACCCGGATCTCTGGCATTGTAGGCATATTCTTTACACTCTAACTGAATCACTGGGCCAAAAACCTGACACTAACAAACTGTTAATCAACTATATTTCAATTAAATATATATTTACAAAAAAATGTACAATTTAATTAATTAAATTGAATTAATCCATGCAAAGGGAAAAAAAAAAAAAGACTCTTCAGCTTCCTTGCCCTTTCACCATGTGAGGATGCAAGGAGTGTGCAACCCAGAAAAGGTCCCTCACCTGACCATGCCCACCCTGGTCTCAGTCTTTCATCCTCCAGAACCATGAGAAATAAATTCCTGTGGTTTATAAGGTAAAAAGCAAACAAACCAAAAAAGGCAATTACAGGAAATGGAGTACATAAAGTAGATTTGAAGAAATCAGTCAAAAATAGACAGAAGAAAATCTGAGAAACCAAGAGAGGAAAGAATTTCAAGAAGGAATCTGGTCAGTGGTGTCTTATGCTATGCCCAATAATAAAGATAAGGTTCTAGAATTGAGTTCAAACCAAGCATTTCAGGAGTGATTTTTACAGACTGACTTTTACCACATAGCATCTCCTCTAGCCCAGTAGTTCTTAAATGGCTGTGCACATCTGTGTCAGCTAGACATCTCAATCTCAAAATATTCAAATTCAGTCATCTTGGAATGTACTGGGCTATATGTACATATTTTGGAAAAGAAATTTACCTGAGAGATCCTGGAATGCATCCTAATTAACAGCTACTGCCGTAATCTCATTTTCTGTTTCCTTTATTTCCTCTGTAATTTTCTCCCTGTCTTTAGCAGTGTGGGGTAGTATAAAGAATATTGAACTCTGCTGTTCTGGTCAGAGTTCCTAGTTCCCAATGTGACACTAAATAAATGTGTTTACTGGATAAAGTCCCTTAAACTCTCAACCTCCATTTAATCAAGTGTAAAATTGGATTGGACAGTTTCTCTAACACTAATCTTCTACATATAATCTGATAAAATAACCAGAGTAAATGGATTCCAGGTGGAAATAGTACTTGATCCATTCTAATCAGATATAATATTATGAAAATAAAGAAGCAAACTACAGATTATAGAGCAGATTATATTCCAAACTGTGATACAACCATCACACAGTAACTATATAATAACATTTTAAATTACAACATATCCAAACAGCTGGGAAAAAAAGACAACACACACACACACAAAATAATATGTAATACTACATGTCCAAATAGAATAATTAATTCTCAAAGAAACCTTCTGAGTGATTTACAGTTCTATATTCTGAAGAATAAATTCTCACATATCTGCATAAATTATATTGTTTCTATGAATTAGCTAACTATACATTTAGCTTGGAATTTTGCTTTTCAGGTACATTTACTGCAGTTCCTTTATTATTATGGGAGTTGTAATCTCTGAAAGGACCACTTGAGACAGTCAAGAAGCAAGAAGCTGCTGCTACCAATTCCACTCATTGCCATCACAACTACTTCTCAAGCACAGAAGTAGGAGAAAAGGTAGCCAAAGCTGCAGTTTGAGGGTTCACACATCTGATGGAGCATCCAACCACTTCAGCCTGAACACAAGAGATGCAGGAAGGCCAGTGCCAGACATCTGCACACCTTCAAAATTTGTTTCTAACAGCCAAACTCCTCAGGAAGAGGGGTTCTGCCTTACCAGACCTCACACAAATTTATATTATTAGTCAAATCTACTTTGTATTCAGGAGAAAAGCACCAGTTAGCTTTTAAATATCTCCCCCCAAAAGAACAGAATATTTGAGAGAGTTTTAAGAATGCACCAGTTTACTCCTGAATTGTCCTTTACAAATGGATTAAATAGAGCAGTAGTAAACTCTTTGAGTTGGTCATCTTTATTCTTGCCCATGATAGTGTATCAGCAAAAAATTGGGGCTACTTTAAAGGTTTAGTGGATGCTGATGTGGCTGATGTGACTATTAAATAATTAGTCATAAAAAGAATTGATGCAAACTGAAGCAGGAAAATTTTATTAGTTAAATGTTCAAACTCTGCAGCAAAACCACTGAACTAAAATCTCAGCTCTGCTGTAGAGCTAACTAATAGGAATGTGGGCAACTTGCTTAAATTTTCTTTTCCTCGGAGACTTTCTTGTACATGAAGTGAGAGTGATAATATTACCTGGTTTATGTTATTTTCAGGATTAAAAGAGAAAATATGTGAAAGGCATCTAACTCAAAGACTGGAACTTGGTATAAATAGTGCTAATGATAACAATAACTAAGTCAAACTGATTGTATTTAACAGACATTTTAAGATCATCCTGAAAGAATTTTTGAAATTATTATGGTATCCACTTAACCATATACATCCAATTTGTCTACAAGTAATTGGCCAAATGCTATGTATTATACATGCATGTGTGTATTTTTTCTTCTTAGAATATTTTGTGATTATAGTGGTGGGCATATTTTACAGCCTGAAATTAACTCTGTTTTATTATATAATATAATCTTTGGGAGGAAAATCTCCTCATCCAAAATATGACAAAAAATATTTTAGATAAAAGTTATAGGTGTATGACATCTCTACAATCATGTATTTGATTCTATACTACTTAATTTGAATTTCTAAAACATGTTTTACCTTTGATAACTTCTAGACTACTTGAAGAGGGCCATTATTCCCCAGATTACCAACTCCCTAATATTAATACGAGATAAGAAGTTCCCAGGATGGTGTTCTGTGTGTGTGCCGAGTCACTTCAGTCATGTCTGACTCTTTGAGAACCTATGGACTGAAGACTACCAGGCTCCTCTGACAATGGGATTCTCCATGCAAAAATACTAGAGTGGGTTGCCATGCTCTTCACAAGACAATCTTCCCAACCCAGAGATTAAACTCATGTCTCTCATATCTCCTGCATTGGCAAGTGGGTTCTTTACCCACTAGCATCATCTGAAAAGCCCTCCTTGGATGGTACTAAGTATGTAATACAGGTTTTTAAATACATATCAGTTTCCTTTTATTTACACAGTTTCACAAGGACTTGTACAATGCTGTCTTCATCTTAGAATTAATAAGAACAGTCAGTGAACAATATGATATGGTAGAAAGAGTATGAGTTCAAAATTAAATTTATATAGCAGGTTGCAAAATGCCCACAAATAGCTCCTTTCCCAACATGCGCATCACTTGGCAATGTGATTTTGCTTCTCTTGTTTCTAAGAAGTAGAGAAATGTTCTCCATTTGAGCTTAGCCATGTGACTTGCTTTACTCAATGGAATACTAGGAAATACAATATAGAGTCTTAAAAAGTGTTTGAACACTGGGTGATTGTCATCAGTTCAGTTCAGTTCAGTTCAGTCACTCATTCATGTCTGACTCTTTGCAACCCCATGAATTGCAGCACGCCAGGCCTCCCTGTCCATCACCAACTCCCGGAGTTTACTCAAATTCATGTCCATCGAGTCGGTGATGCCATCCAGCCATCTCATCCTCCATCATCCCCTTCTCCTCCTGCCCCCAATCCCTCCCAGCATCAGAGTCTTTTCACTTGGTGTTAAAAATCCCTCTATCATATGAGCAATCTCAGACTAGCTTCCTGAATGAAGAAATACAATATGGAGATAGATCCTTAGCTTTCCCAGACACTCAGGCTGTCCCAAATATATGAGTGAGGTTGCCCAGATTGAAAGAATTTCCCAGACAACCCACGGAATTATGAGGAAAACGAAAATGTACTGATTTATGCCATGTGTTCTGATGTTCAACTACTGAACTGGAAAAAAAAAAAAAAAAAACTAACTGAAAAGCTCATACTACAGTTCTAACACTTAAAACTCGGATACGACCGAGCGACTTCATTTTCACTTTTCACTTTCATGCATTGGAGAAGGAAATGGCAACCCACTTCAGTGTTCTTGCCTGGAGAATCCCAGGGACAGGGGAGCCTGGTGGGCTGCCATCTATGGGGTCGCACAGAGTCGGACATGACTGAAGTGACTTAGCAGTAGCAACACTTAGAAAAGCTGGTTAAAGTTGGTTGGGCTACTTACCTTATTGAAACTCAATTACCATGCTTGGGATATTGAGATAACTTCTGACTATACATGGTATGGTGAGAATTAAAAGAGATAACATGTTTAAAACCCCTAGCATAATGGCTGGTACCAGTTAGGGACTCAGTAATATTTCTTGCCTTTCCTTTTCTTTCCTCTCACAGTTTCTTTCATACAGTGTTTTTGGGGCCATAATGTACATTTGTACAAGATGTGACAAGCACAGAAGTACTTCCAACTAAAACCTGGCACTTGCCATCTGCCTCTACAAGGATTAAGTCACTAGCCATTGCAGTTGTTGACCTTCAACATATCCTGAAAGGAGTTCCAGGCAGACATCAGGAATGAGGTACTCTGTGCTCTTGGAAAAACTGGCAGAACAAGCCTTCAGATAGTCAGATATTTTCAGGAAAAGATCTTATGAATCCAAATTCTTGCATTGTCTCATATCTAGAAAAGTACTAAAATCATTAAAGGTAACATCTGCTCCTCGTAACTAGCAGCAAGCTTCTGCCAAATATGTGCTTGACTGAAGGTATTCCCCCTTCACTAAAATCATATGTAACAGTGACCTTCCCCCAACTTCTTTGCAACAGGTCTTCAGAGCTATCTAAGATGTCGTCTCTCAGGCTGTAGTCCTCATTTTGTCCCAGATAAAACGTAACTCAAAACTTTCATTTCTTTTCTTTTTTTTTTTTCAGTCTACAGTACTAACACTAACAAAGCAATAGTACCTATAATATAGTCCATGCTGTGTTTCCCAAACTGTATACTCAGGTCTAGGGTTTTCTCTGCCCAGAGGAATGGGTGCCTTACCTAATGCACACAGGCCTAACTAGAGTCTGGACTGCATGCTTAACAAATCTCTGTTGAATTGCATTGAATTAAATTATTTGGTAATGGAAAAGTTGAGTTTTATAAAATAAAATAGAGGAAGTTATACTGGCTCATTTTAAATCTAGAAAAAAATGTTATCCAAAACCCGTCCTCACCTTTCCTTGATCTCCAGTGAATTTCACACTTCAGTACTTATATATATATATGGCTACATTCTAGAAGTAAGCATCACTTGTCATTTTTTGACCTCAGAAAACTAAGATGTAATGCACTGTACTTTGATGATAACTGCTATCCTCTACTGTTCTGACTTCCTTAACTATGCTACATTTGAACTTCACCTCTTTTATTTCCTTCATTTTCTGTAATCTATCAGTAGTCTCTTTCAACACTCTCTTCTCCATGCAGTCTGGTTTGTACTGTATAATACCTAAACTGTTCATAAATACAGTCAGTTCCCTATATTCGTCTCTTTTACCTCATCTGCATAACAAAAAGCCCTAAAGCTGGATAAAGACCAAACCTCCTTTTTTGATCCCAAAGTTACCTTTGTTGCTATGTTACACTGGGGGAAAAAAAAAAGCATGACAAATGTAGATGCATTTGTCAATATTTGTCAATCAATGCATTATATTGATATTCTCCAGCCACAGCTGGACCTTAAACACTGGTTAGAAATCTATGGTCATTTCATCTGCCTTTCCTCAAGGTGACCATTGCAAATCTTTATCACATTTCTCAATCCCCTAACCCATTTCCACTCATTCACTTATTCATTAACTGATTCAAAATTCTGCATTAAGTTTCTACCATGGGGCTTCTGCCGTGGCTCAGATAGTAAAGAGCCTGCCTGCAATGTGGGAGACCTGGGTTCAATCCCTGGGTAGGGAAGATCCCCTGGAGAAGAAAATATCAATCCACTCCAGTATTCTTGCCTGGGGAATCCCATGGACTGTAGCCTGCCAGGCTCTTCTGTCCATGGGGTCACAAGAGTTGGACATGACTTAGAGACTAAACCACCACCATACACACATACATATATAGATTGTAGGTGCTCTGTTCTCTGTTCCCTGTTTCTTCTCATTCTGGAATGTAGGTTAAAAAGCAACCCCTACACTAATTATGCCTTTCTTATGGAAGAAGCATAGTCAAGAAGCAAAGACCCTCCATGAAATCACTTTTAATGCTTTAGCTTGCCAAACATTATGACTATCCATGTTCTTTTGGCCAATCAAGTCTCACTGCAAGTTTAGAATAAATGGAACAGGGAAATATTTTCTCCAATTGCAGGGGCTGGGGAAGGAGGAAAGAAGAAGTAAATATTTGTGAAATATAATGTATTAGCACAATTTAAGAGATCTGGGTTCTATCCTTGGGTTGGGAAGATGCCCTGGAGGAGGGCATGGCAACTCACTCCGGTATTCTTGCCTCAAGAATCCCCATGGACAGTGGAGCCTGGTGGGCTACAGTCCATGGGGTCACAAAGAGTTTCACATGACTGAGCGACTAAACAGCGCAGCACAGTACATCGTCTTAGTTACAAATATTCATTTCCTTTTCCCCTGCACAGAAAACACACCCCAAGGAAGACATCTTAAATGTCTTACCCAATTATGGCATCAGACTCTAAATCCATCATTTTGTGATAAATCTCTACTTTATCTCTAAATGATGGCACTCCTCCAGCTCACACATCCATCATAAAATGGTAGAATATCCACCAAAAAGCATTACTGTTTGAAAAGAGAGTAATGAGAGAGACACAGCAATCAATCACTGGTCCAACAATATCTGAAATTCAGCTAGACAAATACTACAGAAATCCCTCTTCTTGGTAGTTGAGCATGTTTCTCAATTAGTTTTTGGTTCTGTCCACTAGGAATTCTTCAGCTCATTTTTCTCCATGGGTCTAAACCTTGCCTTCTGGGAAGTTTCATTTTGATTAGTCTCCTTGGCAACATGTGATAAGAGTTTTCTGCAGCTTTCTTTCCAGTAGAAAGTGGAAGCCAAAATTCATTTTACATACTGAATAGTCACAAACTCTTCATATAAACTAGTAGTGATTTTAAGGTAAAAAATATCTCAAAAACGGGGTTGAATTATATTTTCTACCAATTTGATGCTAGTCGGCTTAATATTCTATTAGCCATAGAAACACCTATTGTGGAGACATGCTTTTCTTCTTATAGTAATTATAGATATTTTCAGTATACATGGTTTTCACTTGATCACACTCTTAGCTTAAAATTTTCTGAACTGTTTTACTCAGCCAAAAGGATTTATTAGAGGCCATGTAATAACCAGGGAGGCCCCATATAATAATAAATAAAATACATTAAAAATCTATTCTGAGACTTTTAACAAAGAACCACACTTATGACTTATATTTTCCCTTGAGCATGTGTCTCAATAGCTATGTCCATGATTTGTTCTTTGATCTGAAGATATATTCATGAGGTTTTGGGCCTCAAATCATTTCTCAATTTTGTATTTATTATTTATAGAAGAGAATCCTTTATATTTCTTAACTTTGCAAGTCTAAGATATTAAAAAAAAAAAAAAAAAACACACAAAACTCTAATTTTGCTCTTATCCTTTCTTGAAAGCAAGAAGACCCCCTACACACACACAACCTGGGCTCATTTCTTATTGGTATCACTTTATCCAGTGCAGCATAATACCTAGCCTTCATAATATTATTTAATTTCCAAAACCTATTGGTCAAAGCCATAGTTTTATTAGACACATTATCTGCCTTCCGAATTATCACAGTCGATTTTTTTTTCCCCTAACTACATAATATAGGGCAGTTTTAGTGTCTAATGATAGTTTGGGGGAGGAATTTTTTCTTCCTTCTACTGGTCCCAAAGCCAATATTAAATGCACTAATTCTTTGTTTTAGTAGAACAACCCTTATATGTGCCAATTAGTCAGCTTTGATAATCTATGTTGTGTAACAAACATACCCAAAGCCACATGGTTAACAGTGGAGGTTTATGTTTCACTCTTTTTGCATGTATTCTGAGGGGTGGCTGTTTCTCTGCTCTTATCTTTGGGTAACTTTGAGGTTTCTACATGTGTACTCCAATTCTGTAGGCTAGGGTGAAGGGACAGCTCCAATCTAGAACATGACTTTTCTTGTACCAGAGGGGAAAAGCAAGAGAAACTAAGCCAAAGCATGTTGTTGTTTTTAGCTCCTGCTCAGCTATGGCATATAGCAAATCTTCTCACACAATGTTGACACAAGTTAGTCACTTGGCCAATGGGATGAAAAGTTAAAATCATTCATTAGGAGGTTAGCAATAAAAAAGAAAAGGAGAATAAATATTTGTAAATGGTAGTAAAACTAACCACAGAGTGAATGTAAAAACAAACCAAGTTCCCAGGGCCTATAATAATTAGAATTCCGATAAACAAAGAAGAATCAAAGAGGAAGAATCAACTAGTGAGATAATAAGAGTATCAAGGAAATAATAAATTATGTGAACAAATAAGAAAGCAGTTAAATAAAAATCAAGCACCTAACTCTGACAAGAATAACTAAGAGGTTAGGGAAGTTGATGCCTAAAAGATATCTATGTGCTGAGGCAACATGATGACCATTGGTGAATCAGATATGAAAACTTTCAGTAGACTGAAGGAACTTTTGGCAGGTCAGAAATCTATGTTAAAGAATAAATAGGAGATTGTGAAGTTTTAGAGGATTGATAAATTATATTCTCTCTTCCCTACCAGTTTCAGAATCAAATGATACATATACATAAGAGTAAAGCTATTGAGATTAAAAAAAAAAAACACACACACAAATTTATAACTACTAAAGCTGAAAGTGTTTGTTGCTCAGTCATGCCCGACTCTTTGAGACCTCATGGATGGTAGGCCATAGGCTCCTCTGTCCATGGAATTCTCCAGGCAAGAATACTGGAGTGGGTATCCATTCCCTTCTCCAGAGGATCCTTATCCAGGGATGGAACACAGTCAGTAGCAGGAGCTCAGTAAACATGAGATTCCATCAGTAGCTTTGCCTATGATGGGAAGGACCAATTGCTGGCCTTGGCCAGTGCCCCCGGGGATCAGGTTGGTTTGAAGGGAAAAGCTGAGGCCCAAAAAGGAGGAGGGGGTGGCTGCATGCCAGCCTGACCTGTGCCACAGTGGGTAGGGTAGAGGGACCAGCTGGGCTGGGTGCCAGACAGAGACCAATTAATGAGCTTTAATGAGGTGGCATGCCTGGTCTCATGACCTCCATGAACTTCTGGTCAATCCACCATGGAGCAAAGGAGGAGAGGGATGCAAGTGCGAGCCAAGGGCTAACAGAGCTGATCAGGGGATCAGGGTTCAAGCCTTATCCCATGTGATGTTGAAGTCTCTGGAGCCTCTGTCTGTCAAATGGGTATAGCTGGGTTGAGGGCCAAGACTGAAGCTAGACCTGTGGCCAATATATGCTTCCTTACATTTTCCTTTTCCTTTGAAGTACAGTATAAATCCACAGGGTAGATTGAGTCTGAAGAACACGCTTCATTTATCTATCAAGGTATCAGGAGAAAAAAAAAAAGTTTCTCTCAGCCCTTTTAACCATTTCAAGTTAGTACATCGAGAAAGTCACTTTCAGGAGTCTTCAAATGGCAGATCTGGGACCTCAATCCCAACACATTTTCTACATAAAGAGCATAAACAGTGGAAGAATACATCTATCCTCTCAGTAGATGTGGTGGAGACTATTAATTTTCTCCAGTGTCACATTTCCCTTCATAACTTTAGAACTGTACCTCTTTCCAAGGAGAACAAGACAAATGGACATCTAGAGACCAAATTGCCCAGCCTTTCTTTCTTCTGGTATGGTTCAGATTAAGTGATAGAATGATATGAACAAATTCCAGGTCCCATTCTTAAAAAGAAAATATATTATCGTCTACTTCTCTTTCTCCCTATTTGGTTCAGAGAGATGGAAACAAGCAGAATATGAGAGATCTAAATTACATATCAATGATAACAGAGCCACTCCACCAGGCTGCATCTCTGGATCATCTTTAGGGTCAGCCATCTAACCACCACAGAAGCGTCATATCCCTCTGAACTTTTGCATGAAAGATAACTTAAATTTTCTCTTATTGATTGACTGTAATTTGGGGATTAATTGTTACATCCACTTATGATACACCACAATTAATGCATAACTTGGTACTTAATATCATACTCCATATAAAACTCTCAAATAAAGTATTGGCTTCTCAGGTGGGTTGTAAGCAGCAAGGACAAAAAAAGTTAGTTTTAAGACCTGGTAACCCTTATTATGTCATGACAAAATATTTGGTCAGCTGCAGCAGTGTGGAAGGCAAACCACATGCTTTCCAGACATATAAGTAGTTCAGAAATGGTAAGTGTGAGGTACTCTCTGACATAAACTTGTGCTTTTTATCAAGATCTTGAAAGACACTAATGGAGACAGGCAAGAATTAGCCAGGTTTCAAACAGAGGCCAAATGGAAGTTTTCTCCCAGAGGACATTTTCTCATCTTATGGTTTACAATTTGAATTAGCTATAAACTGGTAGTGTGAGTACCCAACAGCACTGAAAATACTAGTTTTCCTATAGTATTCTGTCTACTCAAAGCAGATAAAATTACTTTCCAGAGACTTTTTCTAACACATCTCCTTAGGATTTCTCATATATGCTGGCAAAGATCATTATAGTGTTTATTCCCAGCCAAACTATTTTTTTTCCTATTAAATAGCTTCATGCAACCTTAGTTACTTTGAGGAAGGAAGAATAGACATAGCAATGTAAAGAAATAAAAGCATGAATTATTATAAACAATCAATACACTCTAGACATAAAAAAAAGATCTTCAGAAGGCAAACCAAAAGCTTGGATAAACCAGTCAAGAACCAGATTCTAACCAAGGAACTTTTCCACCACCAACTGAGAAAGTCTTTATAATTCCTGCCCAAGTAGGAGTCCATCATTAGCATGAACTAGGAAGAGCTATGTGTTGCCTATTCTATCCAATTTCGAATGGCCAAAATAGCACTTTTATTGACTATATTCTCTTTCCATTATACTGTGTATTAGTGAGTTGTGTGTGCATGTGTGTGTGTTTGTGCTTGTTTGTGTGTGGACTAGGGACATTAATTTCTCTATCAGTGTATATGTTACCAAACCTTAAGGTTACTCTTTAAAGAGTAACATTCACACTCAATGGAGAGCATTCCATATTACCTGGAGATGGCAAACTTTGTGCAGAATGGAAATTTGTACTACCTTTAGGAGAAAAGTGTGGGAGACAATATGCATTAATACTTGAGTAACCAGAGGAGAAGAAACTGCTCATCACTCTTCACTACATATCCATCCACCTATTAATGACCTACCTCTCTCCTTGACTTTGAGCCAAAAAAGCTTAAATACAAAGAAAATTTCTGAGTTTCTCTTGTGGTTAAGTGGCCACAGTCTCAACTGAATTGAGAGTAGAGGAATATGTGCAACACAGGTGATATCTTGAAAAAAAAAAAAAGCTTCTTTCCTTCCATTTCCTCTTTTCTCTTTCCTGCTTGCTGGATAATGGTGACAACAAGAATAGACAAAGAAAATAGAGGTCCCTCAGCCAGAGTGCTTAACCCTTGAAATTTCTGCCAACCTCTAAGCCTAATTTTGAGAGTGAAATAAACCTCTGTTATTGATAGGTCCAATGAGTCTTTGCAGGTTTTTTGTTTTGTTTTTTACGTAAAGGACATTTCACTCATACTCTTAACTAATTCAAAAGCCATCTATGTATATTCAGTTCCGTTTCTCAAAATCACCAATAGCATATATCACTCATCTTAAATAGAAGATTGAGTGAGGGGGACTCAGTTCAGTTCAGTCACCAGCTGTGTCCTACTCTTTGCAACCCCATGAACTGCAGCACTCCAGGCCTCCCTGTCCATCACCAAATCCCGAACACTACCCAAACTCACATCCATTTAGTCGGTGATGCCATACAACCATCTCATCCTCTGTTGTCCCCTTCTCCACCTGCCCTCAATCTTTCCCAGGATCAGGGTCTTTTCAAATTAATCAGCTCTTTGCATCAGATGGCCAAAATATTGGAGTTTCAGCTTCGACATCAGTTTTCCAATGATCACCCAGGACTGATTTCCTTTTGGATGGACTGGTTGGATCTCCTTGCAGTCCAAGGGACTCTCAAGAGTCTTCTCCAACACCACAGTTCAAAAGCATCATTCTTCAGTGCTCAGCTTTCTTTATAGTCCAACTCTCACATCCATACATGACCACTGGAAAAACCATAGCCTTGACTAGACAGACCTTTGTTAGCAAAGTAACGTCTCAGCTTTTGAATATGCTGTCTAGGTTGGTCATAACTTTCCTTCCAAGGAGTAAGCATCTTTTAATTTCATGGCTGCAATCACCATGTGCTGTGATTTTTGAGCCCCCAAAATACAGTCAGCCACTGTTTCCACTGTTTCCCCATCTATTCACCATGAAATGATGGGACCAGATGCCATGATCTTAGTTTTCTGAATGTTGTGCTTTAAGCCAACTTTTTCACTCTCCTCTTTCACTTTCATCAAGAGACTCTTTAGTTCTTCACTATCTGCCATAAGAGTGGTGTCATCTGCATATCTAAGGTTATTGATATTTCTCCCAACAATCTTGATTCCAGCTGTGCATCATACAGCCCAGCATTTCTCATGATGTACTCTGAATATAAGTTAATTAAGCAGGGTGACAATATAGTACAATAAAAATTGTCTTCCATACAAAGTAGGAATATTATTCCTAGTTAGGTGTAGAAGTAGACAGTGGTTATACAATAGCTCTATCAAGAATTAGTGATGACAAGAGGAATACAGAAATGAGGCATATTTGGAGAAATTAGAAAGCTCTTTTAAATGAGGATAGGCTAGAACATATCTCTAGTGTTGCTATTTTATGAATTCTGATAGATTACACCATAGATCAGCAGATAAAATCATGAAAAACTAAAGATTTGATTATTTCACTTCAGATACACTGGCTTCCCAGGTGGTATTAGTGCTAAAGAACCTGCCTGCCAATGCAAGAGATGTTAAGAGACACAGGTTTGATCCCTGTGTCAGAAAGATCCCCTAGAGGGGGACATGGCAACCCAATCCAGTATTTATGCCTGGAGAATGCCATGGACAGAGGAACCTGGCAGGCTACGGTCCATAGGGTTGCAAAGAGCTGAACATGACTGAAGAGATTTAGCACAGCAGGTACACTAAGTCAGAGTTGTTTAGATTAAAGAAAGGGTCAAAAGTTAAAAAAAAAAGAAAAGATACAAAGTATGGTGCCAAACTGAAAGAAAAGTAACAAATTCTGGGACTCAGACATCCTGAATTTCAAAAATGAAATTTAAGTTTCACTAAAAAAGGAAGCCTTTGCTAATAGGCAGGAATGGCACCCCACTCCAGTACTCTTGCCTGGAAAATCCCATGGATGGAGGAGCCTGGAAGGCTGCAGTCCATGGGGTCGCTAAGAGTTGGACACAACTGACTGACTTCACTTTCACTTTTAAATTTCATGCATTGGAGAAGGAAATGGCAACCCACTCCAGTGTTCTTGCCTGGAGAATCCCAGGGACGGGGGAGCCTGGTGGGATGCTGTCTGTGGGGTCGCACAGAGTCAGACACGACTAAAGTGACTTAGCTTTAGCATTGAAATAACTGGCAAAACTTAAGCTGAGAAGGAACACAACACCCCTAATGCCAGGGTGAGTTTCAATCACCTGGGGACACAGTTGTTACCGGGCAAGAATCAAGTGGGCATAGCCAGAACCACTACCCTACCTTCCTCTCTCAAGTAAGTGAGGCTTTGCTTGGTTATTAGCTGCAGCTACAATACCAGTATGAAAATAAATGAGAATTGCATAAGCAAATGGTAGTGATAATTTGTGTTAGAACTATGTGTAGACATAATGATGTTTGGAATCATTGAGACATATCACAAGTGTTGCATGGATTTTTCTACATCTTTGAAACTTTTAAGAAAACCAAGCATATCTTTGATTTAATAAATTACTCAATTCATTAAAGTTTAAATACAAGAAGCACTGAGAGTTTTACCAAAAATAAATAAAAAATAGGCAGTATGCTGATGGCAACAAAGCTAGAATTATGATATGGTGGACAGATGGAAAATAGAAGAGATATGCCTTTACAAAGACAAGGAAGGACAAGGTCAGTCACATATATGGCAGATTTGGGCTTTGAGAAAGTGAGGTACTTTCTTGCCATCACTGTTTAGTGAAAATGAAGAAAATATGGTTGCAGCTACAGGTTGATTTATAAATTTGGTGATGGAAAGAATCCCATTGGACAGCTTTAGTTTTGTTAGTGAAATATGAGGTAAAGTCATTATTTTAAAAGGAAGAGGAGAGGAGGAGACATCAGTAAGTTAAGAAGAGAGAAAAATCATGGTCACAAGATGAACAAGCAAATTTTCTAGGTAAAATAGTTAGGTGTGCTGTAAGTATGAAGTTACCAATTGAATCTGTGTTTATCTAATTAAAATGAAATTATATAACCCTGTCTGTTAGTGTTCTCCTATAGCATTCAGCAGCATGAATGCAATTGTAACTAAATGAGACTTTTTCACTGAACCAAATGTATATTTCCCTCACCAGCCACACATGAGTGGAGTCTAAGGAGCCAAGTGTCTGACTTTATTTTGGGGGGCTCCAACACGATGACACATGGTGATTGCAACCATGAAATTAAAAGACACTTACTCTGTGAAGGAAAGTTATGAGCAACCTAGAGAGCATATTAAAAAGCAGAGACATCTCTTTGTCACAAATGTCCATCTAGTCAAGGCTATGGTTTTTCCTGTAGTAATGTATGGATATGATAGTTGGACTATAAAGAAAGGTGAGTGCTGAAGAATCGATGCTTTTGAACTGTGGTGTTGCAGAAGACTCTTGAGAGTCCCACAGACTACAAGAAGATCCAACCAGCCCATCCTAAAGAATATCAGTCCTGGGTGTTCATTGGAAAGACTGATGTCGAAGCTGAAACTCCAATATTTTGGCCACCTGATGCAAAGAGCAGACTCATTTGAAAGACTGAGGGTAGGTGGAGATGGGGACAATAGAGGTTGAGATGGCTGGATGGCATCACTGACTCAATGGACATGAGTTTAAGTAAACTCTGGAAGTTGGTGATGGACAAGGAGGCCTGGAGTGATTCGGTTCATGGGGTCACAAAGAGTCGGACACAACTGAGCAACTGAACTGAACTGAACTGAAGGAGCCAAGAAGTTAAGAGCACTTTCCAGGAACTGATCAGAAACTCATAGCAGGAACTCTCATGCTATGTGGTAAGATAGGATGTGAAGCAAGGAGGGGACTAATCGATGACGAAAAAGTCACAGAATCTGCAGACTGCAGATCTCGATGAGATT
Organism: Bos indicus x Bos taurus; assembly: GCF_003369695.1. Taxonomy (NCBI): domain Eukaryota; kingdom Metazoa; phylum Chordata; class Mammalia; order Artiodactyla; family Bovidae; genus Bos; species Bos indicus x Bos taurus. The sequence goes on along the minus strand of NC_040081.1, from coordinate 78,209,305 downwards.
GAAAACAATGTATTATCACATGGTAGATAGAACTAGTCAATCTAATCACACTAGGACCACAGCCTTATGAAACTAAGCCATGCCCTGTGGGGCCACCCAAGACAGGTGGGTCATGATGGAGAGGTCTGACAGAATGTGGCCCACTGTAGAAGGGAATGGCAAACCACTTCAGTATTCTTGCCTTGAGAACCCCATGAACAGTATGAAAAGGCAAAATGATAGGATGCCGAAGGAGAAACTCCCCAGGTCAGTAGGTACCCAATATGATACTATAGACCACTGGAGAAATAACTCCAGAAAGAATGAAGGGATGGAGCCAAAGCAAAAACAATACCCAGTTGTGGATGTGACTGGTGATAGAAGCAAGATCCAATGCTGTAAAGAGCAATGTTGCAAAGGAACCTGGAAAGTCAGGTCCATGAATCAAGGCAAATTGGAAGTGGTCAAACAGGAGATGGCAAGAGTAAACATCGACATTCTAGGAATCAGCAAACTGAAATGGACTGGAATGGGTGAATTTAACTCAGATGACCATTATATCTACTACTGTGGGCAAGAATACCTTAGAAGAAATGGAGTAGCCATCATAGTCAATAAAAGAGTCCAAAATGCAGTACTTGGATGCAATCTCAAAAACAACAATAATCTCTGTTCGTTTCCAAGGCAAACCATTCAATATTACAGTAATCCAAGTCTATGCCCCAACCAGTAACGCTGAAGAACCTGAAGTTGAACAGTTCTATAAAGACCTACAAAACCTTTTAGAACTAACACCCAAAAAAAGATGTCCTTTTCATTATAGGGGACTGGAATGCAAAAGTAGGAAGTCAAGAAACCCCTGGGGTAACAGGCAAATTTGGCCTTGGAGTACACAATGAAGCAGGGCAAAAGCTAATAGAGTTTTGCCAAGAGAATGCACTGCTCATAAAAACACCCTCTTCCAACAACACAAGAGAAGACTCTACACATGGACATCACCAGATGGTCAACACCAAAATCAGATTCATTATATTCTTTGCAGCCAAAGATGGAGAAGCTCTCTACAGTCAACAAAAACAAGACCGGGAGCTGACTGTGGTTCATATCATGAGCTCCTTTTTGCCAAATTCAGACTTAAATTGAAGAAAGTAGGGAAAACCACTAGACCATTCAGGTATGACTTAAATCAAACCCCTTATGATTATACAGTGGAAGTGAGAAATAGATTTAAGGGACTAGATCTAATAGATAGAGTGCCTGATGAACTATGGAATGAGGTTTGTGACACTGTACAGGAGACAGGGGTCAAGACCATCCTCATGGAAAAGAAATGCAAAAAAGCAAAATGGCTGTCTGGGGAGGACTTATAAATAGCTGTGAAAAAAAAAAAAAAAAAACAAAGGAGAAAAGGAAAGATATAAGCATCTGAATGCAGAGTTCCAAAGAATAGCAAGGAGAGATAAGAAAGCCTTTCTCAGCGATCAATGCAAAGAAATAGAGGAAGACAACACAATGGGAAAGACTAAAGATTTCTTCAAGAAAATTAGAGATATCAAGGGAACATTTCATGCAAAGATGGGCTCAATAAAGGACAGAAATGGTATGGACCTAACAGAAGCAGAAGATATTAAGAAGAGGTGGCAAGAATACACAGAGAACTGTACAAAAAAGATCTTCATGACCCAGATAATCACGATGGTGTGATCACTGACCTAGAGCCAGACATCCTGGAATGTGAAGTCAAGTGTGCCTTAGAAAGTATCACTATGAACAAAGCTAGTGGAGGTGACAGAATTCCAGTTGAGCTATTTTAAATCCTGAAAGATGATGCTGTGAAAGTGCTGCACTCTATATGCCAGCAAATTTGGAAAACTCAGCAATGGCCACAGGACTGGAAAAGGTCCGTTTTCATTCCAATCCCAAAGAAAGGCAATGCCAAAGAATGCTCACACTACCACACAATTGCACTCATCTCACATGCTAGTAAAGTAATGCTCAAAATTCTCCAAGCCAGGATTCAGCAATATGTTAACCTTGAACTTCTAGATGTTCAAGCTGGTTTTAGAAAAGGCAGAGGAACCAAAGATCAAATTGCCAACATCCACTGGATCATAGAAAAAGCAAGAGTTCCAGAAATACATCTATTTCTGCTTTATTGACTATGCCAAAGTCTTTGACTATGTGGATCACAATAAACTGTGGAAAAGTCTGAAAGAGATGGAAATACCAGACCACCTGAGCAGCCTCTTGAGAAACCTATATGCAGGTCAGGAAGCAACAGTTAGAACTGAACATGGAACAACAGACTGGTTCCAAATAGGAAAAGGAGTACATCAGGGCTGTATATTGTCACCCTGCTTATTGCACTTCTATGCAGAATACATCATGAGAAATGCTGGGCTGGAAGAAGCACAAGGTGGAATCAAGATTGCCAGAAGAAATATCAATAAACCTCAGATATGCAGATGACACCACCCTTATGGCAGAAAGTGAAGAGGAACTAAAAAGCCTCTTGATGAAAGTGAAAGAGGAGAGTCAAAAAGTTGGCTTAAAGCTCAACATTCAGAAAACGAAGATCATGGCATCTGGTCCCATCACTTCATGGGAAATAGATGGAGAAACAGTGGAAACAGTGTCAGACTTTATTTTTCTGGGCTCCAAAATCACTCCAGATGGTGATTGCAGCCATGAAATTAAAAGACGCTTACTCCTTGGAAGAAAAGTTATGACCAACCTAGATAGCGTCTTGAAAAGCAGAGAAATTACTTTGCCAACAAAGGTCTGTCTGGTCAAGGCTATGGTTTTTCCAGTGGTCATGTATGGATGTGAGAGTTGGACTGTGAAGAAAGCTGAGTGCTGAAGAATTGATGGTTTTGAACTGTGGTGTTGGAGAAGATCTTGAGAGTCCCTTGGACTGCAAAGAGATCCAACCAGTCCATTCTAAAGGAGATTAGCCCTGGGTGTTCTTTGGAAGGAATTATGCTAAAGCTGAAACTCAGGTACTTTGGCCACCTCATGCGAAGAGTTGACTCATTGGAAAAAGCTCTGATGCTGGGAGGGATTGGGTCAGGAGGGAAAGAGGATGACAGAGGATGAGATGGCTTGATGGCATCACCGACTCTGTGGACATGAGTTTGAGTGAGCTCAGGGAGATGGCTATCGACAGGGAGGCCTGGAGTGCTGCGATTCATGGGGTCGCAAAGAGTTGGACATGACTGAGCGACTGAACTGAACTGAACTGAGATATAGTAGAAATACTAGCTCTTTCTCTCTCAGTGAGCATCCAATACCTCTTAATGATCCTCACTTTCAGTTGATGACCTTTATTTATATTCTTCTGGGGGGGAGGGGTAAGAATCAGAAGAGAAAGTTCACAAATCCACGACTATCACCATCCTATCTCCCAACTGATCTTGCTCCCTACTTATATTTTCCTCCTGTTGACAGGGATAAACTGTTCAAAATCCCACCCAAGTTCAAGTCCTTGACTTTGATACTGGATCCCATCACTGCTCTGATGCTTGTCCTTTCTCTCTTGCATCTTTGATTCTTTCTTGTGACTTAAAACATCAGCCAAAAACATATGCTCCTATTTCGCATTTAAAAAAAAAAGTTTTTGAAAATTTCAACCTCACATTCATTTCCAGTTACCAATGCATTTTCCTGCTTTCTGCTTAAGATAAAACTCTTTAAAAGTAACCTATGTACCCATAATTCTCAATTTGTCTCTTTTCTTTAACTCAGTCCAGTCACACTTTTATCCTGGCTACCCCAGATTAACTGTTATCTACAATGTCACCAATGGCCTCCAGGTTGCCAAAATCAATAGAAAATTCTTAATTCTCTTCCTAATTTATCAAGTGTAATGACACTCAATTTTTCAGCACAAACTCATACCTGTAATTTCTTCTCCCTTGATTTCTAAGGTACATGTCTATTTTAGTTTTCTTATTTCCTCAGAGTTAACTTTTCCATAGTCTTCTTTGCAGATGTCTCTTAGTCTTCCCAGCTTCTAAAATAGCGGCACTGTTTCAGACTCCACAACTCCTCGATCTACACTCACTTCCTTGCTTATCTCATTCAGCAGCATAACCTTAAATGATAATAACATGCTGACTAGACCTATACTTGTCTCTCCAACAAAATTTCCCTCATAAACCCAGATCTCATACTGGCCACTTGACATCTCCATGTTAATTTTACTCCCCTCACTCCACAAAAAAGAAAAACAACAACAAAAGAAACTTAGTTTTCTAACTCATTCTTTACCACTAGTGCCACCTGGGAAGCCCTTATAATTCAGTAACTGAAGGTTAAATATCTCAGAATCAACCTTGATTCTATTTTTTGACATCTCACTTGCATCAATATAACACCTCTCTTAACTTTAAAATGTGCATCGAATCTAATCACTTTTATATAACTCTTGTATTACAACAACCCTAGTCTAGTCTAACAACATCTTTCACTGAATAATCACAACAGATTTCTGTTTTCACTGTCTTTTGTTCTTAAACCTATATAGTATGTTCTCTGCTGCATATACTGCTGTTACTGCTAAGTCACTTCAGTAGTGTCCGACTCTATGCGACCCCATAGACGGCAGCCCACCAGGCTCCCCCATCCCTGGGATTCTCCAGGCAAGAACACTGGAGTGGGTTGCCATTTCTTTCTCCAATGCATGAAAGTGGAAAGTGAAAGGGAAGTCACTCAGTCGTGTCCGACCCTCAGCGACCCCATGGACTGCAGCGTTCCAGGCTCCTCCGTCCATGGGATTTTCTAGGCAAGAGTACTGCAGTGGGGTGCCATTTACCATTTTAAAATATGTTATATCCTGTAATTCCTGTGTTTTATCCTGTAAGACTCTTCAATAGTTTTCCATCTTAATCAAAGTAAGGCCCAAAGTCCTTACAGTTGACTACAGGCCCTGTATTATTGAGTCCCCTGACATCTCTCTGGACTCTGAAATACTCAGTAGTATAAGAAATTGTGCTTTGTTTCATATAGTCTTACTATCTTGCTCTGAAGCACTGGGCACAGTAGATATTTTGAGGTTGAATTTAATCATGCAAAATAGGATTTTTTTTTTTTCTCACTAGTAGCAAAAGATTTAATCTGCTTCTTTAGGAAAAATAAAATCATCAAGTACAATTTACTACAAGGATAATCTACAAGCATGATCCTACTGACACATCAAGCACATTATACCCTGGAGCCTGATCATCAGAACAAAACCTATGCTATCATTTTTCACAATAAAATAAATTTTTAAAATTTAATTCTCTTTCAGCTGCCAGAGTACTTCTCTGCTTTCTCTTTGTCTACTTCCTTTTTCTTTTTTTTTTCTTAACCTACTTTTATCTCCTTACTTCCCTTCTTGGAAGAAGATAAGATTTTTTTTGGATACCCTATTTCTGCTCAATGACAACACCTTCGTCTTTCTTCCTATTTCTTCAAAAGTATTACTCTGTCAAATAGCCCCATTTTACTCTGTGTATTCAATTTCTGTCACTCTTTTTTTTTTTTTTTCTCTTTTTTCAGCTGCTAAACATGCACAAGATTATTCCATCCTGAAAAAATAAAATTTTGTTGACACTTTTTACCCTGTATCTTTGCAATACCTTTCATTTTCTTTTTTCTACTAAGGTCCCTGAAAGATTACTGAGTCTTCTTTTTCTTACATCACATTCATTTCTTAAATGTTTTTGGTCCCCTAACATCTATTTCTGCCTTATTGACTATGCCAAAGCCTTTGACTGTGTGGATCACAATAAACTGTGGAAAATTCTTCAAGAGATGGGAATACCAGACCACCTGATCTGCCTCTTGAGATGCAGGTCAGGAAGCAACAGTTAGAACTGGATATGGAACAACAGACTAGTTCCAAATAGGAAAAGGAGTACATCAAGGCTGTATATTGTCACCCTGTTTATTTAACTAATATGCAGAGTACATCATGAGAAACGCTGGACTGGAAGAAACACAAGCTGGAATCAAGATTGCTGGGAGAAATATCAATAACCTCAGATATGCAGATGACACCACCCTTATGGCAGAAAATGAAGAGGAACTCAAAAGCCTCTTGATGAAAGTGAAAGTGGAGAGTGAAAAAGTTGGCTTAAAGCTCAACATTCAGAAAATGAAGATCATGGCATCTGGTCCCATCACTTCATGGGAAATAGATGGGGAAACAGTGGAAACAGTGTCAGACTTTATTTTTGTGGGCTCCAAAATCACTGCAGATGGTGACTGCAGCCATGAAATTAAAAGATGCTTACTCCTTGGAAGGAAGGTTATGACCAACCTAGATAGCATATTCAAAAGCAGAGACATTACTTTGCCAACAAAGGTTCATCTAGTCAACGCTATGGTTTTTCCAGTGGTCATGTATGGATGTGAGAGTTGGACTGAGACGAAGGCTGAGCACCGAAGAATTGATGCTTTTGAACTGTGGTGTTGGAGAAGACTCTTGAGAGTCCCTTGGACTGCAAGGAGATCCAACTAGTCCATTCTGAAGGAGATCAGCCCTGGGATTTCTTTAGAAGGAATGATGCTAAAGCTGAAACTCCAGTACTTTGGCCATCTCGTGAGAAGAGTTGATTCATTGGAAAAGACCCTGATGCTGGGAGGGATTGGGGGCAGGAGGAGAAGGGGACGACAGAGGATGAGATGGCTGGATGGCATCACTGACTCGATGGACATGAGTCTGAGTGAACTCCGGGAGTTGGTGATGGACAGGGAGGCCTGGTGTGCTGCAATTCATGGGGTCGAAAAGAGTCAGACACGACTGAGTGACTGATCTGAACACTTTACTAAAATCATTTTGGGAAAAGGTCACTAAGGATATCCTTATTGCTGAGTGCAACAGAAAATGTGCACTTCCATAACACTACCTTCTTCTCCTACTTTCTTCTGTTACTCTAACTTTCCTCTTAGTCTCCTGTGTCACTTCCACTCCTAGGACTCACTCAATTTAACTTTCTTGATCCCTTAAACCAAGGCATCCTGATGTTCACTCTTGACCTAACATACCACTGGAGCCTGGTAATAGAGTTTATCACCTCGATTTCACATGGCCTCCAGGTCAAACCTAACAACTCTATGATGGTGTTTCCAGACTACACTATCTAGCCAGATGGTGTACATGAGTTTTGGCAAATAGTCAATAGTTCTGAAGTTGGAGATCATTGTCAATCTCGAAACATTCATCAACAAACATTGTAGCAAATTAATCCTATTGGTCACAGACCAATAGGTCTGTTTTTGTTAGGAAAATGTGCCAACACACAATGGTGCCTCTGAGATCTCCAGGGCAAGTGAGAGGATTCTTGGAGGGTGAGATGTTGGTTGTCATGGAAACACTTTAGGTACATAGGAACAGAGAAAGCTATTTTCTATTTTGAAGGAGGCTTAAGAACTGCTTTCCTAATACAAAGAAAGACAATAAAACTATGATATGTCAGTTTTTCCTGGGTCTATGGAAGAGGGAGTGGTGCCCATATTCTAGACAAGTGCAAGTGAAAATTTAAATTTAAACTAATGAAATTTTACAAAAAGTGAAAGCACAGACAAACCTCTTCCATAGGACTTTCAGTTCAGTTCAGTTTAGTCGCTCAGTCAAGTCCAGCTCTTTGTGACCTCATGAATTGCAGCACGCCAGGCCTCCCTGTCCATCACCAACTCTCGGAATTCACACAGACTCACGTGCATCGACTTGGTGATGCCATCCAACCATCTCATCCTCTGTCATCCCCTTCTCCTCCTGCCCCCAATCCCTCCCAGCATCAGGGTCTTCTCTAATGAGCCAACTCTTCACATGACATGGCCAAAGTATTGGAGTTTCAGCCTCAGCATCAGTCCTTCCAATGAACACCCAGGACTGATCTCCTTTAGGATGGACTGGTTGGATCTCCTTCCAGTCCAAGGGACTCTCAAGAGTCTTCTCCAACACCACAGTTCAAAAGCATCAATTCTTCAGTGTTCAGCCTTCTTCACAGTCCAACTCTCACACCCATACATGACCACAGGAAAAACCATAGCCTTGACTAGATGGACCTTTGTTGGCAAAGTAATGTCTCTGCTTTTTAATATGCTATCTAGGTTGGTCATAACTTTCCTTCACCAAAAAAAATAAAAAACAGAATAACATTAGCAACAATAAATTTTCACACAGCCCTGATGGTGCCATCTTCCTCCTCAGACCTACCATGCAGGGGAGAGAGGCAGCCTTGAAAGTGTTCCTCTAACAGCCACCTGGTGGAGGACAACCCTTCCCTTCTTGCTCCAGCCTGCCATTCCCATCTTTTCACCAGCTATTTGCCATTGGAAATTTGTTCACCACAGATCCCTAGCTCTTTGTTGTTCCTGGAAAGTTGCCCACTTCCTGCAATGCTATCTCCATCTCCTCTCTGTTTAGAAGTATTTTCCTCATTCTTTAAGGATCCAATCAAATCTTCACTTCCTAGAAGACTTCCCCAACTACAATTGCTTTTGCTGGCATGGCTATATTCATAAAGTCTTGACAGTCTGCAAATACCATTTGACCTCAATAAAGATAGCCATGTATTTCTGCTTTTGTTTTTAATTTAAAAAATTTTTTTAAACTTATACTACTATCCTTCCCACTGCTGTTAGCTTCTTTGAAGGGTCAAAATGAGTCATGATCATCTTGGTCTCCACCTTAGTATGTAACACAAAGTAGATTCACAAGTCAATGCTTATTAAAGTCAGAATCATAAAATCACGTACTACAAATCACCAATGAGAAATATGATACAGTGAAATCACATTCTTTTCAGTAGAAATTTCTAGTTCTATAGATAATTCTCAAGGTTCAACTTACCATGGCTATTTGCAATTTACTTCTGATTCTATATAGTCTACCCAATATCCATAGTTTATGTGCTGCGTATTCACCTTTCATGTGAACATTTTCACCTGTGACCTCTTTTTACTTTTCTACAATAATCTGAAGATGTGCATCAAAGATAAATTTTAATAGGTGGAATAACTGGAGTGGCATGGATCCTGAAGGATTCAAAACACTTAAAATACATATGGAAAGTATCTAGCAAATATATAGTTTTCTTCAACTCTGCTTCTCTATAGTAATTCCCTTGGCTAAAATATAATACCTCTTATAGCAATATATAATCACTTGCTTTGAAAAATGTATGTTACAGAAATATTTATATTGAGACTATTACACATTTAAGGTATATTCTGTTTTCTGACCCCAATGGTTCTGTTACAGTTCAACCAGGGACCATTAGCACCTTAGCAAGCATGCACACAGCACATACCATTAATTTTCTTCCTACCCTCACCTTAATGTGGCCACCCTGAAAATTTAGAATTTCTGAGGATGTTTCAGAATCCCTAACGTGTTTCTTGATCATAGTGAATAAGTGTTTTACTGTCTTTGTTACGTTCAGCCAATGTTTAAAACTATGCCACTAGTTTAAAACAAAGTTAAAATTTTTCAGCCAAAAACATTTGAATAATAATTCTGATAGAAACTTTTCTGGGTGGTTCTTAAAGACAGAAAGAGATATACTAAGTGTTTACAGCTGGCTGAGAAAAATATCTATCAACAGACAGCCATTTTCATTTTTATGAAGACTATACTTATAGCTACATGCAATAAGAGTTTTTGAGTAGAGCAAATTCAAATTTAACAAAGCCAGCCTTGTACTTTTGACTATTAGTTGGATTTTACTGTTGCTGATATGAGATTTTTAGAAACAGCAAAAAAGAGTCAATTTTCACAGCTAATACAAATAATTTCAAAAATATATACAATATTACAAGAATCCAACAAATGATGACATCTATTTTCCCCTAAATATAAGGACGGAAAATCCAATATGTCATTCTGTTATATGAAAGGCTTTTGCTTAACCAGAGATGAGAAGAAAAAAGCTATTTCTATTGGTCTATAGATAAAAACAAACAGTATAATATTTAGTGAACCACATTGGTGAAAAGATAACTTACTGTATTAGAGAAGTGAAAGATATCTAGTGAGTAGATGAAAGTGAGTTAAGTTAGCAAGTTTAGAAAGAGTGTTTGCAGCAATGTGACCTTTGTGAAGAAAGCTGAGCGAGGAAGAATTGATGCTTTTGAACTGTGGTGTTGGAGAAGATTCTTGCGAGTCCCTTGGACTGCAAGGAGATCCAACCAGTCCTGGGTGTTCATTGGAAAGACTGATGCTGAGGCTGAAACTCCAATATTTTGGCCACCTCATGCAAAGAGTTGACTCATTGGAAAAGACCCTGATACTGGGAGGGATTGGGGGCAGGAGGAGAAGGGGATGACAGAGGATGCGATGGCTGGATGGCATCACCAACTCACTGCACATGAGTTTGGGTGAACTCCAGGAGTTGGTGATGGACAGCAAGGCCTGGCGTGCTGCTATTCATGGGGTCGCAAAGAGTCGGACACGACTGAGTCGGAATGAACTGAACTGACTGAACTGACTTTTGTGTGGTAAGAAAGAAAATAGGGAAAGAAACAGAATTGCATTATGTTTTAGAATGAAGAAGCGACTTCCCATGTGGCATTAGTGCTAAAGAACCCACCTGCCAGTGCAGGAGACCTAAGAGATGTGGGTTCGATCTATGGGTTGGGAAGATCCACTGGAGGAGGGCATGGCAACCCACTCTAGTATTCTTGCCTGGAGAATCTCATAGACAGAGAAACCTGGTAGGCTACAGTCCATGGGGTCACAAAGAGTTGGACATTACTGAAGCTACTGGGCACAGAATGAAGAAAGGGGAACCAAGAGCACAGCTGTTGGTTAAGTAGTAATCTAAAGTAGGATTATGGTTTCCATAATGCTTAATAGCACAGCATGGCTCCTTGGTGAATTGATAACAACCCCCCCCCCCACACACACACACATCATCTTATAGGAATTACAATGAAAAATATTCACAAATTAAGTAATTATTATTCATGTGAAAGATATACTTAGTTCTACCTTAGAAGAAAATCTCTCTAGGAAAAAATAGTTTTGAGACTTTTTTAATGTAGTGGCATACAAAAGAAATAATTTTTGCTTGCACACTGGGATAAATGGACAAGGTGGGCAATTAGCACAAGGCTCCCCAGGCCTTGCACAGCCTCTTTATGGGATGAGAAGATCAGCATTTCCAGGGGACCTTTAAACCCTACCTGCAGACCAGTATTCTCTGACTCATCTTCAGACATCTCTCATACATTGATATGTATGAGAGCAAAATTTGCCATCCTGAAATGTGTCACTTTGACATGAGGATTAATTTAGGCTGACTATGTTTAAAAAACCAAAGAGTCAGGAAATTTTTCTTGTTTCCTCCCCCTTAAATGCCTAAAAGAATTTAGATCAAGAGCCCGTCACTAATGTAAATTGGTCAAGCCATTTTGAATAAAAGTATGGAGGTTTCTTAAAAAACTAAAAAGAGAATTACCATATGATCCAGCAATCCCACTTTGGGGAATAAATCTGAAAAAGAAAATTCTAATTTTAAAAGATACATGGCCTTCAGTGTTCATAGCAGCACTATTTGCAATCACCAACACATGAAAACAACCTAAATGTTCATTGAGAGATGAATGGATAAAGAAAATATGGATGGACCTAGAGATTCTTATACTGAGTGAAGTAAGTCAGAGAAAGACAAATATCAAAAGATATCACTTATATGTGGAATCTTAAAAAATGATACCAGTGAATTTATTTACTAAACAGAAATAGACCCACAGGCATAGAAAACAAATTTACAGTTAGCAAAGGGAAAAGGGACAGGGATAGATAATAAATTAGGAGTTTGGGATTAGCAAATATAAACTACTATATATAAAATGGGCTTCCAGGTGGTGCTATGGTAAAGAATCTGCCTGCCAATGCAGCAGACATAAGAGACCCTGGACCAGTCCCTGGGTTGGGAAGTCCCTTGGAGAAGGAAATGGCAACCCACTCCCATATTCTTGCCTGGAGAATCCTGTGGACAGAGGAGCCTGGTGGGTTACAGTCCCTGGCGTGGCCAAGGGTCAGACACGACTGAAGCAAATTAGCACATGCTCACATATAAAATAGATAAACAAGGAGAATCTACTGTATAGCACAAGGAACTGTATTCAATATCTTGTAATCAACTATAGTGGAAAAGAATCTGGAAAAGAATATATGTGTGTGTATCTATCTATCTATATATGAATCACTTTGCTGTATACCAGACAACTAACACAACATTGTAAATCAACTATATTTCAATTCCAGGTTCAATGCACGATACTGGATGCTTGGGGCTAGTGCACTGGGACGACCTAGAGGGATGGTATGGGGAGGGAGGAGGGAGGAGGGTTCAGGATGGGGAGCACATGTATACCTGTGATAGATTCATTTTGATATTTGGCAAAACTAATACAATTATGTAAAGTTTAAAAATAAAATAAAATTTAAAAAAAATAAAAATAAAAAAAAATAAAAAGAGCTTGTTCCTAGAACAGAGCTATTACCAGATGTAACTGCAAAAATATGTGCTGGTTATGACAGGAGAAACTCAGCAGGGTTCAAAGACCAGAGTTCACTCTGTGTCCCATTTTCTCTATATGGGGCAGCAAACAATTGTCTACCAAATATTTGTTTTTCCTTCTCCATGTGAATTTCCTTCTTCCCTTCTGAAGTCCCAACCACAACCCTCAGCATCCTCTTTAGTCTTTAGCTGCAGTTGTTTTTTAAGGTGAGGGTTTCAGTCATTTGGGGGAGTTACTCAGTTTTCTTGGGTCTCTTTCATATTACTTTTTTTTTTCCTCCTGTTAATCTGTCTCAAGTAAATTCAATTCTTAGACTATCCAGAAGAACCAAGAAAGAAAATGTATTCCTCTATGATAGTATCAGTTAAGAAAGAATTTGTGTTTTGAATAAAAGGGTTAAATAAGGCTTGAGTACCTTGACTTTCTGGACCACACCTGTGGTATCTGCTGCCATTTTTGTTGCAAACAATTTGAATAAATTGAACAGTAGCACATGCACTTTACAAACTTGTCCAAATTACTGGCATTACCTATGGAATAGAATTTTGGATTGAAGAATAAGTCAACTTTCTGTGCATTTTGGCTGGTTGTTGCAGACACTGTAGCAGCTTGTTTCTTGTATTGATTTTCCTATAGTGTACTATCAGTCAAAAGGGTTTAGTTGGCTTAGAGTCCCAGAGGTACCAAAATCAAAATATAGTAGTTACATTTAAGTATTTGCTTTCATAGCTTTCCAATTTTTTTAAATATCATGGTTATCAATTCTTTTGAAAACCAACATACTATATTACTTTTGCTTCAATTTTAGGTAAAAGGTTAATGACTACACTTTGTAAATTACCTTTGCAATCTAATAAAGCACAGGTAAGTATATCTTAACTCAAAAATGAAAGCTAACACAGATCATAAATGTTAATCTATTGACAAATTTATAGATATGCAGAAGCCACAAATTCCTTTTTTATGGCAAAAAATGTCTTGAGATATGTTGCCTCAAGCTAAACCCTCTCACTGACAATCACAGTGCTTATAATGGAGTAGTTTTCTCTTTTGTACTGCTGGTACTGCTGCTGCTGCTGCTGCTAAGTCGCCTCAATTGTGTCCGACTCTGTGCGACCCTATAGATGGCAGCCCACCAGGTTCCCCAGTCCCTGGGATTCTCCAGGCAAGAACACTGCATATATAAAAAGATCAAGCAGTTGATAAGTAGCAAAATCGCTTCACCAGAGATCTTTAATTGTAATCAGTTATTTTTAAATCATCAAATAAATAAGACAGACATGGTCAAATTAGTGACCAGAAACGCATATAGTCATTATTTTACAAAGTCCAAAATGCACTTATCCTACCAAATGACAATGTGACAGTTTGTGCCTTTGATATTAAAAGCATAATCTATAATTCAGACACAGGATCTAGGGCATTTGTAGATTCATAATATAAAGGTGTATAGTTGGAATATGGCAGGGGTTGAAATGCATAAAGTGCTTTAGGGTTGTGTCACTTCCACCCTTGCATTGCTGTCCTACAATTTTTCTGACATTAAATTTGTTTTTCTCTCTCCCTTTTTTTACTTATTTTTTTGCCCCTCTAATTTAATATTGGTCTTTTAACTCTTTAAATTCTCCTTCTACCTTTTTTCTTTAAGTGGGTAAACTAGCTAGTATTCAATTATACAAAATAAATCCCTTTTGTATTATATAATTTATTTTACTTGGGGAAATGGAGGCATCATAAAGTTACCAAGGGTTAGGAAAGCCCGGACTAAAAAAGTAAGCATTTTCTATAGAAACAACATAAGAAAAAAAAATTCTCTTTGATAATTTAGCACAATTCTTGTAACAACTTTAAATCGGTAATGCTGCATCTTCATTAACAGTAAGTAATTTGTTTTCTGAGCTACCCTACAAATATCAAGAAAATAAATATACTCAGCTAATCCTATATGTGTTTATTTCAACTGTACTGTCAACAGTAACAAAAAGTGAATATCTGAATTGTCTGATATACAAATATAGATTGAAAATTGTATATAAGACAACAGAAAGATGTATTATAGACTGAGAGAGCCTTCCCAATTAGAAAAACAAAATACTAATTTTATTTTGTATTTAAAAGCTGGCCTGAAGAGGTCCATCAAGGGTTATAGAGAAAATCTTTGCTATAAAAACAGTGCAACTTTATATATACTGTTAGTAGTAATGATAGAACCAGAAATATTGACACACAATTGTAATAGAACAAATCATAAAATGAGCATAACAGTGGCTTTCTCTTGTTGAAAAAGAAAAGGGAAGAAAAGTAAGGTAAGGGACAAGAAGGTATGGGATGATATGACAGTTTTGAATATAATAAATTGGTTACAGAAAAATAATTAGAAGATGATGACAAATCGGTTTGAATCATTGTCAGTGTTTTTATGCTGTTAAAGTTTATGACAATTTGCTTCTCTTGCCATGCTTAAATTTTAGGGTATTTTCCACATGAATTGTATACATGTACACGTGGGAAGGTCAGGAAGCAACAGTTAGAACTGGACATGGAACAACAGACTGGTTCCAAATAGGAAAAGGAGTACATCAAGGCTGTATATTGTCACCCTGTTTATTTCACTTATATGCAGAGTACATCATGAGAAACGCTGGACTGGAAGAAACACAAGCTGGAATCAAGATTGCCAGGAGAAATCTCAATAAGCTCAGATATGCAGATGACACCACCCTTATGGCAGAAAGTGAAGAGGAACTAAAAAGCCTCTTGATGAAAGTGAAAGAGGAGAGTGAAAAAGTTGGCTTAAAGCTCAACATTCAGAAAACGAAGATCATGGCATCTGGTCCCATCACTTCATGGGAAACAGATGGGGAAACAGTGGAAACAGTGTCAGACTTTATTTTTCTGGGCTCCAAAATCACTGCAGATGGTGATTGCAGCCATGAAATTAAAAGACGCTTACTTCTTGGAAGGAAAGTTATGACCAACCTAGATAGCATATTCAAAAGCATAGACATTACTTTGCCAACAAAGGTTCATCTAGTCAAGGCTATGGTTTTTCCTGTGGTCATGTATGGATGTGAGAGTTGGACTGTGAAGAAGGCTGAGTGCCGAAGAATTGATGCTTTTGAACTGTGGTGCTGGAGAAGACTCTTGAGAATCCCTTGGACTGGAAGGAGATCCAACCAGTCCATTCTGAAGGAGATCAGCCCTGGGATTTCTTTGGAGGGAATGATGCTAAAGTTGAAACTCCAGTACTTTGGCCACCTCATGGGAAGAGCTGACTCATTGGAAATAACTCTGATGCTGGGAGGGATTGGGGGCAGGAGGAGAAGGGGATTACAGAGGATGAGATGGCTGGATGGCACCCCTGACTCGATGGACGTGAGTCTGAGTGAACTCCGGGAGTTTGTGATGGACAGGGAGGCCTGGTGTGCTGCGATTCATGGGGTCACCAAGAGTCAGACCCGACTGAGCGACTGAACTGACTGACTGACTGACATGTGGGAAAATACGTATCACAAACAAGAAAGTACACGTTTGATTTTTTAGGGCTTATTTGTATAATTTCTGAAATATTCTAGGAACAAAATATTTGCATTTTTAAGGATGTTAGCACAATGATTGTTGGATAGTATCACAAAAAAAAAAAAATCAATGCAATAGATTTATGACCTTTGCTTTTTTCAGTCTCTTTTAAAAAATAGCCATGCCTTTATAAAATCACAGTGACTGACTGAATATGACTTATATCTTATCTTAATTTTAAAAGAATGTTCTATATAATGTCCCTCAGTAGACTTTCTGCACAAAAATTAGTTAATAATTCTGCCACTACCTCATACAGTGCAAACTCTAACAAAAGCAATGTTTTCATGTTCTGATAAGATGTTCTAATAGTTGTGTGCATGAATAAAGTTTATTTAGTAAGTAACTGTTAATCGCTCAGTCGTGCCTGACTCTGCAACACCATGGACTGCAGCCCACCAGGCTCCTCTATCCACGAGATTTTCCAGGCTAGGATACTGGAGTGGATTGCCATTTCCTTCTCCAAAAGTTTATTTAAAACAATCTAAAATTTACTTCTAAATGTTCTTATTGTTTGAAACAAAGAAAGACTAAGGAACTATTGACTTTCTGATTTTTGACATCATTTTCTGCTGCCCCTAAAATGATATCATTTTAAAATATAATCCCCTAAACAGCAACATATTCTTTGCACATTTCTAAGGGATCTCTGCTTACTCAAAAAACACAAATGCAAAACTGTGAAGTGAGAAAAGTAGTGAAAACTCATGAATTTGAGTCCAAAGACTATATTTTTCAAGTTCACCAAAGAGGTTTAGTTTTATAGCACAGGGATACAATTACTTTTCATGGACAAATTTGTTTTCATTTTGGGTCTGCTCCACCTGGAGTATTATTGATACCTCTGGGTCCTTTACTCTATACTTTGAAATGCATATTCCTAATACAGTTTACTATTATAAAAAAAAATTGAAGCTTAATCACTTAATACTGTTATATAAATTCATATAATACTTGAGTGAGTATAAACTAAAACACAAATATGAGGGTTTTTTGAAACATAGCATACATCCATAATTAATAAAATTATTAAACTTTAGTAGAAAAGTATCTTGATTCACATTATATATTCACAATCTGAGATACGTATGTCACAAATGTATCATTCTGAGTCTTGCATCATAGAAAACAGACTTTTGAAAAATTAAAGAGGTATATCAAAAGGAGAATTCTTTCATATGCCACTCTTTTGCTGCCATGAGAACCTGCAACACCCAACCACATCCATGACTTCACACATCTTTGAAGCTGTACAAGCATGCATTATTCGCTTCTGAGGAGTTCTCCTTTAAGATGTCAGCCCCTGCCATAGCAG
Source organism: Bos indicus x Bos taurus (assembly GCF_003369695.1). Classification (NCBI taxonomy): domain Eukaryota; kingdom Metazoa; phylum Chordata; class Mammalia; order Artiodactyla; family Bovidae; genus Bos; species Bos indicus x Bos taurus. Next base: position 78,191,913 of record NC_040081.1, on the reverse strand, counting down.
CTTATTAATTTTTAAAACTACAACCTGTAGTTTTCTCAAAAAACACATCCTTTTATGAGGTCAGTAGTTATATGCATTGTGTTACTTAACAAATGCAAGTATTCTTACACCAAAATTTCCCCCTGTTTTCAGTAGGGTCTATACTCCCCAGTTAGAATCAATCTTATGTTATAGGATATGGGATCTCCATAAAGACACTCAGTTGATAGCAGGCTCAAATTATTAATGGATTTATATAAGATTTATAAGGAACAGAACAAGCTATATAGATGTGGCTATAGGTCATGCAAGGATTTATTCAGAAAACGAAGATCATGGCACCTGGTCCCATCACTTCATGGCAAATAGATGGGGAAACAGTGGAAAGAGTGTCAGACTTTATTTTTTGGGGCTCCAAAATCACTGCAGATAGCGACTGCAGCCATGAAATTAAAAGACACTTACTCCTTGGAAGGGAAGTTATGACCAACCTAGATAACATATTCAAAAGCAGAGACATTACTTTGCCAACAAAGGTCCTTCTAGTCAAGGCTGTGGTTTTTCCTGTGGTCATGTATGGATGTGAGAGTTGGACTGTGAAGAAGGCTGAGTGCCGAAGAATTGATGCTTTTGAATTGTGGTGTTGGAGAAGACTCTTGAGAGTCCCATGGACTGCAAGGAGATCCAACCAGTCCATTCTGAAGGAGATTAGCCCTGGGTGTTCTTTGGAAGGAAGGATGCTAAAGCTGAAACTCCAGTACTTTGGCCACCTCATGCGAAGAGTTGACTCATTAGAAAAGACTGATGCTGGGAGGGATTGGGGGCAGGAGGAGAAGGGGATGACAGAGGATGAGATGGCTGGATGGCATCACTGACTCGATGGACATGAGTCTGAGTGAACTCCGGGAGTTTGTGATGGACAGGGAGGCCTGGCATGCTGCGATTCATGGGGTTGCAAAGAGTTGGACATGACTGAGCAACTGAACTGAACTGAACTGAATGACAAAATCTGAGGAAAAAGGAACTGTCTAAGAAGGGCAGGGTAGGGAATCTAAGGATATAGAGTGAGAATACTGAGAGAAAGAGGCAAGGAAAAGTGGAGAGGAGTGTGTTGAGGAGACTGGAGGACAGAATGGTATTATATTTAGTGAAAAAATAGATAACCTATAAATAAATGTCCATACCAATGTGATCATTCTGTTGAGACATTTGATGCAGAAAAGAAATGAATAATAGGCTGTTTTATATTCTTTTTAATACTGAAGTGAGAGAAATGATGGACCCCAGTTTGTCCTCAGTCGTCTCTTACTCTGTGTTCAACCAGTCTCCCCAGCTGCTGTCCTAACCAACAAAAATCAGCCTCAAATGCACCAACATAAGTTTGCCAGCATCTTCCACAGAGGTGGAAGTTTCCACAGATGTGGCCATGATCAACTTCTTTATGGTCTCCTTTGCATGGCTGATGATCTTACTTTCTCAGATATTCCCACAAGCTCTGCTTATCCTCTTGTCTACCCATACAAGTAACTTAGGCTGTTAGAATGAGTGAATACTCTGATCCTCCAGCTTCCTTTCCAGACTATCACTTCCTCAGTTCCTTCCACATTTGTATAAATTTGATCTCCATTAAACCTCTAACTTCCTGATGCCAAAGAAAGGAATAACCCTTGTGGCAAGCACACGTGATTCTGATAATTACAGGGAATGGATTCGATTTTGCCAACAGTCACATGAATTTAGGAAGTCATTATGTACTCAAAGATTCAGTTTCCTCATATTAAAAAAAAAATAAAGATAAATTCTATTTCATGGGACTTTTGTAAGATTTAAACAAGAAGATACATTTAAAGTAGGCTAATAAATATTCAGTTCAGTACAGTTCAGTAGCTCAGTCATGTGTGATTCATTGCGACCCCATGGACTGCAGCATGCCAGGCCTCCCTGTCCATCACCAACCCCTGGGGTTTACCCAAACTCATGTCCATTGAGTCATTTATGTCATCCAACCATTTCATCCTCTGTCATCCCCTTCTCCTCCTGCCCTCAATCTTTCCCAGCATCAGGGTCTTTTCAAATGAATCAGCTCTTTGCACGAGGTGGCCAAAGTACTGGAGTTTCAGCTTTAACATCAGTCCTTCCAGTAAACATCCAGGACTGATTTCCTTTAGGATGGATCGGTTGGATCTCCTTGCAGTCCAAGGGAATCTCAAGAGTCTTCTCCAACACCACAGTTCAGAAGCATCAATTCTTTGCTGCTCAGCTTTCTTTATAGTCCAACTCTCACATCCATACATGACTACTGGAAAAACCATAGCCTTGACTAGATGGACTATTGTTGGCGAAGCCATGTCTCTGTTCTTTAATATGCTGTCTAGGTTGGTCATAATTTTTCTTCCAAGGAGTAAGTGTCTTTTAATTTCATGGCTGCAATCACCATCTGCAGTGATTTTGAAGCTCCCAAAAATGAAGTCTGCCACTGTTTCCAGTGTTTCTCCATCAATTTGCCATGAAATGATAGAACCAGATGCCATGATCTGTGTTTTCTGAATGTTGAGCTTTAAGCCAACTTTTTCACTATCCTCTTTCACTTTTGTCAAGAGGCTCTTTAGCTCTTCTTAACTTTCTGCCATAACTGTGGTGTCATCTGCATATCTGATGTTATTGATATCTTTCCTGGCAATCTTTATTCCAGCTTGTCCTTTTCCAGCCCAGCATTTCTCATGATGTCCTCTGCATATAAGTTAAATAAGCAGGGTAAAAATATTCAGCCTTGACATACCCTTTTCCTATTGGGAACCAGTCTGTTGTTCCATGTCCGGTTCTAACTGTTGCTTCCTGGTAGCTATACAGGTTTCTCAAGGGGCAGGTCAGGTGGTCTGGTACTCCCATCTCTCTCAGAATTTTCCACAGTTTATTGTGATCCACACAGTCAAATGCTTTGACATATTCAATAAAGCAGAAATATATATATATATTTTTTCTGGAACTCTCTTGTTATTTTCAATGATCCAGCAACTTGGTCTCTGGTTCTTCTGCCTTTTATAGAACCAGATTGAACACCTGGAAGTTCCTGGTTCATGTATTTCTGAAGCCTTGCTTGGAGAATTTTGAGCATTACTTTGCTAGTGTATGACAAGAGTGCAATTGTACAGTAGTTTGGGCATTCTCTAGCACTGCCTTTCTTTGGGGTTGGAATGAAAACCGACCCTTTACAGTCCTGTAGCCACTGCTGAGTTTTCCAAATTTGCTGGCCTATTAAGTGCAGCACTTTAACATCATCATCTTTTAGGATTTGAAATAGCTCAACTGTAATTTCATCACCTCCACTAGCTTTGTTTGTAGTGATGTTTATAAGGCCCACTTGACTTCACAGTCCAGGATGTCTGGCTGTAGGTGTGTATCACATCATCGTGATTATCTGGGTCGTGAAGATCTTTTTGCACAGTTCTTCTGTGTATTTTTGCCACCTCTTCTTAATATCTTCTGCTTCTGTTAGGTCCATACCATTTCTGTCCTGTATTGAGCCCATCTTTGCATGAAATATTTCCTTAGTATCTCTATTTTTTGAAGAGATCTCTAGTCTTTCCCGTTCTATTGTTTTCCTCTATTTCTTTGCATTGATCACCGAGGAAGGCTTTCTTTTCTCTCCTTGCTATTCTTTGGAACTCTACATTCAAATGGGTGTATCTTTCCTTTTCTCTTTTGCTTTCCGCTTCTCTTCTTTTCATAGCTATTTGTATGGCTTCCTCAGAAAATCATTTTGCCTTTTTACAACTCTTTTTCTTGGGGATGATCCTCATCACTGCCTCCTGTACAACATTACGAATCTCCATCCATAATGCTTCAGACACTCTGTCTATCAGATCTAATCCCGTGAATCTATTTGTCACTTTCACTGTATGATCATATGGGATTTAATTTAGTTCATACTTGAATGGTCCAGGGGTTTGCCCTACTTTCTTCAGTTTAAGTCTGAATTTGACATTAAGGAGTTCATGATCTGAGCCACAGTCAGTTCCTGGTCTTGATTTTGCTGACTGTATAAAGCTTCTCCATCTTGGCTACAAAGAATATAATAAATCTGATTTCTGTATTGGCTATCTGGTGATGTCCATTTGTAGAGTTTTCTCTTGTGTTGTTGGAAGAGGGTTTTTGCTATGACCAGTGCATTCTCTTGACAAAACTCGATTAGCCTTTGCCCTGCTTCATTCTGTACTCCAAGGCCAAATTTGCCTGTCACTCCAGGTGTTTCTTGACCTCCTACTTTGGCATTCCTGTCCCCTATAATGAAAAGGACATCTTTTTTGGGTGTCAGTTCTAGAAGGTCTTATAGGTCTTCATAGAATTATTCAGCTTCTTCAGTGTTAATGGTCGAGGCATATACTTGGATTACAGTGATATTGAATAGTTTTTGCCTTGGAAATGAACAAAGATTATCCTGTCGTTTTGGAGATTGCATCCAAGTATTGCATTTTGGGCTCTTTTGTTGACTATGATGTCCACTCCATTTCCTCTAAGGTATTCTTGCCCACAGTAGTAGATATAATGGTCATCTGAGTTAAAGTCACCCATTCCAGTCCCTTTTAGTTCGACTGATTCCTAAAATGTCGACATTCACTTTTGCTATCTCCTACTTGACCACTTCCAATTTGCCTTGATTCGTGTACCTAACATTCCAGGTTCCTATGCAATATTGCTCTTTACAGCATTGGACCTTGCTTCTCTCACCAGTTACATCCACAACTGGGTGTTGTTTTTGCTTTAGACCCGTCTCTTCATTCTTTCTGGAGTTATTTTTCCAATGGTCTCCAGTAGCTAATTGAACACCTACTGACCTGGGGAGTTCATCTTTCAGTGTCCTATCTTTTTTGCCTTTTCATACTGTTCATGGGTTAGGGTTAGAGCACTAACATATTACAATTTATAAAATATCATCCTATTTTATCTCATAGATCTTCTAGCACAGAGTTCAATATTGATCATTCTTTTGCTCACTTGTACACATTTGAAAAAAAAATTATATAACTCCTGTGGAAATATGCTGCTGCTGCTGCTGCTAAGTTGCTTCAGTCATGTCCGACTCTGTGCGACCCCATAGACGGCAGCCCACCAGGCTCTGCCGTCCCTGGGATTCTCCAGGCAAGAACACTGGAGTGGGTTGCCATTGCCTTGTCCATTGTGTGAAAGTGAAAAGTGAAAGTGAAGTCGCTCAGTCGCGTCCGACTCGTAGCGACCCCATGGACTGCAGCCTACCAGGCTCCTCCATCCATGGGATTTTCTAGGCAAGAGTACTGGAGTGGCTTGCCATTGCCTTCTCCGTGTGGAAATATAGACCACCCAAATAGGAACAAGTCAAGGATATTAGATGCTGCTCTAAAGCAAGAGAATAAGCTGCCATCACTTGCTTTTGGCAGAGACTCAAGACAGGTGGGAGTGGGAAGCTTTATAGTGAAAAAAAGGGCAGGCTCTAATTGGAGATTGTTGGTCTGCTTATTCTGGAGGCAGGCTAATAGAAATGGGGCATCTTGATTGGTTAGAAGAGTAAACTTCTCTCATTTTGATTGGCCCTAAATTGTGAGTGAGAGTAAAATAAGGGAACTATTTGGGGGAAATTGGTAAAAGCATTGTGATTTGGCTTCTGGGAATGATTACTGTAGAGTTTGTGGATTAGAGTTTAATTTTAATATTTGGTCTGTTCATTTCTATTTGCATATTCAGTCTCTTACTCCTTTTATGATAGAGGATCCCTCATAGTAATAAATGTTTACTTTCATGCTAATCTATGCCTATGAAAATGAGTTTCATAATAAGTTTATATACTCAAAAATATATTTCTACACTGGAAATAAATGTTTTTTAAAACATCTGTGTATAGATTTTTATGTAAAATAGATGGGCATATTTTTATTGATTTATGCTTTCTGTTTGTGTTGGGAGAAATCTCAAATCTGCTACTTTGAATTAGTTTTGAAAACCACAATGGGAATTATTTACAGACCATCATAGCTATGAGAAGTATGAAAACCTTCTAACAGCATTCTTCATTCACTGATTACAGCCCTGAGAGAAGAGCAATCTGACTGTGAAATTGTGTTTTACTGGTAATAATTAAATCTGATATGTAAAATAATTTATTAGCTCTACAAGGTCTTCAAAAACAATTTTGTTAGATGAATATATTATTGTTATCTTTAGGAAGAGATCAGAACAAATCATAAAGTATGTATAAAATCATAAAGTATCTTGCATATATCCAAGATGCTGGAGTAGAAGGATGTGCGCCCATCTTCTCCTGAGAGAACTCCAAAGTTAGAATTTGCTGCTGAACAACTGTTGACAGGAGAATGTTGGATCCCACCAAAAAAGATACCCCACATCCAAGGGCAAAGGAAAGTTCCCAACAAGACAGTAGGAGGGGCAAAATTTTGTTTAGAATCAAACTCCATATCTGCCAGAGACACTTGGAGGGTTCAAACAAAACTTTGTGCACAGTGGGAAAACCCACAGATACTGAGTCAGATATGCCTTTAAGTGTTCGACTCTCTCCTGTGGAGGTATGAGTCAGCTGTGGCCTGCCACAGGGGCATGGGCTCCGGGTGCAGCAAACTTGGGTATAGGATAAGCCTTCTTGGAGCAGGTCACCATTAACCCCACCATAGAGCTGCCAGAATTTAAATAGGACTAGGAAGCAGACTCTAGGAGGCGCAAACAAAACCTTTTTTGCACCAGAACCCAGGAGAAAGGAGCAGCAACCCCACAAGAGACTGACCCAGACTTGCCCATGAGTGTCCAGGAGTCTCTGGCGGAGGCAAGAATCAGCAGCGGCCTACTACAGGGTCAGAGGCACTAACTGCAGCAGTGCCTGCATGGGACCTTTTGAAGGAAGTCACCACTATCTTCATTACCTCCACCATAGTTTGGCCTCAGGTCAAACAACAGGGAGGGAATACAGCCTCACCCATCAACAGAAATTGATTTAAAGATTTACTGTACATGGCTCCACCCATCAACACAAGAGCCAGTTTCCCCCTCAGGAAAGCTGGGTCTCCTATCAGGAAGCTTCCATAAGCCTCTTGTCCTTCTCCATCATAGGACAGACAGAATGAAAGCCATAATCACAGAAACTAATCAAACTGATCACATGGACCACAGTCTGGTCTAGCTCAATGAAACTATGAGCCATGCCATGTAGGGCCACCCAAGATGGACGGGTCATGGTGGAGAGTTCTGACACAATGTGGTCCACTGGGGAAGGTAATGGCAAAGCAATTCAGTTTTATTGCCTTGAGAATGCCATGAACAGTATGAAAAGGCAAAAAGATAGGACACTGAAAGATGAACTCCCCAGGTCCGTAGGTGCCCAATATGCTACTGGAGATGGGTAGAGAAATAACTCCAGAAAGAATGAAGAGATAAGTCCAAAGCAAAAACAACATCCAGTTATGGATATCACTGGTGTTGGAAGTAAAGTCCAATGTTATAAAGAGCAATACTGCATAGGAACCTGGAATGTAAGGTCCATGAATCAAGCCAAACTGGAAGTGGTCAAACAGGAGATGACAAGAGTGAACTTCGACATTTTAGGAATCATTCAGTTAAATTGGACTGGAATGGGTGAATTCCAGTGTCTACTACTGTGGGCAAGAATCCTTTTAGAAGAAATAGAGTAGCCCTCATACTCAACAAAAGAGTCTAAAATACAGTATTTGGATGCAATCTCAAAAATGACAGAATGATCTCTGTTTGTTTCCAAGGCAAATGATTCAATATCACAGTAATCCGTGTCTAGGCCCCAACCAGAAGGAGATTCAACCAGTCCATTCTGAAGGAGATCCGTCCTGGGTGTTCATTGGAAGGACTGATACTGAAGCTGAAACTCCAATACTTTGGCCACCTCATGCAAAGAGTTGACTCATTGGAAAAGACCCTGATGCTGGGAGGGATTGGGGGCAGGAGGAGAAGGGGACGACAGAGGATGAGATGGCTGGATGGCATCACTGACTCGATGGACATGAGTACATGAGTTTGAGTGAGCTCCGGGAGTTGGTGATGGACAGGGAGGCCTGGCGTGCTGTGATTCATGGGGTCGCAAAAAGTCGGACATGAGCGACTGAACTGAACTGATGACCTAAAAAACCTTCTAGAAGAAACACTTCCAAAAGATGTCCTTTTTCATTACAGGGGACTGGAATGCACAGGCAAATATGGTATTGGAGAACAAAATGAAGCAGGGCAAAGACTAATCAACTTTTGTCAAGAGAACACACTGTTCATAGCAAATAACTTCTTCCAATATCACAAGAGAAGACTCTACACATGGTAATCACTATATGGTCAATACTGAAATCAGATTATATTAGATTATAATATTATGACCATATTCTTTGCAGCAAAAAATGGAGAAGCTCTGTACAGTCAGGAAACACAAGACCAAGAGCTCACTGTGGTACAGATCATGAACTCTTTATGGACAAATTCAGGCTTTAATTGAAGAAAGTAGGGAAAACCACTAGACCATTCAGGTATGACCTAAATCAAATCCCTTATGATTATACAGTGAAAGTGACAAACAGGTTCAAGGGAATAGATCTGATAGACACAGTGCCTTAAGAACTATGGTCAGAGGTTTGTGACATTGTACAGGAGTCAGTGATCAAGACCATCCCCAAGAAAAAGAAATGCAGTAAGGCAAGATGGTTGTCTGAAGAGGTCTTAAAAATAGCTGAGAAAAGAAGAGAAGTGAAAGGCAAAGGAGAAAAGGAAAGATATACCCATTTGAATGCAGAGTTCCAAAGAATAGCAAGGAGAGAAAAGAAAGCTTTCCTCAATGATCAGTGCAAAGAAATAGAGGAAAACAACAGAATGGGAAAGACTAGAGATCTCTTCAAAAAAATTAGAGATATCAAGGGGATATTTCATGCAAAGATGGACTCAATAAAGGACAGAAATGGTATGGACCTAACAGAAGCAGAAGATATTAAGAAGAGGTGGCAAGAAAGCACAGAAGAACTATTCAAAAGAGATCTTCATGACCCAGAAAACCACGATGGTGTAATCACTCATTTAGAGCCAGACATCCTGGAAAGTGAAATCAAGTGGGATGTAGGATGCATCACTGCAAACAAAGCTAGTGGAGGCAACAGAATTCCAGTTGAGTTATTTAAAATCCTAAGAGATGATGCTGTGAAAGTGCTGCACTCAATATGTCAGCAAATTTGGAAAACTCAGCAGTGGCCACAGGACTGGAAAAGGTCAATTTTTCATTCCAATTGCAAAGAAAGACAATGCCAAAGAATGCTCAAACTACCACACAATTGCACTCATCTCACATGCTAGTAAAGTAATGCTCAAAATTCTCCAAGCCAGGTTTCAACAGTACATGAACCATGAATATTCAGATGTTCAAGCTGGATTTAGAAAAGGTAGAGGAACCAAAGTTCAAATTGCCAACATCCGTTGGATCATTGAAAAAGCAAGAGAGCTCCAGAAAAACATCTACTTCTGCTTTATTAACTATGCCAAAGCTTTTGACTGTGTGGATCACAAGAAACAGCGGAAAATTCTTAAAGAGATGAGAACACCAGACCACCTTACCTGCCTCCTGAGAAATCTGTATTCAGGTCAATAAGCAACCAGACATGGAACAACAGACTGGTTCCAAATTGGGAAAGGAGTACGTCAAGGCTATATACTGTTACCCTGCATATTTAACGTATATGCAGAGTACATCATGTGAGAGGCCAGGCTGGATGAAGAATAACTTGGAATCAAGATTCCTGGGAGAAATATCAATAACCTCAGATATGCAGATTACATCATCCTTATGGCAGAAAGCAAAGAACTAAAGAGCTTTCTGATGAAAGTGAAAGAAGGGAGTGAAAAAGTTGGCTTAAAAGTCAACATTCAGAAAACTAAGATCATGATATCCAGTCCCATCACTTTATGGCAAATATATGGGGAAACAATAGAAATGGCAAGAGATTTTATTTTAGAGGGCTCCAAAACACTGCATATGTTGTCTGCAGCCTTGAAATTAAAAGGCACTTGCTCCTTGGAAGAAAAGCTATGACCAAACTAGACAGCATATTAAAAAGCAGAGACATTACTTTGCCAACAACGGTCCATCTAGTCAAAGCTATGGTTTTTCCAGTAGTCATGTATGGTTGTGAGAGGTGGGCTGTTGTAAAGAAAGCTGAGCACTGAAGAACTGATGCTTTTAAACTGTGGTGTTGGAGAAGACTCTTGAGAGTCCCTTGGACTGCAAGGAGATCTAACCAGTCACTCCTAAAGGAAATCAGTCGTGAATATTCTTTGGAAGGACTGATGCTGCACCTGAAACTCCAATACTTTGGCCACCTGATGCAAAAAACTGACATTTGAAAAGACCCTGATGATGGGAAAGATTGAAGGTGGGAGGATAAGAGAGGATAGAGGATGAGATGGTGGGATGGTGTCACTGACTCGATGGACATATGTTTGAGCAAGTTCTGGGAGTTATGATGGACAGTGAAGCCTGGGGTGCTGCAGTCTATGGGGTTGCCAAAAGTCGGATACAACTGAATGACTGAACTGATTGATACATAAAATAATTTCACAATAAATATGTGATTATACAATCTCTAAGTGGCTTTATTCTGGGTAAAACAAAGCTTCTGAATATAGGAGAATGTTACCTTTACATTCGTGAGTGCTAAATCTCTTCAGTTGTATCCAACTCTGTGCAACCCTATGAACTGTAGCCTGCCAGACTTCTTTGTTCATGAGATTTTCCAGGAAAGAATACTGGAGTGGGTTGCCATGCCCTCCTCAATGTTACCTTTCAGAACCTGAAAAAAAAAACAAAAACAAAAAAACCACACACCTTTGAATAAGAAAGTTCAAAAAGTATGTAATATTAATTTGTTTGATTAAAAGGAATCTTCCTTTAATAATAACAAAATATTTAAAGTAAGTTAAAGAAAATTATCTTCTTCATTTATTTCAACAAATACTTGGGGAATATGTGCAAATGTAGACCAAGGTTGAGACCTCAAATATGTTCATCTGACATTATATATATATATATTTTTTTTTTTTCTGCATGGCTTTAAAAAGTTGAACCAGCATTTTAAAAAATCAAGGAATTTCATATACAAATCTAGATTTCTTTCTTCTCAAACAACTCAGGACTGCATCTGAATAGGCCAGACAATCCGCTAGAAAAGAGAAGAGGCTGCTTCCGTTATAGAGGGTATGTCATCTTCTCCACACTTCTGACCACTCTCTACTCAAAGACTGTCTCTTTCAATTATCTGCTTTCAGAGCCCTATCACCCTGTTATCATTGGAAAATCATTTCTGTATACCTGTGCCTCTGTAAAGAATTGAAAAGCAAAAGATATACCAGTAAAATATCACATTTTAAGAAAAGGAGAGAAATAAATGTTCTTGTGGAAATCATGCTACTTCTACAATTAAATACACAAAGAGGCTCTGTAACAAAACAAGACAAAACTCAGTTCACTTTCTAATATTTATACTATCATTGTGGACCCTGCAAGATTTTGCACTAGGAGCCCCAGGGAAACAAGCCAGGCACTATGCTAGGTCCTAGGAATATAATGGTTAACAATATCGAGTGGACTTCATAGAGTATGCATAATCTAGCAGGGAGAAATCTATAAAGAATTCTAGTAAAGTTACACAAGTAACTATAACAAAGATCCATCCTTATCCATTTAAAAAGTAGAAATTTCAATGAGCTGCCTCTTAGTAAATCATTGGAAAAGCTCGAAAAGCCCAAAGACCAGAAAAATGTTGTTTGGTTCACCTTTATTTCAGATTATGAGATCTGAGGCTTTGATACCTCACAGGCCATTTCTTCCCATAATCACTACTTACGAAATTGTTGTCAGTTCAGTTCAGTTGCTCATTCATGTCCGACTCTTAGAAACACCACGGATGGCAGCGTGCAAGGCCTCCCCGTCCATTTCCAACTCCCGGAGTTTACTCAAACCCATGTCCATTGAGTCAGAGATGCCATCCAACCATCTCATCCTCTGCCGTCCCCTTCTCCTCCTACCTTCAATCTTTACCAGCATCAGGGTCTTTTCAAATGAGTCAGTTCTTCCCATCAGGTGGCCAAAGTATTGGAGTTTCAGCTTCAACATCAGTCCTTCCAAAGACTATTCAGGACTGATTTCCTTTAGGATGGACTGGTTGGATCACCATGTAGTCCAAGGGACTCTCAAGAGTCTTCTCCAACACCAAGTTCAAAAGCATCAGTTCTTCAGTGCTCAGCTTTCTTTATGGTCCAACTCACACAACCATACATGACTACTGGAAAAACCATAACCTTGACTAGATGGAACTTTGTTGGCAAAATTATGTCTCTGCTTTTCAATATGCTGTCCAGGTTGGTCATAACTTTTCTTCCAAGGAGCAAGAGTCTTCTAAGATCATATCATTTTGCAAAGTTCTTCTGTGTATTCTTGTCACCTCTCCTTAATATCTTCTGCTTCTGTTAGGTCCATACCATTTCTGTCCTGTATTGAGCCCATCTTTGCATGAAATATTTCCTTGGTATCTTTAATTTTCTTGAAGAGATCTCTAGTCTTTCCCATTCTATTGTTTTCCTCTATTTCTTTACACTGATCACTGAGGAAGGCTTTCTTTTCTCTCCTTGCTATTCTTTGGAACTCTGCGTTCAAATGAGTATATCTTTCCTTTTCTCCTTTGCCTTTCACTTCTCTTTTCACAGCTATTTGTAAGGCTTCCTCAGAAAATCATTTTGCCTTTTTGCATTTCTTTTTCTTGGGGATGATCTTGATCATTGCCTCCTTTACAATGTCACAAACCTCCATCCATAATGCTTCAGACACTCTGTTTATCAGATCTAATCCCTTGAGTCTATTTGTCACGTCCACCATATAATCGTATGGGATTTGATTTAGTTCATACCTGAATGGTCGAGGGGTTTGCCCTACTTTCTTCAGTTTAAGTCTGAATCTGACATTAAGGAGTTCATGATCTGAGCCACAGTCAGCTCCTGGTCTTGATTTTGCTGACTGTATAAAACTTCTCCGTCTTGGCTGCAAAGAATATAATCAATCTGATTTCTGTGTTGGCCATCTGGTGATATCCATTTGTAGAGTTTTCTCTTGTGTTGTTGGAAGAGAGTTTTTGCTATGACCAGTGTGTTCTCTTGACAAAACTCAATTAGCCTTTGCCCTGCTTCATTCTGTACTCCAAGGCCAAATTTGCCTGTCACTCCAGGTATTTCTTGACTTCCTACTCTTGCATTCCAGTCCCATATCATAAAAAGGACATCTTTTTTGGGTGTTAGTTCTAGAAGGTCTTGTAGGTCTTCAAAGATCCATTCAACTTCAGCTTCTTCAGCATTACTGGTCAGGGCATAGATTTGGATTACAGTGATATTGAATGTTTGCCTTGGAAACCAGAGATCATTCTATTGTTTTTGAGATTGCATCCAAGTACTATATTTCAGGTTCTTTTGTTGATTATGATGGTACTCCATTTCTTCTAAGGTATTCTTGCCCACAGTAGTAGATATAATGGTCAACTGAGTTAAATTCATCCATTCCAGTCCCTTTTAGTTTGACTGATTCTTAAAATGTCAAAGTTCACTCTTTCCATCTCCTGCTTGACCACTTCCAATTTGCCTTGATTCATGACCTTAACATTCCAGGTTCATATACAATATTGCTCTTTATAGCATTGGACTTTACTTCCATCACCAGTCACATCTACAACTGGGTGTTGTTTTTGCTTTGGATCTGTCTCTTCATTCTTTCTGGAGTTATTTCTCTAACCATCTCCAGTAGCATATTGGGCACCTACTAATCTGGGGAGTTCATCTTTCAGTGTCCTATCTTTTTGCTTTTTCATACTGTTCATGGCATTCTCAAGGCAAGAATACTGAAGTGGTTTTCCATTTCCTTCTCCAGTGGACTACGTTTTGACAGAACACTCCGCCATGACCCGTCCGTATTGGGTGGCCCTATACCGCATGGCTCATTGTTTCATTGAATTAGACAAGGTTATGGTCCATGTGATCAGACTGGTTAGTTTTCTGTGCTTGTGGTTTTCTATCTGTCTTTCCTCTGATAGAGAAGGATAGGAGGCTTATGGAAGCTTCCTGATGGGAGAGACTGACTGAGGTGGAAACTGGATCTTTTGTTGATGGGTGGGGCCATGCTCAGTAGAATTTTAATCCAATCTTCTATTGATGGGTGGACCTGCATTCCCTCCCTGTTATTTACCTGAGGCCAAACTATGATGGAGATAATGAAGATAATGGTGATCCCATGTAGGCACGGCTACATTCAGTGCCCCCCAACCCTGCAGCAAACCACCACCAGCCTACATCTCCACCAGAGACTCCTGGACACTCACAGGCAAGTCTGGGTCAGTCTCTTGTGGGGTCACTTCTCCTTTTTCTTGGGTTCTGGTGCACACAAGGTTCTGTTTGTGCCCCCCAAGTGTTTATTTCCCTAGTCCTGTGTAAGTTCTGGCAGCTCTATGGTGGGGTTAACGGTGACCTCCTTCAAGATGGCTGATGCTATACTCAAGTCTGCTGCACCCAACCATACCCAAGTCCGCTGCACCCAGAGCCCCTGCCCTTGCTGCAGCCTGCTGCAGATCCGTACCTACACAGAAGATACTCAAACACAGTTCTGTCTCAGTCTCTGTGGGGTCTTTGGATCCTGGTGCACACAAGGTTTGTTTTTAGCTCTCCAAACATCTCTGGCAGGTATGGAGTTTGTTCTAAATGCAATTTTGCCCCTCCTACTGTCTTGTTGGGGATTCTCCTTTTCCTCAGATGTGGGGTATCTCCTCCCAGTTGCTCTAGCACCCTGTAGCCACGGCTCCAGCACTGTTGTCTACACACCTTTATCTACCAAATTATCTTCCTCACTCCTTCATGCATTTCAACCTTCTAATTTGTGATCATCAAACTCACCTATGTCATGACTTCTTGGAATGCTCTTATGACTGGAGAACATTAAATGTTATTAAAACCTGGCTACCTCTTAGGGAAATTCTTCCACTGAATTGCTCTTAACAGAAAGTCTCTCTCTCTCTCTCTCTCTTTTTTTTCATTCCACAAAACTCAGGATCAAGAGATCGGTGTCTTCCTTCCTCCTCAATGCTTCATTCAGGTAATTAACCTCACCACCTTCTTCTGAGGGAATTGATGCTATTTAAAGTTGATGTTGATGTTCCCAGGTGACTCAGTGGTAAAGGATCCTTCCACCAATGTCGAAGACAAGGGTTCAATCCTTGGGTCAGGAAAATCCCCAGGAGAAGGAAATGTCAACCCACTCCAGTGTTCTTGTCTGGGAAATCCTATGGATAGTAGTGCCTGGCAGGCTACAATCCATGGGTGTGCAAAAAGTTAACACAACTGAGTGACTAAACAGCACCAGAGCTTGTGTCAACTTCCTGTGCCACCCTCTCTTGTGTCTTGTTACCATCTATTGAAATATTCCTTCCTTATTATTTGTTGAAGACACCTCTCAAGGCAAAGAATTTTCCTGCCTCATTATCATTCTCAGCAACTTCAACATGGACATAGATGAATTAACCACACCTAATCTCTTCAATCCTTGAACTCTCACCTCTATCTTAGATGCTTATCCCCCCACATTTAACACTCCCAACTCCTTTGTCCCTTTATCCCTCTCTTTCTTACCCCCAGAAGAGCTCTTGTTGAACTCTAACCTATCCATTTTGTTGCTTATAGTTGAGCACCTGAATATTTCTAAGGGAAAGAAAACCATACACTATTTCACATTAAAGTCAAAATTCTCAAATGAGCACAACTCTCAAATGAATTTCCTTTGATGTTTCCTTTGTGCATTTATTTCTAGTATTTTGTGTGTGTGTGTGTGTGGGAGGGCAAGGAATAGAAAATTTATTTGTAAGTTAGCAATCTGAAATATACTATTACATCCTTTCTCCACATACTCAACTCCATTCTGTTAAGTAGTTATGATCCACTTACTATTTTATAAGACAATTGAAGATATAAAACATAATCTATTGGTAGAAACTGATAAGAATCTCAAAAAAGTCATTTTTTTTTTTTTTAATAACAGGACTCTATTCTTTCCATGAGCATTTTGCCACCAGCTGAAACTCCAATACTTTGGCCACCTGATGTGAAGAACTGACTCATTGGAAAAGACCCTGATACTGGAAAAGATTGAAGGCAGAAGGAGAAGGGCACGACAGAGGATGAGATGGTTAGATGGCATCATTGACACGATGGACATGAGTTTGAGTAGGCTCCGGGGGTTGGTGATGGACAGGGAGGCTTGGTGTGCTACAGTCTATGGGGTCACAAAGAACTGGACATGACTGAGCAACTGAACTGAACTGAACTGAACAGATTTTATATCCCAGAATTCCTTGACTTTAGATAGGTCCTCATGACTTAGTTCTAGCCAGGGAGATCTAAATAGAAATATATGATATATTCATAAAGCACATTAGAAGATTTGGATGTTGCCTTCTTTTTCTCCATTCTCCAACTTACTGCCTAGAAATCAAAAATAATTGTACTGACTTTTATGCTAAAAGACAGAAATGTTTTTCAAGTAAAAGAGATGGACCAAGTAAAAAGGAATGAAAAAGACTCATTGAATGTCATGATAAAATATTATTTGGGGTCTTTATCAAATATTGTTTCAATGGAATGAGAGGATTAGAACACATAGACTGGGATAGAGTGAGTAAAAGTTGGAACAAGAGAAAACTTACAAAAATTTTTTTCAGAAGTCTGATAATGAAAAAGATGAGAGAAATGGAAAAGTAAATTGAGGAAGAAGTGGAAATTAAGCAGATTTTTTTAAAGGGAGTTGCATGATCATGTTCACATTCTTTTTTTAACATACTGAAGGTATCAATGTTAATTTTTAACAAGCTAATAAAGCTAGAAGTGACTAAAAGAAGGATTAATGTTTTCTCCCCATCTCTTCTGTTCTTCCAGCCCCATAAGCAACCTGTTTGTTGTCCTTATTACCATTATTTAAAACGGCATTGTTTTCACTTTCTCTTCTGTAAAGTGGAGATGTTAGTACCAATATCA
Source organism: Bos indicus x Bos taurus (assembly GCF_003369695.1). Classification (NCBI taxonomy): domain Eukaryota; kingdom Metazoa; phylum Chordata; class Mammalia; order Artiodactyla; family Bovidae; genus Bos; species Bos indicus x Bos taurus. The sequence goes on along the minus strand of NC_040081.1, from coordinate 78,174,843 downwards.
AAGGCTGATAAATATTACATTTTCTATTATCCTTGGCAGGTGGACCTGTGACTGGTTTGCTTACTCTCAGACCCACTCCCTGTTATCTCATGCTTTGCTCTACACCACAGATATCTGACTTGTCCATTTCCTGGAATCCTTTGTCTATTGGCTTATAATTAGTTTCAGATGCAGTGGCAGAACATTAGAGGAGAGAAAAAAAATCGGGATATTTATCTTTCTCTTTCACTGGGCTCCATGCCAGGTCTTGGCAAGAGCTCTCTTTCACTGTGGGAGCAAACTTGGAGACTAGCAGGCCCTGACTCTGGTAGCACCATCTTGTCCCATTGTACCATGTGGATGGTAATTGCTTTTAGCTAAATTCTGGATATCTTATTGTCACCAGGTTTTTCATGTCTTTTGTCACCTTTATAAATAGTTTCCAGTGTTGTTGGGTTGCTCAAAAATTCTGTTTGGGGTTTTCATAAGATGTTACAGAAAACCCAAACAAAATCTTTGGCCCACCCAATATATTCTCTCTAGTACCCTATCTGGCATGAGTTCTCTCTTTCTTGTTTTGCCCTGATTGATACAGCCATTATCATCATCATCATCAGAATGAGTCAGTAAACAGGAATAAGTTAAATATATAAATAAGTGCCTAAAGAAAGGAAAAGAAAGGTCCTTATAGTCAAAGCTATGGTTTTTCCAGTAGTCATGTACAGATGTGAGATATGGACTATAAAGAAGGCTGAGTGCCAAAGAACTGATGCTTTTGAACTATGGTGCTGGAGAAGAATCTTGAGAGTCCCTTGAACAGCAAGGAGATCAAACCAGTCAATCCTAAAGGAAATCAACCCTGAATATTCATTGGAAAGACTGATGCTGAAGCTAAATCTCCAATACTTTAGCCACCTGATGCGAAGGGTCGACTCATTGGAAAAGACCCTGATGCTGGGAAAGACTGAGGGCAGGAGGAGACAGGGGTGATAGAGGATAAGATGGTTGAATGGCATCATTGACTAAATGGACATGAGTTCTTCCCAGGTGGTGCTAATGGTAAAGAACTCTCCTCCCAATGCAGGAGATGTAAGAGATATAGGTTCAATTCCTGGGTTAGGAAGATCCTCTGGAGGAGGAAATGGAACCTCACTTCAGTAATGTTGCCTGGACAATCCCATGGACAGAGGAACCTGGCTGGCTACAGTCCATAGCATTGCAAAGAGTCTGAAATGACTAAAGGAATTTGGCATGCATGCATGCTGGCAGATAGTAAAGGACAGGAAAGCCTAGTGTGCTGTAGTCCATGGGGGTCACAAAAAGTGGGACATGACTGAGTGACTGAACACCTAAGAAAGAAAAGTATAGAGTGCAAAGCCCAGGTAAGCAGAAAGGCTGGCTATTGGGAAAAGAAAAACTCTCTTTCTATTTAATGGGAAAAGGAAAAAAAAGTGGGGTGGGGGGGTGGCATGTAAAAGCAGGTAAATAGTCAGTCCAGTTTATTTTGTATTATTTTTTGTTATTTTTATACAATCCATTCATCTGGGCCATGTTTGATGCAGCTGAGACCAGGGTGTAACTGTTACCTTATCTCTCAGTAACACCTTAGCAAACTAGTGAGTCTCTGAGGAAAGATAACTAAATTGTGTTATGCAGATAAAGCCTTAGAAAGCATCCCATAGTACCTAGGTCCCAGAGTGTGCAGCAACAGAAGAATAATATCCATGTAACACAAGATCTTTGAAAAGTAAAAATAGTTATATGGAATTTCTAGGCAGATGGGGGCTTAGGCTCAAAAAGTTCTCCAAGCACAATGTTGTGTGAGTAAAAAAGAGAAACAGTTCTCTCTGCCTGAGTATGGTACTGCAAAAGAGAAGACTTTTGCTGAACTTTGTGGACCCAGATGAGAACCAGCAATGATTGAGTAGGAATCTATATAGATTGACTATGAGAACCAGCATGAAAACACAGGATTCAATAGAAGTCAGCACAGAAAAAGCACACTTAGAACTAAATGCCCAGACTACCCTCCAGTGCCCTGAGACTATGTAAGGACTGTGGAAACTTGGCGCAGTACTCAAAAAAGGAAAGACGGTGAAATAATTTGGATTATAAGTTTTGACACTCTTTTGGAATAGGGCTCCAAATTTTTTTAAAAAAATTATAAAAATTAATTTCTATTTATCACACATCTGAATTAGTAAAATGAGATTCTACCTGTGACTTAGCAAATAAAAATAACTGAAGCTTCTTCCAAATGTTCAACTTATGTCAGACAAATAAGTTCATGCAATGGAAAATTTTATAAAGTATTGCATTGAAGATACAGATGCATCTATTTTTGGTTAAAAAAAAAAAAAAAAAGCCAAGCTGGGGAAAAAAGAAAATGTGTCCTCATTTTGTAATGCTTAAAAAATATTTTGAATAACAGGCTGAAATGAACCAGAATAATACCTTGAATTCTTATGAATAGTTAACAATTTGGTTATTTTGTAGTTTTGTTTTACTTTGTTTTCCCACACACACAAAAATTATATGTGTGAAAACAGATTTAATTATGAAATGAATTTTAAAGAATTTTTCAATTTTTTTTCAATTGGGAAGAAATAGATAAGCTTATATGAGACAAAAACTGTAACAGGTAAAATGTAAGACTAGGGGGTCACACCACACCCATTCCTTATCCTGAACATCTTTCATTACGATTTCTCAGCTTTAAATTATTTGCATCGTGGTTTTCTCAGTATCTTCATTGGGTATTCAAATGGTAAATTAAAATAACTTAAACCCTTTTGGCCATATTTATAATGGAATTTGAAGTTATTTATAAGCTTTCTTCAGATACAGGTAAATCCTTACTTGGCTGTAGAATGCATTAGCCAACACTTTTTTGCTGCTTCTCTTAAAATGAGAAAAATAATGATGTACCAGCAAAGGATAAGTTGAAAGCGTTCAACTTATTTGAACTTATTGTTTACTTATTTGTAAACTTATTGTTTACCTAACAAGTTACTCACCAACTCAGATTATTTAGCAGCTATCTTTCTAGACTGAGTACTCATGCTTCACATCCAAGAACTATGAGCTTAACTGAAAATTGTTGTAAGGCACTTGATATTATTTAATAGAAATACAAATAATTTTCCACATGTGACAAAAATTGCAGTGTTAGTGGTTAAAAAGAATGAATGAGTTATCTTTACTATATGTGTATAGTCTAGTAAAATAGACTGAGGAGTAAGTCAGTGAACCTTTCACTGGTGTATGACACAATTAAATAAACTCTCAAATAGTAAGAGTCATTCATTGAAAATTTCAGCACTGTGAGGAGCTGCCTCTTTGGAAATTTTATTCTAACACTTCTCTTCAGGGATTCCTCTGACAAAGCTCATTAAGCTGTGAAATATTGGTTCACATTTATATCTGTATCTCTCAATATATATTTCTAATTTGTTTTTGTTTTTATAAAAGAAAATTCCCCGTACAAAGAAGCTGTTATACAATGACATTTCTCCATTCAACCTAGATCTTACAGACATTTATTTTAGGCATTAAGCAAAATAGAAATAAAAAATCTTATATGGTAAGTAATGTAAAACATCATTTTTTTATAATAAGATACAGATGCTTTATAGAGTTGAATGTGAAATTTCCATGAACTTTAAAGAATGGGGCAAGGGGACACTATACAGTCCACAAGGTGTCCCTGGTTTATTATCCTATGCCATTAGAGATACACTGCAAAAACTTTGAGAAACATAGTTATGCCTTCAATTCTTTGGTCACTAATTTTTACATTCTTTGAATAACTCAGCAATTTTGTTCAATTTTGTCCACCAGCAAATAGTACCTCCTTAAGGAACCACTAGCCCTTACCCCTCATAATGATTCTCTCACTCTAAACAGAGAAAAGGGCCAGTAATTCTGGCAGCTGTGTCAACTACTAACTAATAAAGACTTTAGTGGGCACTTTGAAAATACTAGCAGAAAATATTTATGTCTCTTTTTCCCATTGCTTTCAGTAATTTAGTTCTCTCAGAAAAAAGAAAAGAATTTTCAAAAATGTCTGTCTGCAGTATAAGAATAATAGTGTAGTGGTTTGTCGCTCAGTCACGTTTGACTCTTTTTGGCCCCACTGACTGTAGCTTGCCTGGCTCCTCTCTCCATGGGGATTCTCCAGGCAAGAATACTGGAGAGGATTGCCACACCCTCCTCCAGGGGATCTTCCCAAACCAGGGATTGAACCCAGGTCTCCTGCATTGCAGGCAGATTCTTTATCATCTGAGCCACCAGGGAAGCCCAAGAATGGTGGGGTGAGTAGCCTACCCCTTCTCCAGGGAAACTTTCCAACCCAGGAATGGAACTGGAGCCTCCTGAATTGCAAGCAGATTCTTTACCAACTGAGCTAGTCAGTGGTAATATTGCAAAATGCTAATAAATGGTGAAAATATGAACATAATAGTAATCATAAAGGGCATAGAAATAAATAAAAAAGCAAGATAGAAAATGGCTTATTTTCAGTAAAGAGTTAAAAATACTATTTTTTAAGAAACTCAAATATAGAAATAATTTAGAAGATGCCTTTAATGCTTTTATAACCTGTGCTTCCATATAAAGTTTGTATTTGGAATATTTGACTGCCTTTTTAAAAAACCTAGTACTAAGTACTTCTCAGTTCAGTTCAGTTCAGTTGCTTAGTTGTGCCTGACTCTTTGCAACCAAACCCATGAATCGCAGCACACCAGGCTTCCCTGTCCATCACCAAATCCCTGAGTTCACCCAACCTCATGTGCATCGAATCTACTGACTTAATAATTCCCTGGATATGGGAAAACAGCCATGCCTGTCAAGTGTAGCACTAACCATCTCCTTTGTGCAGCCATGTTTGGTATTTCAGGTCTGTTTTGCATTCTTTTCCACAGCAATTGTTGAAGACTGTTCTTGAAAGAGAGAAGCATAGGATTTCCTGCAAATTTCTGTCTCATTGATTTATTAACTGATTTCTATAAAATGGCTGTTTTAATACACTAATTACTAGTGATGACACAGAGAATAACAACCCTATAAATGATCAGAAAAGTCATTTTTGATATGAAAGTAATTATCTTTTATCATTAAAAGTCTACACAGACCAGTTCTTTCTTTTCTAGGATACTGCATAACAGAAGTTATAAATCAGTATCCTAAATACTTTCAGGGTGTTGAATATTGTTGAAATCAGTGAGAGGATTAAGGCAAGTGCATGTTTTATAGGTCTAATTTTTTTCCTTTTGATGCACAATTGAAAGAATATCACTGATCTTGTAACAATATGACAAAAATTATATTATAAAGCAATTATAAAAAGTTTTATATTTTTAAAAAATGCATTAGGGCTAAACAGAGATATCAAACTATAATTTCAATGAAATAGTCTTTATATAAAACAATATATTACTAAAGAAAAATATTACCTAAAATCAATTTTGAATCATTTCACGGGTGGATGAATTCAAATTAATATTGATATTACTATGCTTCACACTTAACTAAAAGAAAAATAATGTTGCTAGAAAATGTTCATATAATGATGTTGCTCTGGTTGGCTTTCTGCCATTTAAGCAAATAACAGTGGCTTTTTGTTAGGCTGTTAAAATTAAATTTTGGTATGAAAAATTATCCTTTAATAATTACTTTCATTATATGGAATTTTCCAATAGGTCAAAGTACATTTGAAGAGCCTATCTTTTTTTTTCTTTCTGGATTAATTATATGTCAGGAAATTAGATAGTCACAAGGGAGATTTTTTTTCTTTTTATGTCCCTTGATTTTTCTTTAACATATTATGAATTTATCTTTTTTCTTTGGTTTTATAGACAATGATACATGTAATATACATTTACCTTTTCCAATTCAGCATTCCAAAACAGTTACCTGCCAAATCATATAAAATTAAGAATGCTCACAGTTCCTACATCACCATGAACTATTATGATCTATACCTCTCTGTCCATTTTCTTCGAGACAGCCATTGTGAGAGCATGAACCTTTTAATGTCAACACTACTGTTCATACCATCATGGTCCACCCTGAACCACACAGAGTTCTTTCATCACTAACAAAACATTTTACTAGTTTTCATTTTTACAATTCATTTTTTTCTTTTTTTATATATTTTTTTTAACTTTACAATTGGCATTGAAACATGTACAATTCATTTTTTTAATGAACCCTTTGTTTGGATATGTTAGTCATTTGGAGACTTGGAAAAAACAGCTTTTTTCCCATAAGAATACAAGAGCTCTATTCTTTTTCTAAATTGAATTAGAATTTATAGATTTCTTTTCCCTTCTCTGCTTTTCTTTCTCTTCCTTCCTTTTTTCTTGCATCCTTCCTTTCATCAAAATACTCAGAGAAGCAACAGATAATTGTACTATATTGTAGCTCACTTCCCAGATGGCACTAGTAGTAAAGAATCTACCTGACAACACAGGAGATGTGAGAGATCTGGGTTCAATCCCTGGGTTAGGAAGACCCCCTAGAGAAGGAAATAGCAACCCATTCTAGTATCCTTGCCTAGGAAATCCCATGGACAGAGGAGCCTGTTGGGCTACAGTCCATGGGGTTGCAAAGAGTTGGATATGACTGAGCACACATGACACAAATACTAATTTGATGACTCTATGTGAAAATTCTTCCTCCTAATTTGTATCCCTGGTGAATCCTTTAACACTTCTTCAGGTAAAATACTTTCATTTTACCCACTGTATCAATCTGGGATCACCAGAGAAACAAAATCAATAATATACTTATATCTGTCTATATAAAGAGCTTTATTGTAAGGATTTGTTTACACAGTTATGAAAACTATGTCCCTCAATCTGCTGTCTGCAACCTGTGGACCCAGGAGAGTTGGTAGTATAAGACCCAGTCCAAGGGCAGCAAAAACCAATGTCTTAGCTCAACAATCGGGCAGAGAAAGAAAATTCTTGCTTTCTCTACATTTTTGTTCTATTCAGACCCTCAATGAATTAGATGATGCCCACCTACACTGGAAAGAACAATCTATTTTACTAAGTCTACCAATTGAAATGTTAATCTCATTCAGAAATAACCTCACGCTCAGAAATAATGATTAACCATATAACTGGACACCCTATGACCCAATCAAGTTAAACAAATAAAGTTAACAATATTCACATATTATTGTTCTATCTGGCTCTTTTCCCCTTTGCTGGAACTGGAAAAATACATGACCTCATAAAATTATGTCAAAATATACTCTTCATGATTATTTTCTCCTCAAACTATGACATGCATCTCATTTGCTTCCATTACACTTTTTTTTTTATTAGAATTCAATGATAAGGTATATTATAGGAAGTCAGGAGTAATGCAAAACATCAGCAATTTAGTCACTCAGTCCAGTCTAACTATTTGTGACCCCATGGACTGTAGCACGCCAGGCTTCCCTATCCATCACCGACTCCTGGAGTTTATCCAAACTCATGTCCATTGAGTTGGTGATGCCATCCAACAATCTCATCTTCTGTCATCCCCTTCTCCTCCTGCCTTCAATCTTTCTCAGCATCAGGGTCTTTTTCAAATGAGTCAGTTCTTTGTATCAGATGGCCAAATTATTGGAGTTTCAGCTTCAGCATCAGTCCTTCCAATGAATACTCAGGACTGATTTCCTTTAGGATTGACTGCTTGGATCTCCTTTCAGTCCAAGAGACTCTCAGGAGTGTCCTCCAATACCACAGTTCAGAAGCATCAATTCTTCGGTGCTTAGCTTTCTTTATAGTACAAGTCTCACATCCATACATGACTACTGGAAAAAACATAGCTTTCACTAGATGGACCTTTGTCAGAAAAGTAAAGTCTCTGCTTTTCAATATGCTGACTATGCAAAAAAGCCCTTGCCAAAGGAGAAGGAGGTGGGAGAAGGACGTGGGAGGAGGAGATCAAAATGATAGAGTAGGAGGACATGGACCTCACCTCCCACATGAACACATCAAAAGTACATCAACATGTGTAGTAATTCTCATAGAAAACAAACTGGACACTGGCAGAAAAACTCTTCTACAATTAAGACTGTCAAGAAAGACCCATGTGGAGTCAGGTAGGAAGGAAGAAGATGCAATCATGTTGGGACCTGTACCCCTAGGAGGGGTCACAAAAGAATAGGAGGACTGCATAGGCTTGGAGATCCTCCCTACTGAGAGAGCTTTTTGAACCATATGTTAGACACCAGAGCCCTGGCATCCAACACTGAGAAAATGAGTTCACTTTGTTGGTTTGAGAAGCAGTGGGATAACAGAGGGCTGTAAGGCACTAGACTCCACTCATGAACAGTGTACATATGCTTGCTTACTCCCAGGAACAACGTGGAGGAAGCAGACTGAAACAGCCCAGCACTCTGACTGGCTTTCTGTGACCACTCCAGCACATGCCCTCTCCCACACTAAGTACCCATTTCAGCACTTCTAGCTCCAGTGAAGCTCCTTACTAGGGCAGAAGCTGTAGCAGGGAAGGAAACACAGGTGGGTGGAAAGGAGCTGTATGGCTGTCTGGGACATGGCAAAGCACTAAAGGGGGCAATGTTGGCCATTAGTGGCACTGACAGAGATGATAGATTGGGAGATGTCTAGAGCTCTTACTGGGCTGAGACTATCCTAGCATACTCACTGCCTTACACTGGGCACCCACTCCAGCTCTTCTTGCTCCAGCACTGCTCCTCTCTGGGGCAAAAGTACGATAGCTAGGAGTGGAGAGAGCACATATTTAGAGAGGACAGAACTGGCTTGGACCCTACCCTCAGGGCTTCTGCTATAGCACTTTGGGTCTAGTCTTCACCCCTGAGAAGGAAGGGATAGCCACTGAGCATAGAAACCCTAGCTCATACCTGGCTCTGGCCCCAGCCCCTCTGCTTCCAGTACGACTCCCACCAAGGTGATAGCTGCCAGTATACCTTGAGGGGAAGATGTAACCTGTACTCACTTCATATCCAGCTTTCCCAACAAAGCCACAGGGCACAAATAGACTGCATAGAGATGCTTACACAAAAGGACACCCCTTCAAGACTAGCACAGGAAACTGTTTAACCTATTTTTACAGAGACAGGGAAGGAAGAAAATGAGAAGGTGGAGGAATTTGTTTAAAACAAATAAAGAAGGAAAAACTTCTGAGAAAACAACTAGTGAAACAGATAGATAATTTACCACATAAAGTTTTCAAAAACTGAAATGAAAAACATACCAAAAGGAATTAACAGAAGACTAAATGACACAAAATTATTCATGTGATCTAGAAGTTAAAATAACTAAAATCATCCAATCTGAGCAGCAAAAAGAAAAACAAACTTAAAAATGAGCTTAGTTTAAATTACCTCTGAATCAACATTATGCATACTAACATCTACATTATAGGGACCCCAGCATGAGAAGAGAAAGAGAAAGGGTTTAAAAATGTATTTGATGAAATTATGGCTGATAACATCCCAAACTTGAAGAAGGAAATAGATACCCAGGTACAGGAAGCACACAGAGTCCCAAATGAGATGAACCCAAAGAGAGCCACACCAAGATACATCATAATTAAAATGGAAGAAGTAAAAGTGGGAATTCTAAAGGTTATATGAGAAAAATAGTCACTTACAAGGGAATTTGCACAAGACTACTGACAAGGAATTAATTTCCAAGATACATAAACAGCACATAAACTCAAAGAAACTGAAAAACCCAACCAAAAAATGAGCAGAAGTCAGTAAGACATTTCTCCAAAGAAAACATGCAGCTGGACAAAAACACACAAAAAGATATCCAACATTGCTAATTATTGGAGAAATGCAAATCAAAACTACAATGAGGTATCACCTCACATCAGTCAGAATGATCATCATCAAAATGTCTAAAAGTAATAAATGCTGGAGAGGGCATGGAAAAAAGGAACTCTCCTACACTGCTGGTAGAAATAAAAATTGGTATGGCCACTATGGAGAACAGTATGGATGTTTCTTCAAAAACTAAAAAGAGCTACTACATGAACTAACAATCCTATTCCTGGGCATATATCCAGAAAAAAACTCTAATTTGAAAAGATATATGCACCTCAATGTTCACTGCAGCATTATTTACTATAGCCAAGAAATAGAAGCAACCTAAATGTCCATTGACAGATGAATAGACAAAGTAGATGTGGTGTATACACACAATGGAATACTACTCAGTCATAAAAAAGAATAAAATAATGGCATTTCAACAACATGGATGGATCTGGAGATTATCATATTTAGTGAGGTAAGTCAGACAAAGAAAGACATATATCATATAAACCACTTAAATGTGAAATTTAAAAAAAATAATATAAATGAACTTATTTACAAAACAGAAATAGACTTACAGACATAGGAAACAAACTTATGGTTACCAAAGAGGAAAGGTGAAGGGGAGTTAATTAGGAGGTGGGAATTAATATACATAAACTACTGTGTATAAAATAGATAATCAACAAAGACTTACTGTATAGCATAGGAAACTCTACTCAATATTCTGTAATAACCTATATGGAAAAGAATATGAAAAAGAAAAATAACACAATGAAGTATCACCTCATACCTGTCGAATGATTGTCATCTAATATACTGCAAAAAACAAATGTTGTCAAGTATGTAAAGAAAATGTAGTACAGTGTTGGTAGCAACATAAATGGGTTCAACCACTATGGAAAAGTATGAAGTGAAGTGAAAGTCACTCAGTCATGTCTGACTCTTTGTGACCTCATAGACTATACAGTCCATGGAATTCTCAAGGTCAGAATACTGGAGTGGGTAGACTTTCCCTTCTCCAGGGGATCTTCCCAACCCACAGATGGAACCCAGGTCTCCCACATTGCAGGCGGATTCTTTATCAACTGAGCCACAAGGGAGGCCCAAGAATACTGGACTGGGTAGCCTATCCCTTCTCCAGCAGATCTTCCCCACCCAGGAATTGAACTGGTGTCTCCTGCACTGCAGGCAGATTCTTTACCAACTGAGCTATCAGGGGGTTGCTAAAACAACTACTAGCAATTAGTAGCTGCAATTTAGTTGCTAAAACAATTACTAGCAATTTAGTTCTACTAAAAACAGGACTACTAGCAATTCCACTCCTGGTTATACATCCAAAGAAAATGAAAACACTAATTTGAAAAGATATGCACCCCAATGTTCATAGCAGCAATATTTATAACAGTGAAGATGTGGAAGCAACCTAAGTGACCATCAACCAATGAATGAATAAAGAATATATAGTATGTGTGTGTGAATATATATACATATATATATTCATAATACATATATATATATATTTTTTTTAGAACATAAGAATTTTATTCCATTGGCATTTGAAAATCAGAGCTGGGGAAAGGAAAGCACTCTATTGTTTTATACATGAATCTTAAACATTGCTGAGCTTTACTGTACTTACTGTTTATAGATGTAACTATCAGAATCAACTCCTAATAATCAGTATTTATTTAGAAATGTTTAATTTGAATGATGTTTAGAACCATTGTAACTTTATTTTTAAGATAGTTTCATTATTTGATTGTTCTATAATATTACAGTGTTCAACTCTCTACAAGGTTTAATTAATTATGTATCATATACACACACGTATGTGGGCTTCCCAGGCGGCACTGTTGGTAAAGAATCTGTCTGCCAATGCAGGAGAAGAGACACAGGTTTGATCCTTGGGTTGGGAAGATCCTCTAGAGGAGGGCATGGGAACTAACTCCAGTATCCTTGCCTGGAGAATCCCATGTACAGAGGAGCCTGGCATGCTACAGTCCACAGGTTTGCAAAGAATCAGACACTACAGAAGCAACGTAGCACACACACACAAACATATTTACATATGCATCTTACAAGTAACTGTCTTTTTATAGAATATATAGGCAAATTAAAAAGTTAAGCCAGAACTAATTTTTTCTTTACTGTTAAATAGGGAATTGTTAAAGGCTCTGTCATGTTATTTGTGTCATAAATGCACAGATTTTTATAAATTTAAAGTAAACAGAGATAACATATATTGATTGCCTTCCTTATACTGTGTAATGAATGATTGAACATATAACATGGGCATTGCTTTCAGTAGGAAAATATAAACAGAGCAATAACAGTTCAGTAGGGTGAGTGATTCTTTTTCAGATTAAAATTCAAATAGCAATCTAATGCTTCACAGTCAAAATTTTAGGTGCTTTGCCCTTGGTCGCAAGGAAAAGACTACTACTTATGGCCATGAAGAAGAGCCAAGCATAGAAAAACAAAGAGAATTCAAGGAATGGAAACAAAGGGATAAAATATTTGATGACATTGACACTCCCAAGGATGAATCAAGCATAGAACTGTACAGAGCACACAGGAATGGAGTAAGCGCAAGAGACTCCACTAGAGGGAATTATGTAGAAGTGCAAAGAGAGTGCGATAATGGCAAGCAATTGACCATAATGAATGCAGCAGAAATGCTCATAATTGAAAGATAGTCAGCAAAAAACATATTGAAAATCCTGACTGAATCAGAATAAAATTAAGAATTGTAAGTTGATGATCAGAATACAGTGAACAAAGATTTTTACTGTGCATGTTTATTATATGTGCTGAGTCGCCTCAATTGTGTCCAACTCTTTGTGACCCTATGGACTGTAGTCCACAAGACTCCTCTGTTAATGGGATTCTCCAGGCAAGAATACTGGAGTGGGCTGCCATTTCCTCTGCCAGGCGATCTTCCCAGCACAGGGATCAAACCCATACCTCTTACAATGCCTTCACTGGCAGGCAGGTTCTTTACCATTAGTGCCACCTAGGAAGCCCCAATAATGTACATTAAATAAGTATAGGTCCCACCATAGAGTATAATTGACTATTCTCTATAAATCTGTTAGAAATAAGACAATAATATTTGTTAAATCCTTAACAGTATTTAACATGTAGGCAATTTAATTATATTTATTATGTGCTTTAAAGTCAAGTGAGAAAAAAGAAATTTGGCACCACTTATAAAGTCCTATCACCATTAAGACTCATTTCTGTCTGAGTCTCTTATAGCTACAATTTTAAAAGTTATGATTAATTTTGGTGAAAGAAACACTACAAATAAATGAAAGAGGAAATGTATATAGACACTGACAACAAAAAGTATAATCATACTCAAGCCTAACTATTGAAATTTTTTAATCTGTCCCACAAGTAATTGCATATATCTATGTTTCCTTCTTCCTATGGAGTCTCTAAAAGTTGATTTTGCAAGCAATACCCCATTACACAAAACTGTCTGTGAAAAGAAGAAAAAGTTTAAGGAATCTTCCTTCTAAGGTACTGAATTAGCTCTTTTACATAACTATTGACAAAGTCACCAAATACAAACTGGCCAAATGAACTGTGTTTTCACCCATAAAAGATGATGACTTGATCATTAACATCTCAGATTCCTTTCTGGGAGAAAATAATATTGTATTAATTAAAAAAAAAAAGATTAGGTACATACTTAGCATTTTATGGGCTCAATTAAATGCTCTGTCCAACCCCCAATTCTGAAAATACAGACTTTCTTCTTGTAAGGAAGAAAATCAGACCTCATGTTCAATTCTTGTAGTCAACTTCCTACATAAATTCTCACTGCAGTAAATTCTCACTCAGGCAAAGAGGGATTGAGATCCTTTAACTATCTTTTATACAAAATCAGAATTTAGATCTCTTGCAGTTTTAGGAAAAAGAAGCATTCTCTTTATGTGTGATTAATGGAGTTACTGAAATAGAAAAATATGGAAATTTTAACAGTTACTCTTGTACCATTATGGTCATTATTAAAGTTATTAAATTCAAATTACTAAAAAGTAAAGAACAATTACTGGGTAAATTAGAAAACCATGGGAATGCAAGATTGTAAAAAAAAAAAAAGACTCAGAAGAAATTATAGAAGAGGTTTGAGTTTACATATTAGAATTTATTGTAAATGAATTTACTGTCAATAAGGTTAGAAAATATTAAGGTAGAAAAATAAATTATAAAGTATTGAAGCCTGACAGTGATATTACACAGGCATTGCATGTCTCTGCAACAAAGGGTCACCAAACTGATTTGAAATGCTTTGAGGAAGAATTGATAAAGCACATCCTGGAGAGATAAGATGGATGTAAAAACAGTAGGAGGTAAAAGAGATAATCCAGAAGTTATCAAGAACAATGAAAATAAATATACACAATATTATTTTGGAAAAATTTTGGGATGCTATTACATCAAAATTATCCCTCATTATGTACTATCTATAAGCTTTAGCAATAAAATCCAAGCAAAAGATAAAAAAGGGAAACAAAGTTTACTATTCATTGTCCAGTTAAAGGAGAAAACATATTGATAATCATAGAAAAAAACAGCTGTTTTTAGAAACTGATATTGTCTACGAAGGAAAGGAAACTGATGCTCTGAGATTATTATTTTTTTTAATTTTATTCTATTTTTAAACTTTACATAATTGTATTAGTTTGCCAAATATCAAAATGAATCCTCCACAGGTATACATGTGTTCCCCATCCTGAACCCTCCTCCCTCCTCCCTCCCCATACCATCCCTCTGGGTCGTCCCAGTGCACTAGCCCCAAGCATCCAGTATCGTGCATCAAACCTGGACTGGCAACTCGTTTCTTACATGATATTTTACATGTTTCAATGTCATTCTCCCAAATCTTCCCACCCTCTCCCTCTCCCTATGGTACATATACACAATGGAGTATTACTCAGCCATTAAAAAGAATACATTTGAATCGGTTCTAATGAGGTGGATGAAACTGGAGCCTATTATACAGAGTGAAGTAAGCCAGAAGGAAAAACATAAATACAGTATACTAACGCATATATATGGAATTTAGAAAGATGGTAACAATAACCCAGTGTACGAGACAGCAAAAGAGACACTGATGTATAGATTATTTTTTTAAGGAATTTATTTAAAGAATAATGGAAAGTTTTCAAGAAATTGACTTTAAGCCAAAACTTATTAATAAGTATGAATAGCTTGGCAAAATTATTTGGAGTATGGAGTAAAAGGAGTCAATTAATAGAGAGGTGTGCTTCAAGAAAAGAGAGATAAAATTTTAAAGACCTAAAAGAATTGCCCAGACCCTGACAGAAAGCCAAAGCAGAAAGAGTAAGTGGATAGTAAGAGTGACAAAAGATAAAACTAAAAATGTATCATGAGGGCAATGTTAAGATTTTTTTTCCTTTCTCTTAAATGCAATACAAAGCTATTGAAAAAATATAATCAGATAAATGGCATCACCCAATTTATATTTTATGATTATTTTGGCTGCTACTGGAAGATTGGATTAGTCGGAAACGATAGTACAATAGCAATTTTTATAGAAGATAAGGCAAAATGATTAAGACAAGTCAGGGGCGGGGGTAGAGATGGAGGTAACTTGTCATAGTTGAGCCATTATTTTTGTGGCAAAATGGTAGGATGTGGTGTTCACTTATATGTAAGTGTTGTTCTACTTTATCCCGTGAGCAACTAGTGGGTGGTGGTGTCACTTACTTAAAACGATGAATATTAGAAGAGGAACAAGTTTATTTGAAGATAAGAAAAAATTAATTTTGGTCATGTTAGGACTGAGGTAATCATGTATAGTAGATTGTTATTCATACTTCTTGCAGAAGGCAATGGCACTCCACTCCAGTACTTGCCTGGAAAATCCCATGGACAGAAGAGCCTGGTGGGCTGCAGTCCATGGGGTCGCTGAGGGTCAGACACTACTGAGCGACTTCACTTTCACTTTTCATTTTCATGGATTGGAGAAGGAAATGGCAACTCACTCCAGTATTCTTCCCTGGAGAATCCCAGGGAGCTGCCTTCTATGGGGTTGCACAGAGTCAGACACGACTGAAGTGACTTAGCAGTAGTAGCATTCATTTTTGGGTACTGAAACCCAAAAATGAAAACAGAACTAGTGATATACTTTTGGGAGAGATAAGGGTATAAATGGTTTCAAAGTCAGGGAGATGGCATGAGGTAGACAAAGTGTATTTAGTATGAGGGGAAAATAAAGGTACAATGCAAGGACCTGAGGCTATATGAAAAAGAAACAGCCAGCAAAAAAGACATAGAATAAAACAAAATTTAAAAAAAAAAAATCCAAAGCCAAAGAATGTATCATGAAATTAAATTAAAGAAGTCTACATTAATACAAAGAAATTGGCCAAATGCATCAAATAATGCTGAGATATATATGAAGTACCCTTGATCATATTGGGAAACCTGGGTTAAAAGACCTTATCCTGCTTTGGTAACTAGATAATTATGAGTAAATTAGAAAATCATTTTTCAATTCAATTTTCCTAAAGACAAACTACAGTTAAAAACCCATATTTCTCATATTGTTATGAAGGGAATAAGCACATTATAAACTTTTATGTTTGTGTAAGGTAGAGATTACCACTACTTTTTTTTAATTTATTGATTTTATAAAGATGATAACAAGACATTTCAAAGCAAGCCAATAATACTGAATTTATATAATTCATCAATTTATATAATTTAGCCCGATATAAAGTATATGCAGATGACACCACTCTTATGGCAGAAAGTGAAGAGGAACTAAAAAGCCTCTTGATGAAAGTGAAAGAGCAGAGTGAAAAATTTGGCTTAAAGCTCAACATTCAGAAAACAAAGATCATGGCAATCTGGTCCCATCACTTCATGGGAAATATATGGGGAAACAGTGGAAACAGTGTCAGACTTTATTTTGTTGGGCTCCAAAATCACTGCAGATGGTGACTGCAGCCATGAAATTAAAAGACGCTTACTCCTTGGAAGAAAAGTTATGACCAACCTAAATAGCATATTGAAAAGCAGAGACATTACTTTGCCAACAAAGGTCCGTCTAGTCAAGGCTATGGTTTTTCCAGTAGTCATGTATGGATGTGAGCGTTGGACTGTGAAGAAAACTAAGCATCAAAGAATTGATGCTTTTGAACTGTGGTGTTGGAGAAGACTCTTGAGTGTCCCTTGGACTGCAAGGAGATCCAACCAGTCCATTCTAAAGGAGATTGGTCCTGGGTGTTCTTTGGAAGGAATGATACTAAAGCTGAAACTCCAGTACTTTGGCCACTTCATGCAAAAAGTTTACTCTTTGGAAAAGACTCTGATGCTGAGAGGGATTGGGGGTAGGAGGAGAAGGGGACGACAGAGGATGAGATGGCTGGATGGCATCACTGACTCGATGGACATGAGTTTGAGTGAACTCCGGGAGTTTGTGATGGACAGGGAGGCCTGGCGTGCTGCAATTCATGGGGTCACAAAGAGTTGGACATGACTAAGCGACTGAACTGAACTGAACTGAAAAGTATGTTATGTAGATTCATTATCGGTCTAATAAAGTTTCAACAACTTGAAAATTGTTCATACAGATTGAGCCAAATTTTCTATACCAGGAAATGTTGATATAAAACTTGACTTTTAAACTTTATTGTTACAAATAAACGTATATGATTTTTTCAGCTATAATTATTTTCAACCTATTTGATGTCTGCAAAGATGGCTTTGGTACACAGACCTTCAAGTGGCCCACAAATATATCTCCGCCTCTCTCCTTAAGAGTGGGTGGGACCTGTGACTTCTTGTCACTAATAGAATATGATAAATGTCTGTGTTAGTTGCTCAGTCCTGTCTGACTCTTTTCAGCCTGCCAGGCTCTGCATTACAGGCAGATGCTTTACATCCTGAGCTACTAGGGAAGACCAGAATATGACAAAAATAACAAGATAAAACCTAACTGGCTAAATTACTGTGGGGAAATAAAACTTTCCTAGATTTCTTAATATTCAGGTAAAAAGCCATGTCTCCCAGTAACAAGTTCATAGACTATTAGAATTAGATCCATAGTCATTTGTCTAGTTAATTTTTCTAATTCAAAATAATAATGTAATTTCTTATCTCTTTAAAGAGCTAAATGGATATGGCCACCAGTAGGTGTCTGGGTTAAGCCCTCAAGGAGCCAGAAAAACTGCAAAGGTTATCTTCTTAGGTATTTTCATTTCAAGGAGGAATGAGGCCCAGGAACTTGAAGATTTCTCTAGATTGTAGACCAAACACATGGGGTTATCTGTTTTCAGAAGAAATTTTATTTACAGAGCTAAGGGCTAGAGTAAGGAAGGCACCCTTCACCAAGAGAGAAAAAAGAAAGAGAAGATATCTTGGCCCTCTATAAGCATAAAACAATGTTTTCCACACTCCTGTCTATGGGGGCAAGTTCTTCTTCCTTTGGAACAATGACATGCATCTATCTTATAGTCCTGGGGATAAAGATCGAAGATGTGAATAATTATGCTATTATTTACTGTGAAATATCTAATTTAAAAATCTGTTTCTAATTTAAAACATCTTATGTGGGCATTTAGGATGAAATCAGTAGAGAAATAGAAAAAATCCAACAGCTTCATAAGATTGAAATTTCTTTCTTGCTGATGTCCTCTACTGCTTTCTCAGCTTGCATATTCTGGTGATGCAAGAAACAGGCAATAGCCAGTTGGGAACTGAGGCCCAATAGGCTGTAAAAAATTGAATTTTATCAAAACTACTGAGCTTAGAAAACAGGTCTTAGCTCAAACCTTCCAGTGAGATTGCTGTTCAGTTGCTAAATCATATCCCACTCTGAGACCCCATGGACTACAGCATGCCAAGATTCCCTGTCCTTCACTATCTCCCCAAGTTTGCTCAAACTCATGTCCATTGAGTCAGTGATACCATCCAACCATCTTGTCTTCTGCTGGCCCCTTCTCCTCCTGCCCTCAATCTTTACCAGCATCAGCATCTTTTCTGAGTCGGCTCTTTGTATCAGGTAGTCAAAGTACTTCAGCTTCAGCATCAGTCCTTTTAATGAATATTCAGAATTGAAATTAGCCCTAGCCAAAACCCAGACTGTAGCCCTGTGAGAGATTCTGCAGAATACACCTCATGTAAGCTATGACTAGATTCCTGAAACAGTGAGATAATATGTGTTTTAAGAAATTAAGTCTGTGTCTAATTGTTACTAAGCAATGGATTATTAACACCATGGCCTTGGAATCCAGAGCACAAGTTAATAGTACCACACTGTATATTTGAAAATTGCTAAGCAAGTACATCTTAAAAGTTCTTGTCACAAGAAAATAATTGTAACTATGTGTGGTGATAGACGACTTACTGTTTTAGTCATTTTGCAATATATACAATTACAAAACAATTATGTCATACAGCTGAAACTAATATAATGTTATACGCCAATTATATCTCAGCTACAAGAAAAATCTAGAGTACAGATAATGAATAATTTCATTAGCAAAAGCTTTCTCACATGCATTATTATATAATGTGAACTGTGTCCTGTAGATTATCATTTTTTTTCTAATAAATTAAGGAAGTTGTCTCTTGGGAAGATACTTATTACTCACTTTCTATAAAGTTTCTATAAAATGTAAGGCTTTTATCTGATCATTTTAAATGCAAACTAATTTGAAAAATGATGTTTCAGAATTGAGGTAATTAGAAAAAATTCTGAGATACACTGGATGAAACATATGATTTTTTTAAGTTCAATACTTTAAAAAAATTATAAAGGAAGACCATTTCCCCAAAGTTTGTTTGTGTTAATAAATTTAATGTAAAGTACCTATTAAACTAAAATAGCACACAATTTCATGAAGTTTCTAAAGAATTGTTAGAAGACTGTGAAATGAAAACAGGTAAAATCTTACCAGTAAATTTAGCATATCTGTCCAGTTTTTGATCAATAAAACCATCCATATATTGCTTAAAGGCATACATGTATGCCCCAGGCATACATAATACATGCAATTTCAAAGTTTGGAAGAAAAATAAAAACTGTCACTATGAAGACTGCCACTAGCAAAGGAAAGAATAAAAGAAAAATAAGCCTTTATAAAATATAAATTATACTGTTTTCAAGATTCTCGTGTGAATTTCATTACATAAAATATGCAATGGCTAAAGAAAAAAATTATAAAAATTTAAAATTCTTGCCAAAGAAGTGTATGAATAAATATATATAAATGTTATATATTTTGTATTACAGATTATAGATTTTGAAGAGACCATTTTATTGTGTAAATGTTTTATTGAGTATAAGAAAGATCAAGCATGAAAAGCAGATAGACTACAAAGGATATCAAAAAATATGTTTTTAACTTAGCTAAAATCCTATTATTTTCTTTTCTCAGTTGATATAAAAATACATGCATTTTATATGAACATGAAGCAGCACAACAGAAATAGTAAATAATGTATAAACATCTGTCTCTTTTCAAGATGGCTATTCGCCTTATGTGATTATATGCTGGAAACACTTAATAGATAGAAAATTAGAGCTCTAGGACCTAATCCAAATGTTGTTTAGAAAAAGAAAAAAAGTTTATGATCCATATATTCATTTATAGGAGAAAACAATAATATACTTTTTGAGACATAATAATAAAACATATGGTGCTCTGACTGTTTAAAAAGACACAAACTAATCTTTTCCTTATCATTTCAAGGAAGAAAACAAGAGTATAAAAACTCCACAAATCTTTAAACAATGAAAGGTGATTGAGACATATTTGTTACTCTTTCTATCACACACAACTCTCATAATTGGAGTGATTCATATGCCCATATCATATTTCTATATTAGAAAAGCTTGTGTGTGGCTGTTTTAACCAAGGAAGTGACATCAGGAAAATTCTGTTATTAAATGTAATGCACATATGTGGAGAAAGGATTGGACAGGGATAAAAAGTAGCAGGTGATGTTTTAGTAGCTTACTGGTGAAGTTTAGGAAAAACAAAACATACGTTTGGATTGGTAGGGACAAAGCAAAAGGACAGGAGGAGGGGAACCCAAGATAAATAATATGGGTGATAACATTAGCTGGACTTACTGATGTCAAAGAAAAGAATACGTTAAGGCTGACTCCTTGGTTTGAGGTTTGAGCCAATAAATCTGGATTACTGATAAAGGAATAGTACTGATATTCTGTTACTTGATCAGTGTGGCAGATTGTATCCCCTGCCCCCCCAACCCCCCGCCAAAAAAAAAAAGTAGCAACACAATATTTCTGATCATACATCCACTTCTGGAAATAGTAGGATTTCTGATCCTGCACCCAATTCTGGAAGTAGCTTAGGGAGACTATTTCTTTCCTTTGAACCCAGTTGGCTCCTTTTGGCTACGTTACCAAATAAGAACGTAAGGTAAAGGATACTGCCTGACCCCTGAAGGTAGGTCATAAAAGGCAATCTCACTCTCAGGTCACTCTTGAGGTTCATCCTTGAAAGCCACCATCAGGTTGTAAGGAAGCAAAGACTACGTGGGAAGAAAGCTACTCAAACCAACAGCCTCGAAGCTGAAAGCCAGCAACAACCAACTGATATGAGAGTGAAGACACCTTCAGGTGATTCCTGATTCCAGCTGACACCAAGTATAGCAGTGACAAGCTATCATGGACTCCAGCCAGGCACCTCTGGCTGGGATTCTTTAGGCAAGAATACTGGAGTGGATTGCCATGCGCTCCTCCAGAGGATCTTCCTGACCCAGGGATCAAATCTGTGTCTCTTATGTCTCCTGTGTTGGTAGACGGGTTATTTATCACTAGTGCCACCCAAAAGGCAGACTTGTGAGAGAAATAAATGACAGTGTGCTTTAATCTACTCAGATATAGTTGCATGGTTAGTGCTTTTCTTATTTGTGTGTGTGTGTGTGTGTTTGTGGAGCAGGGGAAGTGGGTATGCATGTGCATGTGCTTTTGCAAGAAAGTCAATTTATCAGTCTGATCAAGAGTTCAATTTTCAATGTGAACCTGGGAAAGATATAAGTTTATGTATCCAATGTGCAGTTGGAAGTGAATGTGGAATTCAAAGGAAAACTTTAGCCCAGTGATGAAAATATAAAGGCATGGGCTTCCCTAGTATGCTCAGACGGTAAAGCATCTGCCTGCAATGCAGAAGACCTGGGTTTGATCCCTAGGTCGGGAAGATACCCTGAAGAAGGAAATAGCAACCCACTGCAGTATTTGTGCCTGGAGAATTTCACGCACAGAGGAGCCTGGCAAGCTCCAGTCCATGGGGATGCAAAGAGTCGGACATGAGTGAGTGACTCACACACACATAAATAAAATTACCAAGAGATCTAGTTAAAATAAGTTAATTTTTTAAGTAGCTAAAAAAATTACATTGAATAATTGGATTAAATCATCAAAATTAATGCTATGCTTTGCAAATTATCAGGTCTCATGTGTTAAGTATTGGCACACAATATGTTTCTGCAATGAGAATAATATAGTAATAATTACAGTAACAGATTATTTATTTAGTTTACTATATGGCAAACATTGTATTACAAAACTAAACTATCTGTATTTAGAATCTAGTTTTCTCATTAGATTAAAGCCATTTTTAAAAAAAATTTCCCTCACTAAAGAGATGTGGAAATGAAGTCTAAAGGAGAATGGTAATCAACCCATAATCATGTAAGCAGTGACTGGCAAAAATCTTAATTTTGGCTTAATTCTATGTGACTACAGCTAAATTATGCTGATCTTTTCATATAAAATTTTTCATTTATTCATAACCAAAATAGTTTTATATTACTTATATATGTATATATTTCTCACTCCATAATGTTCGATATTCAATGCTAATAAAAACAAAATCTATTTTTATTTTTTTTTAATATCCTACACCTTGCTCAGAGATTGCTGAATTTTCATTTACTCTCAGGGGATTCATCATTATGGGGTCTCATCTCTTTAATGACTGATTTTTTAAAACAATTCTGAAACAAACATTTTAGAAAGCTTGTAAAAATATGTATGCATTTTCAAGCAGTAATAAAAACACTATTACTTTCTCCTTGACATTATATTATGTGCTGTGTGCTTGTGCAACCCCTTGGATTATAGCCTACCAGGCTCCTCTGTCCATAGGATTCTGTAGGCAAGAATTCAGGAGTGGGGAGCCATTCCCTTTCCAGGCAATCTTCCTGACCCAAGGATCGAACCCAGGTCTCTTGCACTGCAGGCAGATTCTTTACTGTCTGAGCCACCAGGGAAGTCTGACATTATATTTCCCTTAAATTGTTTAAAGAACAAAATGCAATTTTACATCTTATAAACCTGAAAGTTTACAATAAAAATTATAAAATACAGGAATAAATATAATGTTCTGAAATAAGCAATTTATGATCCCACCGAAAAATAACAAATTTTATACTCAACTAATATGTCAACTGCAGAAGTCTCTGTTGTTAGTTTTTTATCATTTTTTATTTTTTTTTTTTACTTTACAATATTGTATTGGTTTTGCGTTACATCAGCATGCATCTGCCACGGGTGTACACATATTCCCCATCCTGAACCCCCCTCCCACCTTCCTCCCCATACCATCCCTCTAGGACATCTCAGTATACCAGCCCCAAGCTTCCTGTATCCTGCATCAAACCTGGACTGGCGATTCATTTCTTATATGATATTATACATGTTTTAATGCCACTCTCCCAAATCATCCCCCCTCCCTCCCTCTCCCACAGAGTCCAAAAGAGTGTTCTATACATCTGTGTCTCTTTTGCTGTCTCAGGACATTTTACAAAAATAAACATCTACATTTTTTTGCACTCTTTTAAAGAATTCAACTCTGACCAATTTTGAAGAAGGGCATCTTTGCAGATTCTGAGATGTAGCTATCCTTGTTCAGTTGTTGACCACTGAAACTGCAAAAGCCAGGCTTCAGCAATATGTGAACTGTGAACTTCCAGATGTTCAAGATGGTTTTAGAAAAGGCAGAGGAACCAGAGATCAAATTGCCAACATCTGTTGGATCATCAAAAAAGCAAGAGAGTTCCAGAAAAACATCCATTTCTGCTTTATTGACTATACCAAATCCTTTGACTGTGTGGATCACAATAAACTGTGGAAAATTCAGAAAGAGATGGGAATACCAGACCACCTGACCTGCTTCTTGAGAAACCTGTATGCAAGTCAGGAAGCAACAGTTAGAACTGGACATGGAACAACAGACTGGCTCCAAATAGGAAAAGGAGTACGTCAAGGCTGTATATTGTCACCCTGCTTATTTAACTTATATGCAGAGTACATCATGAGAAATGCTGGGGTGGAGGAAGCACAAGCTGGAGTCAAGATTGCTGGGAGAAATATCAATAACCTCAAATATGCAGATGACACCACCCTTATGCCAGAAAGTGAAGAAGAACTAAAGAGCCTATTGATGAAAGTGAAAGAGCAGAGTGAAAAATTTGGCCTAACACTCAACGTTCAGAAAACTAAGATCATGGCATTTGGTCCCATCACTTCATGGCAAATAGATGGGGAAACAGTGGAAACAGTGTCAGACTTTATTTTTCTGGGCTCCAAAATCACTGCAGATGGTGATTGCAGCCATGAAATTAAAAGACGCTTACACCTTGGAAGGAAAGTTATGACCAACCTGCTGCTGCTAAGTCGCTTCAGTCGTGTCTGACTCTATGCGACCCCATAGATGGCATCCCACCAGGCTCCCCCGTCCCTGGGATTCTCCAGGCAAGAACACTGGAATGGGTTGCCATTTCCTTCTCCAATGCGTGAAAGGAAAAATGAAAGTGAAGTCGTTCAGTCGTGTCGGACTCTTAGCGATCCCATGGACTGCAGCCTACCAGGCTCCTCTGTCCATAGGATTTTCCAGGCAGGGGTACTGGAGTGGGTTGCCGTTGCCTTCTCTGGCAACCTACTTGACCAACCTAGACAGCATATTAAAGAGCAGAAACATTACTTTGCCAACAGAGGTCCATCTAGTCAAGGCTATGGTTTTTCCAGTAGTCATATATGGATGTGAGAGTTGAACTATAAAGAAAGCTGAGCACCAAAGAATTTATGCTTTTGAACTGTGAGGTTGGAGAAGACTCTTGAGAGTCACTTGGACTGCAAGGAGATCCAACCAGTCCATCCTAAAGGAAATCACTCCTGGGTGTTCATTGGAAGGACTGATGTTGAAGCTGAAACTCCAATACTTTGGCCACCTGATGTGGAGAGCTGAATCATTGGAAAAGACCCTGATGCTGGGAAAGATTGAGGGCAGGAGGAGAAGGGGACGACAGAGGATGAGACGGTTGGATGGTATCACCAACACAGTGGACATGGGACTTCAGGAGTTGTGTGATGGACAGGGAGGCCTGGAGTGCTGTGGTTCATGGGATCGCAAAGAGTCAGATACGACTGAGCAACTGAACTGAACTGAAACTGAGAAAGACTGAAGGAAAAATATGACTGCTTTTTAAATGCAGATTCCCTTTTTATGTCTTTCTTTCTAACCTCCAACTTCATATTTTGATTCATGGTGAGTTTTAGGTATTTATAGGCCCTATTCATGTTGCATAAACATAATGCTTATTGACATTTTGTTGATCAATTTCTGCCCTTCTGTTTCAACACTTTGCATTCCATTACTCTTGATAAAGGAAAATCAAGTTTAAGCTATAAATTCTGTACCAGTGGAAAGCATTCAAATCTTTGGTTTGACTTTAGAATATAAGTCCAAGCTATTCAACAATTTTTATTGCTTTTCAACAGCCCTGAGGGTTAAAATTTTACTTTCACATAAGTTAAGATCTCTATGTCTAGAAAATATTTAGCTCTCTAGTTATAATTTCACTGAGTTTTGCATTTCACTCTTCTTAATATGGCTTAGTGACAATTCGCAAATAGTGGCAAATATATTTAATTTTATAATATTTTATAAACAAACATTTTTTCTGTTATTATATTCTGAAGTATTCTTTTTCATTTTTAACAGGTTTATTTATGCTTATCTTATATGCAGTCTTCCCTTATGTGAGATAAAAAAGGTAAATTTTAAAAGGTCATAGAAGTGATTGTGGGAAAATGCCATGCTGTTCCTCTTTTTCTTTTATTATTTTAATAATTGAAAAATAGTATGACTTAAAAGAGAGGAGAAAAATACACAGAAATATTTTTGCTAGACTATATTCATACAACACCAAAATAAGTACTGACAAGCACATTCAAGAAACCTACTGATCCCTCCATATGATGTCAAAAGATAATATTGGCAGATTTTTTCACCAAATTATCTCTTTCCTCTTCATAAACATAATAACTTCTATGATAAAGTACTGGCATAAATTTACTTAACTAATAATAATGTCTAAATATAATTAAAGTTCAGTTCAATCAAATCAATTCAATTTTTGTTTCAAATGTTATCAAATGTTATTCCTAGTTTAAAGATCCATTTTAACATTTAAAAATTTGTCTACAGCTTATTTTCTATATATGTCATGGTCATATTCTAACATCCATTTAAATAAAATAATTGTTTTCATATTTGTATTCATCTTTTCATTAAGTTTTCATACCACATATTATCACTGTCCTTACTTTTCTTCTCAGTTATATACATGAAGAAATTAGCCTGGATTCATGAAAAAATTGATAATATCCAAAACTGACAATATAAGGGAACTCTAAGAAAAGAATAATCCATGCAGTTAAGAAATTAGTTAAATTGTCTAACTGTAAATACATCCTGTTGAATTTGGCCAAAACAGGGCACGTTAAAATTTTCTTGGGAAAACCTCTTGTAACCTCCAGTTATTTTGCATTATCTATAATCACAGTCATTTCTGAAGAGAATCTATGAATTTGGATCTTAAAACCTTTAGATTGACCTGTTCAGATTCCAGTAGGTACAGGGAGAGGCTGAAGCAATGTTTCCAGTTAAAACAATGATGATGTGACCAAGTCTCCACACATTCAATCCATATTGTGATTTATTTCTGGAAATACTTTAACTGATAGTTATATAGCATGATAGATGAGATTATGAATTTTGAAGCTGGCCCTACTTGCTTTTCAAGATCATCACAACTTTGAAGTTTCATATCTTTAAGAAAAATTACATATCATGTGTTCCACTGAGTCCTTTGCATTGATTTAAATCTTTTCCCAGGCTTCCTGAGGGGAAATATCAGGAGGATCAGAAAGCCTCATTCATTAGAAATGTCTCTTGAATTCTTCCCATCATATAATTAGAAATCTTTTTGTTATAATACCAGTTAAGGTTCTTGTCACCGTCAGTCCAGATTTGTCAAGTAGGTACCCAAGGAGTCACTTTTTATGTGGTAGATTTAGTCCTTGGTCCCTTTTCTTTACTTCCCCCTAAATCACAATGATAGTGCCACAACTTTCGTCATGTTCCATTGAGGTACTACTGAAATGTGCAAAGTAAATGTTTTCACCCTATTGATCTTGAATTTAGCCATTGACTTATTTTGGCCAGAGGAAAATGGAGGAGAATGACAATAATTATTTCTGAGCTGAGGCTTTGAGAGTCAGCAGGTATTTTTGCTTGTGGTCGTGTGTCATTACCAAGAAAATGTCCTGGTATGTCCTGATCTCAGGATGAGAAACTGTGGGACCTGGGGACCTGAACCCGACCTGCAGTCTATAGCAAGTCTAGACAATTGGCAACCTGAAGGCAAAGAGCTTCAGCTGACCTGCAAAACTATGAAAGAGAAGCTATAAATGTCCATTGTTGTGAGCCACTGATATTTTGAGGCTCTTTGTCCTATAATAAAAAACTCAGCCTTTAGGCTCTCTTTCCTCTGTTTGATAGAATGCACCTCAGCTAGTTTTAACCACTGTACTACCACTGGAACTCTCCAGTTTATTGCTCAAATGTTTTATTTTTCCCAATCACCTAACAAAAAATTCCCATTTTAACCTGATTGTTCACAACCTGGCAACCTTTCCTGGCTTATCTTCAAATACACCTAAAAGTGAAACGATTTGTTCTAGCCCACTGATGGATTCATTGCTCCAAAAGCATTTATCATTTATTTCCTGGTTTACCCTGTAGTTCATTACTCACCTCCTTTCTTAAAGTTCCCTTCTTATTCTTTTTCTTAAGGAATACATGTCTTAAAGTTTTAAATATTTCTAGATAATAATTATCTCTTGTGCAGAATATCAAAAGTATTTTGTAACCATGTAGAAGAATTAGGCCACTGATGTTCATGTAAGGCCAAGTAAAGATGGTACCTAGTACTTTTCACTCCTGAAATCCTGGAAGCCACAGATGCTGAATGAGCTTTTAGTGTAGTTTAAATACCTTCCATATTCATGGCACTTTTAGGCTACTCCAGAGAGACACTATTGTCTTAACTGTGTTTACCATGTTAACTAAATATTTAAAAAGCAATTGCATGACTATCTATCTAAAGCAGAAACAGAAATGAAAGATGAACTTTGTTTTTCCTTAGCCCTGATGATGTTAGTATGACATCCTTCTGTTTTGAATTAAAATCATTGTAATATTATAAGTTAAAGTTATAAATCATGAATATTTTTTCATGAATATTTTCTGCTATGAAGCTTTCCCCCTTATTGGAATGACTCCTTTCATGTTCTAACTTTTATACAAATTGGTGGTTTAAATTGATACATCTAAACCCCCCAACTAGATTTTAAACCTTGAAGAGTCAAACAAGTTCAGTTCAGTTCAGTTCAGTTGCTCAGTTGTGTCCGACTCTTTGTGACCCCATGAGTCGCAGCACGCCAGGCCCCCCTGTCCATCACCAACTTCCGGAGTTCACTCAGATTCACGTCCATCGAGTCAGTGATGCCATCCAGCCATCTCATCCTCTGTCGTCCCCTTCTCTTCCTGCCCCCAATCCCTCGCAGCATCAGTCTTTTCTAATGAGTCAACTCTTCGCACGAGATGGCCAAAGTATTGGAGTTTCAGCTTCAGCATCAGTCCTTCCAAAGAACACCCAGGGCTGATCTCCTTCAGAATGGACTGGTTGGATTTCCTTGCAGTCCAAGGGACTCTCAAGAGTCTCTCCAACACCACAGTTCAAAAGCATCAATTCTTTGGCACTCAGCTTTCTTCACAGTCCAACTCTAACATCTATACATGACCACTGGAAAAACCATATCCTTGACTAGATAGACCTTTGTTCTATGTAACTCCAAAACCTAAATGGTATCCTACATACTGTAAGTAAATTACTAGAGGAGAAAGAATACAAAGTTTTTACTCCTAAAGATCTAAGTACAAAATATGCATACATGTATGTTCAATCATGTCTGACTTTGTGACCCCATGAGCTGTAGTCTGCCAGGCTCCTCTGTCAGTGGGATTCTCCAGGCAAGAGTACTGGAGTTAGCTGCCATTTCCTCCTCCAGGGGATATTACTGACTCCAGGATCAAACCCACATATCAGTGTCCCCTGCATCTCCTACATTGAAAGCAGATTCTTTACCACTTGAGTCATCAGGGAATCCCTGAGTACAAAATATGTTTGTACCAACTGGAAGTTATGATAAGCTATTAAACTCTCCATACTCTAGATTAATCATGTTTGAAAAGGTGGGAAATGAGGGGAGTGGGTGTGTAGGTACTAAGATCTAATATGTTTGGGACAAGGTATTTAATTAACAGCTCTTAGTCACCAATCCCACTTCACTGACCTCAAACTTTAAAACAAGAGAGCTTTCACATGAAAGATTCATTCTATTCTGGGAGCCCCCAAATCTACCACATTGTTGCAATTTATGATTAAGATTCTAGAATGTTTAGTATCTTCCAGAACTGTTTTTCACCAATATTTCAGTGTCCCATTGCTATCTCCAGCAAATCCCAAACAGAAGTCAAAGAACTCAGACCCAACTGGACTGTCCCTAGAAATGCAGAAAAGGTAATCTAAGCATCACAGCACAGAGTTGGGCTGTGTATCTTCCAAACTTACAGAGTAAAGTATTTGTTACAGTGGGAGATAAACTAAAATGGAAATGAGCACACCATTTCTGTTTGATTTTAATTTAGATGTTCTTTCCTAGCACAGATTAAAATTGACAAAAGTTATATTTTATCTAACTAGGTAACAGCTTGAAAGCCAAATTTAAGTAGGGCCCCTTGAAGAATGCTCTGGCAAATATCAAAGCTCTGAAATTCATAGTGTGATGCCACAGTGGAGGTCTGATAGCTCAGACTGCCTGTTAGGCACTCAATAAATATATGACAACAATTGATTAAATCACAGATGCAGTTTAATGATTAAGTACTGCATACCCCTCACACTGTATCAGTAACAAACAGCTGTTTATTTGCTTTATCAAAATCACCAACTTTAGCATCAATATGATGACCATAGAATATACGCCATTGTCTGAAATTTTTTTAATTTAAATTTTATTTTATTTTTTAACTTTACAATATTGTATTGGTTTTGCCATATATCAAAGTGAATCTGCCACAGGTATACATGTCCTGAACCCTCCTCCCTCCTTCCTCCCTATACCATCCCTCTGGGTCATCCCAGGGTGGGATGATTTGGGAGAATGGCATTGAAACATGTATAATATCATATATGAAATGAGTCACCAGTCCAGGTTTAATGCACGATATTGTCTGAAATTTTATGTAAGGTTTTCAGTTTTAAAATGAAGTCTGACTAGTAATAGTCTCTGATTCAACTTTTAAAATCTTCCTCCTAGATGCCTATAAATGGAGAGGAGAAAAATGTTTTCTATTGTATGTCCCTAACTTAGCCAAGTCCCTAAACTTATTGCCAAAAATAAAGAGAAACTTTTAAGTAACTAAAGCCATGGAGCTACCTTGGCAAACTCAATTAATTGAACAATTTTTGCCTCTTTATCTTTCAAAACAAAGTGAACTTGTTACTCTTGGAAGTAGGTAGAAAGTGACTCCAATCCAGTCAATTTCTTGATCAAAAGGCAGCAGACCTGTACTCATTAGTGTGTGTGTTCTTTGATGTTGCCTAGTATCCTTCACTTCCAGTTCCTAACTATTATCAGAATCTTGTTAGAAATTACACTAGAATTTGCATAATACAATTTGCCTTCTTGTCATAGCAATGCCATAGAAAGTACACCAAGATTGCAAAGAACATTTATAAAAACTGCAGATCTCATTCATGCTTTCTGGGTAGTATGTCAGTGCTAATCAAATAATAATTTCAAAGTAGGCAAGATTAGGGGAGAAAGAAAGAAACAGTGTTACAATACAGAATAAAAAGAACATCATCCTGAAACAAATGAAAACTTTATCAGGAAAAGATTCTACAGTATACCTTAAGACATGTTAGAAAATATTCTGCATTGTCATCCATAGGGTATAAGGAGATATAAAGAAAGAAATGTCTGGAGGAGGAAATGGCAACCCACTCCAGTATTCTTGCCTGGAGAATCTCCAAAGACAGAGGAGCCTAGAAGGATACAGTCCATGGCGTCAAAAAAGAGTTGGACACGGCTGAGTGACTAGCAACAAAGAAGAAAGTGTAATACACAAAGGAAAGCCAACACTTGAGATTCTTTGGAATAAAATGCTAGCTGTTTGTCCTAAGTAAAGATGAAAATGCAGTTTTAAAATATCCATTGAAACAAGAAGAAAGTTATTTGCAGAAAATAATCTTCAGAGATCTAGAGTAGATAACATAGAGGAGATAGACAAGGATTCATGTTGATGTATGGCAAAACCAATACAATATTGTAAAGTAATTAGCTTCCAAATAAAATAAATAAATTTAAATTAAAAAAAAAGAAATATAGGAACTATGAAAGACAAAGAATGGAAACCTGAAATTTAAAAAATAAGTACTTCTGAGGAATGTAAGAAATAATAGCTAGAAGAATAATTCAAGATATAATTAGAAAGAGTTCTACAAACATGTAAGGTGTCAATTTGCACAAGAATGTCACTCCAACCCTAACAATGAAAAGAAAGAAATTATCAGAGGATATACCCAAAGCAATAGAGATAACAGATTGGGAAGTCAAACCCAGGGAGAACTAGAGACTAATTGATAATGGTATAGCTAATATGCTTGCCTTAAGAACCCTATGAACAGTATGAAAAGGCAAAATGATAGGACACTGAAAGGGGAACTCCCCAGGTCAATAGGTGCCCAATATGCTACTATAGATCACTGGAGAAATAACTCCAGAAAGAATGAAGGGATGCAGCCAAAGCAAAAACAATACCCAGTTGTGGATGTGACTGGTGATAGAAGCAGGTCCAATACTGTAAAGAGCAATATTGCATAGGAACCTGGAATGTCAGGTCCATGAATCAAGGCAAATTGGAAATGGTCAAACAAGAGATGGCAAGAGTAAACATCGACATTCTAGGAATCAGCAAACTAAAATGTACTGGAATGGGTAAATTTAACTCAGATGACCATTATATCTACTACTGTGTGCAGGAATCCCTTAGAAGAAATGGAGTAGGCATCATGGTCAACAAAAGAGTTCAAAATGCAGTAGTTGGATGCAGTCTCAAAAATGACAGAATGATCTCTGTGCGTTTCCAAGGCAAACCATTCAATATCATGGTAATCCAAGCCTATGCCCCAACCAGTAATGCTGAAGAAGCTGAAGTTGAACAGTTCTATGAAGACCTACAAGACCTTTTAGAACTAACACCCAAAAAAGATGTCCTTTTCATTATAGGGGACTGGAATGCAAAAGTAGGAAGTCAAGAAACACCTGGAGTAACAGGCAAATTTGGCCTTGGGGTATGGAATGAAGCAGCGCAAAGGCTAAGAGAGTTTTGCCCAGAGAACGCACTGGTTATAACAAACACTCTTCCAACAACACAAAAGAAGACTCTACATATGGACATCACCAGATGGTCAACACCGAAATCAGATTGATTATATTCTTTGCAGCCAAAGATGGAGAAGCTCTATACAGTCAGCAAAAACAAGACCAGGAACTGTCTGTGGATCAGATCATGAACTCCCTACTGCCAAATTCAGACTTAAATTCAAGAAAGTGGGGAAAACCACTAGACCATTCAGGTATGACCTAAATCAAATCCCATATGATTATACAGTGGAAGTGAGAAATAGATTTTAAGGGACTAGATCTGATAGACAGAGTGCATGCTGAACTATGGACAGAGCTTTGTGGCATTGTACAGGAGACAGGGATCAGGACCATCCCCATGGAAAAGAAATGCAAAAAAGCAAAGTGGATGTCTGAGGAGGCCTTAGAAATAGCTGTGAAAAGAAGAGAAGTGAAAAGCAAAGGAGAAAAGGAAAGATATAAGCATCTGAATGCAGAGTTCCAAAGAATAGCAAGGAGAGATAAGAAAGCCTTCCTCAGCAATCAATGCAAAGAAATAGAGGAAAACAACAGAATGGGAAAGACTAGAGATCTCTTCAAGAAAATTAGAGATACCAAGGGAACATTTCATGCAAAGATGGGATCGATAAAGGACAGAAATGGTATGGACCTAACAGAAGCAGAAGATATTAAGAAGAGGTGGCAAGAATACACAGAAGATCTGTACAAAAAAGATCTTCACGACCCAGATAATCATGATGGTGTGATCACTCACCTAGAGCAAAACATCCTGGAATGTGAAGTCAAGTGGGCCTTAGAAAGTATCACACGAACACAGCTAGTGGAGGTGATAGAATTCCAGTTGAGCTATTTCTAATCTTAAAAGATGCTGCTGTAAAAGTGTTGTACTCAATATGCCAGCAAATTTGGAAAACTCAGCAGTGGCCACAGGACTGGAAAAGGTCAGTTTTCATTCCAATCCCAAAGAAAGGTAATGCCAAAGAATGCTCAAACTACCACACAATTGCACTGATCTCACATGCTAGTAAAACAATGCTCAAAATTCTCCAAGCCAGGCTTCAGCAATACATGAACCATGAACTTCCAGATGTTCAAGCTGGTTTTATAAAAGGCAAGGAACCTGAGATCAAATTGACAGCATCTGCTGGATCATTGAAAAAGCAAGAGAGTTCCAGAAAAACATCTGTTTCTGTTTATTGTCTATCCGAAAGCCATTGACTATGTGGATCACAATAAACTGTGGGAAATTCTGAAACATGGGAATGCCAGATCACCTGACCTGCCTCTTGAGAAATCTGTATGCAGGTCAGGAAGCAATAGTTAGAACTGGACATGGAACAACAGACTGGTTCCAGATAGGAAAAGGAGTTCGTCAAGGCTGTATATTGGCACCCTGCTTATTTAACTTATATGCAGAGGGCATCATGAGAAATGCTGGACTGGAAGAAGCACAAGCTGGAACCAAGATTGCCAGGAGAAATATCATTAACCTCAGATATGCAGATGACACCACCCTTATGGCAGAAAGCAAAGAAGAATTAAAGAACCTCTTGATGAAAGTGAAAAAATTGGCTTAAAGCTCAACATCCAGAAAACAAAGTTCAAGGCATCAGGTCCCATCAGTTCAGTCCAGTTCAGTTCAGTCACTCAGTCGTGTCTGACTTTGCAACCCCATGAATTGCAGCACGCCAAGCCTCCCTGTCCATTACCAACTCCCGGAGTTCACCCCAACTCATCTCCATCAAGTCGGTGATGTCATCCAGCCATCTCATCCTCTGTCATCCCCTTCTCCTCCTGTCCCCAATCCCTCCCAGCATCAGAGTCTTTTCCAATGAATCAACTCTTTGCATGAGGTGGCCAAAGTATTGGAGTTTCAAGTGTACCATCAGTCTGGTCCCATCACTTCATGGCAAATAAATGGAGAAACAGTGGAAACAGTGGCAGACTTTATTTTGGGGCAGCTCCAAAATCGCTGCAGATGATGACTGCAGCCAGGAAATTAAAAGATGCTTACTCTTTGGAAGGAAAGTTATGACCAATCTAGATAGCATATTCAAAAGCAGAGACATTACTTTTCCAACAAAGTCCATCACTGAATAATTGATGCTTTTGAGCTATAGTGTTGGAGAAGACTCTTGAGAGTCCCTTGGACTGCAAGGAGATCCAACCAGTCCATCCTAAAAGAGATCAGTCCTAAGAGTTCATTGGAAGTACTGATGCTGAAGATGAAATTCCAATACTTTGGCCACGTAATGAGAAGAGCTGACCCATTTGAAAAAACCCTGATGCTCAAAAAGACTGAAGGCAGGAGGAGAAGGGGACGACAGGGGATGAGATGTTTGGATGGAGTCACGGACTCAATGGACATGAGTTTGAGTAAGCCCTGGGTGTTGGTGATGAACACAGGGAGGCCTGGCCTGCTGCAGTCCATGGATTTTTCAAAGAGTCAAAAACGACTGAGCAACTGAACTGAACTAAACTGTGCTACTTTTCAAAATTCAGTTCTAATTGCTTATCAGTAGCAATTTCTATGACTTATTTTATAAAATTTGGATTAAACTTAAATTATTTCATAATTAAAGTAAGCAATTTTATATTCATAGATTTCTCATATGTGAAACTTACTTTCTTGAAAATCTCAAATGACAATTTTTTATAAAATTCTTGGTTTCCACACCTGTGGATGATTCATCTCAATGTATGGCAAAAACCACCACAATATTGTAAAGTAAATAGCCTCCAATTAAAATAAATAAATAAATTTTAAAAAATTAAAATAACATACAAAATACTAAAAAACATTTATTTTTATTTTCAGTGATAACATTTCTCATAAATGTAATCAGTTCAGTTCAGTCAATCAGTCCTGTCCAACTCTTTGCAACCCCATGGACTTAGCATGCCAGGCTTCCCTGTCCATCACCAACTCCCTGAGTTTACTGACACTCATGTCCATCGAGTTGGTGAGGTCATCCAACCATCTCATCCTCTGTCATCCCTTTCTCCTCCTGCCTTCAATCTTTCCCAGCATCAGGGTCTTTTCCATTGAGTCAGTTCCTCACATCAGGTGGCCAAAGAAATGGAGCTTCAGCTTCAGCGTCAGTCCTTCCAATGAACATTCAAGGTTGATTTCTTTTAGGATGACTGGTTTAATCTCCTTGCAGTCCAAGGGACTCTCAAGAGTCTTCTCCAACACCACAGCTCAAAAGGTCAATTCTTCAGTGCTCAGCTTTCTTTATGATCCAATTCTCACATCTATACATGACTACTGGAAAAAATAACTTTGACTAGATGGACCTTTGTTGGCAAAGTAATGTCTCTTCTTTTTAATATACTCTCTAGTTTGGTCATATGTTTTCCTCCAAGGAGCAAGTGTCTTTTAATTTCATGGTTACAGTCACCACTTGCAGTGATTTTTGATCCCAAGCAAAGAAAGCCTCTCACTGTTTCCACTGTTTCCCTATTTGCCATGAAGGGATGTGACCAGATGTCATGATCTTATTTTTTTGAAAGTTGAGTTTTAAACCAGCTTTTTCACCCTCTCCTTTCCCTTTCATCAAGAGGCTCTTTAGTTCCTCTACGCTTTCTGGCATAAGGGTGGTATCATCTGCACATCTGAGGTTATTGATATTTCTCCCAGCAATCTTGATTCCAGCTTGGGCTTCAGCCAGTCCAGCATTTCACAACATGTACTCTGCATATAAATTAAATAAGCACAGTGACATAAACAGTCTTGACACACCCCTTTCCCAATTTGGAACCAGTCTGTTGTTCTATTTCCATTTCTAACTGTTGCTTCTTGACCTGCATACAGATTTCTCTGGAGACAGGTAAGGTGGTCTGGTATTCCCAACTCTTTAAGTATTTTCCAAAATTTGTTTGATTCACACAGTCAAAGGCTTTAGCATAGTCAATGAAGCAGAATAGATGTCTTTCTGGAATTATCTTGCTTTTTTGATGATTCAACATATTTTGGCAATTTGATCTCTGGTTCTTCTGCCTTTTTTAAATCCAGCTTGAACATCTGGAAGTTCTTAGTTCATGTACCGTTGAAACCTGGGTTGGAGAATTTTGAGCATTACTTTGCTAGCATGTGAGATGTATGCAATTGTGCAGTAATTTGAACATTCTTTAACATTGCCCTTCTTTGGGATTGGAATGAAAATTGAATTTTCATTGAATCCTGTGGCCACTGCTGAGTTTTCCAAATTTGCTGGCATATTGAGTGCAGCACTTTCATAACATCATCTTTTAGGATTTGAAATTGCTCAGCTGGAATTCCATCACCTTACTAGATTTGTTCGTGGTGATGCTTCCTAAGGCCCACTTGACTTGCACTCCAGGATGTCTGGCTCAAGGTGACTGATCACACCATCGTGGTTATCTGGCTCATGAAGACTTTTTTGCATAGTTTTTCTGTGTACTTTTGCCACCTCTTCTTAGTATCTTCTGCTTCTGTTAGGTCCATACTGTTTCTTTCCTTTATTGTCCCCATCTTTGCCTGAAATTTTCCCTTGGTATCTCTGATTTTCTTCAATCAATCTCTAGTCTTTCCCATCTTACTGTTTCCCTCTATTTCTTTGCATTAATTACTTAGGAAGGCTTTCATATCTTTCCTTGCTATTCTTTGGAACTTTGCATTCAGTTGGATACATCTTTCCTTTTCTCTTTTGCCTTTCACTTCTCTTCTTTACTCAGCTATTTGTAAGCCTGCCTCAGACAACTATATTGTCTTTTTGCATGTCTTTTTCTAGCCGATGGTTTTGAACCCTGCCTCCTATACAGATATGTAATACCTGATAATTATTCCCAGGTGGCACTAGTGGTAAAGAACCTGCCTGCTAATGCAGGAGTCCTAAGAGACTCAGTCCCATCCCTTGGTAGGGAAGATTCCCTG
Organism: Bos indicus x Bos taurus; assembly: GCF_003369695.1. NCBI lineage: Eukaryota > Metazoa > Chordata > Mammalia > Artiodactyla > Bovidae > Bos > Bos indicus x Bos taurus. The sequence continues at coordinate 78,137,307 of NC_040081.1, read as the reverse complement.
CAGGAAGAAATGGCAAGCCACTCCATTAGTTCTTTCCTGGAAAACCCCATGGAGAGTGGAGCCTGGTGGGCTACAGTCCATAGGGTCACACAGTCGGACATGACCGAAGTGACTTAGTGCAGTACCTAAGTGATAATTATTCTTAAATTAAGAAGCATGTTACAGAATCTAGTGAAATGGTTCTTCTAAACATCTAACTTTTGTTTTTATTCTTGATCTTATCTGCTTTAGAAAGTCATGTTGTATTACATCATTTCCATACAAAAATTAGACACATTACAAATGCTCAGTATACACATTATGAAAACTAGCAGTCCAATTTATAGCTTTAAAAAATTGAGACCAACCTGATTTTTTACTTTGTAGAAATACTAAATGTTTATTAATTAAAACATTTTGAACAGAATGTTTGATTCCTAGCATGTATTAATAGTTGTTTAGGATCAATTTCCATATTATTACATAGTAATAATCATAACTTTAATGTGTTAGCTTTGTAATGAATAATTGTTGCTATATCAGTAGGCACATTTTTTTTTTCACAGCAAGCCTTTTTCCAAGAAGGAAGGAATGTATCATATCAATCTACATTCTGACACAGTCTCACCCTTTAATCTATGTAACTACTTCAGAAGGTTTTCTTATATCACAGCTATCTCTTCAGAACATACTTCTACCAAACAGACTCGAAACTACATTTTGAAACTGTGTTATCTTTTAATAAAATATGAATATTGTCATATATCTAGCAATGAAACTAAAAAGATTATTCTTCTTTCCCATCTCTATTATGTTCAAATCATAGATACATTTTTTTAAAGTGTCATGTTAGCCATATTTGCACATTTGCCAGGTTGCAAGGAAAAATATGTTGATAGCTTTGATCTCTGAGGTCTATGACAAACAGGTCACAATTATCTACTCTATATTTTACTCTGTGAAATGTAAGTTAACATACTTATGTCCAGTATATGTTAATGAGACTCTACCAGAAGAATCTGGCAAAGAAAAACAAATTTCTGTGCAGGGGATTCAGGAAGTGCTTTAGTTAGGGGAAAAGGAAGTAGTTTTACCCCAGTATAAAATGATTAGTTGATTAGTTGCTCCATGTGAGAAAGAGGAATGTGTAGAACAAAACATAAATAGGTATAGTAAGTTGTAAAATTCTACACACAGGCAATTTTACTTGTTGTGTTCAAAGCTACCAAAGGTTTGATGGGTTTTTTAATAAGAATTGTTTGAAAAGTGCTTTTATATTAAATAGTATATTGAAACAAAACTAGAATCTGGTTTTCTCTCTGTTAAAATGACATATTTTCTTGAATTACTGGTTTGTTCTTAACAAGAGTTTGCAAAATGTGTATCTTGGCCTTCTGAATAATCTGCCTGGAAGGTAAAAATTCTATGTCATGTCACAATTGTTCCCTGTGCTTTATTTTGATTTTATCATGACCTTAGATAGTTAAGAAAATAAGATTTTTTTTTCACTTTTATGCTAAGTTCTTATTATGTCTTATGTATGTGCTAAAAATCTCTTATTGTCATGTGGATTTTTTTGTTTTGTATGCCAAAAGCAAGCAAATATCCTTGTCAGTTGCATTTATTTTTTAAAGAACTTTCATCAGATCTTTTATTTTTGGAAATTATCCATAGTAAATTAATCACTAGTTCAAAGTCTTGCATTTTCTCAACATAGTTTTTTGTTTTACTCTAGCACTTCATTGACAGCACTTTCAAATCAGCTACAGAAGAGAATGCTGTTTACAAAAAAGGACTCTTAGAGACTCTTAGAAAATGACTATACCACGTACTCTCAAGCATACATTTCCGATGGTATTCCTTAAATAACTTTATTTGAGACCATACCATTGGACAGTCAGTGTTTTCTTAACTCTAATGTCGAAGCAAACAGATTCACAAGACAACCCAGAATCTATCAGAACAGAATTACACAGGTCACAAAGAACTCATAAAGGATGAATTATGAATCAGCTCAGTTCAGTTCAGTCGCTCATTCGTGTCCAACTCTTTGCAACCCCATGAATCGCAGCTCGCCAGGCCTCCCTGTCCATCACCAACAACCAGAGTTCACCCAAACTCATGTGCATCAAGTTGGTGATGCCATCCAGCCATCTCATCCCCTGTCATCCCCTTCTCCTCCTGCCCCCAATCCCTCCCAGCATTAGGGTCTTTTCCAATGAACAACTCTTTGGATGAGGTGGCCAAAGTATTGGAGTTTCAGCCTGAGCATCAGTCCTTCCAATGAATAGCCAGGACTGACCTCCTTCCGAATGGACTGGTTGGATCTCCTTGCAGTCCAAGGGACTTGCAAGAGTCTTCTCCAGCACCACAGTTCAAAAGCATCAATTCTTCGGCACTCAGCTTTCTTCACAGTCCAACTCTCACATCCAATACTGCTGACTTAAAAAACCTATTTTCTGGATATAAGGAACCCTTTTTTTGTTTGTTTTTTCTTATTCTCTCTATAACTTCTAACAATTTAGTAGACTATATTCTTACAAACAGAAATATATTAATCCAGATCCCATCATATTTTGGAAACTTATTGACTGAATATTCTTATTTTGTGGCAACATAAACTTGGTTCAGGTTCAGTAAGTATCTGTCTTCTTTTGTTAGCAGGACATAATTGAAAATACTGGTAATTAAAACAACAACAACAACACTGAAGTGTATTTGGGAATGATGTTTTAAACCATATATGATTAGACACTATTAAAGGGCTCCCCAGGTGGCACTAGCAGTAATGAATTCATCTGACAGTGCAGGAGACTCAGGAGGCAGGAGTTCAATCCCTGCATTGGGAAGATCCCCTGGAGTGGGAAATGGCAACCCACTCCAGTATTCTTGCCTGGAAAATTTCATGAATATAAGAGTCTGGTGGCTATAGTCCATGGAGTCATAAAAGGGTCAGACACAAACAAGTGAGTGAACACTTAATAAGACACTACGCGAAGAGTCAGACACGACTGAGTGACTGAAATGAACTGAACTGAATGAGTTCAAGTTAACCTTATGAAGCCCAAACTCACAAAGCCCTAAGTAGGAAATCCAGTGAAGTACCTAGCTCAGGTTTACAATTGGTAAGGATGAGCATTTCTTTGCAGGCACAGGGAACTTAGGATATTTTAAGAATCTCTAGAAGAGAGAAATTCACCCAAATTTATAACTACTGTAGGTAAATTATAATGATGAATTCTTGGGTTGGCTGCCCAGACTTAAGAGTTTTTTGAAACCATACCTGAGATTCCTTATGAAAAGTTCCAGCAAAGTAAATTTTAGAAGATCTATAAGTATAAATCACCATTCAAACAATATCTATGAAATAATGAAGCCAGATCTAATGAGAGAAGCCTCAACTTCTGATCTAGAATAACGTTTATTTTCATTCCAATCCTAAAGAAAGCCAATGCCAAAGAATGTTCAAACTATTGCATAATTGTACTCACCTCACACTCTAGCAAAGTAATGCTCAAAATTTTGAAAGCCAGACTTCAACAGTATGTGAACCGTGAACTTCCAGATGTTCAATCTGGATTCAGAAAAGGCAGAAAACCAGAGATGTAATTGCCAACATCAATTGGATCATCGGAAAAGCAAGAGAGTTCCAGAAAAACATCTATTTCTGCCTTATTGACTATGTGGATCACAACAAACTGTGGAAAATTCTTTAAAAGATGAGAATACAAGACCACCTGACCTGTCTCCTGAGAAATCTGTATGCAGGTCAAGAAGCAACAGTTAGAACTAGACATGGAACAACAGACTAGTTCCAAATTGGGAAAGGAGTTCGTCAAGGCTGTATGTTGTCACCATGCTTATTTAACATATATACAGAGTATATCATGAGAAATGCTGGGCTGGATGAAGCACAAGGTGGAATCAAGATTGCTGGGAGAAATATCAATAACCTCAGATATGCAGATGACACCACTCTCATGGCAGAAAGTGAAGAAGAACCAAAGAGCCTCTTGATGAAAGTGAAAGAGGAGAATGAAAAAGTTGGCTTAAAGCTCAACATTCAGAAAACTAAGATCATGGCATCCAGTCCAATTCCTTTTGGCAAATAAATGGGAAAACAATGGCAACAGTGATGGACTTTATTTTGTAGGGCTCCTAAATCATTGCAGATGGTGACTGCAACCATGAAATTCAAAGATGCTTGCTTCTTGGAAGAAAAGGTATGACCACCTAGACAGCATATTAAAAAGCAGAGGCATTACTTTGCCAACAAAGGTCCGTCTAGTCAAACCTATTGTTTTTCCAATAGACACGTATAGATGTGAAAGTTGGAAAGCTGAGCACCAAAGAACTGATCTTTTGAACTGTGGTGTTGGAAAAGACTCTTGAGAGTCCCTTGAACTACAAGGAGATCAAACTAATCAATCCTAAAAGAAATCAACCTTGAATGTTCATTTAAAGGACTGATGCTGAAGCTGAAGCTCCATTACTTTGGTCATCTGATATGAAGGACTGAGTCATTAGAAAAACCCTGATGCTGGGAAAGATTGAAGGCAGGAGGAGAAGGGGATGACAGAGGATGAGATGGTAGGGTGGCATCACCAACTCGATGGACATGAGTTTGAGCAAGCTCTGGACTTTGGCGATGGACAAGGAAGTCTGACGTGCTGCAGTCCATGGGGTTGCAAAGAGTCAGACATGCCTGATTGACTGAACTGAACTGACCCTTTATTTGACATTATCTTTGATCAAAAGAAAGACAACTGTAGAAAGAAATTGTGTGCTGAACAACTGTAGCACACACAAGCAGGTTATCGTACTCTGGCCCTTTTAATTATTTTTTGAGCTATTTTGCAACACTTGGCAAGTTATAAGTAACAAATGTATATGAAAAATCAATTATGTTACCAACATCTTATTGGAAAGGATCCTTTCATGTGGCATGCATTGTCAACATTTGTCCAGTCACTAAGTTATACCCAACTCTTTGCAATTCCGTGGATTGCAGCACATGAGCCTCCTCTGTCCTCCACTATCTTCCAGAGTTTGCTCAAACTAACGTCCATTAAGTCAATGATGCTATATAACCAGCTCATCCCCTACCACCCCCTTTTCCTTTTGCTTTTAATCTTTCCCAGTATCAGGGTCTTTTACAATGAATCAGCTCTTCACAACATGTAGCCAAAATATTGGAGTTCTAGCTTCAGCATCAGTCCATACAATGAATATTCAGTGTTGATTTCTTTTAGGATTCACTTGTTTGATCTCCTTGCAGTCCAAGGGACTCTCAAGAATCTTCTCCAATACCACAATTCAAAAGCATCAATTCTCCAATGCTCAGCCTTTTTTATGATCTAACTCTCATAGCTGCACATGACTACTGGAAAAACCATGGTTTGACTATATGGACCTTCGTCAACAAAATGATATCTCTGATTTTTAATATACTGTCTAGGTTTGTCACAGGTTTCCTTACAAGGAGCAAGTGTCTTTTAATTACGTGGCTGAAACTCCAATACTTTGGCCACCTGATGCAAAGAACTGACTAATTGGAAAAATCCCTGATGCTGGGAAAAATTGAGGGCAGGAGGAGAAGGGGACAACAGAGGATGAGATGGTTGGATGGCATTACTGACTTGATGCATGAGTTTGAGTAAGCTCCTGATGTTGGTGATGGAGAAGGAATCCTAGCATGCTGGAGTCCATGGGATTGCAAAGAGTTGGACATGTCTGAACAACTGAACTGAACTAAATAAGATGTCAGTGTTCAGGTGTCTCTTCTCTAAGAGCTTGCAAGACTTGAGGACTTTATCAGACTTCTTGATGACCCAATCAGCAGATTGTGCAGGAATAAATCTGTTCTACACATAGTATACTGTGGCTATGAGTCCTTCAAGGTTATCAAGTCCTCAGAATTTATTTTATGGTGTTTCTCAGATGGTGGGGGAAGAGATTTGCTACATGGATACCTAGAGTCCATATGAGTCTGGTTAGTCAGGTTTTAGCTCTTGGTGATACCAAGTAAGGGAGAAGGGAGAAAAATTAGTAACATTTAATTGGGAGTATAATCTCATATTGAAGAAAACCAAAAGAATTGAAAATATTGTAAAGGTTAATATCCCTTCTTGGATCACAGTCTTGTCATAGCAAAATGGCTTGCATAACTCAGTGAAACTAGAACCATGCCATGCAGGGTCACCCAAGATGGAGAGATGATAGTAAAGAGTTGTGACAAATCCTGGTCCACTGGAAGAGGAAATAGTAACTTACTCCAGTACTCTTGCCATAAGAACTCCACGAACAGTATGAAAAGGCAAAAAGACACAAAACTAAGATAAAGGACAGAAAATGCAAGCCCCTAACAGAAGTAGGAGAGATTAAGAAGAGGTGGCAAGAGAACTTTCCAGCCATTCCAGTGGTTAAGAATCTGCCTTCCAATGCATTGGCAAGCAGGTTCAATCCATGCTTGGGGAACTAAGATCCCACACACTATAGGGCAACTAAGCCCCCCAGGCCTCAACTACTGAGCGTGCCCACCCCAACAAAGATCCCACATGCAACAACTAAGAACTGATGCAACCAAATAAATAGTTAAAGAAAAAAGAAGAGGTGCAAGAATACACAGCACTATACAAAAAAAGGACCTAATGATCTGGATAACCACAGTGGTAAGATCATTAACCTAAAGTCAGACATCCTGGAATGTAAAGTCAAGTGGGCCTTACAAAGGATTACTATGAAGAAAGCAAGTGGACAGAATTCCAGCTGAGCTATTTCAAATCCTAAAAGATGTGAAAGTGCTACACTCGCTGTCAGCAAATTTGGAAAACTCAGCAGTGGCCACTGGACTAGAATGGGTCAGCTTTCATTGGAATCCCAAAGTAGGGCAACTCAAACAATGTTCAAACTACCACACAGTTGCACTCATTTTACATGCCAGCAAGGATATGCTCAAAAATCCATCAAGCTAAACTTCAACAGTACGTGAACTGAGGACTTCCACATGTATAAGCTGCATTTAGAAATGGCAGAGGACCCAGATAAAATTGCCAACATTTGTTGTATCACAGAGAAAGCAAGGGAATTTCACCAAAATATTTGCTGCTTTGATCATGCTGAACCCTTTGACTGTGTGGATCACAACAAACTGTGGAACATTCTTGAAGAGAGGGGAATACTAGACCACCTTACCTGTCTCCTGAGAACCTGTATGTGGGTCAAGAGGCAACAGTTAGAACTGTACATGGAGCAAGTGATTAGTTCAAAATTAGAAAGGAGTATGACAATGAGTATGTTATCACCCTGCCTATTTAACTTATATGGGAAAACATTGTACAAAATACCAGGCTAGAAGAATCACAAGCTGAATATTTAGGACCAATTTCCTTTAGGATGGACTGGTTGGATCTCCCTGTAGTCCAAGGGACTCTCAAGAGTTTTCTCCAATTCCACAGTTCAAAAGCATCAAGTCTTCAGTGCTCAGTTTTCTTTACAGTCCAACTCTCACATCCATACATGACCACTGGAAAAACCATAGCTTTGACTAGATGGACCTTTGTTGACAAAGCAAAGTCTGTGCTTTTTAATATGTTGTCTAGGTTGCTCATAACTTTTCTTCCAAAGAACAAGCATCTTTGAATTTCATAGCTGCAGTCACCATTTTCAGTCATTTTGGGCCCCCAAAAACAAAGTCTGTCACTGTTTCCATTATTTCCCCAACTATTTGCCAAAAATAATGGGACCAGATGCCATGATCTTAGTTTTATGAATGTTGAGTTTTAAGCCAACTTTTTCACTCTCCTCTTTCACTTTCTTCAAGAGGCTTTTTAGTTCTTCTTCACTTTCTGTCTTAATGGTGGTGTCATCTGCATATCTGAGGTTATTGATATTTCTCCCAGTAATCTTGATTCCAGCTTGTGCTTCTTCCAGCCCAGCGTTTCTCATGATGTACTCTGCTATAAGTTAAACAAGCAGGGTGACAATATACAGCCTTGACGTACTCCTATTTCAATTTGGAACCAGTCTGTTGTTCCATGTCCAGTTCTAACTATTGCTTCTTGACCTGCATACAGATTTCTCAGGAGATAGGTCTGGTGGTCTGGTATTCCCATCTCTTGATGAATTTTCCACAGTTTGTTGTGATTTACACAGTCAAAGGCTTTGACATAGTCAATAAAGCAGAAGTAGATGTTTTTCTGGAACTCTTTTGCTCTTTTATGTATAGAACAGTCTTATGGACTCTGTGGGAGAGGGAGAGGGTGGGAAGATTTGGGAGAATGGCATTGAAACATGTGAAATGTCATGTATGAAACGAGATGCCAGTCCAGGTTCAGTGCACGATGCTGGATGCTTGGGGCTGGTGTGCTGGGACGGCCCAGGGGGATGGTATGGGGAGGGGGAAGGGAGGAGGGTTCAGGATGGGGAGCACGTGTATACCTGAAATTTTTTTAATTTTAAAAATTTAAAAAAAAAATAAATATAAAAAAATTTATTTTATTTATTTTAATTGGAGGCAATGGATGTTGGCAATTTGATCTCTGGTTCTTCTGCCTTTTCTGAATCCCACCTGTACATCTGGAAGTTCACGGTTCACGTAGTGTCTAGGCCTGGCTTGGAGAATTTTGAGCATTACTTTGCTAGCGTGTGAGATGAGTGCAATTGTGTGGTAGTTTTAACATTCTTTGGCATTACCTTTCTTAGGGATTGGAATGAAAACTGACCTTTTCCAGTCCTGTGGCCACTGCTGAGTTTTTTTCATTTTCTGGCATATTGAGTGCAGCATTTTCACAGCATCATCTTTTAGGATTTGAAATAACTCAGCAGGAATTCCATCACCTCCACTAACTGTGTTTGTAATAATGCTTCCTAATGACCATTTGACTTCACATTCACATTCTAGTCTGGCTCTAGGTGAGTGATCACACCATTGTGGTTATCTGGGTTATGGAGATCTTTCGTGTGTAGTTCTTCTGTGCTTTCTTGCCACCTCTTCTTAATATCATACCATTTCTGTCCTTTATTGTGCCCATCTTTGCATGAAATGTTCCCTTGGTATCTCTAACTTTCTTGAAGAGATCTCTAGTCTATCCCATTCTATTATTTTCCTCTATTTCTTTGCACTAATCACTGAGGGAGGCTTTCTTGTCTCTCCCTGCTATTTTTTGGAATTCTGCATTCAAATGGGAATATCTTTCCTTTTCTCTTTTGCCTTTCACGTCTTTTCTTTTCTCAGCTATTTGTAAAGCCTCCTCAGACCATCATTTTACCTCTTTGCATTTCTTTTCCTTGAGGATGGTCTTGATCACTGCCTCCTGTACAATGTCAGGAACCTCCAACCAAAGTACTTCAGGCACTGTATCAGATCTATTCCCTTGAATCTATTTGTCACTTCCACTGTGTATTTGTAAGAGATTTGATTTAGGTCATACCTGAATAGCCTAGTGGTTTTCCCTACTTTCTTCATCTTAAGTCTGAATTTGGCAATAAGGCATTCATCATCTGAGCCACAATGAGCCCCTGGTCTTGTTTTTGCTGACTATATAGTGCTTCTCCATCTTTTTCTGCAAAGAATAGAATCAATCTGATTTTAGTATTGATATCTGGTGATGTCCATTTGTAGAGCCTTCTTTTGTGCTATTGGAAGAGGATATTTGCAATGACTAGTGTGTTCTCTTGGCAAAACTCTGTTATTTTGTATTCAAAGGCTAAATTTGCCTATTACTTCAGGTAACTCTTGACTTCCTACTTTTGCATTTCAATCCCCTATAAAGAAAAAAGACATCTCTTTTGTGTGTTAGTTCTCGAAGGTCTTGTAGGTCTTCATAGAACCGTTCAACTTCAGCTTCTTCAGCATTACTAATTAGAGCATAGGCTTGGATTACTGTGATATTGAATGGTTTGCCTTGCAAATGAACAGAGATCATTCTGTCATTTTTGAGACTGCATCCAAGAGTACTGCATTTCGGACTCTTTTGTTGACTACAAGGGCTACTCTCTTTCTTCTAGGGGATTCTTGCCCACTGTAGTAGATTTAATGGTCCTCTGAGTTAAACTACCCTTTCCAGTCCATTTCAGTTTCCTGATTCCTAAAATGCCAATGTTCACTCTTGCCATCTCCTGTTTAACCACTTCTAATTTGTCTTGATTCATGGATATAACATTCCAGGATCCTGTGCAATATTGCTCTTTATAGCATCAGACTTTACTTCCATTACCAGCCACATCCACAACTGGGTGTTGTTTTTGCTTTGGCTCTGTCTCTACATTCTTTCTGAAGTTATTTCTCCACTATTCTCCATTGCATATTGGGCACCTACCGACCTGGGGAGTTCATCTTTCAGTGTTCTAACTTTTTGCCTTTTCATACTGTTCATGGGGTTCTCAAGTCAAGAATACTGAAGTGGTTTGCCATTCTCTTCTCCAGTGGACCACGTTTTGTCAGAACTCTCCATCATGACCCATCTGTCTTGGGTGGCTCTACAACTTATTAGTTTCAAGAAATTCAACAAGTGCTTCTGCATAAGTAAAAGATTTTCATCCATCAAATTCTTAGAATTCACTAGACTGAATGCTTTCTAGGGTACAACATCTGGCTTTTTACTTTAATACAATCTTTCATATTAATATTTCTCATTTTTATTTTAAAAATCTGTCTTTTAAAATGCGTTTACATAACACAATAGACATTTGCTACTATCCCTCAATAGATGGTTTAATTGCTTTTAGAGGGCCAATGCCAAAAAGAGTTCTCAGGAGCCTACTTCTTAAAAGCTACTTTTCCCCACTCTGACTTATAATCCCCTCTGAGTTATTCACCAAGGAATGATATTCATTTGGTTTAAACAAATGATGGAGCTGACAATGAATCTCCTTCATCCTATGGTAACAGAGCCCTTCCTTCTATTTCAATTGTACTTTTTAATAAAGCTTCTCTTACGTCATATCACAATTTGTTACACTACCATTCTACAACATTTAGAAAACTTATCTTTTCTTGAGAAATTAACTAAGTGAAAATATTTCATAATCTGTAAATTAAAAGTGGAAATAAATAACACAAATGTCACTTCCTTATTTTTCCAAGTCCTGTTAAACTATAAGCTAAAAACCAGGCTTAAATAAAGGGATGGTATGGGGAGGGAGGTGGGAGGGGGGTTCAGGATGGGGAACGCGTGTACACCCGTGGCGGATTCATGTTCATGTTCAGTTCAGTCACTCATTCGTGTCCGACTTTTTGCGGCCCCATGAACTGCCGCACACTGGGCCTCCCTGTCCATCACCAACTCCAAGAGATGGGAATACAAGACCACCTGACCTGCCTCTTGAGAAATTTGTATGCAGGTCAGGAAGCAACAGTTAGAACTGGACATGGAACAACAGACTGGTTCCAAATCAAAATAGGAGTACGTCAAGGCTGTATATTGTCACCCTGCTTATTTAACTTATATGCAGAGTACATCATGAGAAACGTTGATCTGGAAGAAGAACAAGCTGGAATCAAGATTGCCGGGAGAAATATCAATAACCTCAGATATGCAGATGACATTACCCATATGGCAGAAAGTGAAGAGGAACTAAAAAGCCTCTTGATGAAGGTGAAAGAGGAGAGTGAAAAAACTGGCTTAAAGGTCAACATTCAGAAAACGAAGATCATGGCATCTGGTCCCATCACTTCATGGGAAATAGATGGGGAAACAGTGGAAACAGTGTCAGACTTTATTTTTTGGGGCTCCAAAATCACTGCAGATGGTGACTGCAGCCATGAAATTAGAAGACGCTTACTCCTTGGAAGGAAAGTTATGACCAACCTAGATAGCATATTAAAAAGCAGAGACATTACTTTGCCAACAAAGGTCTGTCTGGTCAAGGCTTGGTTTTTCCAGTGGTCATGTATGGATGTGAGAGTTGGATTCATGTTGATGTATGGCAAAACCAATACAATATTATAAAATTAAAAAATTAAAAATATATAGAAAAAAACACAATATGATGTAAAAATATTGAGCCATTATAAAACCAATGACACATTTTCTCTGATCATATATCTTTTGAGTTATACTTAACAAACTAGTTTTAAAATACCACATGTGGTATTGTGATTCTTCTACACATAAGCATCTTATTCTACACCATCTTATTCCCTACAATGAACTTCATCAAAACTAATAAACCTGTTCAATGCTGAATCCACTGACCACATACATACAAGGATGAGGAGCCTTCAGTAAGACAGGAAATTAGTGGATAAGAAGTCAGCATTAAGCCTGAGTATTAAAAATTCTCCTTGTTTAAATATGGCTATTGCATTAGCTAAGGACTGAATTGAACTGAACTGAAATTAATTTTAAAGATGAGAGAAATGCTTAAATACTCTGTATCTTTGAAGATCAATGGGTATGTTTCTAATTCACTCTGTTAGATTCATTTCCAGAATTCGTTTTGACATGTTTGCTTACTATGTTTTAATGTAGCTTTTAGTTTCACTTCATATTATCTCTTGACATATTTCAACAAATGAAAAATATAATAACCAATAGGAAGTTAATCAAAATATCAAAGGTAAAGAATATTCTACACAATTTGAGAAATGTCTTAATGTCTGATCTTCAAAACTGAAGATTTTGTCATTTCAGCTCTACAGGATAGATTTAAGTTATTTAACATAATATATGGTTGATATGCTAGAAAGGAAATTATTTTAAATATGTAAATATTATTTAGGGATAATTGTAGTATGTGGGTAGAGCATATTAACACTAAGAAAATTTTCGAAAACTCATGAAGGTTCCTTACCCAGCACAAAGAGAATACATTAACATGAAAAGCAGATTTGAAGTCACTGCCCACTTCTTCACTAAGCAAAAAATTTGGTGGTCATGCTGAGAGTGAATTAACATTTTTACTGTTTCTTGATATATGAAATCAAAGCCAGGAATCATATTGACGTTCACAAAATACTTACTATGAATGCAGTGGTATGTAGATTACTATTAAAGGGCACTCAAACTGATCCACAAAGTAATCCCCTACCTTCCTCCAAACTCTCCTTATAAGACCACTGATACAAAAACTAAAGTCACAAAATAAATGGTAACTAAATAAAAAATTTCTTCTCCTGTACCATGAGTTCCTCATTGATAAACAGAATAAAAAGCCATCAACTCTGATTCTTTGATATCTGTACAGTTCTTGGGCCAAGAATTTTTTCATTAATTTGCACAGTTGGCTTCAATGAATGGTTATCAAAATATCTACAGACATCTACCATATAGTAATTATTTTTCTTCCTTTAATACATAGTTAATATCATGCATCATCTTAAAATATCATTCAAGAAAAGATTTCTGACAATAACTTCTATTTTCTCTTTGTAATATTTGTCATTAATATTGCAGTGTGAAACCTTAAATGCTTCCACAACTTTTGGTGTTGTCTGTACCTTTAGCAAAAAATTATTCACTTTTACTGCGTGGAAATTATTTAAGCATGCTGTTTTTTGCATATTATTTTTAAAAATCTTCCTTAGTTTACTGGATCAAGGATAAAAGAATCAAGGACAATTTCCAACTTATTATTCCCAGTTCTTCCTCTCCCACTCCTGCAATCAGTGAGCACCACCACCACCACCATTCCACTAGACAACTCATGTCTAAGTCTCCCTCTGCTAAGGAGGTACAGAAAGCATCCCAGTCTAGGATGGCGGTTAGTCAAAGGTAAGGTGACATCTGAGAGTGGACAAAATCAAGGCAGACTCTTAAGGTTACAGGACAGTTATATTGCAACTGAGTGTTCAGATCAAAAGGCTGCAGTGTTGCAAAAAATCACTCCACAGTTAGCTAGGATCCATGCAGTCTCCTGGTGCCTAATACTGAAGGCATTTTCTGTCTACTTCTCAGACAAGACAAGCCCTTCCTTTCTGCTTCCTTTCTCTCTCCCTTTGGTGCCTGCTCCTTCCTTTCTTTCATCTCCTGTCCCAGTTTCTTCCCTTTCTTCTCTCCTTCCCTATCTTCATCATGCAAGACTTTCAGTGGATGGTTCTGAAGTGGGTGATTTTACTTACTCATGCAGTTGAGGAGAGTGGAATATTTCTCAGGCTATAAGCTGGATACTTCACAAGGAAACAGGGGAAACACATCAATTAATCCTTAAAGAAATGATCTTGCCAGACACTTATGCCCTTATTTGAGAAGGCTTTACAATGGAAAATAAACTGGGGAATAGTGGTAAATTAATCTCCAGTCAAATATAATTCATTTTTTAAAGATACTCATAAATGCATTTCCTATTTGCACTTTTATTTTCTTGCTGCCTATGTGAAATCCTGCCACTTGCACATTTATGTGGCCCAGCATATACAGATTTTCATTTCACATTCAGCACTGGAGATCATTTCACTCTTTGTTTATGATGTTATTTTGGGTTGTCATGTTTATGTAACTCTTTCTATCACTTTTAATGCTTCAGTGAACCATATTTCAGTCATGGGTCCATTTTGAGTATTGGGGATATTATGCAACACAAGCATAAAAAAATACAAATTTAATAATGCTAACAGTAGCATGAAAATGGCATGAAAATACAGTAGGTGAGACAAACTGTATCCTATTAGCTAGATATTTACAAATATAAAACCAATGTGGTCCTGGAAAAGACATATATAACCTTAGCAGCGGTCCCCAATCACTTTAGCACTGGGGACTGGTTTCATGGAGGACAATTTTTCCATGGGCCAAGGGGGTGGGAGATGATTTGGGGATGATTCAAGTGCATTGTATTTATTATGTACCTTATTTCTATTATGATGACATCAGTTCCACCTCAGATCATTAGACATTAGATCCCAGAGGTTGAGAACCCCGGCTTTAGAGGACATAGTTATCATTAACTGTATAAGTAATGCTATTTCTAGGAAAATAAAAATTAGCCTTACATTTCAGATTTGTTTAAGGCTGTGAACAAATTGTTTCATGGATTTTGGATTTTTTTTTCTCTTCAAACTGACAAACTGCCTTCAACATGGCCACAAACCATACTTGAACAAAGACCACTCTATCAAAAAAATACCACTATGGTTTCCTTCACATTTCTTGTCTCTAAATTCCCTTTATATTACTTTTTTTTTTTTTTTACCTTCTGAGACATTACATGTGTACACACACACATTATAATTAGGAAATAAATTAGAAGGACTCCTGTGTTTTGACCTCTTATCATAATTTAAAGCAATTAATAAAAAGCACAGGAACATAAAAACATATCTTGACCTTAGAGTGCTTATCTCTATGAAGCCAGATAAAACACAGCAGTAGCTTTCATTTGTCCACAGCTTACATCTTCTCCACAGAATGTGCAATGACAGCACCCTTACTCCAGAGGGATGCTGTGCAATATCAAGAGCACAGAGAATCTGAAGGAAGGAGACTGAAACCGTTGTGAAGAAAAAAAAGCATTGCTGATTACAGCAATAATGATATTGCATATCCATTTAGGAAAGGGCATTCTGGAAAGAGTCAAAATTGACTTCTCTGACACACACTCAATGCTATGATGGATGAACAAGCATGTGTATTTATATACAAAAGTAGTTTGATGAATTTTCTAATAAATAATTGACAAATTAATTTTATTGCAAAAATAACTATTCACTGTGTTAGTACCAATAAACTGGCTCAAACTGACATCAAACTTCTCCTTACTTGTAAAACAGGAACAGTAATACCTAAACTTCCTGTCTGAAGTCAGCATGTACTGAACTCATATCCTGAGCAAGACTCATACTAGAGGAACAATACTTAGTCTTAATTCTTACCCTCACTCTGTGTGGGGTGGGGTGGGGATTGGAGCATGTGCTACTGAAATAGTTATTGTATTAACATTATAGAAGGCAGAGGAAAAGACAGTATTAAATGAGTCCTCAGCATGTTGGTTTATATTTTATCATTAGTTTTAAAAGCCATATTGAGTGAGACACTTTATCTAGTAGAGTTTATGGAAGGATCAATTATACAGCAGGAGAGTGAAAGGGAGAAGGGAATAAAAATGCTGCAAGAGTTGCCTTTACAGTAGGGATGGTGTGTAAATCTTGAGTTGCTACATATACAAAGCAATGCTGATAGCTTCTGACCTCAATGACAGACTATTCAGACAAAACTTGCTTTCTACTCATGGCTGGGTATATTTTTACAAGGTAGTATCATAAAGAAAGAGAGATTATCAAGGAAGACATTGATCCTAAAATCAATTATAAGCTTGTTAATGTGTTCAGTTTCATCCATTTCAGGCCTGATATAAACAATGGACATTAGACAGAACTAAGAATTCTCAGTTCTATTATGATGGCAAAATATGTCATCTTGTCAAAAGTGAGTAATTATGACAACTATATTTCATGTATCTGGGAAGAAGGCCATATTTAAGACTTCTTGGCTATTATTTGAAGAACTAGAGGATTCCTAAGGCAATCAGGCTAAAGAGTAGATGATAGGAAAAAGTGGAGAATTTTTGGAAATTAAAAAAAAAAAAAAGACCAGAAGGAAAGAATTGGGGTACTTTTACAAGGGCAACTAAAAATATAGACTCTCTGACATAGACTCTCCGATTAAGAAAAAGGATAAATTATATACATACATCTTTAAGATAATCATTTTTTTTTGTATACTATACTTGAAGTAAGTATAAGTGGTTCTCTCAAGGCTAGATATGAGCAGTTATGATCATTTTGTCACCTAATATTTGCCAGATACTTTAAAACTATTCACTTGCATTCTTCACAATATAGATCCATATAAAGAGATGAAAATGCTGAGTAACATGTTACCAAATACCACACTAGAAATCAGCTGAAGGCTAAAACCCTATGGTCTCTTCTTGATATAAAGTATGACCTAAGAACATGCAGACTCAAAAATAATAGAAAACTGAGAGACAGAGGACAATATTTGAAATATGAAAATGTGTTTAAAATAAAGCAATAAGTCAAACAAAGATTTAAAAAATCTAATGAACATATATGAGACCAAGTTTGAGAAGACAATTTTTGGCTTTGCCTTGTATAAGTTTCTTCTTAAACCAAACTTCTTCTAAAAAGAGAAGGCTGACAAATTTTCCCAAAGGTTTCTCCAAGCCTGAAAGTCAGCACAATTGAAGAGAGTATAGATTTTAAGATTATTATTTTCTGGATTTTAATGTGAAATTTACTACATATTGGCTAGGTGAACAGTGTCTAGTTAATTAGCTTTAATGAGTCTAAATTTAGTCTTAAATATGTACTTTTTAAGACTGTGCAAGGGAGGGGGTTATATTTTTAAAAATGGAAATTAAGTGCTTGGCCATTGCCGTCAGTACCAAAATCATCTATCCCTTTTTATTAATCTAAAATTCTATACATTATAAATGCTAGATTAATAAGATTATGCTCTAAAGATTACTGTTTCTAGGTCTTTCTAGCTGAGTGAACTTGGACAAATATCTGTTTTTTCATGTGTAAATAGGGTATAAATGTAAGCTTTCTTTTCCACTCATTGTTAGAAAGAAGTAAAATAATATAAAAACATAGTCATGAAAATAGCTATACTCATGAAAAAATGGACACCGAAGAAATTAGCCCTTCTGGGTACTTACAGTGTTCTAGGGGATTTGCTTGCAGCATTATCTTCATTTCAATCCTGTGAGGTTTTGTTATTATTATTTCACAAGTAAGAAGCTGCAGCAAGGGTAGCTTGACCAAGGTTGATCCAAGTCATCCAACTGTTGTTAAGTCACAGAGCAGCAAAGTCCCTAGGTGAGCACCTACCCAATCCACACATGACTTCTGAATAACCAAGTTGTTAGTAAGAGAAAAGGACTATTTAATCTTAAATCAGGAATGATAAAGAGAAGGGTAAAGAATAGGCTAACAGATGCTATGAACAACTATTTGAGTGTCTGCTCATTTCGCAGAACAAAATAAAACTCACTAAGCTGAGAAGGAGTCATAGACAATAAGTAAACAAATCACAGAGGAAATGGATAATTATTAAATACAACAAAATTGTTTAATGTGTATGTCTAATAGTATGTTTTTCCTATTTTTATAAAACTGCCAGTGAGAAAAGGAAGAAAAATCCATGTTAATTCATCATATATTCTGACACACTTCAGCTGTGGATTAAAGGAACCATGCCAGTTGCTGCAACTCCAGACAGAGAGCAAAGGAATCGTATACGAGGCCCCTGGGTTTATAGAAGTCTATCAATCACCCTGTCGGTCTTCCGGATCATTATTCAAGTTGCTATACCCAATTTTGCTGGATATATCAGATCAACTCCAGCTCCATAGGTAATTTCTCTCCCTAATGGGTTTGGAATTTGTTCTTTTTTTATTATCTTTAGGCTAATGTCCTGCTCAAAATCTTTTTGAAAATGATGGTAAGAATGTCAATCATTACCTCTGTGTGTGTGTGTGTGTGTGTGTGTGTGTGTGTGTGTCTGCCCGTGCACGCATCTGTGCATTTCCTTCACAAACGATTACCTTACTGTTAATACACAGGAAATTTAAAGGTACAGACAGAACAGTTATTTAGTGCTACTAATATTAGCTGAATATCGTGCTTTCTTATGTTACTATTGACATATTATTTTATATATTCCTTTGCTTATTCTAAGGGATCTTCAAGGATAGGGAAAAACATATTTAATGGTTTCAGGGTGATGCAAAAGTTTGGCATATATCTAGTCTTCTGATCAATAAAGAACAACACACTAGGAAGATTTAACTGAATATTTATCAAAATTCAATCAGCAAACAGATATATACATATAAGTATATATATATATATATATATGTATATACACTCTCACTAATTTTATTACTATAGACAATATTTATTAATGATATAATAATTTTATTAATTATATGCAATATAATATTAAAATACATAAGTGCTTAGTGACTGAACAGCAACATTAATGAAACAAGTATAGTTCTTGGAATGTGTGTGTGTTCAGTCACTCAGTTGTGTCCAAATCTTTGTGACCCCATCAATTGTAGCCCACTAGGCTCCTTTGTCCATGGGATTATTCCAGCAGGAATACTGGAGTGGGTTGCCATTTTCATTTCCAGGGGATCTTCCCGACCCTGGGATTGAACCCAATAATTGATACTCCTATTCATATTTGCCCTCCAGACTTTGTCCTTGTAATGTAGAATTTTCCTGATACAACTTCCCATCATACTCTTTCTATGTCTCTTTACCTTGGAATATATATTTGCTGATAGAAGTTAATTTAATGTACCTTAAGTTGTTCATGGGAGGGATACCTTTCCAAATATAATTTTCAGTCAGCTGTGGTATTTTGAAAAGACCACTGTTCATTGCAATTAAAAGAACTGAGTTCATATCTCAGACCTGACATGGACCAGGCATACAACTTCCTTTTCTGTTTACTTTTAAAATGATATCAAATCAAAACCACAGAGATACTGGAGATTATGATTTATTCTCAAATAACTCAATCCTTTTGTCCCTTAATCTTAATTTTGAGAGGAATAGCATCCTCTGATTACCATATAAACACTTTTCCAATTTATCCTCATAACAACTAATGCTACAGGGTAGCACATATCATCATTATCCATACTTTATATAGGAACAGTTAGGAGACTTGCACAAGGTCAAATGCACTATGCCTGGTTCCACAATTGTTGGGCTTTCTGCTATATACTTGTACCTTGCTTTGAATTTGGTTAGTCAATGAATCTGAGACAGTTATTGAGAGAAGTTACTTTTTATTATAATATATAAGCAAACACATAATAATTACTTTTTTTTGCCTTCATTGAACTGGGAAAATATCTGTCCTATGGGCAGAGTGGATAATTGTTTATATGGGTTATGCTTAATTCCTTATGCTTATGCAATTAATTTGTATGTTTGTCATTCTAAGCATATATATACAAAATAACCTAATCTATATGCTTATGTACAGACATCTATACATGTATGAACGCATATATATATATATATATATATATATATACACATACATATACAATTAACAAACATTCATTCCTATTCTTTACTACTCCAAGGGACACTTGTATTTTTTCTCTTTGCTAAATATAGTGCCAGATAAATCTCTTACATATCCTAAATTTACTTGCTCCTGCTGTTATGCATGTTATTAAAATGAGTAGATTTTCAAATCAGACACATAACACATTAGATACAAAAAACATGTTAATATTAATTAACATAATTTTTTGGTTGAAGTGTCCTGAAGAAAACAACAGCTGTATTGGTCTAGCACAATTAGTGAGGCAGGATAGTATAAAAGATTCTCACCATCTACAGATAACCTGAGGTTTGTGAGGTTGTTAGAAAAGGCCATTATCTAAGTTACCATGGTTTCTTACAGAAATATAATCATAAAACCTCAAACTCATCATGTTGAATGGTAAATATATGTGGGATGTCATGTTTTCCCATGAGTTTTCAGACTGATGATATTATACCATAAAATAATTCTTTTACTATTTTGAATATGGTGGCACCCAGTAAAAATGATTGCATATGTTATTTCAAATTATATTTAATTTTGTCATCATTATTTTCTTTTCTTTCCAGATGGACAGTGTGTTTTCTTCCTATTTTTAAAAACAGAAAGGTGGAAAATTGGTGAATATTATGAGGACACACTGGGAAGTACATTGTTACTATGGCAATAAAAAACAGAACAAATGCCTCAATTCTTCTTGGTAAAATTCCATTTTTCTGTGTGAAATGTTATAGTTCACTGCATTAAGTGTAAGAAAATAGTCTTTAACATTTTTAATTGAACTAAATATATCCGTTTAATTTAAATGCACTTAACACCTACTATGTTCCTGGTAATTCAGTTTACAAACATGACTGAAGCACCTTTTCTGACCTCTTTGTAGCCTGTTTGGGAAAACTGGAAAACTGTTAACTTTGACACAAAAAGCAACAAGTGGTACAAGGGAGATATCCAAAGGAAGTAAAGCATCTAACACTCTCCTCCCCTTGAAAATGTATGTTCAAAGAAATTTTGAAAAGCTGCATTCTTACAGTAAATAGACTGCCAGCAGGAAATCATAACAAAACTCTTCTTAACCAGTAGGGATATACAGAAGGTAGTATGAAAAATTACTGTAGATAGACTAAAAGGAATTATCAAGTATTTTTAAAAGAGAAATATGGTGATTCCTTTTCAAGCCTAGATATAATCATGGCAATCACTACTTAAAACCAGTTACTAATGAGAACCAGTAACATGACTTAAAAAGCCATTTGAGAGCTAGCTCTTGCCTGTTTCTAAAGTCCCATTCCATTCCATTCTCTGTTTTCTCCATACTTTGTCACTCTGATCTTCTTTAAGTTCCTTGAACAATTTTTCCTTTCTCAACACCTCCATATAAACTGCTCTCTCTGCTTGAAACATCTCCTGAACTTGAAATATTCCTTTAATATCCTTGTAAAAATCTAAGCTGTTCCCAATTTCCACCATTATCATCATTACCACCACGCCTGCCTTCACCAGATCAGCTGAGTTCCACTATTAAAGTCATATAATATTATCTCCATTAAATCTATCCCATATTATAATTATTTTTGTGACTTACAAGCTCTATTAACTTACAAAAATGCATTGAGGTAGAGCTCTCAACATGGCAGAGCAGAAAGACCCTGGGAGTACCTCCTCTTACACACACACCCAAATCACAAATATTAACAGAGCAACTAGAAGAGAAAAAGACAGGAACCTACCAGAAAAGACAGATACTCTACAACAAAAGATAGATACTCTACAACCAAAAATATAAAGATGGAGCCAAACAAGGCAGGAAGGAGGGGCATAATCGCCCTACAGTCAAGGCCCATACCCTGAGGTGAGAGACCAACAAATGGGAGAATAATTACAACTGCAAAGATTCTCCCCAAGGAGTAAGGGGTCTGAGCCCCATATCAGACTCGCCAGCCTGAGGTTCCTGTGCTAAGATGAGATCCCAGAATATTTGGCTTTGAAGGCCAGCAGGGTCTATTTTAGGGAGTCTCAGACTACCTAAGGGAAATAGATACTTCAATTAAAGTGCATACACAAAATCTCACACACTCCAGGACTCAAGGAAGAAGCAGTAATTTGAAAGGAGCCTGAGTCAGACCTACCAGTTGATCTTGGCAAAGCTCTTGGGGAGGCAGGAAGTGATTGCAGCTCACCTGGAGGACCCAGACACTGGCAATAGTCATTACTGTAAGCTTATTCTACTACATGCACACAGTACTGGTGAGTACCATTTTGGAATCCTCCATATAGCTTATTCATGCATCACCGACTTGATGGACATGAGTTTGAGCAAGCTCTGGGAGTTGGTGATGGACAGGGAAGCCTGGCGTGCTGCAGTCCGTGGGGTTGCAAAGAGTCAGACATGACTGAGTGACTGAACTGAACTGAGAACATATAGTTTATTAGCTTCAGCATCCATTCCCACCCTCACCCACCAGCCTGGAGGCAACAGTACAGGGATGCCTCAGGCCAAGCAACTATGTGTGCAGGGGCACAGCCCCACCCAGTAGCTGATAGGCTCTCATAAGACTCTCTGAGACTAAAGCCACCCCTGGACACAGCTCTGCCCACCAAGGCCATGGCTCCACACACAGGTGCACAGGCACTAGGTCTGAGACCTAGCAACCAGAGACCCTAGGACCAAGGGTTTCCCTTCATGGGCAAGCCCCAACCCAGAATTCGCTAGGCCCTGGTCACACATACCAGCAAGCCTGCTCTAGCTTCAGGACCAGCCTCACCCACCAGCAAGTTGACATTAACCCTAGGACAATTGAAGCCCCACAGCATGCTGTTGTAGGACCTAGTCCACCCACGAGAACACCAGCACCAGTCTATATATGGTTGGGTCCCATCCCCAACACGAGCAGACCAACACAAGCTTTGGGATGCTCGCTCCCAAATCTTAAAATTTGTTAGAAACACTAAGCCAACAAACAGCCAAAACAATCCTGAGGAAGAAGAGTAGAGACAGAATTATCAATCTTCCTGACTTCAGACTACACTACAAAGCACAGTAATCAAAACACTATAGTACTGGCATAAAAACAGACCCATTGATGAATGGAACAGAACAAGGACCCCTGGAGTAAACTCACATACTTATAGTCATTTAATCCATGACAGAGGAGGCAAGAATATACAATGGAGAAAAGATAGTCTCTTCAATAAGTGGTGCTGGGAAAACTGGACAGCTACATGGAAAGACTTGAAGTTAAAACATCTTCCCACACCTATACAAAAACAAACTCAAAATGGATTAAAGACCTAAATGTAAGACAAAAAGCCATAAAACTTCTCAAAGAGAACAAAGGCATAACACCTTTTGACATAAATCATAGCAATATTTTTTGGATCTGTCTCAAGGCAAAGGGAGAAAAAAGCCAAAATAAATAAATGGGACCTAATTTTAAAAGCTCATTGATAAAGACAAATATACAGTAAAGGGAGTAAGTCAATCTTGCACAAACCTATCAAAAGCAGTAGTCATGAGAGGAAGAGGGTAAAAACAAAGATTTGCTAAAATGTATCTGAAATTAAGAAATCAGCAATGTAATCATTCATGGATAGATAGATAACTATATTTAAACCTTATGGTAACCACAAACCAAAAATCTATAATTGATACACAAATAAAAATGAGAAAGGAATCCAAACATAACATTTAAAATAGCCATCAAATTATAAGGGAAGAGAAAAAAAAAAGAGTAAAGGGACAATAAAGAACTACGAAAATAACCAGAAAATAATTAACATAATGGCAATAAGTACATGTATATCAATAAATATTTTAATGTAAATGTACTAAACACTGAATTAAACTTGAAAGCTTTTGTAAAGCAAATTAAATCATCAATAAAAAGACAACCTACTCAATGGGAGAAAATATTTGCAAATGATATAGCCAACAATAACAATATCCAAAATATATTAACCACTCATACAATTCAATAGCAAACAAAATCAAATCATCTGATTAAAAACGGGCAGAACACCAGAACAGATAGTCTTTCAAGTCAACGGCACATGAAAAAATGCTCAACATCACTAATCAGAGAAATGCAAATCAAAACCACAATGAGATATCACCTCATACCTATCAGTGGCTACCATCCAAAAGAACGCAAATAATAAATGTTGGGGAGGATGTGGAAAAAATGGAATGTTGTACATTGTTGGTGTTGTTAATGTAAATTGGTACAGCCACTGTGGAAAGCAGTATGGAGATTACTGAAACAACTAAAAGATAGAATTACCATATTATCCAGTAATACTACTCTAAAAGAAAACAAAAACATTAATTCAAAAAGATGCATCCACTTCAGTGTTCACAGCAGCATTATTTACAATAGCCAAGATATGGGAGCAACCTAAATGTCAATAAACAGATGAATGGATAAAGAAGATGATGTATATGTATACATTTATGTGTATGTGTGTGTATATATATATATATAAAATACATATATATATATATATGTATGTGCATATATATATTGGAGAAGGAAATGGCAACCCACTCTGGTGTTCTTGCCTGAAGAATCCCAGGGACAGCAGAGCCTGGTAGGCTGCTGTCTATAGGGTCGCACAAAGTCGGACACAACTGAAGTGACTTAGCAGCAGCAGCAGCAGCATATATATATACGTGTATATTTACATATATATATATATATATACAATGCATACTACTCAGTAATTTAAAAATGATCATTTGCATCAACATGGCTGAATATGGAAGGGTATGAAGCTTAGTGAAATGAATCAGAGAAAGAAAATTACTGTATGATATTATTTATATGTGGAGTCTATAAAACACAATAGTGAATGCAATGAAAAAAAAAAAAATAGCAGGCTCACAGATGGAAAGAATATGCTAGTGCTTACCATTGAGGAGGTGGAAGGGTGGTGGGGCTAGAACCAGTAGGTTAATAAGTGGTACAAACTTCTATGTACACAATAAACAAGCTGTAAGAATATACTGGACAACACAGAGAATGTAGACCACATTTTCTAACTATAAGCTGATTATATTAAAAATGTTGAATCACTATTGAACACCAGAAACTAACATAATATTGTAAATCAAATATAGCAATAAAAAATTAAATTAGATAAAGTAGAAATATTTAGATTTGCATTTCTAGTCAACAGTAGATAAGTTTTTAATTTTTTCCCCAAATATTTTTCTATTCTGGTCTTGGATTCATAATTTAATCATTGTCTATGTAAGCAATACATATTATCATCAAAAAAAAAAAGATAAGAAAGGTTCCTCTTTTGCTAACTATATTAGTCTTAGTACCTACACAAGACTTGACAGATAATAAGGGTACAATGAATATTTGTTGAATGAATAGTATTTTCAAGATCACATTGCTATAGGAAAAATGATTAAAAGGAAATAACACTAGGGACAATGAGAAGAATAAAGAAAGTTTTATGTGGGTCCAAAAATTTAAATTAAGTCAAGAAAATTGTACAAAGGAAGGAGGAAACAAATCTTATTAAATGTTCAGAGAATATTTCACCATGGAAGTAATATTTGTTTAATTAAAAGAAATATGGAAGACTTAAATAGAAAACATGGCAGCAAAAAAGCTCACTGTTGTTGACAAAGGCTTCCCAAAGATATTTATGTTCTAATCCCAGAAGCTATAAATATGATACTTTATGTGGCAAAAGGAACTTTTAATGTGTGATTAAATAAGGATCTTGAGATGAGACAATTAACCTGAACTATCTGGGTGAGTCAAATGTAATCACAGAGCAGTTTATTATAAAGAGGTAAGAGGTAGAGCTTTGAGTGATACACTTTAAATATGGAAGAAAGCCAAGACATATAGAAATCCTTAGAAGTTGGAAAAAGCAAGAAAATATATTTTCCCCTTGCAGGCTCCATATTAAGTAGAGGGAACTTCCTCAACTTCACAAGGAACATCTACAAAAAACACTAAAAGTAACATATTTGATGGTTAATATGATACTAGATGATTTTCCCTTAAGATGAGGAACAAGGTAAGGATGTCCCTTCCCAGATCTCTGATAGAAAATCATTCTGAAACTCCTAGTTAACGGAATCAGACAAAAAAATAAAAACCTTTTATACTAGAAAGCAAGAAATAAAACTTTTCATTTGCATATTACTTGTTTATGCAAAAGAACAATGTTCTAGAAGATAAGAGAGTAGAAAACCAAGGTCACTTTGGGTTTGGCAATGAATTTTTAGATATAATACCAAACACATGATTTGTGAAGAAAAAAACTTATGTTGTACTTCATTAAAATTTATAATTTTTTTTAACCTGATTTTATGTCTACTTTGCAAAGACACTGTTAAGAAAATGAAAAGACAAGTCACACAATAGAAGAAAATATCTACAAACTAGGAGTCATATCCCTCAAATCTGCAAGAACTCTGGAAACTCAATAATAAGAAAACAGGCTACACAATTAAAAAGTAGGCAGGCAATCTGAACAATCACCTTATGAAAGAAGGTATCCAAATGGAAATAAGCATATGAAATGATGCTCAATACTATATGTCAGTAGGAAATTGCAAAGTAAAATAATAAGACAGCACGACGGAGCCTGGTGGGCTGCTGTCCACAGCGTTGCACAGAGACGGACACGACTGAAGTGATTTACCATGCATGCATGCACACACCTACAGAATAGCTAAAATCAAAAACAATGACAACACCAAATGGTGGTGAAGATATGAACCAACAGGAACTGTCATTCTTTGCTGGTGGGACTGCAAATGATACCACCACTTTGAAAGATAGTTTGGCAAGATTTTTGTTTACAAAACTAAGTATAGTTTTACCACGATTGAGTAATCAGACTCGAAGTATTTATCTAAATCTACAAAATCCCACACACAGATGCTTATAGCGGTTTTACTATAATTGCCCCAAATTCGATGCAACCCAAATGACTTTCAATAGGTGAATGGATAAACTGTGATAAATCCATACAATAAAATGCTATTCTATGATAAGATAAGTGACCTATCAAACCAAGAAAAGACATTGTGGAGCCTTAAATGCATATTGCCCAGTGAAAGAAACCAGCTTGAAAAGACTACATACTACATGGTTTTCACTATGTGACATATTGGAAAAGGTAAAATTAGAGGCAGTAAAAAAGATCAGTAGCTGCCAGGATTTGGGGAGGGAAGGATGTACTGGTGGAGCACAGGGTGTTTATAGGAAAATAGACCTATTCTGTGCAATATTGACATTATGCATTTGTCAAAACCCATTGAACTGTACAACATAAAGCCTGAACCCTAATGTAAACTACTGACTGTAGTTCATTATAATATATTAATATTAGTTCAACAGCTGTAACAAATGTACCACATTAATGCAAGAGGTTAGTAATAGAGAAACTATTGAGGTGGGGGGAGGCAGGAAGGAGAAGGAAATACACAAGAACTCTTTGTAAAGCTCATTATTTTCTATAAACCCAAAACTGCTCAAATAAGTAAATTCTATAAATTAAAAAAAAAATGTTGGGAGAAGTATGTTTAAAAGAAATAAACTTTTGCCTAGTGTTGTATTGCTACTAGGCAAAAGTAGAAAAATCAAAAATGGCTTATGTTCTACTTTTTGTTTTGTTTATATTTCTATTCTAGTCTATTTTTCCAATTCAAAAGTGTTCTTCAAAAAGATGTATTTTGGAACAGTTGACAACTTATTAATAGAGGTAGCACTTCTGACATCAAGTGAGAATCAGTTCTACATTTCAACAACAGAACACAAAAAGGCTTGCATTCCTTAAGGATTTCACAAACTGCTTATTAAACTTTCACAGGCTACTTCGAAAAGTAGAAAGAGGAGTCAGGTAAAAAACCTCAAAGGAAAAAATAAAAACTACATAGAAGGCAAACTCCTATTTTATTCTCCACACAAACACAACTTCCATTGAAAATGTTTTCTTTTTTCTTTTATTCAATGGCAGACTAAGAATTCTACAGAGAAACAAACCTATTCCCAAAGTGTACGTAACTAGTGCTGCCAAACAGAAGGTTATATCTAAAGGCGAAGCTGACCTCTTCACCATGAAGAGAATAGTGGAGAAGCGAAAAGGTCTTTCATCTGGACATTTAAGAACAACTGTGCAGGACTTGTTAGGGTTATAACTATAGATGACACTGAGAATCTGGATTTAAACAGTCATCCTGAGTACAATATTAGCTTGGCTCAAAGGGCCTAAAATATTATTATTTTTTGAAGAAGTTTGTCTATTAAGAGACTGAGAGCAATCAAAAATGGAATCTTTATACAAGAATATAAAATCCTTTTTCTCCTCCAGAAGGTGTTTCCGATAACAAAAATTACCCAATAGCTCAATTTATACTACAAAATGTATTCCCTATAATTATAATATGTAGAGTAAAAAGTAAAGTTGTATGAAGGTTTACGCTACTAAATCAAAAACATAGAAAGGGGCATAATATATAATAGATTTAAATGTCAATGTACACTTTTTCATCTATATGAAATACTGCTGGTAATTTCATACAGGTACCAAAATAGAGGTGATATTTTTCATCATTATGATTTGCTTATAATGGGAGGCTATTTCATAGCTGCAATCTTTTATAAAAAATTATATGCTTTAAATGACTGGAAGCTCTGAATATAGTCTAGGAGAAAGGGCTACTGTACTAAGATTAAATTTATCTATGAAAGCTTTGCTCAAAAAGTCTGCAGGAAATTACTTTATGGTAATAAATAATTTTTCAAAATTAAATTTATCATAAATATTGAGAAAATGTATGTGGAAGGTACTTTTAATGGGTGATAGGATTTTGACATAGCTGACAGATAAGATTTGAGAACTACAGATTCTAACTGTACTTTCTCCTTCTCTCCTGCTAAAAGCAGCTAAAAACTCATCTGCTTCAAAAAGGCTTGGCTAAGTAACCCTAACAAAATTCACTTTCATCCTGCATATATTCTCATTTATGTAGAACCATAATATGAATAATATCCAATGGATCTTTGAAAATAATATTAAATCTTTATTCCACAGGCAGTTTTCTAGAGACCACATTTCTTGAGTATTATTATTTTTAGACCTCATCAGTTCAGTTCAGTTCAGTCACTCAGTCCTATCTCATTGTGACCCCATGAATTGCAGCACACCAGGACTCCCTGTCCATTACCAATTCCTGGAGTTTATTCAAACTCCTATCCATTGAGTCAGTGATTCCATCCAGCCATCTCATCCTCTGTCATCCCCTTCTCCTCCCGCCTTCAATCTTTCCCAACATCAGGGTCTTTTACAAGGAGTCAGTTCTTGTAAAACTGGCCAAAGTTGAGGTGGCCAAAGTATTGGAGTTTCAGCTTCAGCATTAGTCCTTCCAGTGAGTATTCAGGCCTGATTTCCTTTAGGATGGACTTAATGACTGAGCACACTGGCACAGGTGATTATGCATATGCTGAATAGCAGTAAATATCACTGCTTATTTATTAATAATTTATATCAGAGGTAGCCAATTATGGCCTACAGGCCAAATACACCAACAGCTTGTTTTTGAAAATAAAGTTTGAAACACAGTCATACTCTTGGTTTACATATTATCCATGGCTACCTTTATGTTACAATGATAGAGCTGAGTATTTACAACTGACCACATGTCCAGCTAAGTCTAAAATATTTACTTCTGGACTTTATAGATGAATTATTTATTTGCTACCCCTGATTTCAAGAAATACTGTAATTCCCTGGCTATTACATTTGAGTATTTTGATAGTCCCGAAAGAAAGAAATGGTGAGTTTGGAGAAATGAAATATATTTTATTTTGTTGTTAAAAAAATGAGTTGTAAAAGAGAAAACAAATGTAGTTTAGCCTTTGACTAAATCAAGTTTCTGAAGTTTAAAGACAATACAAATGGTACCATTTGTTACATGCTTACCTTTTGCTTTACCTGTAGTGTTTTCTTCAATAATACTTTTAATGAGAAGGAAATGACAACCCACTCCAGTACTCGTGCCTGGAGAACCCCATGGACAGAGGAGCCTGGTAGGCTGCAGTCCATGGGGTCACAAAGAGTTAGACACGACTGAGCAATTTCACTTCACTCACTTCACTCACTTCATACTTTATCACTGGAGAAGGAAATGGCAACCCACTCCAGTATTCTTGCCTGGAGAATCCCATGGACAGAGGAGCCTGGCTGGCCATGGTCCATGGAGTCGCAGAGTCGGACATGACTGAAGGGACTAAATACGCACACACTTTTAATGAGGTATTATTATAGTTATTTTCCATGTGAGAAAAATGTGGTTTATATAGATTAGGAAACAGCAAAACTTACCTAGCAATTTACTTAGGAAGTGACATGACTAATTCCTGATTTCAAGTCTATTGAATTTCAAACCTAAATGTTAACAACAATGTTAAATTGTACTTTGTTCCTGAACAGTGAAGTATATCATGATCATGAATATGCTTTACCAATATTAGGAAAAAAAATTTCAACTGAATGTCCAACTAAGAATGAATTACTATATACCTCCTTTAAAAAAAAGGCATAGATATGTTTCTATTTACACTGCAAACATTTTCCTCAATAAGAAGGAGAAACGGCTGGAAACAGTTCGTATGGAACGGGAGGAATCAACCTACCTGACTTCAGGCTCTACTACAAAGCCACAGTTATCAAGACAGTATGGTACTGGCACAAAGACAGAAATATTGATCAATGGAACAAAATAGAAAGCTCAGAGATAAATCCACGCACATATGGACACCTTGTCTTTGACAAAGGAGGCAAGAATATACAATGGATTAAAGACAATCTCTAACAAGTGGTGCTGGGAAATCTGGTCAACCACTTGTAAAAGAATGAAACTAGAACACTTTCTAACACCATACACAAAAATAAACTCAAAATGGATTAAAGATCTAAACGTAAGACCAGAAACTACAAAACTCCTAGAGGAGAACATAGGCAAAACATTCTCTGACATACATCACAGCAGGATCCTCTATGACCCACCTCCCAGAATATTGGAAATAAAAGCAAAAACAAACAAATGGGACCTAATTAAACTTAAGCTTCTGCACAACAAAGGAAACTATTAGAAAGGTGAAAAGACAGCCTTCAGAATGGGAGAAAATAATAGCAAATGAAGCAACTGACAAACAACTAATCTCAAAAATACACAAGCAACTCCTGCACCTCAACTCCAGAAAAATAAATGACCCAATCAAAAAATGGGCCAAAGAACTAAAAAGACATTTTTCCAAAGAAGACATACAGATGGCTAACAAATACATGAAAAGATGCTCAACATCACTCATTATCAGAGAAATGCAAATCAAAACCACTATGAGGTACCATTTCATGCCAGTCAGAATGGCTGCGATCCAAAAGTCTACAAGCAATAAATGCTGGAGAGAGTGTGGAGAAAAGGGAACCCTCTTACACTGTTGGTGGGAATGCAAACTAGTACAGCCACTATGGAGAACAGTGTGGAGATTCCTTAAAAAACTGGAAATAGAACTGCCTTATGATCCAGCAATCCCACTGCTGGGCATACACACTGAGGAAACCAGAAGGGAAAGGGGGAAACATGTACCCCATTGTTCATTGCAGCATTGTTTATAATAGCCAGGACATGGAAGCAACCTAGATGTCCATCAGCAGATGAATGGATAAGAAAGCAGTGGTACATATACACAATGGAGTATTACTCAGCCATTAAAAAGAATACATTTGAATCAGTTCTAATGAGGTGGATGAAACTGGAGCCTATTATACAGAGTGAAGTAAGCCAGAAGGAAAAACACCAATACAGTATACTAACACATATATATGGAATTTAGAAAGAGGGTAACAATAACAAAAGAGACATTGATGTATAGAACAGTCTTATGGTCTCTGTTGGAGATGGAGAGGGTGGGAAGATTTGGGAGAATGGCATTGAAACATGTATAATATCATGTATGAAACGAATTGCCAGTCCAGATTCGATGCATGATACTGGATGCTTGGGGCTGGTGCACTGGGACGACCCAGAGGGATGGTATGGGGAGGGAGGAGGGAGGAGGGTTCAGGATGGGGAACACATGTATACCTGTGGCGGATTCATTTCAATATTTGACAAAACTAATACAATATTGTAAAGTTTAAAAATAAAATAAAATTAAAAAAAGAATATTAATTAAATGGTTTTATAAAACCAGTTACCTACTGTTACAAAGAAACAAAAAGTGAAGTAAATGCAGTGAAAACTCTGCTTTGCCACTAATTTTGCTTTCTAGCCAAAACTTTTAAACTATCTGAGCTTCAAACTGATCAACAGTAAAGCAAGACTAAGAAATCTGTATTCCAATGTTCATAGCAACATTAATTATAATTGCCACGATATGAAAACAACCAAGTGTCCATCAACAGATGAATGGATAGAGAAAATGTGGTATATATCTATACAATGGAACACCACTCAACCAAAAAAAAATGAAATTTTGCCATTTGTGACAACATGGATCAATCTGGAGGGTATCATGCTTAGTGAAATAAGTCAGCTAGAAAAAGACATACTGTCTGATATCACCTATTATGCAGAATCTAAAAAATTAAAAACAATAACACCAACAAATGAATGAACAAAAGATAGAAACAGGCTCACAGGTATAGAAAATAAACTAGTGGTTACCAGTAAAGAAAGAGGAAGAGGGAGAGGCAAGATAGATGAGGGAATGACAAGGTCCAATTATTAGCTGCACAATAAATAGCAAGGAGAACACAGGAAATATAGTCAACATTTTATAATAACTTCATAAGGAAAATAATTCTACAAAAAATAAAATTACTATGATGTACACCAGAAACTAATACAATAGGTACCGTACTTCAATTTTAAAAAAAGAAAAATTTACAGTAAGTAACTGATGCAACCATGATACAAAAATGCATAGAATGTAGTAGTTAATAGATAATAAGTAGTTAGTTATGAAATACATTGGTCATATAGGAAGACTTGTTTTTCTTGCATAAATATTTATTTAAAAATTAACTTATAGTTTAAAAGTGTTGCAAAATAGTATGTTTTCATTTCTCTAAGATTTATGGTTTTCTAATTTGAGTGGGTAGATTCTATAAAAGCAGGAATCAACAATCTCTTGAGGTCTTTTTACTTCCAATAACTTAAAAGAAGTATTAGTTTACTGGATACAAATTAAGGCCCAGAGCTAATCTCAGCACAGTGGATATCAGGCATGTTTACCCTTGTTTCCACCAAACAAGTTTGCCTGATTCAAGCATTGTCTACCTAATACTTTCAATAGACTTTGTCACTAAGCTTACCATTTCCAGAAGCCCAGTTCTGTTTACTTTCTGAACACTTACCACTATTTATTAGAAAGTACAATAACATGCAGAAAATAAGAGTTTTATGGCAAAGATGTTATCTTGGTTAAGCAAGATCTTGAAACTGGTAATTACTGAGAATTTTGCATTACTACTAAATCTGTTCTAAATCTGCATTACTACTAAATCTGCATTACTACTAAATACATAAATATATATGTATGCGTACATATTATGCATTTATATACAGTAAAAAAATAATCTGGCTTTGTAGTTATTCTTTCCAACCTATTTTAAATTCAGGAAAAAGATCATTTTCCAAATGACACTAATAGGCAATAAATATCATTCTACTATTAAAAGCAAGCAACTCGCTGCTTTATTATGGGCAGGTTTCTTGCTCTTCACTAACATTTACTAGATATTTACTATGTACTACCTATCCTTATTATTTAATATTCATTAAAACTACAAGAAAAGTCTAGTCAGTATACATGAGAACTGAGGCTTAGGAATCATAATTTACCCAAAGTCTAAAGGCTTAGTAAGAGGCAGAAATGGAAATCAAAGACAGCCCTTTCTAACAATGAAGTGTACTATTATACATCAGGGAATTGTATTTGCATTTCAAATTGTGGTCATTTGGGATAGTGTATTCTTCACTTGGAAACAGCTATTATTATAGTCAGTATGTGAAGGATTAGAAAATTATAAAAAGGCCTATTATGATGACAGAGGGACAAAGTGTCAATGTATTTATGACTTGCATTTACTCCATTAGATATGCAAAACAAAATGTGGTTTTAGGATGCAATTCTTATGACAAATTCTTTTGTACATTGACAAATGTCTGGTATGAAAATGTCATTATATGAAGTGAGACTGGTTAAAAGCAAGCAAAAAAAAAAGAAAAAAGTTACAGCTAATAAAGATCTCTCTGTTTTGCTTCTACAAGGTATGAGTACTTTCAGATTTGACTTTCCGTTGATCTGTTAAATTTCTGTAGGGACTCAGGTGTAATTGAGTGCAACTCTTGTCTTTTCTAAGTCTAAACTCTTTCTTTACACAATTATCCCTCTTTTCATGAATCCAGTGTGTGTCTGCCCCTTACCACAATTGAACTTAACCTTTGAAACAAAATTAATCTAATACCAATAACTACTTAAGTGCTGTCTTTCCTGGGCATATTTGCATTTTAAACCTGTTAACTCTTATTTACAAAAACGACTTTTAATTTTCTTCTGGTAATTTTTTTTTAACACTGCAAGGAAATGGGTCATACTTCAAAGAAGAGAATAAGCCATATAACTCATGCAGTTAGTCATTTTACAATAAGACTAATAAATATGGCCATACAGAATGTCAGCCCTGAGGAATAACCCGGGTACACTCTCTAGACTCCTAATCATAGGAGCTATTAAGGGTGGAACCCTTTCACTCCTGAGTCCAGAATCTAAATTGCATAGCCCTGGCACCCATCCTTTCCCTCTAGTTTTCCTCTCTAACACTTCTTCTTAACCCAGCTATGCATCACTTAACCCAGCCGTATATCTTTAGGAACCAAGAAGCCCAGATCTACAGATTAAATTCTTTGGATCTATACATAATATTTTTAAATGTTGTGACAATTTATAATTTGTTATGAATGATTTCTGTGTTTTCTATTTACAACTGGGAACCAGAGATCAAATTGCCAATATCCGCTGGATCATGGAAAAAGGAAGAGAGTTCCAGAAAAACATCTACTTCTGCTTTATTGACTATGCTAAAGCCTTTGACTGTGTGGATCATAATAAACTATGGAAAATTCTGAAAGAGTTGGGAATACCAGACCACCTGACCTGGCTCTTGAGAAACCTATATGCAGATCAGGAAGCAACAGCTAGAAATGGACATGGAACAACAGACTGGTTCCAAATAAGAAAAGGACTATGTCAAGGCTGTATATTGCCACCCTGCTTATTTAACTTCTATGCAGAGAACATCATGAGAAACGCTGGACTGGAAGAAGCACAAGCTGGAATCAAGATTGCCAGGAGAAATATCAATAACCTCAGATGTGCAGATGACACCACCCATATGGCAGAAAGTGAAGAGGAACTAAAAAGCCTCTTGATGAAAGTGAAAATGGAGAGTGAAAAAGTTGGCTTAAAGCTCAACATTCAGAAAATTAAGATCATGGCAACCAGTCCCATCACTTCATGGTAAATAGATTGGGGAAACAGTGGAAACAGTGTCAGATTTTATTTTTGGGGGCTCCAAAATCACTGCAGATGGTGATTGAAGCCATGAAATTAAAAGATGCTTGCTCCTTGGAAGGAAAGTTATGACCAACCTAGACAGTATATTCAAAAGCAGAGACATTACTTTCCCAACAAAGGTCTGTCTAGTCAAGGCTATGGTTTTTCCAGTGGTCATGTATGGATGTGAGAGTTGGACTGTGAAGAAAGTTGAGTGCTGAGGAATTGATGCTTTTGAACTGTGGTGTTGGAGACAACTCTTGAGAGTCCCTTGGACTGCAAGGCGATCCAACCAGGCAATTCTAAAGGAGATCAGTCCTGGGTGTTCATTGGAAGGAATGATGCTAAAGCTGAAACTCCAGTACTTTGGCCACGTCATGTGAAGAGTTGACTCATTGGAAAAGGCTCTGATGCTGGGAGGGATTGGGGGCAGGAGGAGAAGGGGACGACAGAGGATGAGATGGCTGGCTGCCATCACTGACTCGATGGATGTCATTTTGAGTGAACTCCAGGAGTTGGTGATAGACAGGGAGGCCTGGCATGCTGCAATTCATGGGGTCGCAAAGAGTAGGACACGACTGAGCAACTAAACTGAAGTGATTAAGGATAAAATGAATAATAGCATAGACTGGTACACAAACAATCCTTATTAACCGTGTCATTATTATTGCTGTTTAATCTACTAAGCAACACTGCTTTTAAGAATAATCATTTCACAAATCAAATTATTTGCTGGATGTGTATTTTAATATATAGGAAAAGTGAGATTTGTGTTTCATGCTCAAATGTCACTTTGTACTTCAGACTTAGATATGAGTTATAAAAAACAGATGAAATTATTATTTTTCACAAATCATAACTGAACAGTTATAACCTCAAGGAGCTCATCCTGACATACATAACAGACCTATGGGCTAAGTGTGACAACAGCATTGTACTGTTTGAGGTCAGAGTATTATCTCCAAAGTAATTATTTTCTAGTCCTATTCTGAGACAGCGTAATTGATTTAATATATCCAATCAATACATATTTGTTTCTGTTGTTTTGATTGTGGATTTTTCAGAGAAGTCAGATTATTATTTTCAACAGAACAAATCTTTGCATACCCAGTGTAAAATAAAATACTTAGAGACATTGAAAGCTATAAACTTTAATTTTACCACCATAAAACAGAAATAACCCCCAAGTATATTGTAAAAAAGTAGCTCTACTTCCTTTTTAAAAGATGAAACATCTTTTGCTTCTTCTCTTGATTCCAGTTTTTTCCTCTTCAATTCATGCCACCTCCTTAGGGCTTTTATCAAACAAGCACCACTTCTTGATTCATTATCCTTCTTTTTCACTTTTTTTCACCACCCTGCTACCTCCCAACACATGCCAAACAGAATGCTAGAATCTCTAGGCATTACATAAATAGGCAATCTTAGTGTTTCCCTAATGCCTTTATTTCGTATTCAAGAATAAATATTAGTCCCAAGTTCATCACCTTCACTTCCCTGCCCTACATTTTCATTTCAGTTTTCACAAATCTACATAGGTACTTTTTTTGAAATTGTTCCCTCTAAGGTCATCAATTACTTCCTAGTGGCAAGTTCATTGAAAATCTCTTTGGTTGACTTCTCTTTGATGTCAATAGCATGCATGATCTTCTCAATTAAAAGCACCCCCTCTCTTTACTTCCATGAAAAAGCTTTTCTTCCTTCTGCTACTTCTCTACCATTTTGTGGTTCTCTACCAGTATCTTTTCCTCTAACTATTCTATAGGTTCACATCACCTATATATACATGGTCTTCTTTCTCTTGAGCCCCAGACATTTGTATCCACATTTAAACTTACATATCTATTTGAATAAAATATAGACCACTGGGTCGCTACATAGATAATCTCAATGCATATACTACACCAGTTCCTCTTCTTCAAATATTCTCTATGAAACAAAAAACTGAGAATTGTTTTCCAGTCCCACCCCCTCCAGTCAAAAAGCTTTGTCTCCTCTACATTTTCAGTGTCTTTCCACATTGCCCTACTGACACCACTCAAATTCAGTCCATCAGTATGTCAATTTTTGTACTTTTTCCCTCAGTCTCCAATGTCACCTCTGTCTAGTAAAGAATCCACCTGCAATGCCAAGGAAACCTGGGTTCAATCCCAAGTTTGGGAAGATCCCATGGAGAAGGGAACGGCTACCCACTCCTGTATTCTGGCCTGGAGAATTTCATGGACTGTATAATCCATGGGGTTGCAAAGAGTTGGACATGACTGAGCAACTTTCACTTTCACATTCTCCTTTTTACTACCTGCAAATTCTTTATTAATCCATGAAACAACTTAGAGACTGAAAAACAGATTGGCACTTATTTTAACACAGTCATTATCTCCCCTATTATCCTTAATAAAAACTGCTTAATATACCTATGTCAACTCAACTTACCTTCTCTGACTCATGAGTATACAGGCTAAATTTCAGCCTTTAAAGTTCATTTAACTTTTTCCAATTGAATGTCAATATCTCAGGGCTCTCTGCTTTTTATACATTTTCTGTTGGAACCTCCTTCCTTCTCTGGATAACTACTTTTAATTATTTGGGTTCAGAAAAAATAACACCATATGTAAAAACCTATCTGTGGTATTCCTCACTGGCCTCAGAGAACAAGACAACCAATATTATAGCACTTACTAGGCAATATTACAACTTTGATATTCTTATCAATCACCTTTATGGAAAATTTTATGGACATATGTTAATCTTTGCATTCACTATGCCTAGTAGCTTTAGTTAATCTTAAATATTTATGAAGAAAAAAAAGTTAATCTACAATAAAAGACAGAAGTATCAAATTAATCAAAGATTAATGCATGAATGATATAACCAGAATGTTATTTTTTATCCAGTATGGTAAAACCAAAGTATTTAGTTCAGTTCAATTGCTCAGTCATGTTCGACTCTGGGACTTAGGACTACAGCACTTCCTTACCCATCACCAACTCCCACAGGTTGCTCAAACTCATGTCCAATGATTCGGTGATATCATCCAACCATCTCATCCTCTGTCCCTTTCTACTCCTGCCTTAAATCTTTCCCAGCATCAGGGTCTTTTCCAATGAGTCAGTTCTTCACATCAGGTGACCAAAGTATTGGAGCTTCAGCTTCAGCATCAGTCCTTCCAATGAATATTCAGGACTGATGTGAGTCCCTTGGAGAGCAAGGAGATCCAATCAGCCCATCCTAAAGGAAATCAGTCCTGAGTATTCATTGGAAGGAATGATACTGAAGCTGAAACTCCAATACTTTGGCCACCTGATGCAAAGGACTGACTCATTTGATAAGACCCTGATGCTGGGAAAGATTGAAGGCAGGAAGAGAAGGGGACTACAGAGGATGAGATGGTTGGATGGCATCTATGACTCAATGGACATGAGTTTGAGTAAACTCTGGGAGTTGGTGATGGACAGGGAGGCCTGGTGTGCTGCAGTCCATGGGGTCACAAAGAGTTGGACACGACTGAGTGACTGAACCGAACTGATGTGTTTTAGGATAGACTGGTTTGATCTCCGTGAAGTTCAAGGGACTCTCAAGAGTCTTCTCCAATCCCATAGTTCAAAAGCATCAATTCCTTGGTGCTCAGCTCTCTCTATGGTCCAACCCTCACATCCATACTTGACTACTGGAAAAACCAAAGCTCTAACTGGTCAGACCTTGGCAAAATAATGCCTCTGCTTTTTAACACACTGTTTAGATTGGTCACAGCTTTTCTTCCAAGGATCAAGCCTCTTTTAATTTCACGGCTACAGTCACCATCTGCAGTAATTTTGGACCCCAAGAAAATAAATTCTGTCACTCTTTCCCCATCTGTTTGCCATGAAGTGATGGAACTGGATGCCATGATCTTCATTTTTGAATGCTGAATTTTAAGCCAGCTTTTTCACTTTCCTCTTTAACTTTCATCAAGAGGTCCTTTAGTTCTTCACTTTTTGCCATAAGGGTGTCGCAAGATGTACTCTGCATATAAGTTAAATAAGCAGAGTGACAATGTACACCCTTGACGTACTCCTTTCCCAATTCAGAACCAGTCCATTTTTCCATTTCTGGATATAACTGTTGCTTCTTGACTTGCATACAGATTTCTCAGGAGACAGGTAAGGTGGTCTGTATTCTCATCTCTTTAAGAATTTTGAAGAGGAATTATGAGACTCCAAACATTTATGGGTGCCAAATAGCTCAGCCTTTAAAGAGAACATCAGAACATATTCCTCAGTAAATTCCTTAGATGAGGACAAAGACATGATAGAAAATGAAAAAAAAAAAAAAAAATCAGCATGTGAAGCCAATAACCATGAAAAACAATGGATTCAAAAGCTAGAGCAGATGCAGGACTGTATCCTAAATAGCGAATGTTTCCTATCCCCAGGGCAGAGGTACAATATGTTTATCCAGCAGGATTTCAAAATTACTACTGTAGGTTTCTCATTCTTCTGCTTTTTGAATAGTAGTGTTTTATTTTCCTGAGTGGTAGTGTCATTTTCAAAGCTTGTGAGTGTGTTAAGTTGCTTCAGTCGTGTCTGACTCTTTGCGACCCTGTGGACTGTAGCCCACCAGGCTCCTCTGTCCATGGGTTTCTCTAGGCAAGAACACTGGAATGGGTTGCCCTGCACTCCTCCAGAGGATCTTTCCAAACCAGGGATCGCACGCATGTCTCTTATGTCTCCTGAGTTGGCAGGCATGTTTTTTACCACTAGTGTCAACTGCAAAGCCCTTTTCAAAATATACTAGATGCTGTAATACATTATAAATAAATATATTACAATGTAATTTTAATTTATATTATAGATAAATTATAAATATGTAATATATAAATATTTTATTTATTATTTAATCTACATATATGCCAGAAAAAGAAAGTCAACATTTTGAATCTTTTCCATTTTCTGGCAAAATGAAGGAATATGTGTGTGTGTGCAAATTACCTCCACCTCACTGTTTTTTTAACTTATAGTGGCCCTCTGCCTTGAATGTCCTTCCAAAAATGTTTACTTACTTACTCTCTTCTTGCCTTTTATTCTGTGCTTAAATGCCATATAATCGGAAAATTCTTGGCCCAACCACTTGTATAAGTTAGGAAGACACATCTTTTTCTATCTTTTTCTCCTGCTTTGTGTTTGGAATGAAGTACTTATCACCATCTGATATTTGTGTTCATTACTTATTTTGCATCCCTGCCCCTCACTGTGTGTGTGTGCTCAGTCGTGTCTGACTCTTTGCAACCCTATGGACTGTAGCCTGCCAGATTCCTCTGTCCATAGGCGTTTTTAAGCAAGAATACTGGACTCTGTTGCCATTTCCTCCTCCAGGGGATCTTCCTAAACCAGGGATTGAACCCATGTCTCCTGCACTGGCAGGCAGATGTTTTACTACTGGGCCACAGATTCACTGCTATGTCCTCAGTGCCTAGAAGAGTTGTTGGCTCATATTAGGAACTTAACATTAAATACATGATTGAATAAATCACAGAATATTAATCTCAATAGATTTCCTATCAAATTCTTTATGTAACAGATTGATCCTTGAAAATATATTAAACATGTCATATCACTTAATATTACACTTAGAATACATCTAAACTACCTAACTTTTGAGAGTTTCATGGAGTGCAAGGAGATCCAATGAGTCCATTCTAAAGGAGATCAGTCCTGGGTATTCTTTGGAAAAAATGATGCTAAAGCTGAAACTCCAGTACTATGGCCACCTCATGTGAAGAGTTGACTTATTGGGAAAGACTCTGATGCTGGGAGGGATTAGAGGCAGGAGGAGAAGGGGCCGACAGAGGATGAGATGGCTGGATGACATCACCAACTCGATGGCCGTGGGTTTAGGTGAACTCCGGGAGTCGGTGATGGACAGGGAGGCCTGGCGTGCTGCAATTCATGGGGTCGCAAAGAGTCAGACATGACTGAGCAACTGAACTGAACTGAACTGAAACTACCTTACAATGCACCATGATCTGATCAGATGAATATGATCTGACCTCTGTCTACATTCTCCCATGCAGACTCCAGGGGTAGCTTGTGAATGTCAAAGTGGAGTTTTTTAAGCTCTCTGTAATCGCTACCTGCTCTCCCAAAGTTACGGCCAAAGTAAAAACAATATGCTTATCAGGCTCATGATACCCTCCCAACCTTTATTTCCAAACAGATACTAACCTCAACTTTGTAAGTGGACACCATTTATGTGCATAAGATCTGTATTCTAGTCCTAGTGCTTTACAGATCCTCTGGGACTCAGTCTTGAGTTTGAACTAATTTATGGTAACCCTTTGACTTCTAAAGTCCTGTAATTCTGTAGCAAATGAAATATCAAATGCCATTCTCATCAAATACATTTAAAGTCTTAACTATTTTGTAGTATTTGTGCAGTTCAATTTTCTATAGACTGAACTCTTTAAAGGAGAATACAGAAATATCAATGTACCTTGACTGGAATAATTTGTTTTTGCTGAGCAAAGCTCTACTGTTATCAGTAAAATCCTAAAAAAAAAAAAAAAAAAAAAAAACACACAAAAACTGAGTCAATTGAGTATTCCTGTAGCACAGAACAGATTAAGCAATATTAAGGTATTTTTATGTTAAACTTTCCAAATGCAGATAAATAGATTTAGGCTTAGAAAAGTCTATATGTATCAGTTTACTACTTGAGTCAACCTCAATGAAAGAAGATGCCTGCATTTCTAGAAAAATCTGAAAAGCAGAAGTCAGACAAAGTTATATTCAGTTCACATTTTGGTCTGTTTGAACAAATTATATAACTTCCTCATCTCTCACTTTTATCATATCAAAAATGAGATATTGTTTGTGTTGTAAGTATTATCAATGATATGCTTATTATGTGTGCCATAGCATATTCACAATGTAATAGGTACTAAATAAACTCCACCTGCTAAGATAATGATTAAGAGGGAAATTTCATATTTATTGTCTTTAAGAAGCAGGATTGCTCTTTTTTATTTTTTTTAATTTAATTTTATTTTTTAACTTTACAATATTGTATTGGTTTTGTCATATATCAAAATGAATCCGCCACAGGTATACATGTGTTCCCTTTCCTGAACCCTTCTCCCTCCTCCCTCCCCATACCATCCCTCTGGGTCATCCCAGTGCACCAGCCCCAAGCATCCAGTATCGTGCATCGAACCTGGACTGGCGACTCATTTCATATATGATATTATACATGTTTCAATGACATTCTCCCAACTCATCCCACCCTCTCCCTCTCCCACAGAGTCCAAAAGACTGTTCTATACATCAGTGTCTCTTTTGCTGTCTCATAGACAGGGTTATTGTTACCATCTTTCTAAATTCCATATATATGCGTTAGTATACTGTATTGGTGTTTTTCTTTCTGGCTTACTTCACTCTGTATAATAGGCTCCAGTTTCATGCTCTTTTTTAAAATATAAATAATGACAAGGTAGAGATATCTTTTGATGGAAATAAAGTTATGTAAAATTTTTCTTAAAATATATTAAGATCTGGGTCATACTATTTGCTATTAGTTTTGAAAAGCAGAGATATTACTCTGCTGACAAAGTTCTGTATAGTCAAGGCTATGGTCTTCCCAGTGGTCACGTATGGTTGTCAGAGCTGGACCGTAAAGGTGGACCATCAAAGAATTGATGCCTTTGAACTGTGGTACTGGAGAAGACTCCAGAGAATCCACTGGACAGTAAGGATATCAAGCCAGTCAATCTTAAGGGAAATCAACCCCGAATACTAATTGGAAGGACTGATGCTGAAGCTGAAACTCCAGTGTTTTGGTCATCTGATATGAACAGCCGACTCACTGGAAAAGTCTCTGATTCTGGAAAAGACTGAGGGCAGAAGGAGAAGAGGGCATCAGAGGATGAGATGGCTGAATGGCATCACCAATGCAATGGAC
Source organism: Bos indicus x Bos taurus (assembly GCF_003369695.1). NCBI lineage: Eukaryota > Metazoa > Chordata > Mammalia > Artiodactyla > Bovidae > Bos > Bos indicus x Bos taurus. Next base: position 78,093,764 of record NC_040081.1, on the reverse strand, counting down.
ATGAACTTGGATGAACTTCAGGAGATGGTGAGGGACAGGGAGGCCTGGTGTGGGCTCCAGTCCACGGGGTCACAAAGAGTCAGAGAGGACTGGGCAATTGAACAACAAGTAGCTATTTATATATGTACATATTTGGACTGAACATGAAATTGAGTTCCAAAGCTCTTCCAGTTGATTGTCAATGAAGAAAATATTTTTGCAAAACAATTATATTTTCTAGATAAGAAATGTTCTAAATATATATATTAATGCAACAATGATAACATAATTTTACCATTTACTGAGTCCCTGAAATTCCACCAAGAACTCTACAAGAGAGGATCTGTTAGCTTGAACTTTACAAGAGTGGATTTTTCAGCTTGATTTAACAGATGAAGAACCAGAGGGCTTCATTTTGTGACATAACATATGCTTTCCAAACATTACCATAAAACTAATATAAAAGATAATCAAACTGAAACAGCTTGCACAGATTTTTTCCTGATAAATATAAAAAGCAATAGATGCATACTTATGACTATATAAGGGAATTCACAGTTCATTACAATCTGTGCACAGATTCAGTATTGTACCTGAAATGGTGTTATCATATTTAGTAAATTTTAGATGATTTGTTTATGATGTAATGTTTTAATTGAAAAGTAATTGGCAACATATGTATTTTTGCTGTCCTCTCTACTCCAAATAGGGTAATTTGTAGGGTTCATTGGCTACCTCCTTAATCGGAAATATTCTATTCTAAATCTGATTATAGTCCAGAAGTACTAACTACTCAAGTACAAGAAGAGTAGATGCCAGCTTAATTTAGAAAAACAAGGATCCCAGGAAACTAACCTAAACTCTAAGTATCAAAAGTAAGGAGATTTGAAAGCTTATCATATCCATGAAAAATATATCAAGAAGATATATGTGGCAGAAGCTAGGCAAAGAGAAAAACAGACATTCTCAATCCTTCTGCAATTCAAAGGTCTTCTGAACAGAATACATTACACTTGTAAGAGATGAACATCACTAAAACAAATTAAATTAAAAACCTGCAAATGAAATGATACTGTGAAAAATGTATATGTACACTTAAGGAAATATTTTAGGCTCTAGAATATAAAGCGATGCACATCTTATTTATAAGTTTATGGATATCCACTGTAACTAAGGTTATTTTAGCAAGAAGATTTTTACTAAATACATCTTAATGCTTCTGAAATCATAGATTTCTAAAAGCAAAATAAAATAAACACTGTTGCTGCTGTTTAGTTGCTAAGTCATATTCCAACTCTTTACAACCATTGGACTGTAACCCACCAGGATCCCCTGTCCATGGGATTTCCCAGACAAGAAACCTGGAGGAGTGGGTTGTCATTTCCTTCTCCAGGGAATCTTCCCAACCCAGGGATCGAACCTGCCTCTCCTGCTTGGCAAGCGAATTCTTTACCACTGAGGTATCTGGGAAGCCTAAAATAATAAGAACTATAGATTAAGTTCCTTTGTATTTCTACTTAAAATATATAGCAAATGAGTTCTTTGCCAGGACATTAATTAAATTGTCTTAATTCCATAAATAATGAAGCAGATGTTGTATTCCTCGAGGCAGAAACAAGCTTTCATAGGTTGTGTCATTTCTATGACATCACATGTGGTCTGAACTATATATGGAGGTGAACCAAATGTTTCCCATTTAAAGCTGGCCACAGTAAAGATTTCAGCTCCATCCATGTCATATAAACATGCTATGGGCAAGAGCTCAACAAAAACTTGTAAAAGAGACACCTGTGGTTTTTACATTAAGTCCATTTGGTGTAATTAACCAGCTTTATTTTTCATAAGTCAACTTTTTTCATTGTTTTTTAAACTGTCCCTGTAGTGGTCATAAACACCATGCAGTTTTAATGAGGGAGGATTTTGTTTCTTACAACCCCAGGCAACTTGAAATCAAATCAGTCAGGCCACTTCTAAAAGGAAAAAAAAAAATTGAGGGCTCTGGTTAATGCAGCTCTAGTTGTAGGCCAATTCAATCCAAATAAAATAGACAGGCATTAGTGAAGTTCCATCTTATACAGTCTCAGTAGATTTACCTTTCCCTTGGAGGTTAATCCCCAGCATGGCTATTGTTTTGTTTTGCTTTAGTTTTTTGCAGTATGCTTGGTTCATAATGTACTTTTTTGCATGATTATCCTTTAACTGTGCATCCAAAACAAAATATAGCTGGAAATAAAATCTTAAAGAATTTCATAAAATTTGTGTGGTTATTTAAAAATGTTTATAATGTTTAAGAATAGCCAATACCATTTTAAATCAGCACAGCACAGTTGGAGATATGATATATATTTAGGAACTTTTTAGTACTATTTAAGCTTTCATTTGATTCCAAGTATATTTTACATTTATTTCTTTGCTTAGCTCTAGTCAGAGCAGAAATGTGTGACTCTTTGGTACATCAGAACAAGACACAAAAAATTTTTGATATGAGCCTTTTTTCTTGAACAAAAGACACTCCTAGAAATTGTCTATAATTTTTCAAAAAGTTTTCAGGGACATAAATATAGTATATAATGAAAAGCATTTCTACTATTCTAAGAAACATCCTTATTTATAAGAAATAGCATATATTCATAAGGAAATATATAAATAATACATATGATTCTGCCAAATACATTTCTTTTTCAATGCTATTGTACCACAGACTTTCAAAACAGCACTATGCTTCACAAAGGGGCAAGGGAATAAAGATATATGCAAAGTGTCCCAAATAAGAGTATGCTGCTGCTGCTGCTGCTAAGTCACTTCAGTCGTGTCTGACTCTGTGCGACCCCAGAAATGGCAGCCCATCAGGCTCCCCTGTCCCTGGGATTCTCCAGGGAAGAACACTGGAGTGGGTTGCCATTTCCTTCTCCAATGCATGAAAGCAAAAAGTGACAGTGAAGTCACTCAGTCGTGTTGGACTCCTAGGGACCCCATGGACTGCAGCCCACCAGGCTCCTCCATCCATGGGATTTTCCAGGCAAGAGTACTGGAGTGGGGTGCCATTGCCTTCTCCAATAAGAGTGTATTTAAACACAAAAATTATATCAAGAACCTCAAAAATTATCAACTGTTGACCAAAATGGTTTCAACTTTTGAGAAAAATAATTTCAAATCTAAGAGTTTGTTATAGGGAAAGAAACAAAAACCTGGGCACAGTATGCAAAGTTCACAAAGAAATTCATTTTAGCATCATATGTAATCATAAAGAAAGAAAAATAACCTGCATTCCAAACTAGAGGAATGGATACACAAGCCACACATAATCTATTCAAGTAAAAAATTTCCAAGCATGATTTGGTTTGTAGAATCCATTTTGGAAATAGTTTGTCATTCTTGGGCTTCCCTGGTGGCTCAGCTGGTAAAGAATCTGCCTGTAATGTAGGAGACCCAGGTTTGATCCCTGGTTTGGGAAGATCCCCTGGAGAAGGAAATGGCAACCCACTCCAGTATTCTTGCCTGGAGAATCCCATGGACAGAGGAGCCTGGCAGGTTATAACCCAGGGGGTCACAAAGAGTTGGATACAACTAAGCAACTAACACATACACACATACATATACAAGAATGATCAAAAGAGTGTGGTTTATGACAGAAAAGTACTGAAAATAACCCACATGTCATTCATAATAGAATAAAATATTTCTGATAGAGTCAAAAATTATCACTATTGTATGTACCTATAAAAACACTAGCTATAGCTTCCATGCAATACAATGGATTACATATTTAAGAAAACGTTGGGGTAAAAAAGCAGGATACAAACTAATAGTACAGTATGATTTCATGATATAAAGATCAAAAAAGCAAAACTATACCATATTATTTAGGGAAATACACATAGGTGATAAGGGTTTCCCAGGTGGCACTAGATCAAAAAAGCAAAACTATACCATGTTGTTTAGGGAAATACACATAGGTGATAAGGGTTTCCCAGGTGGCATTAGGCAGGGTTTCCCTGCCTGCAAATGCAGGAGATGTAAGAGACATGGATTCAATCCATGGGTCAGGAAGATCCCCTCGAGGAGGGCATGGCAACCACTCCAGTATTCTTTCCTGGAGAATGCCATGGACAGAGGAGCCTGGTGGGCTACAGTCCATTGGGTTGCAAAGAGTAAGACATGACTGAAGCCACTTAGCACACAGCACACATATAGGTGATAAAGTGTACATAGCAGTAAGAAAATATTTTTATAAAAGCATGTTTATAAAGACATCTTGGTGTAGTGAGAGGAATATGACTAAGAAGGAATATATAGTAGGCTTCTGAAGTGTGAATTTATTCATAAATGTATAGGTATTTATATTTCACAATACAAACATAATGTTTTTAAATGCATAATTTCAAACAACTCTTGAAAAGAGAAAATAATTATGTTGTAATATTAGATAGAGTAGCAGGATTTCTTTTGTGTTTGTGTATGTTTGTGTGCATTCACATATATAATTATGTAACTACTATATTTTAATAGATGAATAAATATTTACATACATATGTTAAACTAGCTGTGTAATGGAGCTTAAAAATTACTTATACCAAAAATTAGATGATCAGAAATAATATAAATCTTTAATAATGAATGTGATCTTCTTCCCAGGTCCCTATCCTTAATGGAGCAGGTAAAACTGTATTTACTTAACTTCAACTCACTTTTTAGTCAAACCAAATATTTTTAAAATGTAATGAATCAGTCTTTCAATTCAGCAACAACTCAGATTCTCTTATTTCTGTTTCTTACCAAATTCCTGTTCCTATTCAAGATAATGATTAGTTAGATAAATGTGGGCAACAAGGTGACCTCACTAGCTATGAGAAGCATGTCATTGCATCAGCAAAGAGTCCAATGGCTGCTCTGAGCTCTACTGCAATACTCCTTTTCTTCTTGGTTCTTTCAGTTGGCATTTAAGGTTGATGTTGGCAGACTACACACTCAAGACCTTTTCACTGCTTCAGTCTTATCTCAATAGCTCTTCCTACTGGCATGGCCTTCACAAAACTCTCACTGGCTAAAGTCATTTTTGAAGCTTTACCATATTTTCCTTCCACCTCCTGACTCATCTGTACCCTCCGTTATAAGTTTAGTTCATCCCTACAATAACCTGGCCCTCTGAGCATGGTGGCACTCAATTCAGCACAGTATCATATAGAAATGAAATGAATATTGCACATCAATTACACTCACTCTCTTTCTCTAGGCTTAAGCTCACAGCTGTCTCCCTAGTTACTGCTTCTTTTCGGTTCAATTTCATTCTCCCTCAGTGCTTTCCTCAATTTTGTACTACAGTTGATCCTTGGACAACATGGGTTTGAACCTTGCAGGTCCACCTATGGATGTATTTAATTTTGATAAATATATTGGAAAAAATTTTGGAGATTTGTGTCAATTTGAAAAAAACTCATAAATGAACTGTATAGCCTAGACAATTTTTTAAATTAAGAAAAAGTTAGGTATGTTATGAATGCATGAAATATGTATAGTTACTAGTCCATCCTTACATAGGCATAAGGTGAGTGATATTTAACAAAAAATTAATAATTTTATGATTTTCTTATTGTTCTGAACTTTGCTTTCATAGAAGTATATTACCATATACTGTCTCTCTTTTGTAACTGGAGCCTATCATTACATGTGCTTTTAATATAACAATGCTTCCAATACCGTATATGAATATGACTGCAATAATGTATGTCAAAGATATTGTAATATCCATTCATTAGTCTACAGGTTAGGCTGCTTCTGCTGCTAAGTCTCTTCAGTCGTGTCCGACTCTGTGCAACCCCATAGACAGCAGCCCACCAGGCTCCCCGTCCCTGGGATTCTCTAGGCAAGAACACTGGTGTGGGTTGCCATTTCCTTCTCCAATGCATGAAAGTGAAAGTGAAAGTGAAGTCATTCAGTTGTGTCTGACTCTTAGCGACCCTATAGATGGCAGCCCATCAGGCTCTTCTGTCCATGGGATTTTCCAGGCAAGAGTACTGAAGTGGGATGCCATTACCTTCTCTGATAGGTTCAGTTCAGTTCAGTTCAGTTCAGTCCGTCAGTCGTGTCCGACTCTTTGTGACCCGATGAATCACAGCAGCCAGGCCTCCCTGTCCATCACCAACTTCTGGAGTTCACTCAGATTCACGTCCATCGAGTCAGTGATGCCATCCAGCCATCTCATCCTCTGTCATCCCCTTCTCCTCCTGCCCCCAATCCCTCCCAGCATCAGAGTCTTTTCCAGTGAGTCAACTCTTCGCATGAGGTGGCCAAAGTACAAGAGTTTCAGCTTTAGTATCATTCCCTCCAAAGAAATCCCAGGGCTGATCTTCAGAATGACCTAGTTGGATCTCCTTGCAGTCCAAGGGACTCTCAAGAGTCTTCTCCAACACCACAGCTCAAAAGCATCAATTCTTTGGCGCTCAGCTTTCTTCACAGTCCAAGTCTCACATCCGTACGTGACCACTGGAAAAACCATAGCCTTGACTAGATAGGCCTTAGTTGGCAAAGTAATGTCTCTGCTTCTTAATATGCTATCGAGGTTGGTCATAATTTTCTTTCCAAGGAGTAAGCGTCTTTTAATTTCATGGCTGCAATCACCATCTGCAGTGATTTTGGAGCCCCCAAAAATAAAGTCTGACACTGTTTCCACTATTTCCCCATCTATTTGCCATGAAGTGATGAGACCAGATGCCATGATCTTCGTTTTCTGAATGTTGAGTTTTAAGCCAACTTTTTCACTCTCCTCTTTCACTTTCATCAAGAGGCTTTTTAGTGCCTCTTCACTTTCTGCCATAAGGGTGGTGTCATCTGCATATCTGAGGTTATTGATAGTTCTCCCAGCAAACTTGATTCCAGCTTGTGCTTCTTCCAGCCCAGCGTTTCTCATGATGTACTCTGCATAGAAGTTAAATGAGCAGGGTGACAATATACAGCCTTGACGTACTCCTTTTCCTATTTGGAACCAGTCTGTTGTTCCAGGTCCAGTTCTAACTGTTGCTTCCTGACCTGCATACAAATTTCTCAAGAGGCAGATCAGGTGGTCTGGTATTCCCACCTCTTTCAGAATTTTCCACAGTTTATTGTGATCCACACAGTCAAAGGCTTTGGCATAGTCAATAAAGCAGAAATAGATGTTTTTCTGGAATTCTCTTACCTTTGCAATGATCCAGCAGATGTTGGCCATTTGATCTCTGGTTCCTCTGCCTTTTCTAAAACTAGCTTGAACATCTGGAAGTTTGTGGTTCATGTATTGCTGAAGCCTGGCTTGGAGAATTTTGAGCATTACTTTACTAGCATGTGAGACGAGTACAACTGTGTGGTAGTTTGAGCATTCTTTGGCATTGCCTTTCTTTGGGATTGGAATGAAAACTGACCTTTTCCAGTCCTGTGGCCACCGCTGGTTTTCCAAATTTGCTGACATATTGAGTGCAGCACTTTCACAGCATCATCTTCCAGGATTTGAAATAGCTCAACTGGAATTCCATCACCTCCACTAGCTTTGTTCATAGTGATGCTTTCTAAGGCCCACTTGACTTCACATTCCAGGATGTCTAGCTCTAGGTGAGTGAACACACCATCATGATTATCTGGGTCATGAAGATCTTTTTTATACAGTTCTTCCATGTATTTATGCCACCTCTTCTTAATATCTTCTTCTTCTGTTAGGTCCATACAATTTCTGTCCTTTCTCGAGCCCATCTTTGCATGAAATGTTCCCTTGGTATCTCTAATTTTCTTGAGGAGATCTCTAGTCTTTCCCATTTTGTTGTTTTCCTCTATTTCTTTGCATTGATCACTGAGGAAGGCTTTCTTATCTCTTATTGCTATTCTTTGGAACTCTGCGCTCAGATGCTTATATTTTTCCTTTTCTCCTTTGCTTTTCACTTCTCTTCTTTTCTCAGCTATTTGTAAGTCCTCCCCAGACAGCCATTTTGCTTTTTTCATTTCTTTTCCATGGGGATGGTCTTGATCCCTGTTTCCTGTACAATGTCATGAACCTCAGTCCATAGTTAGGCTACCATAAAGCAATTGTATTGTTGCTAATTTTTATCAATGCACAAATCATTACACTTGTAAATAAAAGTTAATTTTTTTCATATCTTTTCATTTTTGATGTCTAGAATTAGTAGCATCTACAGTATTTTACATCATCATATGAGAAAATATTCATATATTTACTGATGGAGGATTCCTCTTACAAACAGATAACACAAACTTACGGTATCAATAAGTATAGTACAGGACTGTAAATGCATTTTCTCCTTACAATTTTCTTAATTTTCTCTAGCTTACTTTATTGTAGGAACACAGTTTACCAGTGGGAGTTTCCTGTATGACACAGGGAGCTCTCAACCCAGGGTTCTTGACAACCTAAAGGCATGGGAGATGGAAGGGAGGTTCAAGTTTGGGGTGATGTGTGTATACCTATGACTGATTCATGCTGATGTATGGTAGAAACTAACACAATATTGTAAAATAATTATCCTCCAATTAAAAATAAATTAAAAAAAGAAAAAGAAAATCAAGGCAAGTAGAATAGTTAAAACAATTTTCAAAAAGAATAAAGTGAGAGAATTAAAAAAAGAATACAGCTTATAAAACATATATCACAAAAAAATACATTGATTGACTGCTTATGTTATCAGTAAAGCTAAAGTTATATGTGCAATATCGAATGCATGGGGGTTACCCCTAACCTCCCATGTTGTACAAGAGTTAACTGCATTTTTAAATCAATGCCTTCCTCCCCTCCTCCACTGTCTTCTGGCTTAGCCCCTAGCTTCTGGCTTGAATTGGCCATGATTTAGTCACTAAGTTGTGTCTGACTCTTGAGACCCCATGGGACTGTACCCTGCCAGGCTCTTCTGTCCATGGGATTCTCCAGGCAAGAATACTGGAGTAGGTTGCCATTTCCTTCTCCAGGGGATCTTCCCAACCCAGGAATTGAACCCAGGTCTCCTTCACTGCAGGCAGACTCTTTACCATTTGAACCACTATGGTAGCACCAGTTAAGGTAGGAAGATTCTAAACAATTTGTCCTGTAGTAGAACAATTAAACAGGGGAATAAATCATTCATGCTTTTCTTTTTAAAAAACAATGAGGCAATCAATGTTTTAAGTTCTAGAATCAACATAATATAAAACATACACATTAAAACATGAGAGTTAGTTTCAAAACAAATTAGAGAAATATAATTTAAATCACTAGAATTCATCTCAACCTAACAACCCCTCTAACTCTGTTTTTACTTGTGGTTAAGCCTGTAGCACTTGAAATTCTGTTTTTTTTCCTTTTAGTCTCATCATTAGAAACACGATCACCAAAAAAAAAAAAAAAAAAGACATGTCTGTTCAACATAGCTTTAATTATCTCAGTGTAAAAAACAACAAAAAATAACTAAGCAACAAAAAAATCTAATTTAAAATCAATCAAGGAAAGAAAATACAGTCTTTACCCTGGCTCAGTAGGTTTTTTTCATTATTTCCTAAATTTCAGATATAACTTTGTTTAGGATAGAGCACTTCTTTTAGATATAATTTGCATTTTTGACATTGAAGAACTTATTCAAAATTTAAATATTACCATATTTATAAATACAAAACTAAACAGATTAATGCTAAAAAGAGAGAAGGTAGAGTATTAACATGATCACTATCTGTATTTAAGCAGTTGTTTTTAACCCTCACAAACAGATTCAAATGGGGCAGTAGAACACGATGAAGCCAGAAATATAGAAAGTCACACAAAGATACACCAATAGGAAATGCATACTCAGTGCTGGAAACTTTTCCCTTGGCAAGAGATACAGCCTCATATTTTAGAAACCACAAGTAACCTGGGTTACCAGTATCTTCCTCATGAGTAGTAAATATTTTCTTTTTATATTTCAACATGCCAGTAGGAAAAAACTGTTTTCTCTTTTCCTCCCCTAGAGAAGCGAAAAGCAAAGGGAAAAAGGAAAAATATAAACATCTGAATGCAGAGTTCCAAAGAATAGCAAGGAGAGATAAGAAAGCCTTCCTCAGAGATCAATGCAAAGAAACAGAAGAAAACAACAAAATGGGAAAGACTAGAGATCTCTTCAAGAAAATTAGAGATACCAAGGGAACATTTCATGCAAAGATGGACTCGAGAAAGGACAGAAATGGTATGGACCTAACAGAAGAAGAAGATATTAAGAAGAGGTGGCAAGAATACACAGAACTTTACCAAAAAGATCTTCATGACCCAGATAATCACGATGGTGTGGTCACTCACCTAGAGCCAGACATCCTGGAATGTGAAGTCAAGTGGGCCTTAGAAAGCATCACTATGAACAAAGCTAGTGGAGGTGATGGAATTCCAGTTGAGCTATTTCAAATCCTGGAAGATGATGCTCTGAAAGTACTACACTTAATATGCCAGCAAATTTGGAAAACTCAGCAGTGGCCACAGGACTGGAAAAGGTCAGTTTTCATTCCAATCCCAAAGAAAAGCAATGCCAAAGAATGCTCAAACTACCACACAATTGCACTCATCTCACATGCTAGTAAAGTAATGCTCAAATTTCTCCAAGCCAGGCTTCAGCAATACATGAACCACAAACTTCCAGATGTTCAAGCTAGTTTTAGAAAAGGCAGAGGAACCAGAGATCAAATGGCCAACATATGCTGGATCATGGAAAAAGCAAGAGAGTTCCAGAAAAGCATCTATTTCTGCTTTATTGACTATGCCAAAGCCTTTGACTGTGTGGATCACAGTAAACTTGGAAAATTCTGAAAGAGATGGGAATACCAGACCACCTGATCTGCCTCTTGAGAAATTTGTATGCAGGTCAGGAAGCAGCAGTTAGAACTGGACATGGAACAACAGACTGGTTCCAAATAGGAAAAGGAGTACGTCAAGGTTGTATATTGTCACCCTGCTTATTTAACTTCTATGCAGAGTACATCATGAGAAACGCTGGGCTGGAAGAAGCACAAGCTGGAATCAAGTTTGCTGGGAGAACTATCAATAACCTCAGATATGCAGATGACACCACCCTTATGGCAGAAAGTGAAGAGGCACTAAAAAGCCTCTTGATGAAAGTGAAAGAGGAGAGTGAAAAAGTTGGCTTAAAACTCAACATTCAGAAAACTAAGATCATGGCATTTGGTCCCATCACTTCATGGCAAATAGATATACAACCAGTCCATTCTAAAGGAGATCAGTGATTTTGGAGCCCAGAGAAATAAAGTCTGACACTGGTTCCACTGTTTCCCCATCTATTTCCCATGAGGTGATGGGACGAGATGCCATGATCTTCATTTTCTGAATGTTGAGCTTTAAGCCAACTTTTTCACTCCCCACTTTCACTTTCATCAAGAGGTTTTTGAGTTCCTCTTCACTTTCTGCCATAAGGGTGGTGTCATCTGCATATCTGAGGTTATTGATACTTCCCCCGGCAATCTTGATTCCAGCTTGTGTTTCTTCCAGTCCAGTGTTTCTCATGATGTACTCTGCATATAAGTTAAATAAGCAGGGTGAAAATATACAGCCTTGACATACTCCTTTTCTTATTTGCAACCAGTCTGTTGTTTCATATCCAGTTTTAACTGTTGTTTCCTGACTTTGGCTATATATAATTTTCCCCTATATGATTTTGTGTACATGCCAGTAATATATAGGTGAAAATTAATAAAGGTCACAAACATATTGATATTAATAATAGTCATTGTGTGTGTGTGTGTTAATCACTCAGTCATGTCCGACTCTTTGCAACCCCATGGACTGTAGCCTGCTCAGTTCTGTTCATGGAATTTTCCAGGTAAGAATATTGGAGTGGGTTTTCATTACATACATTAAAACATCGCAATAAAATGTTCTCTGTGCATTAATTACAATTTTAATGAGAAGTTATACTTACTTGTTTTAAAGTGAGGAAATTTTAATTGATTGTCCTAGACTTTTCAACAAAAGTCTGCTTTCAACAAAAGTTTGATTTTCAAACACAATAAGTGAGCATACACGCATTTTATTTTGGCTTAAGTCATTAAAATCATTGCAGCAAAAGATAGATGACTAGTAGCTGCAATGTAAGGCAGCATAGAAAGTCCACGAGAAAACAGAAGGAATGGGATCAGGAGGAGCCTGGTAGGCTACAGTCCATGGGGTCGCAGAGAGTCGGACACGACTGAGTGACTTCACTCTCACTTTTCACTTTCATGCATTGGAGAAGGAAATGGCAGCCTCCTCCAGTGTTCTTGCCTGGAGAATCCCAGGGACGGGGGAGCCTGGTAGGCTGCCGTCTATGGGGTCACACAGAGTCGGACATGACTGAAGCGACTTAGCAGCAACAGCAGCAGCAGCAGCAGCAGCAGCAGCAGCAGCAGCAGATCATACCCTCCCAGGAGTCTTAGGTTTGTGAACATTTTAACAACTTCATCTACATTTCTCATAACTGGTTTTTTTTTTTAATTTTATTTTATTTTTAAACTTTATAATATTGTATTAGTTTTGCCAAATATCGAAATGAATCCGCCACAGGTATACCTGTGTTCCCAACTGTTTTTTAAGTGATGTGTTCTAAAATGAATTTTGTTTCATTCTTTTTAGAAAGCTAAACTTTAAACAAAATATCATTATTAAGAACAGTGGCAAAATATACCACTTTTTCATACATTCAACTACTATATATTGAGTTTAACCTAAATAATAAGTGATGACTGTGAAAAAAAACTCATATTTTATGGCAAGACAAAAAATTAAACAGTTTTCTCTGCCCTGCAGCATCCTCTCATCACACTATGCACTGTGCATCGACCAAATCTTCCCCATTGGCAGAAATACGTGCTCAACCATAAAGTAAAACACTCCCCTAGCACCAACAAAACAACTTCTTAAAAAATAACATTCCTTCTTGATCTTATGAGAACCACATGACACTTAGATCTGGACTGTGTAAACTGTCAATAACACATCATTTAATGTACAGCCCTCTGTCTCAAAAACCTTCAGAACTGTGCCTTGACTTCTCATTGGTACAACAGTTCTTAGAGCTTTCTGAGATGCTCTTCCTTAGTTATTGCCCTCAAATCTGGCTTGAATAAAATTTTCCATTTCTTTCATAGATTGATTGATTAATTTTTCATTGACATAACTTCAAACACCAATCTTTGAGGCAATGTTAGTGGTGAAACAATTTTATTCTTGTTTTTCAGAGACTCTTAAGTGTTGTCCTAACGGTCACACAGCTTGCTATTAATAATATCCAGATTATAACTCTGTTTTGTCATACTTCACAGACCATGGGATTTTAGAACAAGGTGCTTTTCTCACTAACTGTCCTAATTTATTCAGCATTCCCCATCCAGTGTCTAATAAATATTTGTTTCACTTTTTGAGCTTAAGAAACTTGTGTTGAATAACTGAATACATGAAACATATTGTTTATTAGATTATTAGACTTTTCATTTGAGATCATCCAAAGAAAGAATTTGATAAAATCATGCATTTTAACTAGAACAGTAGCCCTGAAATGCTTTTGGCTTCAAGCAACATAACTACCATCAGTGACTTAAACATATGGTTTTGTTAATAAATTTTGAAGGACAAGAAGCTCAGAAGTTAATTCAGCAGCTCAACCACGTCAGACCTCTCAATCGTTTATGATTCTCCTATCTCTTTCCTCACAGTCATAATCCAAAGCTGCTGCAAGTCTCAGTCAAAAATAACTGTGTTGAAAGGCAAAGGTGGGAAGGAAATGAAGGGCCCCCTTATGCACCCTCCTTTTTAATTAGAGAGGGAATTTTTGTCTAAAGTCCCTCAGCTGTGTTATTCTTATGTATTTTTTTAAGCCAGAACAGGGTCACATGCTCAATCCTAAACCAGGTGAAAAAGTATAGGATTTGTATAATTGACTATATCAATCACTAGGCATACCCTGTGCAGAGCACAGTCTTCCCGTAAATGTGAATAAAATAGCATCCTGTTTTCAAAAGTGAGAAGAATGGCTCATTGGTAGGCAACCAACAGCAGCAGGTGCTATTTTCTTAGTGTTCTCTCTCTGCCACATACTAGGCAGACTGCTGTACATTTTTTGAACATCTTAGAGATGGAACACACTTTCAATAATGTAATTGCTTGCATAGACATCATGAAAAAATACATAACAATGATAATGAGAATTCACACAAGACAATGTAATAGGTACTTTTGTTTTATCCATTCATCAATGAATAAAATAAGATTTAATTACCTTGCCTGATATCAGCAAATCTCAGCAGAGAAGCTGGGACTCAAGCTCATGTTTCTCTGACACTGAAATTGGAGTTCTTAATATCTAAGTTACACTGCCTAAATGTCACTGGAGGACTGCCATTTATAATAATTGAGATGAATTCTTGTTCCATGCATTTCTCTTCTTTACTTTGTAAGTTTTAATATCAACTGCTGCTCCTTTGGAATCAGAATTAATATCTATAAGAACATAATGCTGTGCAAAGTATTCGTGCATTATAAACAGCAACATCTAGTTTCTGCCTTCGTGGAGATAGTAGTCTAATGGGAAAAGACAGCAGGTGGGTGCGGGTAGGGTGGAGCTTTTCAAAGTCAAAAGGAAAAAAGAACTTAGCAATATAATTCTCCCTTCCTCCATAACTCTCCTTCTCTCGCCTCCCTTTTTCAGACATATATACACACACACACCTGCATGCATGAGACCTTGACCCCTAGACAGCCTTCATAAAATCTAAACATAATGTCTGAATCATTGTCTTAGACATGAATCAACACCCATCTCTCTAGGCTAAAACTATAAATATACTAGTCTTATTAATATCAGCAAATGCCTAGAAAATGTCTAATAAAAACAAGGTATCTTTCAATCAACGATAGATTAATTAAATTTAATATGGTAGGATCGGAAAAGTCACTGTAACTAATTGGCCTTACAGTCAGTGAATGCCTCTGACTGTGATATATAGTATCACACTTCAGTATTTTAGTTAAGGGTCTTGTTATTAAATTACCTTGAAACATCAATGTTGGAGGTTATAGAGCTCATTTCCTATTTATCTGCATTCTAAGATAGAAGGTCACCTTGTCTTTTAACATTTAGTTCTTATATTTTGCATGTGTCTGCAGCTAATGATATCAACCTATAATGCAATGATGTTACCTAATGGAACAATAGTAATCAATCCCTACAAATACCTGGAGAAATTAAAAATATGCCCCCAAATTGACTGATTGCCCAAACTACATCTTATCATCCAGTAGCTAGTAAGCATAATTTAACTACATGATGAGTGCTACCTATCATCTCTTTTCTGGTTTCAAATTTAGCAGTCTCAGAAGAAGCATTGTTCATTTGTTTGTAAAATGTCACTGACACAAACATTAGCCCATATATAAGTATAAAAAAATCCATCCATCTTCTAAAAGCTCTGTGACTTTCACAGAGAGTCATTATTTACCATCTTCCCCTAAAAGCACTTCTAATGCTGAAGAATTATGTTTGTCCCACACATATGTGGATGTGTGCTGTTCTCTCTATGAGAGTTCATTGTTGGGATAATATCAAGCATTTATATTAGGGCTTCACAAATATCTTGATGTATCCAGAGGTGAAAAGAAGGACAAAAACCAAAGAGGTAGAAAGCATATCTAATATGTACAGAATGAAGTACTATCTTAGAGTCTTCAGCAAAGTCTATGTTATAAATGAGGTCATCTCAGAGTAGGAGTATTGGGGATGGCAGTAATAGTTTCATGGTATCAGAGGTAAATAAAAATAATTGCCAAAAATACTACTGCAATTATTGAATGTCTATTACATGCCAGGCACAGGTACACCAGATATATGCAAATCACTTTAAGATAGAATTGGGCTATCTGCTTCCATAAATAGACAGGATGTGTGCATGCTTAATAGCTCAGCTGTGTCCAGTTGTTGGTGACTGCCCCAAGAAAGCAAAGGAATTGCAAAAAAAAATCATCTGCTTCACTGACTATGCTAAAGCCTTTGACTATGTGGTTCACAACAAACCATGAAAAATTTTTAAAGAGAGGGTCAGTTCAGTTCAATTCAGTCACTCAGTCGTGTCCGACTCTTTGCGACCCCATGAATTGCAGCACACCAGGCTTCCCTGTCCATCACCAACTCCCAGAGTTCACTCAGACTCATGTCCATCGAGTCAGTGATGCCATCCAGCCATCTCATCCTCTGTCATCCTCTTCTCCTCTTGCCCCCAATCCCTCCCAGCATCAGTCTTTTCCAATGAGTCAATTCTTCACATGAGGTGGCCAAAGTACTGGAGTTTCAGCTTTAGCATCATTCCTTCCAAAGAAATCCCAGGGCTGATCTCCTTCAGAATGGACTGGTTGGATCTCCTTGCAGTCCAAGGGACTCTCAAGAGTCTTCTCCAACACCACAGTTCAAAAGCATCAATTCTTCAGCGCTCAGCCTTCTTCACAGTCCAACTCTCACATCCATACATGACCACAGGAAAAACCATAGCCTTGACTAGACGAACCTTTGTTGGCAAAATAATGTCTCTGCTTTTCAATATGCTATCTAGGTTGGTCATAACTTTCCTTCCAAGGAGTAAGTGCCTTTTAATTTCATGGCTGCAGTCACGATCTGCAGTGATTTTGGAGCTCAAAAAAATAAAGTCTGACACTGTTTCTACTGTTTCCCCATCTATTTCCCATGAAGTGATGGGACCGGATGCCATGATCTTTGTTTTCTGAATGTTGAGCTTTAAGCCAACTTTTTCACTCTCCACTTTCACTTTCATCAAGAGGCTTTTTAGTTCCTCTTCACTTTCTGCCATAAAGTGGTGTCATCTGCATATCTGAGGTTATTGATATTTCTCCTGGCAATCTTGATTCTAGCTTGTGCTTCTTCCAGTCCAGCATTTCTCATGATGTACTCTGCATATAAATTAAATAAGCAGGGTGACAATGAACCAAACCATCTTCTCTATTTCCTGAGAAAGTTCTAGGGGGGTCAAGAAGCAACAGTTTGAATGGGACATGGAATAATTGGTTCAAAACTGGGAAAAGAGTACAAAGCTGTATATCATCACTCTGCTTACTAACTTCTATGAAAAGTATATCATGTGAAATGCTAGGCTGGATGAATCACATCAAGATTGCCAGGAGAAATAACAGCCCCAGACACACAGATGATACCACTGTAATGGCAGAGACTGAAGAGTAACTAAAGAGCCTCTTGATGAGGGTGAAAGAAGAGAGTGAAAATGCTGGCTTGAAAGTCAATATTTTAAAAACTAAGATCATGGCATTTGGTCCCATCACTTCATGTCAAATAGAAGTGGGAAAGTGGAAGCAATGACAGATTTTCTTTTCTTGGGTTCCAAAATCACTGTGGACAGTGACTGCAGCCATGAAACTAAAGATGTTTGTTCCTTGGTTGGAAAGTTTTGACAAACCTAGACAGTGTATTAAAAAGCACTTTGCCAACAAAGATGCATATAGTCAAAGCTGTGGTTTTTCCAGTAGTCATGTCCAGATGTGAGAGCTGAACCATAAAGAAGGCTGAGAACAAAATAATAGAAGCATGTGTACTAAGGTGCTGGAAAAGACTCTTGAGATTCCCTCAGACAGCAGGTAGATCAAACCAGGCAATCCTAAAAGAAATCAACCCTGAATATTCATTAGAAGGGCTGATGCTAAAGTTGAAGCCCCAGTCCTTTGTCCACCTGATGAGAAGAGCTAACTCATTCGAAAAGATGCTGATGCTCAGAAAAACTGAAGGCAAAACAAGAAGTGAGTGGCAGAAAATGAGATGGTTAGATAGTATCACCGGAGAAGGCAATGGCACCCCGCTCCAGTACTCTTGCCTGGAAAATCCCATGGGTGGACGAGCCTGGTAGGCTGCAGTCCATGGGGTTGCTAAGAGTGGGACGCCACTGAAAGACTTTACTTTCACTTTTCACTTTCATGCATTGGGGAAGGAAATGGCAACTCACTCCATTGTTCTTGCCTGGAGAATCCCAGGGACTGGGGTGCCTGATGGGCTGCCATCCATGGGATCGCACAGAGTCAGACATGACTGAAGTGACTTAGCAGCAGCAGATAGTATCACTGATTCAATGGACATGAATTTGAGCAAAGTATGGGAGATAATAAAGGACAGGGAAGCCTAGCATGCTACATTCCATGGGGTTGCAAAGAGTCAGATACAACTTAGCAGCTGAACAACAACAGTGACAAAAGAATTGTAGCCTGCCATTCTCCTCTGTCCATGGGATTTTCTAGGCAAGAATCCTGGAGTGGGTTGCCATTTCCTACTCCACGGGATCTTCCTGACCAAGGGATGGAACGACCCACATCTCATGTCTCCTGCATTGGCAGGCAGATTCTTTACCAGTGAGCCACTGGGAAGACCTCAATATGGTGGATAGTAACTACTTGATCCTGGAGTAGGACATGTCAACCCATTCCAGTATTCCATGGACAGAGGAGCCTGGAGGGCTACCATCCATGGAGTTGCAAAGAGTTGAACATAATTGAGCATGTAGGACCACAACAACCAGTAACCACTTTATATTCTGTGGCCATAGCATATGGTCTTTATCTCAACTGCTTTTTTTCTACCCTTGTAAAAGGGAAGCAGCCAGTCACTAAAAATGGGTATGACTGTATTCAAAGAACTTGGCATTGGGCCAAAATTTCTTATGTTACATTTTCATTTACGCAAGTTTGAAATATTTTATAAATTCAACTGTGATTCCTTCGTTAACCTATGTATTTAGAATTAACTGTGTTATTTCTAAATGTTTTGAGGTTTTCCAAGTCATCTTATTGATTTCTAATTCCTATAGGATAAGAGAATATACTGTATATGATTTGAAATTATTTTTATTATATGAGTCAACTGTACAGCATTATAATTCAACACCTGTATATACCACAAAATGATCATCACCACAAGACTAGTTACCATCTATCACCATTCAGCTGACCCCTTTAACCCACTTCACCCAATCTCAAACCCCTTCTCTTTGATAATCACTGATCTATTTTCTGTATCTATGGATTTGATTTCATCTAGTTTATTCATTTGCATTTTTTATTTTTTTATTCTACATATGAGTGAAATAATACGCTATTTGTATTGTTTCATTGAACTTATTTTACTTAGCCTAATACTTTCAAGACTATCTATGTTGCCAACTATGGTTGGATTTCATTTTATAAATAACTTAATAGTATCCCATTGTATATAGATTTTTTTTTCCTTTCATCACTTTAACTACATCCTGATACTCCCTCTGGCCTCCAGAATTTCTGCTGAAAGATCAGTTGTTAACCTTATGGGGATTCCCTTTTATGTTATTTGTTGTTTCCATTGCTGCTTTAAAATTTTTTTTCTTTGTGTTTAATTTTTGCTACTTTTTTAATATGTGTCTTGGCATGTTTCTTAGGGTTTACACTGTATAGAACTCTCTGGGCTTCCCAGAGTTGGATGCCTACTTCCTTTCCCATGTTAGGGAAGTTTTCAAATAAAATCTCTTCAAATATTTTCTCATATCCTTTATTTTTCTCTTCTTCTTAGGATGCCTATAATTTGAATGTTGGTGCATTTAATGTTCCAGTGGTCTCTAAGACTATCTGCATTTCTTTTAATTTTTTTGTCTTTATTCTGCTCTGCTTCAGTTATTTCTACCATTATATATTTCAACCCACTTATCTATTCTTCTGCCTCGGTTATTCTGCTATTGGTTCCCTCTAGTGTAGTTTTCATTTGAGTTATGTTGTTCATTGTTGACTGTTCTTTAGTTCTCTTGCTGCTGCTAAGTCACTTCAGTTGTGTCTGATTCTGTGTGACCCCAGAGACGGCAGCCCACCAGGCTCCCCCGTCCCTGGGATTCTCCAGGCAAGAACACTGGAGTGGGCTGCCATTTCCTTCTCCAATGCATGAAAGTGAAAAGTGAAAGTGAAGTTATTCAGTCGTGTCTGACTCTTAGCAACTCTTAGCAACTCTTTGCAACTCTTAGCAACCCCATGGACTGCAGCCTACCAGGGTCCTCCACCCATGGGATTTTCCAGGCAAGAGTGATGGAGTGGGTTGCCATTGCCTTCACTTTAGTTTTTCTTGGTCCTTGTTAAATATTTCTTGTATCTTCTCAATTTTTACTTCCATTTTATTTATCTGTACCTCCATTTTATTTCTTAGTTTTTTTTTTATTTAATTTTATTTTTTAACTTTACAACATTATATTGGTTTTGCCATGTATCAACATGAATCCACCACAGGTATACACATTTTCCCCATCCTGAACCCTCCTCCCTCCTCCCTCCCCATACCATTTTACTACCATTACTCTGAATTCTTCTTCAGGTAGACTTTCCAGTTCCTCTTTGTTTGTTCTGTTGGGTTTTTTTTTTTTTACCACACTCCTTCATCTGTTGCATGTTTCTCTGTATTTTCATTTGGTTTAATTTATTGTTTTGGGGATCTCCTTTCTGCAGGCTGCAAGGTCATAGTTCCTCTTACTTATGGAGTTTGTGCCCCATGGGTAGGGTTGGACAGTTTTCCTGGTAGCTAGGATCTGTACCTATGTTCTGGTTGCTGGAGCTAGATCTTATCTTTCAAAAAGGCAATGTCACACCCAGTGTTATGTTATGGGGTGTCTGTGAGCTTGGTACGGAGAAGGCAATGGCACCCCAGTACTCTTGCCTGGAAAATCCCATGGACAGAGGAGCCTGGTGGGCTGCAGTCCATAGGGTTGCTACGAGTCAGACACGACTGAGCAACTTCACTTTCAGTCTTCACTTTCATGCATTGGAGAAGGAAATGGCAACCCACTCCGGAATTCTTGCCTGGGGAATCCCAGGGAAAGGGGAGCCTGGTGGGCTGCTGTCTATGACTTTCAACAACCTGTCTGCTAATGGGTAGACTGGTGTTCATGTTTTGCTAGTTGTTTGGTGTGAGATATCAAGCAGAGGAGATTGCTGACCTTTGGGTGGGGCCAGGTCTTAGTGAATGTTCAGATGGAAGCCTTTGAGAGAACTCTTGCTGATTAGCGTTCCGTGAGGTCAGGAGTTCTCTGGTGTTTAAATATCCTGTACTCTGGTCTTCCACCTTGGAGCTTCAGACCATTTTCTGGAGCACCAAGTCTCTACAAGGCATACAGCATAGAAGGGAAAAAGAAAGAAAGAAAAAAGAAAAAAAGATAAACAAATAAATAAAAAAGAAAGAGAAAAAATTCAAACAAACATATAAACAAAAACAATAGAAAAAGCTCAAATACAAATGGTAAAACAACATTAATCAGACAGGAACACATAAAGAAACACAAACTTACACTCACAAGAAGAAGAAAAGAAGAAAGAATAAAGAGAGGAAGTAAAACAGAAGAGAGCAATCAAACCAATAAATCCATAAATGAAAATAAACACTAAAAACTAGAGTAGCAAAAACAAAAAAGAAACATGGGGGGAAATGCAATATAATGGAAAATTATTGTAGAAATAGGGAAAAATAAATACAATTAATTTAAAAATAAAAGCATTAAAAAGAAGAAAAAGTAAGTAAAAAATAAAAATTAAAGGATTAATAAAAAGGGACAACAATTTAACCAAACAAAAAAGTATGTATGTATAGAGTGGTAGCAAGAATATTTTCTTGTGACATCCGTCCTTGTGACACAGTGAGCTCTAGCCAATCTGCCTACTTAGAAAGTTCTCCAGTGTTTTTCAGAAGGTCTCTGGGCTTGCTGTGGGCACCCTAGGGTCAGTTCTGAATCAGATCTGGCCTTAGTCCAGCTTATGAAAGTGAAAGTGGCTCAACTGTATACAACTCTGCGACCCCATGGACTATACAGTTCATGGAATTTTCCAGGCCACAGTACTGTAATGGGTAGCCTTTCCCTTCTCCAGGGGAACTTGGACTTGCTTCCAAAGTCCACATTTGCCCCCAAGGTCCACAGTCTTAAGCTAATTTCAGGGATTTAATCTGCTGCACCTGCAGTTGAAGGATTGGATTCCCTTCCTCTTCTTTGGTCATATAGCCCTTGGTACTTCACTTTGCTTTTGGCCCTGCCTCTGCTTGTAGGCCATCCTTCAGCATTTGTTCCCTGCCCATACCAGAGGAGGTGAAGGCCAAGGCTCATTAGAGCTCACTTGCTCAGTGGCACTGGAGAGAGGAAGGGGTCTGGCAGCCACAGTTGGGATGTGCAGTGGCTATATAGACTGCTGGAAGTCCCTACAGTCTGAGGTGGATCATGTACTCTCCCAGGTTGTGGGTTCCTTGAAAGAGCCAAGCTGCATAGGCTCCCAGGAAGTTGTAAGTGGTGACCTGTGCCTGTTTATAGCTTGGTGGCCACTGTAGCAGCCATCATACCCATCTCTGGGGTCACAGACCCCAGGCCCATCTCACCCCCAATTTCGGGCATTTGTGTTAGCCTTGGCTGTGGCATGTCCACAAGCATGCCCATGGCCCACATCTGGGGTTGCAGACTGCAGCCAGATCATCCTACCTATGGCACTCATGAAGGCAGGGTCTGCAGAGTTAGAGGGTCCCCACGACAATGATCTCTTGCCTTTCTGGCAGGTCCAGGGTTTTCCCTGGACTCCCTCAGCTGTACCATACTAGCCTGTTCAGAATACTTTCAAGTCAGTCAATCTCAATCCTCTCCCTAGCGTCTGACCCCCAAAGCCTGAGACTCAGCACCCAGACCTCACTCGCCGTGGAAGACCTGCAAACCACATCTTGACTGAAGTGCTAGTTGGCAACAATCTCTACAATTAATTCTCTCCATTTTGCATTTTGTCTTCTGAGAACCTATTGCTGCGCTCCCTTCTGAGGTTCCAAAGCTCCCCACTGTCCTCACCCCTGATGGGGTATCTGAGTGTGCAAAAACTTTCCCTCCTTCATAGCTCCTTCCTTGAGATGTACCACCCGTCTGGTTTCCTTTCTCTCTACTCCCTCCCTCCCCTCTCCATTTTTCTTATTGCTCTTTTCCTACTGCTTTATGTGGAGATTATCTTGCCTTTTTGGAAGTCTGAGGTCTTCTGACAGCATTCAACAGGTATTCTGTAGAAGTTATTCCACATGCAGCTGTATTTTTGATGTATTAGGGTAAGAAAATGATCCTCACGTCTTACTCCTCTGCTATCTTCAACTCTTCCACTATTCTATATATAAACCACATTTTCTTATCCATTCATCCATTGATGGATAATTAGGTTGTTTCTATATTTTGACTATTGCAAATTATGCTGCAATGAACATAGAGGTGTATCTATCTTTTGAATTAGTGTTATTCTTTTGAAATATACCCAGAAGTGGAATAGCTGGGCCTTATTGTACCTTAATTTCTAATTTTTTGAGGAATTTTTATACTGTTTTTCAAAGTGACTGCACCAATTTACAGTCCCACCAACACCATTTGAGGGTTTCCTTTTCTCCACCTTCTTGTTTTTGTTTTTTCTTTGAATTTGTCTGGAACTTATTATTATATCTCTAGGAAGTTCCTGTCCAATAGGAGCATTCATGATCATAAAATGTGCAAAGCTGTCCAATTTTGGCATGTGAATTCAGGGTTCTACATTTACCTCACTTTATTTTATATTATTGGCTTTTGGCCATTGTTTAGTAACTTTTTCTAAATACATATCAAAATGCCTAGGATTCATCAATGAAATGACTAAACTTACATTGTATGAATGAGATAATTTCAAATATTGTTTTTTAACATTCACTATTTTCCCTCCCAGTTGTATTCCTGTAGAAGAAATAGCTTATAATTGTACTCATGACCAAAATTATTTATAGAAAATTAGTAATTTAGACCAAGATATACCAATTCAGACTTTTTCCTAGGTTGTCACTAATTCTTGTCATATTATTTAAGCATTGCTGCAAAATACATACCTTGTCTCTCTTTTTCTAAGTTATGTGTGTGTGAATGTATGTGTATTTTCATTGAATAAATATATACATGTAGTTTCATTGTGTGTGTATATATATACACACACACACACACACACACACACATATAATATGTCTACTATGCCTTGCTGTACGCTAGAGATTAATAACCTAAAAGTTGAATTTTTAATAACCTAGTGACAAAACTGATAGCTCAGTTTGTAAAGAATCCACTTTCAATGCAGGAAACCCTGGTTCGATTCCTGGGTCAGGAAGATCCACTGGAGAAGGGATAGGCTACCCACTTCAGTATTCCTGGGCTTTCCTTGTGGCTCAGCTGGTAAAGAATCAGCCTGCAATGTGGGAGACCCAGGCACCCTTGAGAAAGAAACAAGCAATAACATCACAAGTGCTTGCTATAACTTTTGTTTGACAAAAGAGCTTGCTGCTATTAACCAAAAAAGCTGCAGATTTATGAAAGAGAAATGTCCAGACTTTTCAGGATTTACTTGAACCAGGCTCTGTATTACTTTTATATTACCACTATAACAAGTTATACAAACTTACAGTTCTAGAAGTCAGAAGTCTGAAATGGGTCTTACTGGGCTAAAATCAAGATGTAAGTGGAACTTCATGCTTTTTTGGATGTTCTGAGGAGAATATGATTTCTTGTCTTTGCAGCTTCTAGAAGCTGCCTACACTTCTTGGTTCCTGGGCCCACTTCTGTATCTTCAAAACCAATAAAAACTGGTCAAGTGCTTCACACCACTCTGACAAAACTGTCTGCTTCCCTCCTCTACGTATTCTTCTACTATGTCTACTATTTTCCTACTTCTACTTAGGACCCATGTCATTATATTGGGCCCTCTGAATATCCCAGTATAATCTTCCCATCTCAAGGTCAGTTAATTAGAAACCTTTATTCTGTCTACAATGTTAATTTTCTAACACATTCAAAGGTTCTAGAAAGACATGGGCAAGTTTTTAAAAATTTTTTTGGCAATGGAGGGGGCGGGGGGAACTTTATTCTACCACCAAGCTGTCAACTAACAATTTCTGGCCACATCAAATATTATGGTGATCCAGCAGTGAACGTGGGAACTTATGAAGGTTAATAATAGAGTCTGGTCTTAAAGTGATCTTAGCAGACTAGCTAAGTCATGACATTGGTTTCCTAACCCATGAAGTAAAAGTTATCTGAAAAGAAAAGGGAGTTTGGGATTGATATATACATACCGGTACATTTAAAATAGATAATCAACAAGCACTTACTGTATTGTATAGAGAACTCTGCCCAATATTCTGTAATAACTCAATGGGAAAAGAATTTGAAAAAGAATAGATGCACATATATGGATAACTGAATCAATTTGCTTTTCACTCAAACTCATATAGCATTGTTAATCAACTATACTCCAATATAAAATAAAAGTTAAATAGAAAATGAAAACTTCTGAAACTGTAATTCTATGCCCAAGTAATAATGCAAAACTATGCCCCATTTTTGGGAGAACTATAAAGATTAGAGTTAACATTAAGGACTTGAAAGATGCACAGGTATACCAAAAATACCTCATGTCCATTATTTAACGTGCTTCTTTGACCTAAGGAAAGAAGAAAAGGGTCTTACATTTGCTGTTTCAAATTTAGTCTCTACTGAAACAAAGCAACACATGCTTTGGTTCAATTAAAACAGACATACACATTTACTTTACATATATTTGATATGTATATATTTAATAAGTATAAATTACATTTATATACATGACAGTCAACACAAATTAAATAATATGTAGAATAGACACATTTTTCTCTTCTTCTTCTTCTTTTTTTGGTGTTAGTAAATGTTATAGTTTCATCCAGACATTACTGGATATCAACATCAGGTTACGAAGATGGGACTTCCACATTTCACCCACTGAAGTTGCCACCCATTTATTCCAATTTAGAACTTAAAAAAAAAAGTCCAAAGCAAAGTAATTCCTTAGAGATCTGAATATGTTGGATATACTAAGTAGATTTAGCCCTCTATGTAAGTTACAAAGTAAAGTCAGGACTTAAACAGCTGTCCCTTTTTCACCAATGGTTCTAGAAGACTCTTGGGGATGGGGTTGGGGAATAATTTCCATTAAAAATGGAAATATAAATTTAAACTCTTTGTTATATCATTTAACTCTCCTTTCATGTAAGAT
Organism: Bos indicus x Bos taurus; assembly: GCF_003369695.1. Classification (NCBI taxonomy): domain Eukaryota; kingdom Metazoa; phylum Chordata; class Mammalia; order Artiodactyla; family Bovidae; genus Bos; species Bos indicus x Bos taurus. The sequence goes on along the minus strand of NC_040081.1, from coordinate 78,067,708 downwards.
TTTGAAACCAAAACATCTTATTGCTGATAGAAACTCATCAACTGGTTTCACAACTTGGGCTTCTGAGACAAATAACTCATGATTAAATGGTGTGAGCATTTTCCTTGTAATGTTAAATAAAACAATTCCCGCAATGAAATTAGCAACATTTGTCAGTGGTTTGCATGAGACTATTCTATCTTGCATGTATAAAAAGTGGAAACAATAGTAAAATTACAGGGCAAACCATAGCTTGAGAACAGCTTAACATAACCAGACTTTTAACAGTTATTAATACAAGTGTTAGGGCATAATATAAGCAAAGATTTGATGCTCAAAAAGCATTCTTACAATAGTATTTAATATCTGCCTGGGGTTAAAATAAAGCAATATAGATTATTAGGTTTATTATTCCCCAAAATATCAACTGCGAGAGGATGTTTACCAAAGAAGTTGTCCTCTCTTAAATCTTGAAGTTGTAGAACAAATAAACCACTAGTATGACAGAATAAGATTGTTTTACAGATGCAGTTTTCAAAGATTTCTTTATAAAACTTCTGAATGTCTAAGATAAATATTCCAATATTTCTCACCTTACATTGTTTCACTTTTCCCATAAACATTTTACAGATGCTAATCTGATTGATATGCAACCCTTAAAATAAATGTTGAATTTCAAAAAGGCTACATCATTAAAATGATGTAACTCAAATAATCACAAATATCTGGGAGTGAACTTCAGTGTATTGGCACAACACACTCCCACTTTGAGACAACCATTTCAGCTGTACCTAAAAGTCTTTTAAAAAAGAAATCTAAGTTTACAAAGGGAAGCTTAAAGTTTGCCAACTATTTTGATAGCACTAAGAGTTAAATTTATTTAAATAAAATATATGTAACTAGTAACACTTCACTTTTGTTCACCTTGCTTACCTCCTGACATGAAATCAACCTTTGGTAATAATAAAAAGTACATAGCCTAGAGAAATGCATATTGTGTAGTCAAAGAGGATTAAGACAGATAAGAACTTATCCTGGCTCCTAAAGTCTACCTTCCTCACTTGTAGCAGCCAGAGGGAAAGAAATGTAAAGTTATCATCAATGACTACTGTGATTTTCATATAGTTTGTTGGTACTGTTCCTGCCTACCTAGGGCCACTGTTTAGCTCCAATCATTGGGCTGAGTAATGCAGTTCTGAACCTGCCATAAGCAAACTAGAAATATCTGGTTGTCCCTAGCTGGAGGCAGAGCCCAGAGAAATTCTACTCTGAGGTGATACAGGTTTAAACACTTGACAAGGCAAGTTTGGAAGGGTGAGAAAATTTACAAAATGGAACATATGGCTACAGATTAGATGAAGACTTGGTTTGGTAATAGAGACTGTATTTATAAACCAGCCCTTAAGTGAATATAGTTCAGGTCTTTTGCTTTACTGGGACTAGTTGGCTAAACATCTTGTTTTTTCCTCCAATACCCATCACTATCAGATAACAGTAAAACCACCCTAAAGCTACATTGTAGAATGAGATAATTCTTCACTATTGCTTTGATCGGGTTTGGAAGTAAATCCCTCTTCTTAATTTGGACCAGGACAAGTGAATTAAATTTCTAAACTTCTAATTCCTCACATGAACAGATAATAGTTATATAAGGATTAAAATAACATCAACCATTTGCCTTGCATGGTGTCTGGTATACATGCACTCCATATGGGATAATTATCTTGATCACCTCCACACATAATTTTATTAAAATAATGGCACTTGTGGTTTAATATATGTCATTATTGGTAACTCAGTCAATCAAACTGAGTATAACTTCCTTCCTACACATTATGTTCTTTAGCATCTTATCCTATAGCAAATCAACTGTTGACTACAAATTGGCACTTACCAAAGGCATTGCCTTTGAACAACAACATTTGCCATGAACCCAGTGCTGCTGCAGCCTTTGACCTTCAACAACCCCTGAGGGAGTTAAGGGTGGATTGAGGCACTCTCTGCTGCAGGTAATCTGATGGGACAGGTCTTTATATAGTTGGATGTTTTTAGGAACAGATTTTATGATCTCCTACTTGCATGGAAAAACAGACTGGTTCCAAATAGGAAAAGGAGTACGTCAAGGCTGTATATTTCCAACCTGCTTATTAAACTTCTATGCAGAGTACATCATGAGAAACGCTGGGCTGGAAGAAGCACAAGCTGGAATCAAGATTGCCTGGAGAAATATCAATAACCTCAAATATGCAAATGACACCACCCTTATGGCAGAAAGTGAAGAGGAACTAAAAAGCCTCTGATGAAAGTGAAAGAGGACATCTAGGTTGCTTCCATGTCCTGGCTATTATAAACAGTGCTGCGATGAACATTGGGGTACACGTGTCTCTTTCCCTTCTGGTTTCCTCAGTGTGTATACCCAGCAGTGGGATTGCTGGATCATAAGGCAGTTCTATTTCCAGTTTTTTAAGGATGTCCATCAGCAGATGAATGGATAAGAAAGCTGTGGTACATATACACAATGGAGTATTACTCAGCCATTAAAAAGAATACATTTGAATCAGTTCTAATGAGGTGGATGAAACTGGAGCCTATTATACAGAGTGAAGTAAGCCAGAAGGAAAAACATAAATACAGTATACTAATGCATATATATGGAATTTAGAAAGATGGTAACAATAACCCGGTGTACGAGACAGCAAAAGAGACACTGATGTATAGAACAGTCTTATGGACTCTGTGGGAGAGGGAGAGGGTGGGAAGATTTGGGACAATGGCATTGAAACATGTAAAATATCATGTAAGAAACGAGTTGCCAGTCCAGGTTCGATGCACGATACTGGATGCTTGGGGCTAGTGCACTGGGACGACCCAGAGGGATGGTATGGGGAGGGAGGAGGGAGGAGGGTTCAGGATGGGGAACACATGTATACCTGTGGTGGATTCATTTTGATATTTGGCAAAACTAATACAATTATGTAAAGTTTAAAAATAAAATAAAATTAGAAAAAAATAAAAAATAAAAAAAAATTAAAAAAAAAAAAAAAGAAAGTGAAAGAGGAGAGTGAAAAAGTTGGCTTAAAGCTCAACATTCAGAAAATGAAGATCATAGCATCTGGTCCCATCACTTCATGGCAAATAGATGGGGAAACAGTGGAAACAGTATCAGACTTTATTTTTTGGGCTCCAAAATCACTGCAGATGGTGACTGCAGCCATGAAATTAAAACATACTCCTTGGAAGGAAAGTTATGACCAACCTAGATAGCATATTGAAAAGCAGAGACATTACTTTGCCAACAAAAGTTTGGCTAGTCAAGGCTGTGGTTTTTCCAGTGGTCATGTATGGATGTGAAAGTTGGACTGTAAAGAAGGCTGAGTGCCAAAGAATTGATGCTTTTGAATTGTGGTGTTGGAGAAGACTCTTGAGAATCCCTTGGACTGCAAGGAGATCCAACCAGTCCATTCTGAAGGAGATCAGCCCTGGGATTTCTTTGGAAGGAATGATGCTAAAGCTGAAACTCCAGTACTTTGGCCACCTCATGTGAAGAGTTGACTCATTGGAAAAGACTCAGATGCTGGGAGGGATTGGGGGCAGGAGGAGAAGGGGGCGACAGAGGATGAGATGGCTGGATGGCGTCACTGACTCGATGGACATGAGTCTGAGTGAACTCTGGGAGTTGGTGATGGACAGGGAGGCCTGGAGTCCTGTGATTCATGGGGTCACAAAGAGTTGGACATGACTGAGCAACTAAACTGAACTGAACTTGCATCTTCTCATATCTAGAGAAGCACTAAATCCCTTCATGATGACATCAGATCCTTAGGACTAATAAAAAACCTTTTGTAAAATGAGTACTTCATGGTATTGAACCACCCCCCTTCAACAAAACCTTACATATTGGCTTTCAACTACTGCTGCTTTGGAGCAGTCTCTCAGAGCTATCTGAGATGCTGCCTCGCAGGCTGCAGCCCTAATTTTGACCCAAATAAAGCTTAACTCACAACTCTCAGGTTATACATCTGTTTTTAGTCATCATAGGCATTCAGTTAAGTACAGTCACTCAGTTGTGTCTGACTCTTTGTTACCCCATGGACTGCAGAAAGCCAGGCTTCCTTGTCCATCCCCAACTCCTGGAGATTGCTCAAACTCATGTCCATTGAGTCAGTGATGCCATCCAATCATCTCATCCTCTATCTTCCCCTTCTCCTCCTGCCTTCAATCTTTATCAGCATCAGTCTTTTCCAATGAGTCAAAGTATTGGAGCTTGAGCCTCAGTCCTTCAAATGAATATTCAGGACTTACTTCCTTTAGGATTGACTGGTTGGATCTTCTTGCAGTCCAAAGAACTCTCAAGAGTCTTCTCCAACACTACATTTTTAAAGCATCAATTCTTTGTCATTAAGCTTTCTTTATAGTCCAACTCTCACATCCATACATTACCACTGGAAAAACCATACCCTTGACTAGACGGACCTTTGTTGGCAAAGTAATGTCTCTGCTCTTTAATAAACTGTCTAGTTTGGTCATACTTTTCTTCCAAGGAGCAAGTGTCTTTTAATTTCATGGCTGCACTCACCATCTGCAGTGATTTGGGAGCCCAAGAAAATAAAGTCTGTCACTGTTTCCATTGTTTCCCCATCTACTTGCCATGACATGATAGGACCAGATGCCATGATCTTAGTTTTTTGAATGTTGAGTTTTAAGCCAGCTTTTTCACTCTTCTCTTTCACTTTCATTAAGAGGATCTTCAGTCCCTCTTTACTTTCTGCCATAAGGGTTACTGATCTCCAGAGGAGGGAAATTCAATCCAGGGCATATCTATGGTTATTGATATTTCTTCCAGCAATCTTGATTCCAGCTTGTGCCTCAGCCAGCCTGGCATCTTGCATGATGTACTCTGCATAGAAGTTAAATAACCAGGGTGACAATATACACCCTTGACATACCCGTTTCCAAATTTGGAACCATTTTGTTGTTCCACGTCCAGTTCTAACTGTTGCTTCTTGACCTGCATACACATTTCTCAGGAGGCAGGAAAGGTGGTCTGGTATTCCCATCTCTTGAAGAATTTTCCACACTTTGTTGTGATCTACACAATCAAAGTCTTTGGCTTTGTCAATAAACCACAAGCTACAGAAAAATTATACCAAAGAAATTCTCTTTGGTTAAGAAAGTTCTAGGACCCACAACAGATTTCCCTACCTGGAGGTCTGGCAAAGGGACTGAGAACCCTCAGGGAATTTGACTCTGGAGGCCAGTGGTATTTGATTACAGAAATACCACAGTACTGGGGAAACAGACTCTTGGAGGGCACAAACAAAATCTTGTGTGCATCAGGAGCCAGGAGAAAGGAGCAGTGTCCCCATAAGAGACTGAATAAGACTTGCCTGTGAAAGGTTGTTGCTGAACCATGAAAGAAGCCAGGACTTTTGGCCTCCAGAGGAGAGGGATTCAATCTGGGGTCAGTAACAAGGTTTGATTGCTCAGAGCTTTTGTTTAATAAAGTTTTATTAAAGTGTAAAAGAGATAGAGAAAGCTTCTTACATAGACATCAGAAGGGGCAGAAAGAGTGCACCCCTGCTAGTCTTTAGCAGGAAGTTATATACCTACCAGTAGGCTGCTAATGAGAGAAAGGAAATGTCTCAAAACTCAGAGAGTGACACCAGACCCCTCACGCACAACATTCATCCTGAGTTAATATTGGCATAAGGTGAATCATCCTGGGCCATAAAATGACTGACATTAATCTTGAAGAAAGGCAGGTTTGCAAGCAAATACATAGTCTCATTAATTTAGATTAAGAGAACATCTGTGTGAATAAAACATACTGGTTTGTTGAGTAAGACATACTGGTTTGTCAAGTTAGTCATATATGGATGTGGGAGTTGGACTATAAAGAAAGCTGAATGCTAAAGAATTGATGCTTTTGAACTGTGGTGTTGGAGAAGGCTCTTGAGAGTCCCTGGGACTGCAAGGAGATCAAACCAGTCAAACTTAAAGGAACTCAGTCCTAAATATTCATTGGAAGGACTGACACTGAAGCTGAAGTTCCAACACTTTGACCACCTGATGTGAAGAACTGACTCATTGGAAAAGACCCTGATGCTGGGAAAGACTGAAGACAGGAGAAGAAGGGGAAGACAGACAATGAGATGATTGTATGACATCACCGACTCAATGGACATGTGTTTGAGCAAGCTCGGGTGTTGGTGATGGACAGGGAAGCCTGGCATGCTGCAGTCCATGATGTCACAAAAAGTCAGACTCTATTGAGCAACTGAACTTAACTGACTGGGCTTGGAAAGTCATTATTAAGATATTATAGACATTAATAATGAGGAAATCATCCCAAGGCAGAAATCATAATTGAAAAAATTATCAACTGAAAACAGTAATATGAAAACCATAATACATTACAACCAAACTTAGATAATTCTGGGAATGTGAAGTTGGGCTGTTAATCTATTTTCCCCATTAATAGAATAAAGAGAAAAATATGATCTCAATACATTTAGAAATATTTGATAAAATTCAAATTTTAGTAAATTGAAATGGAATGAAACTCCTTAATCTGATAAAATGTCTATACTAGTAAAATTCTATAGAAAATATCATAAAAAATCATAAAAATCACGATGGTGTGATCACTCACATAGAGCCAAACATCATGGAATGTAAAGTCAAGTGGGCCTTAGAAAGCATCAATATGAACAAAGCTAGTGGAGTTGATGGAATTCCAGTTGAGCTATTCCAAATCCTAAAAGATGATGCTGTGAAACTGCTGCACTCAATATGCCAGCAAATTTGGAAAACTCAGCAATGGTCCCAGGACTGGAAAAGGTCAGTTTTCATTCCAATCCCAAAGAAAGGCAATGCCAAAGAACGCTCAAACTACTGCACAATTGCACTCATCTCACATGCTAGTAAAGTAATGCTCAAAATTCTCTAAGCCAGGCTTCAGCAATATGTCAACCATGAAATTCCAGATGTTCAAGCTGGTTTTAGAAAAGGCAGAGGAACCAGAGATCAAATGCCAACATCCTTGGATCATGGACAAAGCAAGAGAGTTCCAGAAAAACATCTATTTCTGCTTTATTGACTATGCCAAAGCCTTTGACTGTGTGGATCACAATAAACTGTGGAAAATTCTGAAAGAGATGGGCATACCAGACCACCTTGACCTGCCTCTTGAGAAACCTATATGCAGGTCAGGAAGCAACAGTTAGAACTGGACATGGAACAACAGACTGGTTCCAAATAGGAAAAAGAGTACGTCAAGGCTGTATATTGTCACCCTGCTTATTTAACTTATATGCAGAG